>NC_139146.1:5724500-6324500 GCF_964270905.1 Leucopleurus acutus
TTTTTTTTTTTAGTTGCTTTAGGTGTAAGGTTAGGTTGTTTATTTGAGATATTTCTTGTTTCTTGAGGTGAGCTTCAATTGCTATGAACTTCCCTCTTAAAACTACTTTTGCTGCATCCTATAGCTTTTGGATCATCATGTTTTTGTTGTCATTTGTTTCTAGGTATATTTTGATTTCCTCAGTGATCTCTTGGTTATTTAGCAGTGCACTGTTTAGCCTCCATGTATTTGTGTTTTTTACTCTTTTTCTTCCTGTAGTTGATTTCTAATCTCACAGTGTTGAGGTTGGAAAAGATGCTTGATAAGAGTTCAGTTTTCTTAAATTTTCCAAGGCTTGATTTGTGACCCAGATGTGATCTGTCCTGGAGAACGTTCTGTGTGCACCTGAGAAGAAAGTGTATTCTTCACTTTAGTGTGAAATGTCCTGAAAATATCAATTAAGTCTATCCGGTCTATTGTGTCATTTAAATCTTGTGTTTCTTTATTTATTTTCTGTCTGGATGATCTGTTTCTTGGTGTTAGTGGGGTATTAAAATCCCCCACTATTATCATGTTACAGTCAATTTCTCCTTTTATGGCTGTTAGCATTTGCCTTATGTATTGAGGTTGCTCCTACTGTTGGGTGCATAAATATATATAATTGTTATGGTTTCTTCTTGTATTTGTTCCTTGATCATTATGTAATGTCCTTCCTTATCTTTTTATTTTAAAGTCTATTTTATCTGATATGAGTATTGCTACTCCAACTTTCTTGTGACTTCCATTTGCATGGAATATCTTTTTCCATCACCTCACTTTCAGTCTGTAGGTGTCCCTAGGTCTGAAGTGGGTCTCTTGTAGACAGCATATATAAGGGTCTTGTTTTTTATCCATTCAGCCAGTCTGTGTCTTTTGGTTGGAGCATTTAATCCATTTACATTCAAGGTGAGTATTGATATGTATGTTTCTATTACCGTTTTCTTAATTGATTTGGGTTTGTTTTTGTGGGTCTTTTTCTTCCCTTGTGTTTCCGGCTTTGAGAAGTTCCTTTAGCATTTGTTGTAAAGCTGGTTTGGTGGTGCTGAATTCTCATAGCTTCTGCTTGTCTGTAAAGCTTTTGATTTCTCCATTGAATCTGAATGAGATCCTTGTCGAGTAGAGTAATCTTGGTTGTAGGTTTTTCCCTTTCATCACTTTAAATATGTCCTGCCCCTCCCTTCTGACTTGTAGAGTTTCTGCTGAAAGATCAGCTGTTAACCTTATGGGGATTCCCTTGTATGTTATTTATTGCTTTTCCCTTGCTGCTTTTAATATTTTTTTCTTTGTATTTACATTTTGATAGTTTGACTAATCTGTGTCTCAGCATGTTCCTCTTTGGGTTTATCATGTATGGGACCCTCTGTGCTTCCTGGACTTGATTGACTAGTTCCTTCCCCATGTTAGGGAAGTTTTCCACTATAATCTCTTCAAATATTTTCTCAGACCCTTTCTTTTTCTCTTCTTCTGGGACCCTTGTAATTC
Source organism: Leucopleurus acutus (assembly GCF_964270905.1). Taxonomy (NCBI): domain Eukaryota; kingdom Metazoa; phylum Chordata; class Mammalia; order Artiodactyla; family Delphinidae; genus Leucopleurus; species Leucopleurus acutus. The sequence goes on from NC_139146.1 coordinate 5,726,001, forward strand.
GAATGTTGGTGTGTTTACTGTTGTCCCGGAGGTCTCTGAGACTGTCCTCAGTTCTTTTCATTCTTTTCTCTTTATTCTGCTCCCCAGCAGTTATTTCCACCATTTTATCTTCCGTCTCACTTATCCGTTCTTCTGCCTCAGTTATTCTGCTACTGATTCCTTCTAGAGTATTTTTAATTTCAGTTACTGTGTTGTTCATCATTGTTTGTTTGCTCTTTAGTTCTTCTAGATCCTTGTTAAATGTTTCTTATATTTTCTCCATTCTGTTTCCAAGATTTTGGATCATCTTTACTCTGAATTCATTTTCAGGTAGATGGCCTATTTCGTCTTCATTTATTTGTTCTTGTAGGTTTTTACCTTGATCTTTAGTCTGTAACATATTTTTTTGTCATTTCTTTTCTTTCTTTCTTTTTTTTGATGGGTAGGGTTGTATTCCTGTGTTACTGGTTGTTTGGCCTGAGGCGTCCAGCACTGGAGTTTGCAGGTAGTTGGATAGAGCCAGTTCTTGGTGCCGAGATGAGGACCTCCGGGAGGCCTCAGTCCGATTACTATTCCCAGGGACCTGAGGTTCTCTGTTAGTCCAGTGGTTTGGACTCGGAGCTCCTACCACAGGAGCTCGGGCCCGACCTGCAGCCCGGGAACCAAGATCCCGCAAGCCAAATGACGTGGAAAAAAGGAAAAGAAAAAAAAGAGCAGTACAATAACAAAGAATAAAAAAGAAAAGAAAATTAGAAAGATAAAAAATATATTAGGAAAAATAAAAATATAATTGAAACAACTGCAACAAGGTAAAACAAAACCACACAGAAAAAAGAAAAAAAGAAAATGGGGAACAAGCCAAAAGGAGCAGAACAATAACCAAGTATGAAGAATAAAATAAAATTAGAAAAATAAAAGATTTATTAGAAAAAATAAAAATATAAATGAATCAACAACAATGAATCAATAACAAGGTAAAACAGAATCCCGATCTAAAAGAGGAAAAAAGAAAAACAAAGATCTTTGGCTGTGGGGGGTGGAGTTTAGGCAGGGGTGGAAGTTAAGCAGGGGCGGGGTTTCGGGTGGGACAGGATCTAGGCGGGGGTGGGGGCGGGGTTGTAGTCTCAGGACCCACGTAGCCGGAAAAGGCCCTGGGGGTTAGGGCCTAGGAGGGGACCCCTGCTTAAGACCTGCCCGGAAGCGGAGAGGCAGCACGTCCAAAGGGGGGCCTCTGGAGTGTGGAGTTCCAGAGTGTGGAGGTAAGGCCCTGGGTGAGGCTGTGTGGGTGGGGTTTAGGCCCAGTGCCTTGGAGGGGGTCTGGGTGGGGGGGGCGTGTCTGCGAGTGTAGAGGGCCCTGGGTTGGGGTGTAGGGGCGGGGCTTGAGTTCTCGGTAGGAGGGAGGCTCCGAGGGCAGAGGATTACGCCGTGGACCCCAACAGTCTCCCCCGTGCCTAAGTGGACGGGGAAAGCGCTGGCTGTGTTCCCCTCCGTTCCTCCATGCCCCCTCACCCCCAGTTCTCCCCCAGGGTCTCCCCAGTCCCCGCTGGAACCCTAACTGTGGGTGGGTCCTGCTGAGTGTAGGAACCCCTCCCCTCCCCCAGCCGCCCCTGAGGGGTGCCGGTCCCAGAGGTCCGGCCTTTACTCTTGTTCCCCCTTCCCTCCCTCCCGCTCCCTCAGGACCTGCAGGGCTGGAGGGGCCTTGGTGGGCAGAGGATCAGGCCTGGGATCTCAGCAGATTCCTGGGGGCCCAAGTGGGCAGGGGAAACCTGGCCACACTCCCTTTGGACCCTCTGACCTCCCAGTGGTTCCCCAATTTCCCCCTTCAGGCGTGGGATCCCTACCCCTCCCCCAGCCGCCCCTCAGGGGCACCAGTCCCGTCCCACCTCCACTTCTCCTCCCCCTTCACTCCCCGTATGCCCCACGTCCTACCCAGTCGCTGGGGGTTCCTCCCGTCCCCTTAGGTGTCTGTGGTTCTCCACCGGTGCCTGGTGAGTGCCCTAGTTGTGCTGCGAGGTGATTCGCAGAGATGCGAATTCCGTGTCCTCCTAGTACACCATCTTGACTCCACCCCCCAACCTGCTAATTTCTGTAACCATTTCGAACTCTGATAAATTGTTGGCTGGCTGGCATACATAGGGTGAGCCAGATGTCTCCACTAAATAGGTACAACCCAAATGTCATTGAATTTCTCATACACCAGAGGTCGCAGAGTTAGAATCCTCTTATCTGAAAGGAAGCACCTCCTGCAATTAGAAGTGGTAAGTCAGTCATTAGATTGTCTCCCGCTTTTGAGTTCACACTTTAGTAGGTCCCCTCATCTATATTCTGCTTTATGCAAATAAGCTACCCTTCTCTATTCCTGAATTGGAAAGTTAATGCTTGTACCCAACAGGCGGCTCATAACTAAATTTTACATTCTGGGTTACAATTGGTGAAAAACTTCTTAGACCCCCTAATATCTAGTTTGTGGACTGCTGCGTGGTATTCATTCATTCATGAAACAGTGTTGTTTAAGAGTCTCACAAAAATAGAATAATATCCCACATTGTTCCTTATGGGCAGAGACAAGATGCGTCTAGGCCGTTATCTGTGTGCTCGCCATGCACTGAAGTAATTTTGGTAATTTAGTTCTAGTCATATTCAAACACTGACTCAGCTTACCGACCAACTCGGGAAAATGAGCTACTTTGGAATTCGTGTAGGTGCAAGCTAAAGCTGTATTACCAATAATGTAAACATCTAAAATGAACCCAGTGAAGTTGAGACTTTCCAGTAAAGCGACATTTTCCTTCGCTTTTGTGAACTATAAAAATACTTACTGAGTCTTTGAAAATAGCACTTGTTCAGAAAATAAACATTCTAATGCTGTCTCCTCTTAACTAGATGTTTGACCTTGGGCAGACCTCTAAATTGCTTCTGAATCTTTGTTTACCCCTTTTAAATAGAGGGTAATAATCCCTATATTGCAGTTCTCATGGGGTTGTGAGGATAAAATATGTGAGAATCAAAAATGTTAATGAGCCTGACAAGTAATATACAAACCCATCTGCAACCCAAACCTATGTTCTTCAAAGATTAGAATATTTCATAATCTTTGGAAAAAATGAGAGGATTAGCATAATTGTTTTATGAACGGGGCTGCCTTTTCAACACACATGACTTATTAATCAATTTGAAAAGTTGTTCTGCACCATCAGCAAAGTACCCAATTATCGGTAGTTAAAAGGTTCAGAAGATGATGAGAACTGCTTTTCATTTAATAGTCTCTAACCTCCCTCAGGTGGTAATATGCTCACGCATCATAATCAGAATGGATTTCTTGGCAGGTTTTTTTTTTCCTTCTGAACCAATATTTGCATAGCCACACCCATACTGCCCACGTCACACTGTTGGCCAGTGGTGCTGCTATAATGGATGGACTATTTGTACTTCCGCTTCAGTCACCTATTTTTAGGCTCACTGTCTTACCAAGAAACTCCTTTATGAAATCTGACAAACAAGGTCTTGATCTGAGTGGCTGGTATCATGTATTGAAATTGTTATTTTTATTTCTAGGAAAGAAGCTATAGAATTGGTACACAACAGGAGAATACAAGTGTTAGTTTAGCCCCAAATGATTTTTTTAATGAATTTCTGTCTAATTTAAAAATGCATTATTAAAAATATAAATGATACTTGTTATCTGAGTAAGAGATGGATGACAGGGTAGCACTTCATTATTTTTGAAAATATGATGTGTTTTATTTCCATTCTTCAGTTGAGAAGGTGCATAGAGGTGAATTCACTCCTCACGGCCATGTAATTAGTATGTGAGGAAATTAGGATTATAATTCATATTAGACATAACGCATGGACTGTTTGTCTGGCTCCAGAGATTTTCTTTTCTTTTTCTTTTTTTTATTAAAGTATAATCAATTTACAATGTTGTGTTAGTTTCTGGTATACAGCAAAGTGATTCACTTATACATATGTATGTGTATATATGTATGTGTGTGTGTGTATATATCTATTCTTTTTCATATTCTTTTCCATTATGGTTTATTATAGGATATTGAATGTAGTTCCCTGTGCTCTACAGTAGGACCTTGATGTTTATCCATTCTGTATATCACAGTCTGCATCTGCTAATCCCAAACTCCCACTCCATCCCTCCAATCGCCACCCACCCGCACTGCCCTGGCAACCAAACGTCTGTTCTCTAAATCTGTGAATCTGTTTCTGTTTCGTAGAGAAGTTCATTTGTGTCATACTTTAGATTCCAAGTATAAGCGATATCATATGGTACTTTTCTCTTTCGGACTTACTTTGCTTGATACGATCACCTCTAGATCCATCCATCAGAGCTCTTTCCAAATGCCAGTTGTTCTCTTTGGGAGGCAGAGCAGAAATGATCCATGGGTATGCAAGGTGGTGTAATGGCTGACTAAGGAAGTAACTTGGCTGGGGAAGAGGAAGTTGGGAGAAGGGCAGAACCTAGAAAGGTAGACTAGAGAAGTAAAGGCATCTCAGATAGGGGATGGGCACGCACAAAGCCGTGGAGCTGTTCAGTGGTTTCAGGGAAGACTCTGTAGACTGCTGTAGCTAAAGCAAAAGATTGTGAAGAGGAATAGGAGACACGGGGGTAATTGAGACGTGGGTGCTGGCATGGGGTGAGCCTTAGCTTCCATTACAGGAGTTTAGGAACTGATCCAGGAGCCCGTGGGATGGGACGGGTGCAGGTATGTTGTATGTTTTTGGTATATGTGAAGCAGTGCTTGGGGAAGATGACCCCAATGGCACAACCAGTGGATTTTCTTTTTGTGACATATATACAGTTTAAAGAGAGTTACCGTCCAAGAAGTCACATTTCAATCTTTTATTTAAGTTTATTTTTAATTAAAGCAAGTATCTCAGAAAACGTAATTGTTTCCTGTACTTGAACCATTGCTGGAGTCAGACACGGTGACAAATTACGTGGCAGAAAATTCTAGGAAATAGCACCATAATCTCTACACTGTCCTAGCTTAAAGATACGGACTAAACAGACTGCTCAGAGAAAAGGAGTGAGTCAACGTAGCCTTCACATAACTCTCCGAAAATACACAGAGTTGTCTTTTTTTGAATGAATGAATGAAGAAGGTGGTATCATTTATTCTCCGTGCCAGTAGGAGAGCAAGTGAGACTAAATGAGAAGAGAGCTCATTTTAGAATAAAATTTATATGCAAATGTGTTGACGTTAGAGAATTTGGTTAAGCATTGGAATTCTCAAAATAGAGATAGAAGGGGTTATAATTTAGCCACAGTTCTTTATTCAGGTTGAAAAGGGAGAGACCGTTGCCTAAGCTTGCTTCTAGCTCTGTAATATAAAGTTTCCCTTTTCAGGTTAGTAAATATATAGGAATCAATGTGGGGAAGCATATACTACATCACAGGTCTATATTATTGGGGAGGGCATCACATACGAGGAAGATAAAGGAAATCCAAAAATCCTTAGTTAGATTTTTAAGGTCAAAGAGTTTTGAAATATTTTAAATAAGATGTGTTAAAAAAGCTGACATTCAAACATTTGATATTCCAGGGGAAGGGGGCATAAGGAGGTGAGGAAAATAGCTATGCCAGTACAGGACAAGAGTTGTGCTGGGAGGTAATTGGCACTGCCAGCCACAGTGAGATTCACACTGGTGTTGTAGAAAGAGCTCTGAGCTTGGAGTGAGTGAGTAAGGTTCTAGTTCCGCTTCTGAAAATATTTAATTTTGTGACGTTAGCTACATCCTTTATCCCCTCTGAGCTGCTGATTGTTCATCTGCAGAAAAGGAATGGTAGAGTAGCAAATTCTGAGTTTTCCGTCAACTCTAGTATGTTCTATGATTCTTGTAGGTGACACACAAGTACCCAGTTTGACAAGTAGAAGCATGGCGAAGGGATGAAACTTACAAGATCTATCTCAGGAAGAAAAAGTGTCAAGTACACAGACACAGAGAAAGGGATTCTGTGACCAGTTTCTAGATTTCATGATGATTTGGAGATCAGACAGGACTAAAGTTTTTCGAGTTATTTCAGAAAATGGTAAGAAGTTTGGATGGACAAATGGGGGGGGGGGGTGAGGATAAAGCCAGATTGGCACCTCTCTATGTGGAAACTTAATTATTAGATCTGAAGATCTAGGGTTAGTCCAAGTTGTGGAATCTGATGCAGTGGGGTGACCTTAAGTACAGGATCTTATGATATGTGGCGTGTTCCAGGAGGAATATAGATGCTAATACACTTGTTAGGATGATCAGTAATTTCTGGTGATGAATCCTAGATCCTGTTCACTATTTTTATCATATATGCCTACAGAAGGTATAAAATGGTCTATAAAGTGGTACAGGATGTTCCTAGTAACCTTTTACTGTGTTTATTTTTCTCAAGAGTCTAAGCATATATTATGAGGGAATTACTTATGCAGGGAGGTATCTTCTCTGATAGGTCTACTACTTTAAGCATAAGACATTTCCAATAATCCAATTAGAATTATTGATTTATTTATAATTTTATACTGCCTACCTAAAGAATGAGAGAGAGAGAGAGAAAGAGAGAGAGAAGGAGAGGGAGAGAGAGTTAGAAAGAAAGAGAGAGAGATTTTGATAATAACTTTCAAGAGTGTATATACATTCCTTTACCCAACTATTAAGTGGGTATTCTAATGCTTATCTTGCAGAGTTTTGATGAGAATTAGAAATAATATACTGACGTGTCTGACATTATTTTGCTCACAATAGATGCTTATTTAATGGGAGTCAACTTACTTTTCATTGTTGTCATCAAACATCATGTCATTAGCTCGTTTGTAAACCAATAGGGATTATCAGATCAGGATTTGTAAACTTGGGCAAAGTATTTCTCTTCTGTCCTGCTTAAGTGGTGGGTTTGCGATCCATTATGACAAGGTAAAAGACACACTTTCTGAAACACTTTGCCAGGGGAGGCAGAAATTATCTCAGTCTCAGAGTTAGGCATTTCTCATCTTTGAATTTGGAGGTTGTTTTCCAAAAACATATAGTATTTCATTCATTTTCTAAGGAGACCAGCTCATAGCTTTAAAAATCAAATGATTTCCCCAACTGACTGTTCACTCCTGCGCCATATTCTAAGTTTCCTCTTTCCTTGTATTCTCTCTCTTTCTTAAAATTTTACATATGGAACAAATAGAACTGCCCAAAGCTTAACAGTAATCAATACCAATGCAAATTAGTTGAGAATGCAGTGATGAAATACAGAGGCCACTGTTTTACATGGTGAGATATACAATATTATATGGAAGATAGTTTATGAAATTAAGTCTATAGTATAGCACTCAAATATTTCATAATATGTGGAAAAGGAAGGCTTATAATATATAGTCATATATCATAAAATGAGAAAGAGACTAAAGATTATAATTCATGGCTTTATAAACAGTCATTTCTAGAACCTGGTAGGTTACCCATCACACAGTGCTTTTTATAGGCATCTCATGTCCCACCTCATCCAAAGTGTCTCACCTGTTGGCCTTTCATGATGCCATTTTTTGTTCCTCCCCAACAGTCTACCATCGTGGTCATTCTCTCATGGATAGATCGCAAAGGATGTAATAATGTCTCTAAAGGTCTAAACTGTTTCAATTTTCATGTTACCTCTGTGTACAGATACTTCTCCACCCATTTACCTTCTTCCATTCACACATTGGCATTGGGGTGGCCTAGTTTATTAGACTAACTCACTGTCACAGTTAACAACACAACGAACTTGACCTTGGGAAAATAAATCACAAAGGCCTGGGGTGTTAGAATTGGAAGGGAAGTGGCCATCAAATTTCACAACCCTTTCTTTGTAAAGATAAAAGAATCAAAGTCATAGAGATAGATTAATTTGTCTATATTTACGAGTTAAAATCCTGAACCCTTTCCAGTCCTCTTTCTAAATACTTAATGTTGTTTGAACACACATCTAAGAGAGATGGCTAGGGCGAGATCGTAGCCTTGAAATTAGCTGGGAGGAGAATGTAATCATTAGGCGTGACCTGTACGTCATTTGAGAAGACCACAAAACTGCTTTTAAAAATGTGTAAAAGCATTAACATTTGCCTGCATTCGACTTTCTACAACTGTTGTTCACACACATAATGAAAGAGGTCCCAGGCTAACTTGAATTAAGTATTCTATTCCAGGTCGTTTATTGAAGGTCTTTTAGTTACAAGATTAAAACAGAAATTTGATGATTAGGAAATGCTAAAAGGTTAGGCTCTTCTCAGGAAATAGTTGCTTTTTATTTTCTCTAACATCTTTACAGAGAGACTGCTTCTTAAAATAGTTCTGCTGTCTCTGGGGGAGGGGACAATATTTCATTTCCCTGTCTTGATATTGTCAAAGAATCAAAACCTCCCTTCCTGTATTCTGGCCTGAGGCAGGCCAAAGAGAAATTGAGATAGAAGATGCAATTAATTTTTTTTTTTAGCCAGAAAATGACAAAAGAAATGAATGAGATAGATAGCAAGAGGAGGTCATGATTCTAAAAGGCTGTTTTGTAGCTGCTCAGGGTCTGATGGAGGAAAGGTTAAATGTGTCTTAAATGTATGTAAGCGTTTGGCTATTTGATCCCCATAATGCCGTGTACTCTTGCCGAGGATGGAGGGTGGAGTGAGTAGCAAAGGTGGGGGCAACGCAGCTGCAAATTGAGCTCAGTGCCGTCTCTGTCTGGGCCACGAAGCTATTTGTCTTGCTGCCCAGCCACAGCCTGAACTCTGAACGGCAGCGAGCGAGAGAGCTTCTGCTTGGATACGTAGGTGCTTTCAAACCGTCAAGTTTATGATGCACGTCAGGAACTGAACAGAGCGGCAGTTTCCTGTTCTCTAGAAGATAGCGTTAATTCTGTTCCTGCTGTTGCCATTTCTACCGCAACTCCTCCCAAAAGTCCCTCACCTCTCAGCCTGGCCTCACAGCTCCACATGGCTGATCGAGGGGCACCTAGGAGCACAAGATATCCTGGTTATTTCATTCTCATATTTCTCCTAACGGACACACCTTGCTTATTCCAGTTTTTAAATGGCTAGGACACAATTCTCCATCTCTAGTTGTAGTCAAATGATTTAGTCGAGAGAAAGAAAGGAAAATTACTTTCTATGGCTTCTGTACCCTACCAGGAAAAGTCAAAGTCAAACTTTATGATTTTCAGTATTTTTCAATAGCAATATGTAGCCTTTCCCCCTTTTTCTTAATAATACTAGATGATCAAAGTTTAGAATATTCAAAAATATGTAGAAGAGGGCTTCCCTGGTGGCGCAGTGGTTGAGAGTCCGCCTGCCGATGCAGGGGACACGGGTTCGTGCCCCGGTCCAGGAAGATCCCATATGCTGCGGAGTGGCTGGGCCCGTGAGCCATGGCCGCTGAGCCTGCGCGTCTGGAGCCTGTGCTCCGCAATGGGAGAGGCCACAGCAGTGAGGGGCCCGCGTACCGCAAAAAAAAAAAAAAAAAAAAAAAAAGTAGAAGAAAATTAAAGTCACCTATCTTCTCATAATCAGATCAAATGAAAGTACTCATTGTTATTGTTGATTTTTTTCACATTTGTGTATATATGTGTGTGTATTTGTGCCATGCATGTGTGTATTGCATTATATTACTTGAGATGAATGTACATGTGCATTTTTCTTCATAACCTTGGCATTATATTTAGTATGTATTTACTTGTTTGCTTATTTATTGTCAGTTTCTCCTGTGTCATTCATTGCTGCATCCCTAGCAGTTTGAAGGTACCCTAAAATCTGCTCTGCCATCTAGATGTGCTGTATCTCGAGCTTAGCTCTAGCTCTTCCTGTTCATCTAGATCTATTCTTTTTTCATTTCGTGTCATTTCATTAGATTTTCCTAGATCTTTAAAATCTAAGTAAACACCATTTTTAATGGTATAATATTTCATTGGGTAGGTGTACCATTATTTACTTGTTTTCCTGTTAGGCATTGAAAATGTTTCCAATTTTTCTTAGTCTCATAATGCTGTGTTACTCATTTAATATATAAATCTTTGTACATATTCAATGATTTTCTGAGAAGATTGATGAAAGAGAATTACTATGTCAAAGGCAATGAACTTTTAAAAAGTCTCTCTTTTTTTTTTTTTTTTTTTGCGGTACGCGGGCCTCTCACTGTTGTGGCCTCTCCCGTTGCGGAGCACAGGCTCTGGACGCGCAGGCTCAGCGGCCATGGCTCACGGGCCCAGCCGCTCCGCGGCATGTGGGATCTTCCCGGACCGGGGCACGAACCCGCGTCCCCTGCATCGGCAGGCGGACTCTCAACCACTGTGCCACCAGGGAAGCTCTTATTCTTTATATCCTATATTTTTTGTAAACATTTCATCAGTTTTTCATGTAACTAAATTTTTCTTTATGATTCAGCTTATAGAACTTTAAATTTAAATATAGTAATTAATAAGTTAGATATTTAAATTTAACTACTACATTTAACTGTAACCATTTAAAAATTTTTCCATATATTGCTTTTATACCATAAATCTTTCTACATCCCTAGATCATTTAAATCTCACTCATATTTTATTTGTTTGTTTTTCCCTGATTTCTTTTCCCATTAAACTTCACGGGCCCAGCTGCTCCGCGGCATGTGGGATCTTCCCGGACCGGGGCACGAACCCGTGTCCCCTGCATCGGCAGGCGGACTCTCAACCACTGCACCACCAGGGAAGCCCTCCCATTAAACTTTTAATCTTATCTGGAATGGATTTCTTTGAGTGTGCTCCATCCAGTGTAAGCTCTTGATTTCCCCCAAATTTCCCAATAGCCCATCATTTATTGAACAGTCATAATACCACTTAGCTTATGGTATTTACTTAATTTATAATACTTACTATACATCATATGATGTAGTAAGTTTTTATGTCATATACTAGATTTTATTTCAAGGTAATCTATTCTGCTCCACTTATCTTTCTATTGATATATCAGCCAATTACTATACAAATTTTATTATTAAAAGTTTTAATACTCTTTAATCTGGAGGGAAAGGTAGCCTTAAGTATTATTCTTTTTCTCTAAATAAATCAACGTTGAGTATAACTCATTTGTATGAAGGCAGTTTTTACTCTCAGCTTTTCATGCATAGGAAGAGAATCTATACAGTGCTTTGAAATTTAAAGCTCATAGTTTTTCAGATTATCTTGGTAGTATTATCTCATAATCTGTATCGTATAAAGAGATATTCTTCATATATGACTAAATCCTTTGTACTCCAGAAATTTCTTTTGCTGTGTACTATGGTTAATTGTTGACTTCTGTATATTGGTTATATTATGGTTAATTGGCTTCTTCTTTTACTTCTATCAGATTTTAAAAATACTAACTAATTAAAGTAACCTACAAGATATCTTCTGATAATATTAGTCTTACTTTTTTCCCCTTTCAGCCTTTCTTTTTTAACCTCTGAGCTCTACTAATGAAGCACCTTTTATAATGATTTTCTATTTTCCAGAATATATTTAAACAAAATACCAAATGCCAAAATGTTAGTGGAAATATCAATGGAAACATGCAAAACAATTATTTCTTTATGGTCCTTGTAATTGGTGAAACTGCCCTGTAAGGGATTAAATATGAATGAATTTAATTATTATGTAGGTATCCAAATAGTTGAGTTTATATTCCTGAGAAATAATCCTTTGCTACATAGATTATTAACATGGTAATAAACACAATTCCTAAGCAACATACATTAGACAGAATAAGTTTTTTCCTTGATATCCTTCTTATGATTGAACCAAACATCTGCTGGAAAATATTTGAATCATGTTTTATGCGTCTCTTAGACATTTGCTACTTTTCTTACAAAATGAGAATGGCAATATTGGATTATGTCATTTCTAGCATTTGTTTTCTCATGCTGGTTCCAATTCATCTGGTATATTCCAAATGTATGCACAGAAATCAACTCAAGACACAATTGTGTTGCTCTCTCGATCGAATAGTCAATCGAGAACCTCAGTGCTTTGACCAAGAGTGAGTCAGCTGCTGTTGTGTATTTAGAAATGAGTCTCCCTTGTGCCCTTTTCCTTCCTCAATGACGTCATTTTAGTCTGTGTTCCATTTCCATTGGCTTCTCCCCCCAGGTTGTGAGGCCTGATCCCTTCCATGGTTCGGACACCCTGTTTGTTTGTACTGTTGATTCCCTGCCTATGGCGGCCAGCTGACTGTGCCGTGCTGTGTTTGTTCGTGTTTTATGGGGAGATGTTCATGTGCGGCTGCTGCATTTGATATTAAATCTGAGATGAACTTCAGGAGGTTTCCTGATTTTTATTAAAAATGATTTTGGCTAGGGGCCATGTTATCCTGTTCATAAGTCAGGTGTTCTCAGAGATTTAATAATTTAGAATTCACATGAGGTTTTGATGGAATAAACATTCCTTTTCTCTGTTAAAGCTGCCTCTTAACCTTTTATTTCCTTTTTCCTCTTCGCTGCTTCCATTTATTTATTTTTTTAAAGTCTTCTTTTGGGAGGTTTGTACAGATTTACCTCAAAGCTATGAAAATAATGTAAAAGGAAGAGTCAAAACGATAGCTTAGTTTGGTTGAAGTGATTTAAATTTGGTAAGTTTTGTGAGTCTTTTCACCACTATTATAAACGCACTTCTGTTTTAATTATTTTAATCCCAAGTTATATTTTCCAAAGTAGTTATCTTCTCTCCCTATTTTAATGAGCTATTTCTTTTAGAACATGTCCTACAAATAAAATAAAACATGTCTTACAAATAAAAGGTTTGATAAAAAAGCAAAAAAAAAAAAAAAATAGATAAATAAATAACAGAGGCCAAAGAGGTCAGGAACTCTTTTCATGTGTGATTACAAGCTAATAAAAAGCAGAAATTATCCTTAAGGGTGGCAAACAGTTCTGACAACTCCTCTCAAAAATATTTGCCCTAGGGCTTCCCTGGTGGCGCAGTGGTTGAGAGTCCGCCTGCCGATGCAGGGGACACGGGTTCGTGCCCCGGTCCGGGAAGATCCCACATGCCACGGAGCGGCTGGGCCCGTGAGCCATGGCCGCTGAGCCTGCGCGTCCGGAGCCTGTGCTCCGCAACGGGAGAGGCCACAAGAGTGAGAGGCCCGCGTACCGCAAAAAAAAAAAAAAAAAAATTTGCCCTAGAGATTTAGAGGCTATATTTTCAGGCCACATTACGTGCTCAGTTGAATATCCTTAATTTCTCCATAGAATTTGGTGAGTATTAATATGTAAAGATATTTGAGAAGACTGTTGAAGTTAGAAAATGTTTGGTTTTGTTTTCCTCACATTAAAAATAGTAGAGAATGAGGAGTACAGGGGTCGTGGGCATACTTAGAAAAGGAGGGGAGATTTCTCTGAGGAGGAGACTTTTGATTTAAGCCTAAGTGAAAGGAATGAGATGATCACGTGAAGAATCAGAGCAGGGAGCTCCATGTCTTATCCTGTTTGAATTTTAGATTCCACGAGCAAGTGAGTTTTCGTTTGTAGTTGATGTCTTTATCACTTTACTTACAATAATGTCTAGCATAAAGAAGATATTTGATAAACGGAGGTGAAATGAAATTTTTATAAAGGATTCTGATAAAGGACAATATCCTTAATAATATTACTACAGATGTCCTCCTAAAATTCATATGATTTCTAAAAATATATTTGCAATACAGTTTTGATAAAAAATAAAGGCAGAAAATATGAGTGTCTGTGATAATGTGGTCCATGTAATGTGGCATCCAGCGGTCTGATCTGATCTACAGACACTGTTTTAGAATCTGGAAGGATGGACAGACCACTTGTCCTTTATTTTTAAATTTTTTTTTAAGCATCTTTATTGGAATATAATTGCTTTACAATGGTGTGTTAGTTTCTGCTTTATAACAAAGTGAATCAGCTTTATGTATACATATATCGCCATATCTCCTCCCACTGCGTCTCCCTCCCACCCTCTCTATCCCACCCCTCTAGGTGGTCACAGAGCACCGAACTGATCTCCCTGTGCTATGTGGCTGCTTCCCACTAGCTATCTATTTTACATTTGGTAGTGTGTATATGTCCATGCCACTCTCTCACTTCGTACCAACTTACCTTTCCCACCCCCCCATGTCCTCAAGTCCATTCTCTACGTCGGCATCTTCATTCCTGTCCTGCCCCTAGGTTCTTCATAACCATTTTTTCCCTTAGATTTCATATATATGTGTTAGCATACGGTATTTGTTTTTCCCTTTCTGACTTACTTCACTGTATGACAGACTCTAGGTCCATCCACCTCACTACAAATAACTCAATTTTGTTTCATTTCTTTTTATGGCTGAATAATATTCCATTGTATATATGTGCCACATCTTCTTCATCCATTCATCTGTCGATGGACACTTAGGTTGCTTCCATGTCCTGGCTATTGTAAATAGAGCTGCAATGAACATTGTGGTACATGACTCTTTTTGAATTATGGTTTTCTCAGGGTATATGCCCAGTAGTGGGATTGCTGGGTTGTATGGTAGTTCTGTTTTTAGTTTTTTAAGGAACCTCCATACTGTTCTCCATAGTGGCTGTATCAACTTACATTCCCACCAACAGTGCATGAGGGTTCCCTTTTCTCCGCACCCTCTCCAGCATTTATTGTTTGTAGATTTTTTGATGATGGCCATTTGGACCAGAGTGAGCTGATACCTCATTGTGGTTTTGATTTGCATTTCTCTAATGATTAGTGATGTTGAGCATTCTTTCATGTGTTTGTTGGCAGTCTGTATATCTTCTTTGGAGACATGTCTATTTAGGTCTTCTGCCCATTTTTGGATTGGGTTGTTTGTTTTTTTGTTATTAAGCTGCATGAGCTGCTTGTATATTTTGGAGATTAATCCTTTGTCAGTTGCTTCATTTACAAATATTTTCTCCCATTCTGAAGGTTGTCTTTTCGTCTTATTTATGGTTTCCTTTGCTGTGTAAAAGCTTTTAAGTTTCATTAGGTCCCATTTGTTTATTTTTGTTTTTACTTCCATTTCTCTAGGAGGTGGGTCAAAAAGGATCTTGCTGTGATTTATGTCAGAGTGTTCTGCCTATGTTTTCCTATAAGAGTTTGATAGTGTCTGGCCTTACGTTTACGTCTTTAATCCCTTTTGAGTTTATTTTTGTGTATGGTGTTAGGGAGTGTTCTAATCTCATACTTTTACAGGTACCTGTCCAGTTTTCCCAGCACCGCTTATTGAGGAGGCTGCCTTTTCTCCATTGTATATCCTTGTCTCTTTTATCAAAAATAAGGTGACCATATGTGCATGGGTTTATTTCTGGGCTTTTTATCCTGTTCCATTGATCTATATTTCTGTTTTTGTGCCAGTACCATACTGTCTTGATTACTGTAGCTTTGTAGTATAGTCTGAAGTCCAGGAGCCTGATTCTTCCAGCTCCGTTTTTCTTTCTCAAAACTGGCTATTTGGTGTCTTTTGTGTTTCCATACAAATTGTGAAATTTTTTGTTCTAGTTCTGTGAAAAATGCCATTGATAGTTTGATAAGGATGGCATTGAATCTGTAGACTGCTTTGGGTAGTATAGTCATTTTCACAGTGTTGATTCTTCCAATCCAAGAACATGGTATATCTCTCCATCTGTTTGTATCATCTTTAATTTCTTTCATCAGTGTCTTATAATTTTCTGCATACAGGTCTTTTGTCTCCTTAGGTAGGTTTATTCCTAGGTATTTTATTCTTTTTGTTGCAATGGTAAATGGGGGTGTTTCCTTAATTACTCTTTCATATTTTTCATCGTTAGTGTATAGGAATGCCAGAGATTTCTGTGCATTAATTTTGTATCCTGCTACTTTACCGGATTCATTGATTAGCTCTAGTAGTTTTCTGGTAGCATCTTTAACATTCTCTATGTATAGTATCGTGTCACCTGCAAACAGTGACAGTTTTACTTCTTCTTTTTTAGTTTAGATTCCTTTTATTTCTTTTTCTTCTCTGATTGCTGTGGCTAAAACTTCCAAAACTATGTTGAATAATAGTGGTGAGAGTAGACAACCTTGTCTTGTTCCTGATCCTAGAGGAAATGGTTTCAGTTTTTCACCATTGAGAACGATGTTGCTGTGGGTTTGTCATATATGGCCTTTATTGTGTTGAGGTAAGTTCCCTCTGTGCCTACTTTATGGAGGGTTTTTATCATAAACGGGTGTTGAATTTTGTCGAAAGCTTTCTCCGCATCTATTAAGGTGATCATATGGTTTTTCTCCTTCAGTTTGTTAATATGGCTTATCACATTGATTAATTTGCATATATTGAAGAATCTTTGCCTTCCTGGGATAAACCCCACTTGATCATGGTGTATGATCCCTTTAATATGCTGTTGGATTCTGTTTGCTAGTATTTTGCTGAGGATATTTGCATCTATGTTCAGCAGTGATATTGGCCTGTAGTTCTCTTTCTTTGTGACATCTTTGTCTGGTTTTGGTATCAGTATGATGGTGGCCTCATAGAATGAGTTTGAGAGTGTTCCTCCCTCTGCTATATTTTGGAAGAGTTTGAGAAGGATAGGTGTTAGCTGTTCTCTAAATGTTTGACAGATTTTGCCTGTGAAGCCATCTGGTCCTCAGCTTTTGTTTGTTGGAAGATTTTTAATCACAGTCTCAATTTCAGTGCATGTGATTGGTCTGTTTATATTTTCTATTTCTTCCTGGTTCAGTCTTGGAAGGTTATGCTTTTTAAGAACTTTTGCATTTCTTACAGTTTGTCCATTTTATTGGCATATAGTTGCTTGTAGTAGTCTCTCAGTGTCCTTTGTATTTCTGTAGTGTCAGTTGTTACTTCTCCTTTTTCATTTCTAAGTCTGTTGATTTGAGTCCTCTCCCTTTCCTTCTTGATGAGTGTGGCTAATGGTTTATCAATTTAGTTTGTCTTCTCAAAGAACCAGCTTTTAGTTTTATTGATCTTTGTTATTGTTTCCTTCATTTCTTTTTCATTTATTTCTGATCTGATCTTTATGATTTTTTTCCTTCTCCTAACTTTGGGATTCTTTTGTTCTTCTTTCTCTAATTGCTTTAGGTGTAAGGTTAGGTTGTTTATTTGAGATGTTTCTTGTTTCTTGAGGTAGGATTGTATTGCTATAAACTTCCCTCTTAGAACTGCTTTTGCTACATCCCATAGGTTTTGGGTCGCTTTGTTTTCCTTGTCATTTGTTTCTAGGTATTTTTTGATTTCCTCTTTGATTTCTTCAGTGATCTCTTGGTTATTAAGTCGTGTATTGTTTAGCCTCCATGTGTTTCTGTTTTTTACACATTTTTTCCTGTAATTGATATCTAGTCTCATAACATTGTGTTCAGAAAAGATACTTTATATGATGTCAATTTTCTTAAATTTACCAAGGCTTGAAATGTGACACAAGATATGATCTATCCTGGAGAATGTTCCATGAGTGCTTGAGAAGAAATGTATTCTGTTGTGTTTGGATGGAATGTCCTATAAATATCAATTAAGTCCATCTTGTTTAATGTATCATTTAAAGCTTGTCTTTCCTTATTTACTTTTCATTTCGGGTGATCTGTCCATTGGTGAAAGTGGGGTGTTAAAGTCCCCTACTATGATTGTGTTACTGTCGATTTCCCCTTCCTATGGCTGTTAGCATTTGTCTTATGTATTGAGGTGCTCCTATGTTGGGTGCCTAAATAGTTGCAATTATTATATCTTCTTGGATGGATCCCTTGATCATTATGTAGTGTCCTTCTTTGTCTCTTGTAGTAGTCTTTATTTTAAAGTCTATTTTGTCTGATATGAGAATTATTCCTTTAGCTTTCTTTTGATTTCCATTTGCATGGAATATCTTTTTCCATCCCCTCCTTTTCAGTCTGTATGTGTCCCTAAGTCTGAAGTGGGTCTCTTGTAGACAGCATATATACAGGTCTTGTTTTTGTATCCATTCAGCCAGTCTGTGTCTTTTGGTTGGAACATTTAATCCATTTACATTTAAGATAATTATCGATATGTATGTTCCTATTACCATTTTCATAATTGTTTAGTTTTTGTTATTGTAAGTCTTTTCCTTCTCTTGTGTTTCCTGCCTAGAGAAGTTCCTTTAGCGTTTGTTGTAAAGCTGGTTTGGTGGTGTTGAATTCTCTTAGGTTTTGCTTATCTGTAAAGGTTTTAATTTCTCCATTGAATATGAATGAGATCCTTTCTGGGTAGAGTAATCTTTGTTGTAGGTTTTCCCCTTTCATTACTTTAAATATGTCCTGCCATTCTCTTCTAACTTGTAGAGTTTCTGCTAAAAGATCAGCTGTTAACCTTATGGGGATTCCCTTATGTGTTATTTGTTGTTTGTCCCTTGCTGCTTTTAATATTTTTTCTTTGTGTTTAATTTTTGATAGTTTGATTAATATGTGTCTTGGCGTATTTCTCCTTGGATTTATCCTGTATGGGACTCTCTGTGCTTCCTGGACTTGATTAACTATTTCCTTCTCCATATTAGGGAAGTTTTCAACTATAATCTCTTCAAATATTTTCTCAGTCTCTTTCTTTTTCTCTTCTTCTTCTGGGACCCCTATAATTTGAATGTTGGTGTGTTTAATGTTGTCCCGGAGGTCTCTGAGACTGTCCTCAATTCTTTTCATTCTTTTTTCTTTATTCTGCTCCCCGACAGTTATTTCCACCATTTTATCTTCCAGGTCACTTATCCGTTCTTCTATCTCAGTTATTCTGCTATTGATTCCTTCTAGAGAATTTTTAATTTCATCTATTGTGTTTTTCATCATTGTTTGTTTGCTCTTTAGTTCTTCTAGGTCCTTGTTAAATGTTTCTTGTGTTTTCTCCATTCTATTTCCAAGATTTTGGATCATCTTTACTATCATTACTCTGAATTCTTTTTCAGGTAGACTGCCTATTTCCTCTTCATTTGTTTGGTCTGGTGGGTTTTTACCTTGCTCTTTCATCTGCTGTATGTTTTTCTGTCTTCTCCTTTTGCTTAACTTACTGTGTTTGGGGTCTCCTTTTCACAGGCTGCAGGTTCGTAGTTCCTGTTGTTTTTGGTATCTGCCCCCAGTGGCTAAGGTTGGTTCAGTGGGTTGTGTAGGCTTCCTGGTGGAGGGGAATAGTGCCTGTGTTCTGGTGGGTGAGGCTGGATCTCATCTTTCTGGTGGGCAGGACTGCGTCCCGTGGTGTGTTTTTGGGCGCCTGTGACCTTATTATGATTTTAGGCAGCCTCTCTGCTAATGGTTGGGGCTATGTTCCTGTCTTGCTAGTTGTTTGGCATAGGGTGTCCAGCACTGTAGCTTGCTAGTCGTTGAGTGGAGCTGGGTCTTAGCGTTGAGATGGAGGTCTCTGGGAGAGCTTTCACCGTTCGATATTACGTGGAGCCAGGAGGTCTCTGGTGGACCAATGTCCTCAACTCAGCTCTCCCACCTCCGAGGCACAGGCCTGACACCTGGCCGGAGCACCACGACCCTGTCAGCCACACGGCCAGGTATGTGGGGAGTTTCTTGGGAAGCTTTCGGGAAGTCTGAAGTCTTCTGCCAGCGTTCAGTAGGTGTTCTGCAGGAGTTGTTCCACACGTAGATGTATTTCTGCTGTATCTGTGGGGAGGAAGCTGATCTGCATGTCTTACTCCTCTGCCGTTTTGAAGGTCCCTCAGCACTCTTCCTTTATATGCTCTTCTGTAATGATCACTGCTATCAGCCAGACTGATACTATGAAGGTACTGTGATGTACTGGTATTCGTGATTGAGGATAGGATCATAACCTCAAGACCCAGGAGAAGAGTTGGTGAAATCTGTGTCCTGTTTTTTTCCTCTGAGCGACAGAACAGGACAGACTCAGGCACTTCCGTAGGATGCTCTGTTACACGAGCAAGGACTGAACTAAGTTTTCAAGGTATTGTTAAACAATCTTTAAAAAGCAGCTTTATTTGTTAAAGTGATTGAATAATGAACTTCCAAGAGAAATGGACGTTAGATTTCATTAATTCAGCACCGTCTTTAACTAAGGAGGAAGTTTATGCCTAGAGAGGTCCAGTGATCTCCTGGGTTCCTGCCAGTGACTGGAAGATGACTGGACCCAGCTTTCAGATTGGAGTCCAGAGAATGTTCATAATTCTATGAAATCAAAACAAACACTGAAGGCAAACATCAGAGACAAAATGTTGCATAAAGAAAACTTACACTTGGGATGGTACATACACATTTTTTTCTTGGTTATAGGAATTTGGGGATGGGGCTGAGGGAAAATATGAAAGAGAAGGGAAATTACAGGGTGGGTGAATGCGGGGACCACTTCTCTTTCTGGGGCAGGTAGTCCCTCAACCGTTGCATGCTGTGTTTGACTTTGCTAAAGTATCCTTGGGGAGAAATTTGCCTACGAATCCTTGTAGTCTAAGAAAAGGCATTAGCAAACATAAAATAAAGCACAAAGCTTAGTTTTTGAAAAGTTTAACTTTTGAGCTGAAAGATGAAAGATAATGAAATTTCCGTTTCTGCTGGGAATATGAATCTTTGTAAATGGACAGCCCAAGGAGAGGAGAGGGGAACTTACAGGAGGTTCTGCCATTCTGGGGGCCTCTGTGACCTTTGCAGGGAGCTGTCAACTGTTCCAAGCAGGAGTCAAAATCATCACTTTCTTGACAATGACCTATCATCTCTCTCGACTGGAAAGGTATTTAACCCATCCATTCAATTTCTTCTCATCTTCACCTTTCTCTGAAGCTCCATTAGCTGCTGTGTCATGTTCTCTGGGGCCCAGCCATACGGATTTACCACTTTGATTAAAGCCAGGCCATAGCTGTTGGCTCCCCTATCAACCTTATACCTTTCCTACTATAAATGTTTCCCTCAATTACCTATGAATAGGATTTGTTGCAGTGAAAAATTATTTTCAACTTTGTAGGATCAAATATATATATACATACATACATACCTCTATAATCATTCGTAGATAGGCATGTTATGAAACCAATTCATAGAGTTTGAAAACCGTAGTTTAGGAAGCCAGCATTGAGTCCCAAAAAAGTATTTAAAGACATAATTTGACTTGTAGCATCTAGTGGAGTGATGTTAAAACTGTTTGAAAGCGCTGGATCCCTTCAGTTGTATATCAATACATAAAACAAGGAAGAGAGGACTGCTCTGGTTGAAGTGAGTGAGGACAGGTTAGCCTCTAATCTTATCAATTGTCCATCTTCTATTCTGATTCCCATATTACCCTGGTGTCTCCTTGACTACCAGATGTCAAAGTAAAATGATTTCTAATAATTAGACTTGTCATTGTTGGTCACAAATATTGAAGGCAGTTTTCAGTAGTTCATTTGTCAGGGTTGAATGTCTCCATATGTACCTGTTCCATTTCTTATCGTGCAGCTGGTCAGAAATGTGACTGGATTTGATTTATGGGTTTATAGTAGGAGAAGTGTTATCAGTTCCTTCTAAGACACGTGTTTATGACCAGAGGGAATTTTGACTCTAATTCCCACTTATTATACCAAAGTGGGTATGTTTATTTTACCTTGCCTTGTACTTAGCATAAGAGTATATTTATTTAACATTGCATTGTTTTATTATGTATCGTTGGCCAAAACAAGAGGCGATTATACTTTGATCTTTGTTGGATCGGAGGCAGTTGTCAAATGTGCAGGAGATTTTATATTTCAAAATAGTGAACAATGGGGTCTATGTTTGCTCTGTTTCTGGGAAGTTGGAATAATAGAATTTTCACTGTTTTAACTTTAGCCAATGTAAGTGTTTCAATCTGATCTCATTTGGGACGTTATTTTAAAGACTTTATATCATATACTGGTCTCTTACGAAACAAAAAAATATGAGATAAAAATTAATGAGGACCCATTTAGTCTCATAAAAACTAATTCACTGAGATCTACAAAAGGTCTTGATATAATGAGGCCCTTCATTCTTTTATTAGTTAGGGTAGTGCCAGCTGCTCCAACAAGCAAACCACAAATTTTCAATGGCTTTAAACAATCGAAAGTTTAGTTTTTAGATCATGTTACAGTCCACTGTTGGTGTCCCTGGCTGAGCGGTAGACTTTCTTCCTCATGTCGATTCCGTGGCCCAGATTCCTTCCACATTGTGGCTTTGCCTCTCTATAGATCCTCTATACAACTAGAGAAAGGGTTGGGGGCAGACAAGGCAACCCACTTCTTAACAACCTTGGCCTAAAACTGCCACATCAGTTGACACATAAGGATGAGTCACACTCCCACCTAGATACCAGAGAGTCTGGAAAATGTGGTCTATCTGGGTAGCTTCTTCTCAGGAATGACTGATACTTTGGAAAGAGGAGCACAAAACTGTGGTGAGTACTTCATTCTCTCAGCCATGCATATCTGAATCTCAGGAACTCAGTTATAAAAAAAAAAGAAAAAGGTTCACTGAGACGTTGCGTCACCTTAGAGTACTTTAGACAAAATCCTGAGGGAAATAACATTTTAAAAATATACTATAAAAACAATATAACAAAAATAAGAGCTGGGGCTTCCCTGATGGCGCAGTGGTTCCGAGTCCGCCTGCCAATGCAGGGGACACGGGTTCGTGTCCCGGTGCGGGAAGATCCCACATGCCGCGGAGCGGCTGGGCCCGTGAGCCATGGCCACTGAGCCCGCAAGTCTGGAGCCTGTGCTCCGCAACGGGAGAGGCCACAACAGTGAGAGGCCTGCGTACTAAAAAAAAAAAAAAAAAAAAAAAAAAAAAAAAAAATAAGAGCTGAACATTAGTATGAAATGTAATTTATTGTTATTAAAATATTTTGTTTTCTTAGTTATTTACTTGCTAACATTTTATCAAAAACCAATTTTGTTTCTATGTTTGTGCACTCAAACTTGCCTACTAATTTCTTTACGTTCATCCATGATAAATATGGACAACTGTAATATATCCAGACGACACACTCTAAATCTTGAGGAAATGAGAACAAATTAGATGCAGACAATGCAGATTTTTTATTGGTATGAAATTCAAGCAAATGAAAATTTACCCCCATGCTCCATTTTGCTGAATAATTTTATTTAGGCAGGAATTTATTCTGCTAGTTGGATAAAAAAATAAAGTATTATTAGGGCTAAAAACACTTAGACTCATGCTTCTGATTGCTTATGACCCTATGTTTCTGAATTATAAGTTTCCATTTCAGTTCATTTTTCTGCGTGGTTTTGCTGCACTTTTCTGTCTCCTTCATGCATCTGTGTATGTTTTTTCCATGAGCCTCCTCCAGGCTGCAGTCTTTTAATCTGTGTCTGTTCATTTCTTACATCTCCCTACAGGTCCCTCTGTCTTCTCTTTTTGTTTATGGAGTTCTTCATCTGTGGACAATGGAGAATGGTGAGATTTAGATTAGACATCAGTGGTATTGAAATTTAAAGCGTCTCAGTGAAAACACCTGTAGTCTTGCCGTGGTACAATAAGAAGCCGAGGGCAGGTGTTTAGTGCTTGAAATCAGTGGGATCACTGTGTACCTTTATGTGACAATCTGCTCGTCACATCACTGTGTTCAGCCTTGGCCCAGAAGTTGTCATTAAGTTAGAACATGAAGCATGGGCCTTTAAGAATGTTTCTAAATAGGTTTATTGAATGTACTCTTCCTCTTGCTACATTTTCTTCTTTCAGTGACAACCCACACCTTCCCCCCCAACTTGCCATGTCTCCTCAAGTGCATTTCTCTTATACTGTTATTCACAGTCCAGTTCCCACTCACAATGTGCAACTAGAGATACAGTGATAGCACTAAATGACAAGGGGGCAATATCACCGATAACATACAAGACACTTCATAGGGTTCCAGTCATCTGTAATCTAATTGTTTCAAGTCTGGAAAACAATCAAGGACCCTTATTTGTAATTCAGTCCCTGCTAGAAATGTCAGAAGTCACATAGCCCGATAGTACAGTTTCATGCTTGCCGGGGGGCAGGGGGGTGTCTCTGGAAAGTTTGAGACAAGCAAGAATCAGGGAAATTATGTAAAAATGTATGGAAGAAAAAAACACGTGAGTGAAGAATATAGATAGATTTTCTTTGAGATATACTAGTATTGATCTTTTGGATTGTAACACATGACTGAAGTTTGAGGAGTACAGTAAAATGAACAGCAGTGGTAATAAAGTAAACGGAATAATCCTGTAAAAATAAATTGGTAGATCAAAAAGAGAGAAGTAAGAGGTACTTGAGTCACTTCTGGGTCAGATCTAGAGAAAAGCTTTCAAGGTCTCTACAGGGTCATTATAAAGAAAATGTTTTGGTTGTTTTTTAACATCTTTATTGGAGTATAATTGCTTTACAATGGTGTGTTAGTTTCTGCTTTATAACAAAGTGAATCAGTTATACATATACATATGTTCCCATATCTCTTCCCTCTTGCATCTCCCTCCCTCCCACCCTCCCTATCCCACCCCTCCAGGCGGTCACAAAGCACCCACACACACAAAGAGACAATGTGAAATAGGTATGATCCTAAAATAAATACTCAGAATCAAGACACACTCATTTATAATTTTAAATACTTTATGTTGAGATGAATCATGGCTTTGTTTCAATTATATATAAACAGTTTACTAAAAAATTTTAAAGTTCTTTGAAAGACCCTGTTTTCTTTTTTATTTGCATCTCACATATTAAGAAGTTCGTCATTTTCTTGCCCTTCTTAATTCCTCTTTTCTCCCCTCCCTCTTTTTTCCTGAATGCAAAATACATGTGTTAAAACATTAATGATTTTTAAATAGAAAATGTGAAGCATCAGGCACTTCTCTTAGAAGATTCCAGAACACACAAGAGAAGGTTTTAGCAGAACTGGCATCATGCCCAGTCCCATGGCTCAAAGACAATTTTAGATGCCCCGGGATCAATGGTTTCTGTGGTCTCCAGTGGATGTATCCACACCGGGGAATGTATGAAACTTATTTTGATTCACATAAACCTCAGAAGATTTTGCGCCAGTTATAAAACAATTTTAGGAATGTCCTAAATACAAGTGACTACAGAATTACTCGGATGGCCTGAATATCAGAAATCCTTGTGACCTTCATGTGTCCTCAACTCTCTGAAGCTAGGTCTACTCATTCTGTTTTCATGGCAGGAGTCTTTTTAGCCAACATAAAGCACTGGAAACAATGATCATTGCTGATGCTCTACCATGGAGTTGCAGAGTATATTAAAAATGCATCCCATGCTCCATCATTTGCAAGATTATTTGTGATGACTATTAAGTGCATAGTAAAATGTACTTGGCTTCAAATGTGTCACATTGTAACAATCAGCCTTCTGACATTTGTATCATGCATATAAAATAGAGGACATGTTTGTCAGCATGTGAGGATCCTAGGAATTTTGTACCTAGAGTTAAAGTAGGCACAAAACAGCCATGATGTCACGGACAAGGTATTTCAGGAATGTGGGACTTAGCGATGGAGGATCTGAATTCAAGACCCAGCTTTCTCACTTACTACTTTTGTGACCTTGGCCAGTCACTTAACCTCTCTGAGCCTTGGTTCCATTGTTTGAAGGTGGTGGTATTACCTCCTATTTCAGTGGGTTGTTGTGGATTTTGTCATTTGTTCATATCCTGTGTTATTCCACAAAGGATTTGAAATGAAATGTGTATATTTGGAGATAAAATGCGTTTGCCAGTGCTTTGTAGATTATACAAATATAAGCTACCTGCCATTACTATTGGGGCCATTTAAATTCCTGGGGAGCTCTATCCTTAGAATGAGAGTGCTTCTAAGCAGATGTTCCAGAGACTTCCATTTAATAATTTCCAATAAACAAATATTTATCTATGTGTTACATAGACGGGTTACAGATGCCGATTTAAAATAAACCTGCAAGGAAAGAAGACCGTCCAAGACCTTTTGATTGAAAACCATTTGCAATTAATAAAAATACCAGATTCTCACTTACTTAGTGCTTATTTCTCATGAATACATAATTGAAAAGACTATAATGACAAAAAGCTCTTAAGGATTAAGTAACTTTTCCCAATACATTCGTATCTTGTTAATCATAAAAAAATATATACACAACATTTGAGAAAGATTACAACTCATAGGTGTGAGTCGTTTTTATTCAGCTTAAAGACAATGCTTTTGTTGCACTTAGAATTGGTGGACACCTCGCAATTACACAGGGGCTTTGAAATGTCAGTGGCCTACCAGTTCCTGTGATTCCTTTTATTATCATGTGCCATTTGCCTTAATCTTGGATTACTAACTGTGTTTATCTGCCCTCTGCATCTAAAGCCTCCAGAAAGATGGCCCTGGCTTGCCCTAATAGCTCTTATCAGCTCACCCAGTGGCCCTTAAGCTTTGCTGCTTGAAATCCAGGAGTTACCCACACAGTGCCAAGCCCTTCTGAACAAGTCAACTGATTTCCTCGGTGTAAATGATTGCTATTTATGCCAAGGCAGCCACAAACCCTTCTCCTTCCCTTTGTTAAGGTGAAATGGAACCTTAAGGACAGAAGCTACGGGCTGTCTGGCCACATCCTCCAGTTCCCATGGCTTAATTTTACCTAGGGTGGAATTACTGGGTTTGCTGTGAATTGCTGCAAGGTTAGACCCCTTTTCTCTTTTATCCTATATTTTAAGCTCCTTTGATTTTTTTTTTCCTCTAGTATCTATATACTAGGCTGATCTAGCTATAGGCTATCTATAGGCTATATCTATAGGCTATCTATACTTGGCTGATAGTAAAACTGTTAATAATCTGTTTCATTTTGTCTGATAAGTATGCTTCCTTTTCCTCCTTTTCTATAACAGTTGTCTAGGGAAGTTTATTCAGTGTGCCTCTGTGGTTTTTTAAATTCAAAATAAACTAGTATTTCCAAAATATTGAAACTTTTGAAAACGTTCACTTGACATTATAGTTCGTATCACACAGAAAAATTATGAAAATCATGGAATAAGTCTTTCGCCCTCCTTCATACTACACAAAACTGTATTTTCAGTGAATACATGAGGAATACAGCCTGGATAAGAGCTTTCCAATAAACATTATATTCAATAATTATAATTTCTCTGAAAAGTAATAGTTAAGAGTTTGAGGACCCACATGCACGAGAGAGAATACACTTCAGTGGTTTAAATGCTTTGACTTCAGGGTAGCTGGATCTGCAGCTGAATTCTGGGTTTCCACTTACCAGCTGTGTATCCTTGAACAGTTCTTTAAACTCTCTAAGACTTCATTTCCTCATATATAAAATGGTAATTGTGCTCCTAACTCACAGGATTTTCCAAGGACAAAATGAGGCAAATATGTAAAGTGGCTAATAAAAGGGTGGGTGGTAGCAGCATCTGCTGTTTTTTGTTATTGACAAGCTGAGGAAGAACAAAAGGAAAACTAACCTGGAAGTTTCAAATGTTTTAAAGGTCCCTTCTGCCAAAGTCAGTTTAGAAATCCTCCCTCAGAAAGACCGCAATCTCCGGGCAGGAGACACAGGCTGCCTTGAAAGAGCTGGGCTGGGAGGCTAGATTCTATGCCGGCAGGGCCACAGTCAAATTTCAGAGTGACTCCTCTGTGCTCTCTGACAGCATCATGTGACATGACAGTACTACCTGTCCCGGACAGGTTAGGTGACTTCACCGCACTGAACAGTAAATCACCTCACTTTTTCTTAGCAGAGCCTTTGCATTTCTTAATCCTACTCTTGCGAGGAGATCTCTGGAGAGTGTCTTTCTCTCTGCTTCTCTCCTCCATAGAAAGAACTCAAAACCCCATTTGGCGTGTTATAAGAGCTGAAGGATTCGAGTTTCAAATATTGATAATACAGTGAGTGGCTGAGAAGCTGCCTTTATCTTTAATATGCCTTATGCCACTTACCCCTCTGTATTTAATTGGCCCAGTGATCTCCTTTGCTTACATTTAGCGTTTATCAATCACAAGCAGCAGTGCGTGGTACGGCATGAACAGAAAGTTCCACGGGACCCTCTTCACACTGGGGAAGGGGAACATCTGCTCCTTTTCTAGCAGGATGCCAGGATTTTAGAGGTCAATGTGTTTCCCCATCAAGGCTTAAGGCTTTGGGGACCAGGGGAAGTGTCGAGCTCCAAGCAGCATAATGAATGGCATTTGCTGGCTGGCTGGGTTTGCCTGTTCTCAACAGGGGACAGAGAATTCAGCGTAATGAACTGGGACTTAGTGTGCTCAACACACCCAGCTTGGGGAGTGAGGCAGGCTGTGCCTTTTTTGTTCCTGGTTCGGACCTGTATTTTCATCTTGGAAGAAATTATAGGGAGGTCTTCATTAGTGGTACCCAGCAGGGTTAAGGCTCCATGAAGGCTGATAAGCTCTATGGCTAAAAAAAAAAAAAAAAAAAACCCACAGAACCCATCCGCCTTTGTGCAGGGAGCCGAAGGTTTAAGTTGCTTGAACTGGAAACAGTCTGAAGAGGTGATTATGTTAAGCAAGTAATGTGTATCGGTAACATGGAGTCAAATTATGAGGGTCAGTAACTTCCTGGCTTTCCCAGTGCATTAAATGAAGACAGAACGTTGTGTTTGCGCCGGCTGCTTCCTGATGCCGCGTAGTGTCAGCACCGTCCGGTCATATGTACTTCACAGCATGTCACCTCTAACTTCATGGGATTATCTGCGCTCTTGCTTTAATAGATACCCATGATCTTGAGCTCCCTTCGAACTCACAGCAGGGCAGTGCCAAGGCGTTATTGGGAACACTTCTGGGCTTTTTGTGTTATGTACAAAATTATTATTACTGTCATTTAGAAAGGTAGATATATGTTGCTGGCATGCTTCCAAAAGTGTACACGTATTTGATGGCAAGGGGAATCACTGAAGGGGAAGACACTGAATGCGAGAGATCTTTTGGGAAACTGGTATTAGAAAGGTGTCAAGGCAAGTGAATCAGGATTTGAAAGGCATATATATAGGACAGTGGATCTCAAAGCGTGGTCCCCTGGCCAGCAGCATCAGAATTACCCAGGAACTTGTGAAAGATGCAAATCCGCCTGAATCAGAAACTCCTGAGGTGGGCTCAGCAGTCAATCTCTGTTTTAACAAGCCTTCCGGGTGATACGTGCTCAAGTGTGTGAAACCCTGCCGTAGGATTTATGGAGCACAAGAATCGGACAGACCCACATGTTTTGGGGTAGAGCAGTAGACAAGACAAATGTAGTACCTCCCCTTATGGACTTTATTAAATTACAAAGGAATATGTGGTACTTCACCCTGATGAAATGTTTATGCATACCCAACAGAGCCTGTAGTTAGCCATATACCATTTTGTTCTTTGTTTGAATGAGCCTGTTATCTTCTTTGCTTGCAGACAAATGACTAACAAAAGATGACTGATCAGTGATTCCTTTGTGCATTTCAGAACCATCCCCCTTGCGATATGTATATCCATGGCCGTCGTCACCATTGGCTATGTGCTAACAAATGTGGCCTACTTTACGACCATTAGTGCCGAGGAGCTGTTGCTTTCAGAGGCAGTGGCAGTGGTAAGTCTAAGTTGGGAAAATGCCAGTTTGAATTTAGGTTAATGAAATGATGCAATTTTATTGTAGTTCCCTCCAGCAGAAAGTGTTTTGAAATCCAGTAATTCTTTTTTAACTGAATGATAATGAATATTTTAAAAATTTAGAACATACCTTAGCATATTCCATTTAACTGATACAGCTACACTCGTATGTGATTTCTCTGTACTGTTAATTTCATGTAAAACATTTCCACATATGCCTGCTTGAAAACATATTTCCACACATACATGTTGAATAGAAGTCATTATTCTTCCAACATGTCTTTAAAGACAGGTGGGCAGTTACTGAGTTTAAATGAATGCATTTGGGGGTATGCAAATTGCAGTTGATTCTGTACTCCTCCCCGTTTAGACGCTTTTCAAGTGCTAACTTAAAATCTTTTTCCCAAAGTACCGCTTTAGAATTTCCAAACGGACCACATAACATTTTTTTTCTAGTATATATATCATTTTGAATACAAGTTCTAGGATATTATTAATTTGAGGAAATGCTGAGTTATTCAAAGTTAAACAGATGTCATTGCTATAGTACTTCTCAGAATATTAGAGAAGCTAAAGTGCATTTTAACTCCCTGAGATGCGGATACTCATAATTTTACAGCATTTTCCAAAATTTATTTGACTTCAGGGGCATCTTTTGCTTTCAAAGGTCATGTTATGGGACTGCTATTCTGTGACACAGACTTTTTGGTATAGAAACTTAGCTAGTAAGAGGGCGCTCATTCATGACCTTATAACAATGAAGGGTGAAAAAAAAAAAGAACTTCCCATCACTAGATGTCAGTTCCTTTTAAAATAGTCACCATTAGGTCATATCAGAAACATCCACGGGGAACAAATTATCTCATTTCATGTGAACCTATGTACGAGTTCACTGTATTAAAAAAGACTCTGTCCACTGCTGTAACTTCTACCAGACAACCAAATGCACAGAGCTTCCTGATGTCAGGTCGTCATCTCATCTTACTAGACAAAGGGCAGCACTTAAGTCTTTGAGCGTAATGTGGTCCATTAATTACATAGCACCGACTGCATCAAGGACAAGTAAAGAATCCCACATTTTTTTTCTTTTTTGGAAAATACATCCTTCATGAACATTTGCAATGTTGCACATGCCATGCAACAAAAGGAAAGGTCAGAAGTTTTGTTTAACTTTTATATTTTCTGTAGCTTGGTTTCCTTGGACTTGTGTTGGTGTTCTAGCCTTTTAATAGGAAACTACAGAAGGAATTGGCAGATAACTGAGAGGGCGGGATGGACTTCATAAACAGAGATTCAGCGGATGTGATTATTCTGGGCAAAAGATTTTCAGAACTGTTCATATCCATGATATACACGATTAAGTCCTCAATTATTTTTGGCCACGCCTTTAAGTCATAACAGTGGGATTGGTATATGAAACAGGTATCTGCAACACTTCTCAGTGTACCTTTGTACTTCGCTATAAAAATGTGGCTTTCCAGATGAGAGAGAAGGTATTATACAGAAGGATTTCTGGCTCTAAAAGGAGAACTTCTGTACTGAGTTTCTTTTATTTACCAGAGTCAGAGACAATAGATATCATAGTTGATAAAGATTTGATCAATGGATCATTTGCTCTTTGGAAGTAGAGGGAAGGTGCTTGTTTAGACGATTGCCCATAATTCTGCAACAAGCAGGGGCATGGCGCCTGCCTTTGATTATTATTCTAAGAGGTTAGTCTGACCCTCACCCCAAAAAAGGGTTATAAAACACACACAGATCACCAGGTAAACAGAAAGTCATAGAGCGAGTTTGGCCTAAATTGTTTCATTTTATTCCGCTTTCTGCCAGAGCATTAATTTGCTTCCTTCTGTCTTTCACTAGACTTTTTCTGAGCGGCTCCTGGGAAATTTCTCAGTAGCAGTTCCAATCTTTGTTGCCCTCTCCTGCTTTGGTTCCATGAATGGTGGTGTGTTTGCTGTCTCCAGGTGAGTGAGTTCAAGCATTTCTAGAAATGCGTTTCTGTGTCTGAGATGGGATGTGATGAGGATAAGTTTAAAAAGAAAAGAAATAGTGCCTCTAAACCTGCTGTTTTTAAAGGGAAACGCAAGATTGAAATCTTTCTCCAAGTATCAACAGCGTGTTCTATTCTGTCCATTAGAGGGCACTGTTTGTCTACTCATAGCCTACTCTGAAGCCAGGGATGAAGGGGTTTTTTGTTGTTGTTTTAACGTTATGTCTACAGAGTTTAACAACAACATTTTATTTCTGGCAATAAGATCTTTTGTTTCTCTAAAGGTGACAGGCAAAAAAGTAAAGTAAGAGACACCAGGCATCACCATACCACCATCTGTATCCCTTTTGTTTGATGCAGAAGTCCCTTTTGTTTTAATTTGATGAACACCCAATCAGATAAATGTGAATGGTGTGTGTGTGTGTGTGTGTGTGTGTGTGTGTGTGTGTGTGTGTGTGTGTGTGTGTGTGTTGAGTTGGACTGGATTGCTAACACACGGGCAGTATTAGAAATGTAGAACGAAATTCACCACCAGCTATTTATATGTGGGGTGAGTTATGCTGAGTCAGATGTTGCTACCGTTTCTCCTCAAAGGAACGTAACATTTTGGCAGATTTTATAAAATTCGAAGTAATCACCTAAGAAATGTCAAACCATTTGGTGTGAAGAAGATGCAAGTTTTCTCTTCGATTTCTGGATTTTTTTCCCTTGGAGATGATTAATTATACATTTTTCTCCTGTCAGGTTATTCTATGTTGCATCTCGGGAGGGTCACCTTCCGGAAATTCTCTCCATGATTCACATCCGCAAGCACACTCCTCTGCCA
Source organism: Leucopleurus acutus (assembly GCF_964270905.1). Classification (NCBI taxonomy): domain Eukaryota; kingdom Metazoa; phylum Chordata; class Mammalia; order Artiodactyla; family Delphinidae; genus Leucopleurus; species Leucopleurus acutus. Next base: position 5,758,238 of record NC_139146.1, read on the forward strand.
GCTGTTATTGTTTTGGTAATGCATAGTAACGTGTGTCTCTAGATGTAACCTCAAAGAACAGCTTAGCAAAGAGGATTTCAAACTTGGCTTCAGCTCGTGCTTTCTGTTCTCATTCATCGCTAAAGTGGCTCTATGTGTATCCTGGTGGATTTGCAGAGGCAGAATATTTTCCATCGCTTCCCTTCATCCAGTATATCTGATGCATATTTGATGCTTTGGAGCAATAACACGTCACTTCTTTTTCATCTTTGTAGAAATCTGTGAGATCAAAGGGAAATGATTGCCTGGGCTCCTGTCACCGACAGAGAGCCTCGCAGAAAAGGAGGTCGAGTGATAAGTCCCAATTCTACTTATTGAAAGTGGGGCTAAAAGCTACAGTCCCAGAACGCCCAGATGTCTCGAGGCCCCTTATCCTGAAATGCATACAAAGTTATAGAAAAAGTGGACAGAATCCTAGACGGTGCAGGGATTCTGTGCTTGAAAGTGAGACTTTTGAGAGCAACCCTAAATGGGGGAAATAGAAGCACCTAAACTTAAATTTGAGCTGTACGATTCTTTATGCAGAGAAAAGTATCTGTGAAACACGGGATATGAAAGACTGTGTAAGGTGTAGGAGTCCTCGGATCCCCACTGGCAATGTTATATTCCTTTTTACCTACTATTTTTTCCCAATAACGTTTCCAAAACCCAAAAACATTTCCCAGAAATGTTTCCCAGTAACATTTGTTCCCAATCTCCTGCTGTCAGGCGCACCACAGAATGCACTGAACACTTTTGTGCCCCCATCTCCACCCCCCATGGGTTTCATTTGTTTCAAAATGTTTCCTTGAAATTTCTTTGTAAAGGCCGGTGGGCGGGTGGGGTACTCTGTGTGGATTCTGGAAGTTTACTTCACTTGGGGGAACAGAATGTATTATTTTGTGGGAACAGAATATATTATTGGTGAAGAGGGCTTTCATTTTAAGCCTGCGTTATCGGTCATGCTGTCCTTGGTCTGTGCAGCTGTGGAGACTTGCTATGCTGAACTCTGCGCTCCATTCTTTTCTGCGGTCTTGAGGGTCACATGTGGCAAGCACCCAGGGAGAGGAAGTGTGGAGGAGGGAAAGGTCAACGTTCTGCACTCAGGAGAGGACACAGTCTCCAGAGGTGGCTGTCTTTCCTGTGTATGCATAGCCAGGGGCTCATCAGACACCATTTGCAGAGCTTTCTGCAAATGTGTGTATTGGATGCGCTTTTGACTTTTATTGTTAGTTATTTACCGACCATCTCAGTCTCTGGGTCTTTAAATTTTGAGTCATTGAGTGTCCTGTGTTTTGCTCTTTGAAAGCACGTTCTCTTAACTCAAATGAAAAACAGCTAAAAATAATGCATCCGTGTGTGTGTAAAGAGAGAGTAGAAAAGCTGGCTATATAGCTAGGAGGTTAGTTGACTATAGGTGTTAAGCGCAATGGTCGTGTATCCGTAGAAAGAATCGTTTGGAAAAGATAATAATAACGTGCAGTGATGATATTGCTTCTTATCACGTGTGTTCTCTTTTAACTCACTGTGCATTTTTTCTCTCCCTCCCCCACCCCCCCAGCACCCTTTGACGATGGTAATGCTCTTCTCTGGGGACCTCTACAGTCTTTTGAATTTCCTCAGTTTTGCCAGGTGGCTTTTTATTGGGCTGGCGGTTGCCGGGCTGATTTATCTTCGATACAAACGCCCAGATATGCATCGTCCTTTCAAGGTAACCTCAGCAATCTTGATGGGTTTACATAAATCTTCCTCCTAATGCCCGGTCCTCCCTTTGTCATAAGTTGATGATGAAGAGCTTGGGCAGAGGGGCAGAATCCTCTGGAATAAAATGTTTAACCCTTGCAGGTCATGCCTTCATACGGGATTTATTTTACCTTGAAAAAATAGTTCATCGGCTTGTTTGTGATGTACCGAACTTTGTAGGTCACATTGTTGAAAAGTGGGGATATTAATATACAATGTTTGTTATATTGATTTTTCATGAATGTGTCTAATGACCTGATATGTTCAAAATATAGACTGCTTCTCTTTTTTTTATGCTGAATAGTTGTGGACAACCATACTCAGGGTGAGGCCGATATGTATGAAATCATCACTAATTCAAACTTCAAAAAGGATGCTGCTTTACAAAAAGGCATTTTAAGAGTTCTTAAATGTTATGACTTGTTTTATTGCCCCTTTTCTGCATTGTACACTCCAGAAGGAGTAGAAATGTGAAATACATAGGGAAAGTGAAGATGTGTGAATATACCACTTAATAGAATGTCCATTTACCATAGCTAAGTGTTTCCTTTTGGGAGGGCTGGCGCATATGCCTCTAGCCTTGAAAGTTCATGGACTGATTTGTCTTTACTATGTATTTGCTTTTAAGAAATAACACCGATCATGTTGTCCGTCATGTTGTCAGAATTTGTTTCTAATTATATTCATTGCCTAATGCCGGCAACATCTTTATTAGTGGTTGAATAGGAGTTGGCCTGTTTTATCCCTGTCAGTTCTTATTGTGAATCTCCAACAGAAAATCGATATGCACTGAAAAGGCTTTAACATGTAACAAGCAGCCCGTGCTCTTGGCTGTACATTAAAGTGGATTCTAATCATAATTATCAGAGAACCAATCTTTTACAATCAAAAACATAACTCGTAAAACATAGTGCTTAACTAGTAAAATAGTTCAAACAGAACATCTCTAATGAAACGCACTTATTTATCCTTAGATTTTGTTCTATCCAAAGTTTTTTGTGTTTTTTTTTTAATTTAAAGGAGTGTGTTTAATATAGTCTCTGTGCCCCATGCAAGAGATTTTGGTGCAAAGGTGTGGTAGGATGGTGCCTGTCACTTGGTCACGTGATCAAGGTGTATCACCTGATCCCATGACTGATGTGCTCATCTTGAATCCACCTTCTGTCTCTTGAAGTGATTTTCTTCTGTGCTGTGTTCCAGGTGCCGCTATTCATCCCGGCTTTGTTTTCCTTCACGTGTCTCTTCATGGTCGCCCTTTCCCTTTATTCAGACCCATTTAGTACAGGGATTGGCTTCGTCATCACTCTGACCGGGGTCCCTGCCTACTATCTCTTTATTATATGGGACAAGAAACCCAGGTGGTTTAGAAGAATGTCAGGTAAGACTTTTAAGCAGTTTCGGGACCTTTTGAGAGACCGTGTTGTAGAAAACCCATCTATGTGTACCTATATAACATGCATGCATTAAAGTGTGAAAATATAAGTGGGGAAATTGCTAGTTTGAACACATTACCGTATTCTAATGAGAACTGGTAGAAGAAAAGGCAGGAAGGATGTTGAGGGCAGAGCCACTGAATCCTTTCAGGCTATTGAGTTCCAGTTGCTTTAATCACTTCTTAGGAGAACAAATTTTTAGAGAGAATTTTATCAGCAGTTCTGTAAACGACCTAGTTGTTCTTCCGAATCCCTTACTAACTTAATTGTTTCTATCCTGGGTTTGATCGTAGTTTATTGATTCTGTATGATAACATACTACTTAATGAGTGATATGAGATTTGGTGGGGGGTTAGGTAGAGCCTGCAAAGGGCTTAAATATCATTATTATAACACCACCCTATTGGTGAATCATGGAGGGTCATAAGAACAGCAAGAATGATCATGAGGGGCCTCACCCGGTGGTCCAGTGGTTAAGACTCCGCGTTCCGGGCTTCCCTGGTGGCGCAGTGGTTGAGAGTCCGCCTGCCGATGCAGGGGACACGGGTTCGTGCCCCGGTCCGGGAGGATCCCACATGCCGCGGAGCGGCTGGGCCCGTGAGCCATGGCTGCTGAGCCTGCGCGTCCAGAGCCTGTGTTCCGCAGCGGGAGAGGCCGCAACGGTGAGAGGCCCACGTACCACCAAAAAAAAAAAAAAAAAAAAAATCAGTAGGTAGGAAGGGTGCTTAGGAACAGCCTCTGTCAAAAGCCTCGCCCTCTGTCAGGGGCTCTGCCAGTGACGCTGTTTTCCTCACATCATCGTCTCATTCAATCCTCCACAAGATCCACGTGTGAACTGGTTGATTTCTATACCCAGATGGGAAAACCAGGGTGCGGGGAGATGGAGAGTTTAAGTGTATAGATTTTAAACCATTGAGCTGGGATTTGAACCCACGTATGCTGGACTTCAAATTCATGCTCTTTTTAGCTTGGGTACCTGTGGGAAGAGAGAGAGGGAGAACTTTATCCAGAGGAGCAGATAGGTTCTTGCCGGTGAGGTTGGTGAGTTTAAAAATCCACTTTTTTTCTTTTCATTCATTTTAATTTACTTACTTTACCATCATTAATTTTTTAAAGCCCAGTAAAAAAGTTCAGGGAGATTTCTGGTCAAATTATTAATAAATAATGTCAGTGTTACTAAAAATAAAAAACAAACAACTCTGTGTACATATTGCATCTCTAGTGTGCTGCACAAACTCATTTAGAAGCTGGTCATTTAAAATAGACTTCTGTATCGCTTCTCGGCCTTTTGGCTAAGGTCAAGTGTAAAATAGACTTCTGCTAGTACTCTCTATTAGCTTTTAATGGGTGTTTGATATCTTTAGACCTTATACTATTATTTATACCTGCATTTTGTTTCCTAGCTGGCAACATTATTCCCAGAGGAAGTGTTACTATAAAAGTTAGGTTCTTCAAGGTTTACACAGGCACACAGATTGCCTAGCAGGGTATTTAATCTCTGTGTCTTGTTAGATCACGCTGGTTTTCGGTAGAGTATTTTTAGTTACGTTTTATCTGTTGTAGGCAATACATAGACAGCCTTTGCTGAAAAACAAATCCAAGTCTTGTTAAACAGTATTTACCATTAGGATTGCTCGTTACCAATGTTCAGGGTAGATTAGTACTCACCACTGTGGGGGGGGGGGGTCTGTGTCCATCTCAGATCCTGGCTAGAGACAATTAAAACCCCTGAATGCATGGAAAACCATGAGAATTTAGGAAGAAAGAGTGGGTAGCCCTAGAGTTGGACTACAGTGTGAGAGACCATGATGAAAGAACAAATTCCTGTTCTTGCGCACTTAGTAGGCATTTTGTCCTTCCTGTTTGCAGTCAGCCAACTCTAAAAATGCTTTCCTTCTGCTAACACGTGCATATTTTCTTCCATTTCTTTGCCGGTACGTATCAACTACTGGTTTTCATGCCTGCTCCTTCTTTGATGTTTTTCCATGCTCATGTAGTTGTGAAGTTTTCTGTCTCCAGTGGCGTTTTGCACATCTCCAAGGACTCTAAATGTAGCGTTAGCCATTCGTGAAAGTAGCAGCAAGTAGCAGCCCCATAATGGTTATTTGGTTCTCAGCAACGCCATTGAGTCTTACCAGGGAGCGTGGCAATTCTGCCTTGACACTGCGATCATTGTAACCCTTTATCTTTATAGCTGCCTTTTGAGTGAGTTTGCGAAAAGCAACAATCCTCTGTAATTTTGTTTGATTTTCCACTTAGGCAGCATTCTTAAAGTAAAATAAAGAAAATTCATAATATTTATCGCGGCCATAGCAAGTATTTTCCTAGCCTTTGGCCAAAACAAAACACTCACACACAGACACGCAACACAGCAGAGTCCTGAGCCATCACCTCGCCTCTTCTCCCAATTGCCTCCTTGTTGTCAGGGAGAAACTCAGTGTAAACTTGGAGCCAGAGAGCCTCTGCTTGGAGCAGTGTGTAGAGTTAACACCAAATTGTTCTGCTGGGGAACATTCTTTAGCCTTGGTCTGGTCACTTATTTTCATCCGAGTATACCTGAACAGATCCTCCCTGTGAAGTGATAGTTTATCAAAATACATCTTACCAGGGGGGCATCCCTTAAAAAAACACAGGGTCACCGAACAGCGTTCAGAAAACGGAGACAGGCTGCTGAGTTGAGATAGCCAGAGAACGTTCGGAACCCGAGAAGCTGAGAGTTTCAGAGACTTGATGAATTTCTCTGGCCACAGGATGCCAGCATTGAACCACGCTTCATTTGATAGCATTCCTGGGATGAAAAGAAAATGTGCTCTTAAGGGAGTACTCGGATGTGCAGAGAGCTTTTTTCCCCCATCTGTGATGGAGTGCTTAATTCATCTGGATCGATTTATTTATAGAAACACAAGCTTCTCACCCAGGGAAGAGGGGACAGATACCCCACTGACATACTCTAATTCATGGGGAGGCTGGAGCCGGCAAACCCCAGCCAGGGCTCCCCGCAGCCGTTTTCCTCCGCTGCCTCTGTTTATCCGTCCAACCCCGTCACAGCTGGGAGTGCGTGGGGTGACTGGAAGTTGGTCCCTCTGGCTCCGGGCGAGTTGGGGAGGACAGCTGTATTTAAACAAAATCTTTAGTTATAAAGAATCATACTGGGCAGCACCACAGAATGACTGTTGTCCATCGTGGACAGATTTTGCAAAACCAGAATTCTAAAAGCATGTTCTGCATACGGTGTGTTGCGATCAGTTTGTGTATGATGCTCCACTGGAAGCTGCCGCAGGCATTTGACAGACTCTTCACGAAGACTGAGGTGCGATGTTTTACGTGAGTTAAGCTTGCCTGCATTTCTTACCAAACCATCTTCACTGTAAGGGTCAAACGGGGCCATGCACGTGAAAAGGTTTTGAAGGCTCTTCCAAAAAAAAAAAAAAAGAAAAACGTAGACACTGTGGTTATGATTTCTGGGGAAGCTTGGTTTTGTGCTAATGTTTCATAGGCTTATTCCATTTTGGCTGTAGTTCCCACGCTTGTACCAGGTATGATTGGGTAAATCACATTTTGCAAGGGCAGTAGTTGTTTCAGTGGATTTCCAAAACAACGACTGAACATGGAAGACAAAGCTAAAAATATTTCCATTGCTATTTGGTCTTATAGCTTACATAACTAAAAGCACCAAATGCAGACTCAATGTCTCGACTTTATTTAAAGAAATATTGTCAGGGGGCTGATTATTCCCAAAGCCAAAGGCCCTACATGGGTAGGGATGTAGTTGGAGACCACATGCTCTGCAGCTTCTGGGGGCAAGCAGGAAGCTTCCTCAGAGGCTTACTTGGGTCCACTTAGCACCGCTCTGTGACCCCCATGGCTGTAGATGACCTGGTGGGAAAAGTTGGTAGGACTCCAAAAGCCACTCAGAGCCCAAATCAGTCACTCTGCTCAAACCTCCATCATGATGAAAATTATTTAAATCTCGAGATCCCAAGAGAGGGCATAAGAAAGCCACACGAGGGACTGTCCACAGGGCTGACTGAGCGTGGAGGTATTACTGGGTGTGCAGAACGAGGAGAGAGGTTCTTTGGCCCCAAAAGTGCTACTGAATAGGAGATCCAAATGGAGCTTTCAGGAAGGAGAATGCCACACGAGCGAAGCAACAGGATCTCTTAAGTTGTTCTCCCTTTGTCTGGAACCCATGCAGTGTTGTGACATGGGTCAGTAAGATGTCTAAGAAAGCTGAGGGCTGCAGAATTACAGAGGCACACTTTTGGAAAAGGCTTTCATTTGGGACATGGAGGAGTAGGTGCTGCATTAAAAAAAAAAAAATCTCCGTAGACAACTGCATAAATAGTCACATACACGCGTGTGCGCGCGCACACACTCAAGAACGGCCGTCGTTATGGAGACTAGTTCGAGTAGCGACTGCAGGACTTCTCCGGAGAGGAAGGGCTGCAGAGCATGTCACCTTAACCCCACCGCTTTGCATTTGACCATGGTAGAATTCTTGTTATTTAAAACTATCAGTTAGTCCTAGCTCCATCTCTGCCTGCAAAAGACACGTCGCCCTTACTATTGACTGATAGCTACTTTTCCACAGTCTATTTTTCTAGGATAATTCTATCATTTCCCTTTTCTGTAAACATGAACTTCAATTGCTGTTGAGCACTCCCTTGTGCTCCATGTACATCTCAACGTCAAGAGTGGGCTGGGACAGAATAGAATTCATTCGAGAAACGTTTACATAGAGTTTATCATTTGCCAGAATGATGCTGGACCCTTTGTAGTGAATGTATATTATAAAAATCAGTGTGCTGAGGAAAACAACTTGGGAACACTGTTAGAAAATAAAGGATGAAAAAACGTGCCTTTTTTAGTGGCATTAAATATTGCTGGGAAGGGACTCTTACAGGTGACAAGTCATAAAAGAGGAGAAAGATGGCCTGTCTGGATGAGAGATGATGTGGCTCTGAAAACCATCAAGACAATAGGCACCAGGGGCTTCAGGACCAGTAACAGTTTGAAGAGGTTTTGTGGAGACCAGTTACAGAGATAAGAGGTGGACAAGAGCTAATATCTCAGGAAAGTGGAGTCACAGGGTTCTAAGACTGTCGAGATAAAATGACTGTAGAAATCAGCTAGCCCAGTGACCCCTGCACTTTAGCGTCTATCAGAATCACAGATTTATGGGCCCTGCCTTCAGTTTCTGATTCAGTAGGTCTAGGATGAGGCTTCAAAGTTGTATTTCTGATATCTCAGATGATTCTAATGTTGCTGGCCTGGGGATTATACTTTGAGAACCACTGATCTAGTCCAAGACCCTCATTCTTCTTTATTTATTAATTAATTTTTAAATTAAGAAAAAACGGACCTATAACATCGTGTAAGTTTAAGGTGTAGGAAGTGTTGATTTTGATATATTTATATATTGCATTAGATAAAACACAGTAGCATTAGCTAGCACCTTTACAATGTCTTTATCATGGTAAACATCTTTTATCATTTGTTGTTGTTGAGAACAGTTAAGTTATAGTCTCTTGACAACTTTTATAATACAGTATTGTTGACAATAATCTCCAGAACTTATATATTTACTAGTTGTACGTTTGTACCCTTAAACAACATCTCTTTAATTTCCCCACCCTCCAGCCCATGGTAAGCACTCTCTGCTTTCACAAGTTCAGTTTTTTTAGATTCCACATATAAGTGATATCATACAGTATTGTCTTTATCTGTCTAACTTATGTCACTTAGCATATGTCTTACAAGTCCACCCATGTTGTTGCAAATGCAGGATTTCCTTTTTTCTCATGGCTGAATAATATTCCAGTTGTGATATATATACCACATCTTCTTTATCCATTCATCTGTTGATGGACACTTAAGTTATTTCCTTATCTTGGCTACTGTGAATAATGCTGCAGTGAACATGGGTGTACAGACATCCCTTTGAGATACCGATTTGAATTCCTTTGAGTACATACCCAGGAGCGGAATTGCTGGATCATACCGTAGTTCAATTTTTTGAGGAACCGCCATACTGTTTTGCACACTGGCTATACTGATTTACATTCCCGTTAACAGTGTATAAGGGTTCCTTTTCCTCTACACCTCACCATTTGTTATCTCTTGTCTTTTTGATAAAAGCCATCCTTTTGCTAAGGTGAAGGTGATATTGTGATTTTGATTTTCATTTCCATGATAATTAGTGATGTTGAACACCTTTGCATAATACCTCTTGGCCATTTGTATACCTTCTTTGGAAAAATATCTATTCAGGTCCTTTGCCAATTTTTAAATTGGATTATTTTCTTTTTTGCTACCGAGTTGTAAGTTCTTTTTATATTTTGGAGAGTAGTCCCTTGTCAGATGTATAGTTTGCAAATGTTTTCTCCCATTCTGTAGGTCTGTCTTTTCATTTTATTGATTGTTACCTTTGCTATGCAGAAGCTCCTTAGTTTAATGCAATTACACTTATTTATTTTAGTTTTTTGTTGCCTGTGCTTCTGGTGGCTTATCCAAGAAATCATTGCCTAGACCAATATCAAGGATCTTTTCCCCTATGTTTTCTTCTAGGAGTTTTATAGTTTCAGATCTTGCATTGAAATCTTTGATCCGTTTCAAGTTAATTTTTGTGATTGGCATGAGGTAGGGGTTCAGTTTCATTCTTTTGCATATGGATATCTAGTTGTCCCAAATACCATTCATGGAGGAAACTGTCCTTTCTCTATGGTGTGTACTTGGCACCCTTGTCAAAAATTAGTTGACCATATATGTGGGAGTTTACCTCTGTGCTCTCCATTCTGTTCCGCTGATCTGTATGCCTGTTTTTATGATAATACCATACTGGGTTTTTTTTTTAAGATTTATTTATTTATTTTTGGCTGCACTGGGTCTTAGTTGCGGCACGCAGTCTCTTCATTGTTGTGCACAGGCTTCTCTCTAGTTGTGGCGTACAGGTTTTCTCTTCTCTAGTTGTGGCACGCAGACTCCAGAGCGCGTGGGCTCTGTAGTTTGCAGCACTCGGGCTCTCTCCTTGAGGCGCGCGAGCTCAGTAGTTGGGGGCGTGTGGGCTTAGTTGCCCCACTGCATGGGGGATCTTAGTTCCCTGACCAGAGATCGAACCCACGTCCCCTGCATCGCAAGGTGGATTCTTTACCACTGGACCACCAGGGAAGTCCCCATAATGTTTTGATTGCTATAACTTTATAATATAGCTTGAAATCAGGTATTACAGTACCTCCAGCTCTGTCCTTCTCTCTTAGGGTTACTCTGTGGCTCTAAATAAATTTTAGAATCGTTTGTTTCTATTTCTGTGAAAAATGTCAGTGGAATTGTGATCAGGATTGCATTGAATCTGTAGATCACTTTGGGTCATATGAACATTTTCACAATATTACTTCTTTCAGTCTAGGAACATGGGGTATCTTTCCATTGGTTTGTGTCTTCTTCAGTTTCTTTCCTTAAAGTCTTATAGCTTTTAGTATACAGGTCTTTCACCTCCTTGGTTAAATTTATTCCTAGGTATTTTAATTTGTTTGATGCTATTGTCAATGAGATTGCTTTCTAATTTCTTTTTCAGATAATTCATTGTCAATATATAGTAATACAACTGATTTCTGTGTGTCGATTTTGTATCCTGCAATTTTACTGAATTTATTTATTATTTCTAACAGTTTTTTAGGGGTCTTTGGGATTTTCTATATAAGATCATGTCATCTGTGAACAGAGATCGTTTTACTTCTTCCTTTTTTTTTTCTTTTTTTTCGGTACGCGGGCCTCTCACTGCTGTGGCCTCTCCTGTTGCGGAGCACAGGCTCCGGACGCGCAGGCTCAGCGGCCATGGCTCACGGGCCCAGCCGCTCTGCGGCATGTGGGATCTTCCCGGACCGGGGCGCGAACCCGCGTCCCCTGCATCGGCAGGCGGACTCTCTACCACTGCGCCACCAGGGAAGCCCTTCCTTTTTGATATGGATACATTTCACTTATTTTTCTGCCTAATTGCTCTGGCTTAGTACTATGTTGAATGCATCCTTGCGTTCCAGAGATAAAACCCACTTGATCATGGTGAGTGATCCGTTTAATGTGTTGTTGAATTTGGGTGGCTAAAATTTTGTTGAGAATTTTTGCATCTGTATTCATCAGGGATATTGGTCAGTAATATTCTTTTCTTAGAGTGTCTTTGTCTGGACTTAGTATCAGGGTAATGCTGGCCTCATAAAATGAGTTTGGAAGTGTTCCCTCTTCTTCATACTTTCATATCTTTTCATGCTACTGATTAGCATATTTTTGTTTCAGCTTAAAGAACTCCTTTTAGCATTTCTTGCAGGGCAGGTCTAATGACTACAAATTCCTTTAGCTGTTGTCGACCTGGGAAAGTCTTTCTCTCTCCTTCATTTCTATAGGACAGCTTTTCTGGGTGAAGTATTCTTGGTGGTAGTTTTTTTCCTCTGAGCGTTTTGAATATATCATCCCATTCTCTCCTGGTCTGTAAGATTTCTGCTGAGACGTTTGCCGATAGCCTTATCAAGATTCCCTCATATGTGATGATTCTTTTATGTCTTGCTGCTTTCAAGATTCCCTTTTTGTCTTTGATTTTTGAGAGCTTGACTATAATGTCTCAGTGAAGTGAATGTCTCAGTGAAGACCTCTTTGGGTTGAATCGGTTTGGAGATCTTTGAGCTCCTTGTACCTTGATGGCTGTATCTCTCCCCAGATTTGAAAGTTTTCGGCCATTATATTTTTAAATAAGTTGTATGTCTCTTTCTCCTTCTCTTCTCCTTCTGGGACTCCCATAATGTGGATAATTTTTCTTTTGATCATGTTCCACAGTTCGTGCAGGCTTTCTTCTTTTTTATTCTAATTTCTTTATTCTCCTCTGAGTGGAAAATATCAAGAGGTCTGTCTTGAAGCTCCAGGATTCTTTCTTGTGCCTGATTGAGCCTACGCGTCAAAGCTATTACATTTTTCATTTCATTCATTGTATTCTTCTCCAAATTTTCTGATTTTTTTTAACGGGTCCTATTTCTTTGTAGAATTTCTCATTTTGTTCATATACTATTCCAGAGTTCATTGATCTGTCTGTGTTCTCTCACATGTCACTCAGCTCCCTTCCAATCATTATTTTGAATTCTTTCTCAGATCAGTCACAGATCTTTATTTCCTTAGGGGCAGTTAATGGAGGGGTATTGCATTCCTTTGGTGATGTCATGTTTCCTCGCTTTTTCATGTTTCTGATGGGTTTGTGTTGATATCTGTGCATTTGAGAATGATGTCACCTCTTCCAGTCTTTTCAGACTGGCTTCAGGAGGGAAAGACTTTCACCTGGAGGTGGCTGTTAGCGCACCTGCTGACTGGGATGCAGTGTCTTTGGTTTCCGAGAAGGCACAGCGATGTAGTCTCTGTGCCACTCCACTGGTTGAGGCTGAAATTGGCCAGACTGTGGGGTTCTTATATGGCTAAGGCTGCAGAGGACCTATAGGTGGCAGGTAGGGCTATTGGTATCCTCAGAGGCTAAGGCTGCTGACATCTTCCCGCGCTCCTCTACTTTTTTGCTCTTGGAAGGAGCCTCTGTTTGAGGACACCCCTCCTGGTGCCTGGTCTGATGTGCTGACACCCAGAGTTCTCAGAGCAGCATTGGAACTGAGGTCCGGGGATCAGGCGCACATGGAACTACCACAGTGCCAAGGTCCTGGAGCACAGCCACACTGTGTCTAGGGCACGGACATGTGCAGATATCCTGTGGAACTGGTACTGGGGTCTCAAGGGCTCACTGCTGTGACTTGTGCTGGTGAAAGGGAATATGGCAGTGGCGAGGGCCCTGGGATGACAAGGTGCAGTGGTGGCTTGGGCAGAAAAGGCAGAGTGCAGTGGTAGCACAGCCTGGGAATGGTAGGTCAAAGTCTGACCTCTGCCCCCACCCCTCCCACCGCCCGCTGGGAGCGCTCACAGGATAGCAATAGTACGACTCCGGTAGTTGTTAAAGCTGTGTGTTGGGACTCAGGGAACTGGGCACAGGGTAGTGGCAGCAAGCCCTTGGCAATGACAGTTCAGAGCCGCCACCTGGGATGGGGGGTGAAGTTCAGGGCAGTGGTGGCCTGGTCCCAGCCTCCGTAGGTCAGAGTCCTGACCTGAAATCTGAGGGGCGGGGCTCAGGGCAGTGGTAACACCGCTGGCCAAAGATGGCTCAAGAGCCTCCATCTGGGATGGAGGCGGAGCTCAGGGTAGAGGCAGCCCAGTCCCAGCAATGGAGGGTCTCAGCCTTGACCAGACCTGCCGTGGGAGTGGGACTCAGGATAGTGGCTTTGCCCTTAGCAATGATGAGTCAGAGCCAGGACCTGGGACCTGGGAGGCAGTAAGAACTCATCTCAGCAATGACACTTCAAAGTCTTGACCTGGGATGGGGCAGGGGGGTGAGGCACAGGGCAACAGCCAATTCGGGCAGCCAAAGCATGACTTGGGACCCAGGAGGCACGGCTCAGGTCAGGGAGATTGCCTTGGTAATGGTGGAGCAAGGCCCCAACCTGGGACTGGGGTGGGCAAAGAGCCATGGCAGCTCTGGTGTCCTCTGTGGAGATGTGCTGTGGTACCCGATGTGTGAGAGGCGGGCACAGCAACAACTGGGACCCCTGAGGGCAGGTCTCACCTCAGCAACACCTCCAGCCTCTGGGAGCAGATCCAGAAGAGGGGGGTACTACAGGCTGCTCCACCAGCTAGGGTCAGCGTCACTGAAGACCGAGAGACTCTTGTACCCAAAGCTGCAGACATCCACAGTGGGCGAGGCCTGCTGTGGTCCCTCTGCTCTCCTTCTCCCCATGTGGTGACCTTCCTGAGAGGATTCCTCCTGGTGCCCAGCAGCTCCCGACGGGGGGATGGGGTGATGGGGACAAAATGCTTCCTTTGCTTTTGTCTGTGGCCATCCTTGATTTTTGAGCTCTGCCAGGTGTTTTGCTGCTGCTTCTTTGTTGTCTAGAGCTTCCCCTGAGCTGTTTTCTTCCATCTGTAACTGTTTATTGTTCTTGGTTTTCTTTTCTGTTTGCTTGTTTTGGGGGGTGGGGGACCTCCCGGCCCTCCGTCTTGCTGACATCACTCCCAAGTGCCCCCCATTCTACAGAGGAGGCAAATGAGGCCCTAGGAGATAAAATGTTTTGCTCAATAATACACTGCAAGTTTGAGACTGGAAATTATATTCTGATTCTTCTGATTTTGCTGAGGAGTTGGATGTACTCTCATAGGTGCAAAAACAACAAACCAATTTAGACTCGATATGAAGCATATTTTTGAACATTTATTTATATCTTGGTCCTATCGTCTCAAAATATTTTCAGCCTCCTGGTTTGGGAATAAAAGTCCTTATTTGAACGCAAAATACTAATGTATTTTTTTTTGATAAATTTTATTTTTTTATTTTTATTTTCGGCTGCATTGAGTCTTCGTTGTTGCATGCAGGCTTTCTCTAGTTGTGGCGAGCGGGGGCTGCTCTTCGTTGCGGTGCGCGGGCTTCTCATTGCTGTGGCTTCTCTTGTTGCAGAGCGCGGGCTCTAGGCACGCAGGCTTTAGTAGTTGCAGTACGTGGGCTCAGTAGCTGTGGCTCGTGGGCTCTAGAGGGCAGGCTCAGTAGTTGTGGCACACAGGCTTAGTTGCTTCGCAGCATGTGGGATCTTCTCGGACCAGGGCTCGAACGCGTGTCCCCTGCATTGGCAGGCGGATTCTTAACCACTGCACCACCAGGCAAGCCCCGGTATTAATGTATTCTTGCTGAGAAGCCATCATGGGACGTTACAGAGGTGACTAATAAATTAATTGAGCATGATAGGATTCTAATGAAATAAGTAATTCTTGAAAGAGATAGGCGGTTGTGAGTTTTCAATATTCAATCCCAAATAATTTGCATTTTGCTGTTTTTATGCATTTCTGATTTCTGTGCATTTTAAATTTCTCTTCTTTATTTCTTTGTAGACATTACAACCAGAACATTACAAATAATACTGGAAGTCGTACCAGAAGAAGATTGTCATAAATTATAAATTAATGCATTTGAAGTCTTGGCAATTCATCCTTGGCTTTGTTTCTGCCCAAAGGGCTGAAACAAAAAATGGATCTTCTAAGAAATTTAGTTATTACTCCATGTGGTTATAGAACGCTGATACGCAATTATACCATAAGTTCACATGATCATTGAGTCCCTGATACCTACCTGTTGAGGTTAGGAAAAACGACTACAGAATGGAAATTACTTTAGTGGTCTTTCTCTATAACATATCTTATGGCTAAGAACCTTCAGACTGAAAACTGAGATGTTTTCTTTAATATGGGTTTTGTAAAAACAATTTTTATATACTATAGATAACTGTACTGTGAAAATTGTTTTTTACTCTTCTGGGGAAAAAAAAAAGTGTATGTCATCATTATGGACAGAGGCAAGAAAGAAATTTATTTTACATTGGCATTGCATTGCTTCCCACAGATATCAACTTAGATATCATACATGTTTTAATGGATTATACCCAGAGCATTTTGAAAAAGAAAAAAAGCTTAGGGGTATGCCTAATTGTGATGAATACATTAAAGAAGAGTTTCTAGGGGCTATTGTTTAGGAGGCAAATCCAGGAATTATGTTTAAGTAAAAAAAATGCTTGAGAATTTATTATGTTAGGATTTTTTTCACTCATTATCAGGAAGCTCCGTAGTTGCGTGCCATTTGTTTTCATGGCAGCCTAATTGATCAGGAAAGGATGTAACGCCTGTCTTAGAGCAGAACAAAAGTCAGTTTGGTATTAAATCCTCTTAAGCATGATCATGTGTTTCACTAATAATTTACTCTTTGATAAATACATCTAAATACGTGCATTTTTAAATCTTCAAGTTACAATATCAACAGGAGACGGAAATCACCAAGAAAGAAAATGCCCAAAATACTATGCCCAACTCTACAGTTCTACATACATTGTTAGTGTTTCTGAACATTTTTTAAAAATCTCATAGCTGTTTTTACATGATGATGAATTTTGACAGTTTTACGTTTTCTTTATACATTTTATATTGTTAAAATATCTCTTTGGACAAAACTGTCCAGATCAATTAGGAAAAGACATATATTTACATAAAAATTAAGGAAGAAATGTCACTGCTAAATAAGATTTACAACTGCTGTTTCTAAGAATGTTTCCATTTCTCTCTCTAGGCTTTATCAGTAATTTCCAGACAAAGTAAAAGAGATAACTGATAAATTCACTGAAAGAAACTGTACATGAAATGTATATATTCAGACAGGTATTTACTATGCTGGGTTTAGAAAATACTGTGGAATTTTCAAATAAGAATAATATAATGATGAAATTTGTTAACCATTATTTACTTAAGTCTCAGAGTAAATAGTCATGGCCAGAATTTTTTCATTCTGTAATTTTTGTCCATTGGAAAAGAAGAATTTTTGGAAGAATTACACTGATTCAGATCATTAAGAGCAGATATATAGAGTTCATAGACAGTTGATCAAAGTAGAAATGATGATAATTTGAGGCAATTTCAATTAATTAATTTTCAATTCGTTAATTTCAATTTCAAAATTTAATTCAGTTAATTAAATTTCATTCAATTAAATTTCAATTTAATATCTATCTGAGATTGAAATTTTGTCAGCCAAACATAGTGTTTGGGTCTTTAAGTGAATTTATAAAAATTCCTTCCTTTTTCTCTTACCATGGATTTTCAGAATTTGATCTGTAGTCTGTACAGCTTATATCCATTTGTCTACATCTGTCCCCACTAAATTGTTGCTATCGGTGAAAACAGATTTGCCTTATATTCTTGTTTACAGTCTAGGCCCATGTAATCTAAACCAGCAAACTCTCCTGGAATTGTTTTTTTCCCCTAATGAAAAAAAAAATGGTAAAGTCTCATGGAGAAGTTTGTATAGTTACTGATTAATTCCTGAGGTTAATGTGGGAGATAGGTCTCCTGATTTTAGTTATTTTAGTTTTAGTTCTAATTTCTCTTTAAATATGTCATTATACAAGCTAACTAGATTACATATTCATTATTATTTTCATCATTTTAAAAAATGATTTTTGCATTGTTAAATTTCTAATGCCATTGTAATACCATTTTAACCAGATGGAAAGTCAGTAATTTTTTTTTTTTTTTTGCGGTACGTGGGCCTCTCACTGCTGTGGCCTCTTCCGTCGCGGAGCACAGGCTCCGGACGCGCAGGCTCAGCGGCCATGGCTCACGGGCCCAGCCGCTCCGCGGCATGTGGGATCTTCCCAGACCGGGGCGCGAACCCGTGTCCCCTACGTCGGCAGGCGGACTCTCAACCACTGCGCCACCAGGGAAGCCCAGTAATTTTTTTTTAAAGCGATGAGGATTAAGTTGTATTTCTGCTTATCCTTAGGATACATCATGACAAGATACAGGGCTTCTGTAATCATCCATTCAATAGTCGTAACATTTATTTGGAATGGTATTATGTCAAGCAGATTCTAGTTTGAAAACTCTCTTACACACTTTTATATGTATATATTTTTTTATGCTAAGTAGTTTTTTCTCATATATTTAGGAAAATTTTTTCTCATATATATTTTTCTCATATATCGAACTGTTAGATGTGATACATTTGTACCAGTGTGCATATTCAAATGTTTAAATACATTTTATCAGTTTATTGTAACACAAAAAAGTAAAAGTAGCCAATATAGTTTACGACGGCTAATACACTATTTTCAAATGTTCCGCTCTTTTGGTACATAGATTCTCAAGTATTTAAATATGAATTTAGTAGATCTAGTAAAGACCTCCAAAGCCAAAACAATTTGCTAGGAGAAATGGAGTGATTCTCCTTAATAATTATGAATATTTCAGTAAACGTTTTTGACCCCTTTTAAAAAATAGTAGACTAGTTTTCTGAGATTTTTCTAAGATTGAATGAAGAAAACTGACTATTATAACTGGTGTCTTGGTCAGCTAGGAGTAGACCCTCTTCTTATCTTTCTTTAGGAGATTAAAGGTTTGCCCTAGAAAAGATGGCTGACTCCAGTGCCAAACATAAACGTTAGATGTGTGTATGCACACATTTGCATACGTGCTTATGCCGTATCTCCCCTGCCTCTGCTGGCACAAAAATAGGACAGATTATTAAATTACATTTCCAATTCACGGCAGTTTCTCTAACACTAAGATATGCAAGTTGAAACAAGTTTCTACATTGTTTTATGTGTCTGGTACAGTTGTTTCCCCAGTTGCTGTTTGATATATCATCAGATGGTTAACATGAGTATAATTACATAACTCAATAGAATTCTATGTTGAACTGAATCAGTCTTCAGGAAACTTATTATCTCTATTTGAGATGAATGTAATGCTAACTGAGAAAGGGAGCATCTTTGACCTATAGCTGATTTCTTATAATTGAGGAGTGGGTTATGAAAAGATGGAAAACTAAAGGTCAGAGTAGCAGGAAATGAAAGGTAGTATGTGATTGGAGGGAACGATATTTTGATCTAACTTATTATGCAATATAATCAGAGAAATATTAAAAATTAACTGTCTGCTGTACACAGGGACTTTGATTATGCCCTTGTGAATCCCCTAAAAGCTAATGAAATGTAAGCTTCAGTGCCCCTTACTTAGACATGCCCTTTCCTAGGTCCTGTACCTAATTTTTCATTAGGAATTTTGTATTACGTTTCTTGAAGGTTAGCAAAATTATATATACTTCTGGCCCTAAAAAAAATCGGCATCTGTCCCTGTGAGAAAGGTCAAAGTACTCCCATTACTTTATCTATTAGAAATAAGCTTGGGGTATTTGTAGGATATATTTTTAAGTAGTAAAGTTGTGAGTTAATTGAAATATCTCTATATAACTAAGTGGCTTTCTCATAGTACATATTATATGTGGTATATAAGGAGAGAGTTTCACTTTGGACATATTTTATGTGTCAATTCTGAATGATAGAAGAACAATGAATGGGATTTTAATTGTATCTCTTTTTCTTAGTTTGGAAAGAAATAGAGATTTGAAATTGAATGCAGAGGAGTCAAGAAATTTGATTTTAGTTAAATAAAACCTTGTTTCATTTCACCCTACGTGATATGCTGTATGTTGGTGCTGATAATGTTTACAGAGCTACATTCGTAACCATTCAAAGTCATGAATTAAAGCATGGCGTTGTGTGACTGACAAGAAGCTCATGGTGGATATAAATTAGAGTAGATAGAGTCATCTTAGCAGCTTCTGTTTACATTATTTATATATATAGGTAAAAGAATTATTACCTATAAATGTATTTTAGGTTAATTTTCCCATAAACAGTATTTTTAATTTATCTCAATATATATAATACCTAAAAGTGTAACCTCTAGGTATTATTAGTACTGTACTTAAAAAGATATTTTAATAGCCAATTTTGGGAGTTAATCCTTCTTTTTGTCGCATTTTTCAAATTAGTTGGAGTCTCAAAAGAAATGCTTGGTCTATTTTTAGGTCTGATAACAAATTCACAGAGGCATACATCATGGTCTCACAGAAAGTTCACCAGTTTTCCATATGTTGTGAGATAATTGCCCTTCCCTACAATCTCGTCAGGATAATAACTTGATCTTTCTGAACCGGTTCTCTGTTTCCTTTGAGTTAATCACATGGTTCCCTGTATGTTTTATTTTTTTGACATGATATTTTCAAGATAGGAGTGAGTCTTCATTTTATACAGTTACTTGATATTCTTAGCCTGAAACTACCACTTCGGTTATGCCCTTGTGTGTGTCCCTGCCCCCTTCTCTCTGTTACCCTTGGCTTTAAAATGTCAGTGGAAGATGGTTACAGTCTCCAGACAGTTATCTGTTACACGTGTGCATTTTGGCTACTTGGATCAAGGGTACATTTATAGTATCAATAAGTGCCTTAACAGTTTTATAGATAATCTCTCAAGAAACTGTGGAGCATTTAGGTGTCTAGCAGCCGTACAGATGGACGCACTGTTTTGAAAGTGAGCATACTTTTTTCCCTCAACATATACACTACTGATTTTATTTTTAAAAGTATGTCTTTCAAATGAATTAATTTCTTGGTTAGAAGACTTGCCTCCCGAATCCTTATTACCTCTTGTTGAAGCCTCTAAAGGCCATGTTGAAAACTGGAGAGGGAAAAAAAAAAAAAAAAAAAGACATGCACAGTTATCTCTTTTGCAGCAGTGACTGTATTTTGAGTACTTTGTGCAGCAGGGTATTTTGTACAGCGTCTTGTGGGAAGACAGATTAGGCCTTTGGTTGTTACAGCTGTATAACCGGTTGGGTTGTGATTGGCCTGACTGAACTGAGGATTGTGAAGTTAGAGCCCACTTATTCCTACTGATTAATATTCTTCTGCGCACGCTCTGAAGCACATTCATAGCGCACCAGGAGGCGATGCAATGTGGTTCCCTGGTTTGAGGTTTGAGCTGTCTTATTTTAAAGCATGTCTGAATTCTTTTTTTCCCTAGCATTTCTCCTTCATTCCAAATTTCCACTTACTGACTAATGGAATATAAAGTAAAAATACTTTGGAGAAGTAAAACACAGATTATTTCAAATGAGCGTACGCTTATAACAGAATAGAAATGATCTACGTTAAACTACTGTGTATGCTAATTACTTCAGACACTACCACAGGGCACTTTTAAATTGCTCTGGGAGCAAAAACAGTATATATAACTATGGTTAGCACACAAGACCCCTGCAAAGATTTTAAGTAGTCTGGGATTCTTTTTTTTTTTTTTTTTTTTTCTTTTTTTTAAGTCTGGGATTATTTTGATCCTCTTTTTGGAGAAATTTTTTACTTTATGGTTTTTCCTTGTGAATGTTGTTACTACTGCTTTAAATCTAGAACTTAACTATTGATACTTATCTTGAAAACAGGGTTCATCTTTTGACAGTATCCATCTGTGTTCAGAGAGTGGCATATCACCTTACTCTTGCTTACTGTGGACACAGACATTTGCCCCAAATTTCTGTCTTTTTGTAGATGGATTGCAGCACAATAGTAATGAATTTTCAGTGGTACCTTTCAGCATTTGGGGAACTTTGCGAACATAAGCATCAGATGTGTTTTTAAAAAAAAAACAAACAAAAATTGCTTATTACCATGTAATGCAGTGTCTTCTCTTTACGCCAAACTGGTGAACAAACGTGTATTGATAGAATTGTTTCACTGATGCTAAATGTTGACTACCTGCAGTTTTATAATAAGTGCAAGTCACAGAGAGGCAAGACAAATGGCTTCTTGTACTGAATGCTTCGAGAACTTAATTTGTCCTAATTTTCTGACAAAGATTTGACTCTGGGTTTCAGAGAGCTTGGTTTTTACTTATCAGAGAGAAAATTAGATGGTAGTGATGTACTGGTAGACATGGTTTTCAGTTATTGACTCAGAATTCATCTCAGGATGAATCATTCACGTTGTTTTATTGTCTGTATATCTGTATTGACTTTATTAACATGGGTTTAGCGAGCTCTGTGCTAAAATTTGACCTGGTAGCAATAATTTCTTTTTCAACTATCAAGGGGCAGAAAAATCCATATGTATTGTAATGTTCATTAACATATTACTAGGTACTATATATGAATGTATTTCAGTGCTTTTCACAGTCTATGATAAGCTTCAATAATATGTGCCAATGCAATCAATTTAACCCCTGAAGGGCTGTTCTGGCAGCTGTCTCTTTGATCTGTGCTTAGATTGTCATTTATAGACCAGCTATATCCATTAACTTGGATCTGGAATGGGTTCCTCATGACCTTGGACCATTCATTGTGAGTAGGGGCGGGTGCGTTTGCGGGGCTGCTCTAAAATACAGGAACAAGAAGTTCAGCTGAGGGAGAGGGAGGCCTGACATCCCACACGGTCCTCATCCGTGGTGGGGTTTCTTCATCTTAGCATCGTGATAATGCAACTCAGTAAATGGGATTGTGCTATTTTATACAAATTTTGCACAATATCTTCTATCGATAAATTCTTAAAGAGCAACATTTCTTTTCTGTATCTACATTCCAACCATCTTAGAAGTACTAAGATAATTAACTATGAAAATATAAATGGTGCAAAGGGACTTTCATCTGTGGACTGTGCTGTTTCTTAGGGTTCTGTGGCACTGATGCCTATACCAGCATGTGATATGTGACATAAAATGGATTTTTCTACAGCTTAATGATTTCCCTCCAGGGAGGGTTCTGGTACAGCCATCACACTGCCAGATGGTGTTTACGGGCTATTTGTGTAAGTGGTAAGATGCTATGAAATAAGTGTGATTTCATCTGATGGAAACTCTTGATGCACGTGTTTTTGTATGGAATAGATTTTGGTGCAATATGACGTCACTCAATGTTGCATTGAATTTAATTTCAGTTGTATTTATGTATATGTATACCTGTCATGCTTCTAGTTGCTTCAACCTTTGTATATATGTTTTTGTACATATTTTTAGTAGAAAACATTTGACATGGAAGTTAAATAAACATTTGATAGTTTACCTAATAAAAACCGTGTTGTGTTTTTGGTTGTTTTTTGTTTGTTTTGTGTTCTTTTTTTTAGCAGTGTCCATTCCATTAAATTGAAGGCTTTGGTTTTAATGATTGGATTTATCTGTCACTCATTATGTGAATTTGTTGGAGTATCCCACTTCACAACGATTTCCTGTACTAAAAACTGAAAGTGGTGGCGGATTTAGCAAACACTGTAGACATTCTTCTTCCTCATGGCCTACATCCATCTGTCCTCTGCTCTGAAATATCTAGCAACTTCTCTTTTCTTTTTTCACCTGTCCTAATTCGGTCTTCTTATTTCCCACCTCTTAACAAAAGTCTCGTTTCTTGTCTCTCTATAATTCAGCCTTCACATGTTTCCCCAGAATGTTCTTTCTGAAACACAAATATAGTAAAAACCCTCTATGGGGACTTCCCTGGTGGCGCAGTGGTTAAGAATCCGCCTGCCAATGCAGGGGACATGGGTTCGAGCCCTGGTCCGGGAAGATCCCACATGCCGTGGAGCACCTAAGCCCGTGCACCACAACTACTGAGCCCGCGCACCCTAGAGCCCGTGCTCCACAACAAGAGAAGCCACCGCAATGAGAAGCCCCTGCACTGCAATGAAGAGCAGCAGCCCCTGCTCGCCGCAACTAGAGAAAGCGCGCGCAGCAACGAAGACCCAACGCAGCCAAAAATAAGTAAGTAAACTAAATAAATAAAATAAATTTATTTTAAGAAAAAGATTTGTACATGTTTAAAAAAAACCCTCTATGATTTCACATCTAGTAATTATTAATATTTTTTTCTGGGTGGATAAAATCCATCCTTCTGTATAGCACACTGGGCTTTCCATAATCTGCCACGTTTCTTTCTCCAGGTACAAGTGACCACTTCCATATTCTCTGCCACAATAGTAAATGTCTTTTTAGTAGTCTAACGAGGAAAATATGCCATCATTTCATTTGACATAGTGCAGATTCCTACAGGAATTATATTTTCTTCTACCATTCCTATCTCCTATACCCAGCGTAGCATACTTCTACCCAACATTCAAGTTTGAGATTCAAAAGTCACTTCTTCCAAAAACTTTCCCCAAGCTGGTTCAGGACCTGAGCCCTGACCATCTCCATCTTCTGGGGTGCACTTCTTTTGTAGAACTCGCTGTACACCATTGTAATCGATATGCTCGATTCCTTTCTCTGCCTGGATTTGCCAATGTTTAGTTGTCTTTTACTGACTAAAGTATAGTAGGCGCTCAGTGCTTTAGATTCATACATTCAGTAAATGAACAAATGACTTTTATTCATTAGGTTTCATGATAAACTTTTTTCCGAGGTAGTTTACAGTACCTTTAAATTTAAGCAATCTGTTAGCTTCTGTGAAATTCTGTGAAATGTCTTACCTTCAGAATATAAGGAAACTGGAGAGTTTCAGACTCTCTCCTCTCCTGTTCGTTCCCTCTTTCTCCCCACTCCTACATCCCCAGTTCATGTTGGTAGGTGGGTCTTGAATAGAGGAAATGAGCAAATGACCTACTATGATCTCTTCCCATGAAAATGCATTTGGGCTCCTATGTTATTGATAAGGTATCTTTTTTCATAATACTAACTTGAAAACAAATAATGGTCTGAAATGGAGAGCAGAAGAAAATCTATATTTCTGATGACCAAACTTCTCTTTGAAGTAGACACAGGAGATTAAGTAGCACTTTTTCCTGATGACATACTTTGGGAGAACAATAAAAAAGGAAACGTAACTTTTGCACCTGTTAAATGTAAACACTTTTGAAAAGAAATACAAACCATGTGATATGTAGATATACTTATTTTAAAATTAATGAATATGACTGGAAGTGTAACGAAAATGTGTAGGAAAAATTAGATAATACGTAATGGCTAATAATTTTTTAAAACTTTCATTAGGCTCTTAAACATGCTGGTTTAGCTTCACAATGACTTTTGCAGCTGAACTACATCTAATAATTTTCTACTGTAATTTTTAGGCTGTGTCTAATTTATAAAAATTTGAGATGATGATGTATCCTGGGATGGGTGGGCAGGTCATGGATAACTGTACTGTTGCTTTTGCTTCCACATGCCCTAAAAATTATATGTGCAGACTTTCTAGGAATCTGACTTAGAAGGTCAGGTCTTCATAGCGATTTTATTGTTTTTATAGTATTAAGCCTAAGAACACCTGGTCACCAGCAGACGTTGACTAAAAACTCTGATCTTAAAATGTTTGATGTTTGAAAGAATTTAGAAATAAAAATATAATTAGGATTCCATACCCTTTAAGTTTTTAGCTTTGAAGATTTATTAATCTCTGAAAAGAGATATGAAACAGGATTTCAAAGGTGTTAATTCAGCTTAAATTACTATAAAAATTGAGATCCCCTCTAGCTGTAATAAACTAAATTAATAAGTATAAATGAGTATAACCCTAAGAAAGGTATGAGCAAACCAGTTATTTTCCTCTTATTCTAACTTCTCTTAAAAATAAGAGAAACTAATCTTACTTTTGTCATAGTAATTAACATTGTAATTATATAACAGTGCGTCATTATTTTTATGTATCCCAT
Source organism: Leucopleurus acutus (assembly GCF_964270905.1). Taxonomy (NCBI): domain Eukaryota; kingdom Metazoa; phylum Chordata; class Mammalia; order Artiodactyla; family Delphinidae; genus Leucopleurus; species Leucopleurus acutus. The sequence goes on from NC_139146.1 coordinate 5,783,498, forward strand.
TTCCTAAAATCTAAATATGCCATAAAATTTTTCTCATGTTCTGAATTCCACCTTAAACTTAGGTTTACTTCTCACTCCCACATTGCCATGTTCCTTTAAGAATTTGTTACTCAAGGCATTAAAGTCTAAGTTTATTTGTTTACTGATTCAAGAAAAATTCCACAAGAACCTCCCCATGCCAAGCAAAGAGATGGGTGCTAGAAATACAATACTGAACAGTTGGTATTGCCTGTGCTTACGAAGTTGAAGACAGAGATACTTTTTCTTGATCGCTCAATTGTATTGTTAAGAATTAGCGTAGATCTCAAGTGCTAGAAGGCAGTATACCCCAATGTGATCGGGTCTAGGAGGTTGGGGAAGGCTTTCCTAAGGATGTGATATGAACTGATATTGAAGGATGAGTGCTCATTAACCAGGTAAAGGGAAGGTGGGATGAGGAGTGTTACAGGCGAAGCAGACTGTGTGATAAAGACCCTGAACCACAGAAAGCAAGGCTTGTTAAAGGAAATAAATGCAAGACCGGTGCAACTAGAGCACAGAACAAAGTTTATAATGCACTTTAAAAGAGGAGCAATTGTAGAGGACTTATTAGGCAATGTTCAAAGTTTTGGTCTTTACCCAGTATAATGGAGATGTCACAGACAAAAAGAAATTCACACACAACATGAACATTGAACTTTATCAAAATTTCAAATCTTACCCTCTCCTAAAATTCGAAATAGAATTTTTCAGTAGTAAAAGATAATTTGTTTTACCACTTTCATATTATTCCTATATTTTATCTAATTAGTTCACACTGCCAAAGGTATCTGTAAACTGCAACAGGCTCAGTGTCTAATATTGAAAGAGGAAGTAATTACAGGAATATGTAATCAACATACGAGGGAAATCTTTTTTCTGGGAATTTTATTGTTGTCTCTCCTTAGCATGTTTTCCCCTCTCTCTTCCAAGTTAGATTAACATCTGATCTACAGTGTTGAACATTCATCAACTATCTCTAGGGTGGTTTGTAATTTTTTTTTTTTGAGAGAGATATTCCTCTGGTGCTATAATTTTTAAATCTGTTCTTAACTTCTAAATTTATTTTTTGCCCAAATGAAAACATTAAACAAAAATCTACCTTGCATGACCTATTATTAACAGAGTTATTGTCTTATGAATAAGGGTATCATTCATCTGACTCTAGTGGGTCAATGTGAAAAATGTCAATACTATATAGATGTTTGAAATTTTTTCTGGTTCTGTAGAAACACAGAGAAGAACTTTTAGTGGTTTTTTTTTTTTTTTTCCACTCTTCATAATTCACGGTGGATGAAAAGTGACTTTTCTAGCAAGAGAACAAGAATTTCATTTAAGGAAATAAGGAAATACAGTAAGAAAAATTATTTGAGATTATTTAAAGAACACTTCCATGGAAAACGGGGAATTCTTTGATACAGTTTTCCCCCCAGCTTTCTTAAGATGTAACTGACGAGTAATATTGTTTAAGTTTAGTACAATGGGATGATTTGATACATGTACGTATTGTGACATGATTACCACATTAAGGTTAGTTAACACATCCATCACCTCACACAGTGACTACTTTTTTCTGTAGTGACAACATTAGGATCTATTCTCTTACCAAATTTCAAGTATGCAGTACAGTATTGTTAACTACAGTCACCGTGTCGTACATTACATGTGCAGAATGTATTCATTTTCTAACAGAAAATGTGTACCCTTTGACCATCTGCCCAGTACCCCCACCCATTAGCCCCTCGTAGCCACCAATCTCCTTCCTATGAGTTCAACTTTTTAGATAATACATATGTGAGATCAAAGAGTATTTGTCTAATAGTTTTTTGGTGGCAAATTTAGAGTTTGCTAAATATGTGATCATGTCATCAGTAAACGAAGACAATTTTGCTTCTGCCTTTCTGATTTGGACTCCTTTTATTTCTCTTTCTTGCCTAACTGCTCTGGCTGGGACTTCCAGTATTATGTTGAATAGGAGTGGTAAGAGTGGGCATCCTTGTCTTTTTCCTCGTCTTGAAGGAAGAGCGTCCAACCTTTCACCGTATGATGTCAGCTGTGGGTTTGCTGTGTATGACCTTTATTATGCTGAGGTATATTCCTTCTATACCCAATCTGCTGAGAGTTTCGATCATGAAAGGATATTCTGTTTTGTCAGATGCTTTTGCTGCGTCTGTTGAGAAGATCATACGATCTTAATCTTTGATTCTATTCATGTGATGAATCGCACTTACTGATTCGCAGATACCGTGCCATCTTTACATCCCCAAAATAAATCCCACTTGGTCATTGTGTAAATCCTTTAAACGTTGAATTTGGTTTGCTAGGATTTTGTGGAGAATTTTCGAATCTGTGTTCATCAGGCTGTGCTCCCCAGTCGGATGGTGCCACTGGCTGGACTCCGCTGAGGCTGGGCTGCCGCCTGGGATCGCGCGGTCCACTGGTTGAGCTCCACCCTTAGGCGACGTCTCTGTCTGGGATCCCTGGTGGAGCAGGGTCTCCAGCTTTACCTGGCGGTGGGTGGGGCTGCAGTCCAGGTGAGGCCACAGACTGTGTTCCATGACTGGGCAGGGTTGCGGGCTGGGCCCCCTGCCTGCAGGAGGAAGCTTGCCGTGCTCAGCCCCAAGTACTGCGGGCTCGGCTGGACGCTGCCTGGGGTCTTGGTTTGGGCTCCCTTGCAGACGGGGCTGGAAGCTATGCTCTGCAGCTGGGGCTGCCAGCCTGGTTCTCTGCCTCAGCTGGGCTCCAGGATGAGCGTCACAGCTGCCCAGCGTCTCTGGCTGGGCTTGCGGGTCAGGCAGGGCTGGAGGCTATGTCTAGCCGTTGAACGGAGCTGCTCGCAAGCTTTCACTCTCTTGGTGGGTTTAGAGGAGGGGCTCCGCCACTGGGACAGCCCGCTGGCTGTGCACCCAAACTGGGCAGAACGTCTACTAAGCTCTCTGGCTAGACAGGCCACCGGCTTGGGTCTGCAGATGGGCAGAGCTGCTGGCTGAGATCTAAGATCAGGCTAAAATCACTGCCAGCAGAAATTTGTCTGCCGAGATCCAGACGCTCGTTTCTGTGAGCCTGCTTCTCTCCTCCAGCTCTAGCTGTTCCCCCAGTTATTCCCATGAGGAGATACCTAAGTGGGTTTCCTGGGAAGCTTCCTGGATGCTGGGGAAGCTGGGTGTCTGCCCTGGGCTCTCCTTTTCCCCCTGGAGAAACTGTAGGCCAGGGGAGAACTGCTGGGTGTGATGGCATACTGACCTGAGGGAGGGGAGACTCGGTCACCCTTCTAATGTGTCTTTTCTTGATTTCTGCGGTCCAGGAGGGTGCTTCAACCTCACCCCTACGTCCTGGGATCTTCACAAGGGCGTCTTGTCTATGGGCAGTGCTGTTTGCTCTTTCTGTGAGGGGGAGTGAAATCAGGAACCATCCATTTTGCCATTTTGCTCTGAAGCAGATTTTCATACCCAGGTCTCTCTAATCTGAAGTTCCATTACCAGGTGTTTCTCTATGCACTTATAGTGACATATTGATTTCCTTAAGAGAATAATTTGATACCATCCAGGCGTGCCTAATGATAACAAAAGGTTAATGTAGAAAGTCTATGATTCTTAGTAAAACGCTTTCTCAAATTAAAGCGCTCAGATTTCAGTGAGAGAATATTGAATCAAAGGACTGAAAGGGCAGAAGGAATTGAACAACGGTTCAATTTTGTAATAGCTGTTATTTATCATTTTTATTAAACCTTGTATCAGCCACGTGCTTTGCATTGCCTGGGATACTCGTCACCACTCTCTATGAATAAGAGAGGTGACAAGCCTTACTTCCATTTTTGGATTAAGAAAATGAGTTCAAGATAGCTAAAATGCCTTGCCTCAAGCAACAGAGAAAGTCAAAAAGGTCAGAGTAGAAATTCTGATGATCAGATCACTCTTAAATTCCTGACTCTTGGATCAAACCATCTCTCAGGTAAAGACAATTACTTTGTTATATCTATACATCCATCAGTCATTAAATATTTATTTCGTATCTGCTATATGATTAACAATGAACTTTATGGTATGGGAAGTGTACCCTGATTCTTCAGTGCAAGGAACTCACAGTAATTCAGCTTGGATAAAGAAGAATCTATGATCTAATAATTAACCTCAGGAACACATCATTGAATACAGTGTGTGATTAACCGTGACAATGTGTGTTGGGCTTCGCATTAGTTCTTAACTATTTGGAGGAGGGGGTCGGGTCGGTAGATGTTGATTTTGGATGAAGTGTGTGTGGTCTGCAATTTGGTGGAAGGCATGTATTAAAAGCATACTATGCTTTTGGTTCATAACAGAGCTAATTCTGAGTGGAGTTGAGGAGGGTAGATACAGAGAAGTTGATTGTATCATGTCCACTTATGCCAGTGCCTTTATATCAGGAAAATGAGTTTGACCTGAAGATAGAAGCCACTGAACACATTTCTGAAGGGAATCATATGGTCAAAGTGGCAACTGAGCAAGGTTGTCAACTCTGCTAGAGTTGATGAGGAAAGATCTGGGTTCAGCAAAATCTAGCTGACAAGCTTGTGCAGTAAACAGGTGTGAAGAAGTCTAGATTGGGACGGGAAATAAAAGGGCAGATGAATGAGAAATTCTGGAGGAAAAAAGCAGCAGGACATCGTGCCTGACTCACTCTGGAGGATTAAGAGGAAGAGAAGTCATAGGTGACTCTGTGGTGTCAGGCCTGAATGAGCTGATAAATAAAGGGGCATGTGACCGACCAGAGGTTTTTGGTGGTAAACATCTGATTTCCTTTTATGAGGTGATCGGAGATTACAGCACATTTTCATTTGCGAAGTGCTAAAGTTGAGGTCGTGAAAATTCCATCTGTACACATCCCCTGATCATCAGATTATAGGTCAAGAGCTCAGGTGAGAGGAGAGAATTTAGATACACATCGTTAATGTTCTTGTGGAGGTTTATAAATAGCACCTCTCTTCCCTGCTTGAGTTATGAATCAATTAAGATAGAAGTCGAAACTGGAAGGCAGATAGGAGAACAAAATATCGCCTTTATTTCTGATACAGCTCATATAGGAGAATGTGATTCATAGCTATGGGCGAGTAGGCTTTCTAACATTGACCTCTGGGGTTAGAGAGATTTACTCACCCCACCGCAGGCAGTCTTGTACCATTTCAGGCCTCTTCGCATGGGTCTCTGCCCCTGTAAAACTTAAGACGTGGAGCAGCACAGCAGAATTAATGTCCTCTGAGGTCAGGATGGCTCCCAAGAGAGAAAAGACATACAGTTGGTTTTTTTTTTCTTTCCGAACTCACCAATAAGATTAAGACACTACTCTTCTAGAATGAGGCTAAGAGTGTTTCCCTAACATGGTGCCTTCTACATGGAAGTAAATATCAGCTATGGGAAAGAACCATCGCTCCTTCTGCCCAGCCCATCACATTTAAGAGAACTCTGGGGCTTCCCTTGTGGCACAGTGGTTAAGAATCCACCTGCCAATGCAGGGGACACGGGTTCGAGCCCTGGTCCGGGAAGACCCCACATGCCGCGGAGCCACTAAGCCCGTGCGTCACAACTACTGAGCCTGCGCTCTAGAGCCTGCGAGCCACAACTACCGAGCCCGCGTGCCACAACTACTGGAGCCCGTGTGCCTAGAGCCTGTGCTCTGCAACGGAAGAAGCGATGAGAAGCCTGCACACCACAACAAAGAGTAGCCCCTGCTCACCGCAACTAGAGAGAGCCTGCACACAGCAACGAAGACCCCAAAATAAATAAATAAATAGATAAATAAATAAATAAACAAATTTATTAAGGGAAAAAAAAAGAGTACTCTGCATAGAAACGCACCGTCATGGGTTCAGAAAACATGTCTTTTCTATTTTTTATCCACAATCTGACTCAAGCATGGAACTTGGAAAATGTCTATTACCCGACAAATAGTTTTTGATTAAATGGGTAAATATAAAGTTGGCAGTGGAAGATGACGTAACTTGATGGATTTCCACTGGAGAGAGTGTAAGAGGAGAAGCGTGTAACCCCCTGGAGTAAGCTTGCATGAGCTAGGTAGGAAATGGAAAAAGGCAGGGGAACTAAACAGGAAAACCTACTAAGACTCTGGATCTAGGGGGAATGTCTGTTTTGGACGACGGCATGATGTATTGTAGTTTCAGAACACTTCCAATGATGTCATTCTCTATTTCTCATATTTCGGTCAGGTTGACAGCCATTCTGGGATTTGTGGTTTCAGGTATGTGGTAAATGAAAAGATGTTGAACAATGATTACTGTTTTACCTTCTGATCCCAGAAGCCATCAAAGACAATTTTCAGCCTTAACAAGGTGGTTGTGATGTGTTGTATTATATTATTTAGGACTCTTTTAGATGCACGTAACAGAAACCAGTTCAAGTAATCGAAGCACAAGAGGGACTAGGATGTGGATATAGCCATGCCTTGAAGAACCATTTGTCAGGAATGCAATCTGGCCTTAGATAGGAACACATGTCTGGAACTGGAAAGCTACAGGAAGCTAGGCCACATTCTCTCCACTTCTTATCTCTGTCTCTGTGTGACTCTATTATACTTCTATTCTTCCCTGTACTGGCCTTCGTTACACAATGCCTGAGTTTATACATCTCTTCCAATCAAGAGAAAAACTCAGACGAAGAATCAAATCTTTTAGTCACAATTCCAGGTGACAAATTTTAACCCCAAGCAGAATCCAGTCATGGCTTTCAGGTTCCTGCATAACTGAATGGGTGAATGGTTTTGAGGAAGCAGAATTCCTGGAGATTTTAATAACGATAAAAGGCTTCTAGATACACACGCGCGCGTGCGCACGCGCACACACACACACACGTTCTATAAAGCATGAATCATTCAAGAAGTTGGAAAGAATAGAAAGAGTGAAATGTAGGCGGGAATAAGATAAAAATAACTAATGTTTCACAAATACATATTACGGGCCTTTAGCACTGTTCTAAGCACTAACTATATACTATCTCATTTAATCCTCATGGCGACTTTAGGAGGTCCTCAAATTAGGAAGAAACAGAGGCAAGTTGGAATTAAGTCCAGAGCATCAAAAGTTCAAAAGTCACATGGTAAGTGCCTGGAACATTTCAGATATCTTTACATAAAAGCATTTAAAAATTATTCCTATTCTCCAACCACTAAATGTTTTCTTTTCAGTTTGTTCCTAAGTATTGAATTTTCTTTGCTTACTGGGCAAAAGCAGAAGAAACCTCCACTGGTAGGAGGACTGATGATGGGTATTACTGGTTCTTTGGAGTACCCGTGGGATAATGATGTTCACTTTGACGATGGCTTATCCAGCTGTGGGGAGATGTTAAGGATGGAAGTGTAATTCGCCAGGTTCAGGTTCTCTCACCACTGGAACATCCTGCCAATAGTAAGGCAATTCACCTCAAATTACAGTCCTCACTTCCACAATCCTGCCCTAAGGCCGTAGCTAGTGAAACACGATTTTACTTCTAATTGACAATTCTACGTTCCTTTTGGTTTCTTGCTTTCAGGACTTGTTTTTAGTAGGGGTGAAGGGGTGAGCAGTGGACAGAATGACAGGGAAATTTGGATGGATTACGAATTTTAATTGAAAATTTTAACAGACACAAGACATGAAGTTTAGAATGTTTGAAAATCATAATTATATTTAATTATATATAAATTATGTTTATATATAAAATTACATATGTATATATTTAATAAGCAAATATTATTTTTGCGCATCCATGGACCATCCACCAAAACTGAGTTTCTACTGGGACTCAGTGAAAACCCACCAAATCTCAAGGAACCGATATCTTGGAGATTATGAGAATAATGTAATAAAATTAGAAAATTTTAATAAATCTAATAATTTTAAAATTATTTTTATTTTATTATTAGATTTATTTTAATAAATCTAATAATTTTTTTATTATCTAATAATAAAAAGATAGCTTTAAAAAGTCTGTATATCTGTAATATTAAAAAGAGACTGTAAGAAACTCTTAAGTAAAAATATTTTACAGAATACTTTGAACTACATGGTAATGAAGAGCAAAAACAAGCCAGGAGTTTTAGGTGACAGGTAAAGCATTCTAAGAGGGAAATTTGGAAGGCAAGAAGCATGGAGATGCAGATGTAAGGGGAAAATAGTAACAATAATAACAGCACAACAGCAACAAAACCAGGACAGAGACTGAACTGAGAAACCGCTTACTAGTATTTTTAAGCGACGATAGTTTTGAATAAATTAACTGCGATCATGCAATAAGAATGTGTTCCCTTCAAATCGGTTTTTAGAATGGAAGGGGGGTTATTTTACAGGAAATTAAATTGATATTGAGGAAGAACTGTGATAGAAATGCTTGTACCAATGAAATAATTGTCAATGCGTGTTGTAAGTTACCGCAAATTTCTTAGTTATTTATGCGTCTGAGATCCGTAAAAGAGAGAGTAAAAAGTAAAGAAGAATAAGGATGGTTAGTTTACCATGTTAGCAAGAGAAGTCCCTCTCACCCATGGATTACTGCAATCCTCCGCTTCATTCCAGGGAGTTCAGTCCTGTTTTCTAGATTTCAGAGAACAAACTTTCTCACTTCTCACCTTGCCTGGCAGAACTTTTGACCTAATAATCGGAAGTTTCCAGGTAGTATAATTTTCAAATACCAATATCACAGGAATCATGAGATAGTCTCCACAATTTACATTTAACTCTATAGTAAATGAAGCATGAAAAGAAGCCTTGAGCTGGGCTTATTAACCTTTCAGCTATGTAAGATAAATATGGCAATGGGAGATCATTCCAGAGACTTTCATTTGAGTTCCAATATGAATATGGATTTTAAATCACTGCTTATCCTATAAACTCTTTTTCCTTCATTGACCAAGTATGAGTCTTATCCGCAACATACCAATGCAAAGGTAATTTATACTTTTAAACTGGAAATATACCATGAACAGAACCCTGGTCTGTTCTACACAACATTTGCTATCTTAGATGGATTCTCCATCTTTTTATCTGGAAAGCCAGCAGACCGAGAAGGTGGTGGACTAATGTCCCAAAGAATCATCTCACCCGAGTTGGCAGGCAGGCTTCTTTTATAGTAAAAGGGGAGGGAGCGTTGCAGGTTGTGACACACCTCTTGCTGCAGGAATCCTTTGTTCTTGCAGCCATCCATGTGGGGCCTGTCACAAGCTTCCTATAAAACTCCAGCAAGACAAATGTTGTTCTCTGTTCTGCAGCTTTGTATCTCTATATGAATGGAAAAGTGTTATTCCTTTAAAGATCAGAGCCTTGAGAATGGGCTATCCTGTATATTTCAGGCTTTAGGCAACATTCTTTTACAAAACGTGCAGAGCCAGCGTGACTAAGCATAGGCTACAGAGCACAAGTGTAAGGGATGGGGCTAAAGGAACAGGTCCAATATGGAGTCAGGTTTGTTCTTCTCTGTTACAGGACCTCAGGTGGTGTTCGTGGCAGGTATAAAGGCATAAAGCCAGAGAAGGAGGCAAAGGCCAGGTCATTTGGGATCACATAGGCCTTGGTGAGCAATCTTTATATGATTCCTTGGGGGGTAAGCAAGGGGCAGCCTTCACAAAACCCTATAGTGCATAGAGACTAGATTCTAGACCAGTGTGTAAGAAGGGTCATAATAAAAAGGTGGTGACAGTGTTCTAGACAAGACGTGACAAGAACCAAACCAGGGCTATGGACATAGAGACTGAGATAAGGGATGTATTGGTTTCCTAGTTTTTGTCGTCACATCTCTGACTGTGACTCTCCTGTCTCCCTCTTATAATGACTGTGATCACGTTGGGGTTGGCTCACCGAGATAATACCATCCTGTGTCATTAGCCTCATCCCCAAACCCTTAACTGAATCACATCTACAAAGTCCCTTTTGCCACGTAAGGTGATATATCCACCGGTTTGAGGGATAAGGATGGAAGCATCTTTGACGGGTCGTTATTCTGCCTACCACACACAGGACATGTTGAAAAAATATTTAGGAGGACTCGGTAGTTTACGAAGATGCTGTGGGATGAGTGAAAGAGAAAGTAAAACATGCCCGGCTGTTTACCAGGCTGACTTTAAGAAAAGAGGTGTCATCAACTGTGATGAAGTATGCTGGAGGAGAAACCGTTCAGGTGTGAGGGGTATCATTCAGGTGTGAGGTGAGGGGCACGTAGAGATGGGGGTGCCTGTGGAACTTCAAGCCAACAGGAGACGTCTAGCTATCCAGCAGGTATGTTGCTATGTGAACCTGAAGCATGGATGGAAACCGTGTTGGAAGTTTAGATTTGGATGTTTCCAGCCTTTAGGGAGCAGAGTTGAAGCCGTGTTGGACGAAAACACATGGGGAGAAATTGAGAGTGGGGAGAACCACAGGGAGCCGCCGTTAGGGTTGTTTGGAAGAGCAGCCCTCAACGTTGACCAAGGAGGATTTGTCAGAAAATTGGTAAAGGGAATATTTCAAGAACCAAGGCAACAGAGCAGACTGTGCCCCTCAAAGTCCCGCTAGGGATTACTGCATTTCACAGTAGCAGAGAGGAGTGAATGACTAGGACTCCGCACTGCTCACCAAAATCAGAGTGACTGTGCTTTTATTTGAGTCATAGGTTCACATTTTTTCCATAGGGTTTTATTTAAATAAGGGGCTTTTTAATAAAATTGTACTTAAAATATGAAAATCTCTAGAGTAGAGAAGTTGGGGTAGAGTGAATGATGGACGTCACATGGTCGCTTGGTAGAGCATAGGGTGAATGTAGCCAAAACCATACAGCTGTGATTGCGTTTATCCATCTGTGTAACTAACAACTCGTGTTGTCGGTTCCCTATGTTCTCACAGCATCTTGTACATAGCTTGATCATGGCTCTTTCCATATTCCATTTTCATTTTTGTTTTAACTTCTCTGTATCCCCCTCTAGATTATGAATACACTAAGGATCTCCCCAGTGGCTTTCATCTTTGTATTGCAAGTGTAAAAAAATGCAGAAAAATGTATTCCCTAGACTTCGTCATAAGGAGAAATTTGGCCTGGATTTAGGTAAAGAGAGAGACCTCAAAACCATGCTTAAATAAAATATGATGCTTTGTGGGAGGAAGAGAGAGAGATTGTTTTGTTCCTGAGAAGAAAGGAGAGGAAAAGGAAGAATGAATGAAGAATAAAAAGAAAGGCAGCAAAGAGAAGGCAGGAGATCTTAAGATGCAACTCCGGTCCATAAATTGTCAATCATGTTTCTACACTTATAAATCCTATCCTTTAAATTAATAACTGATAAAGGTTATGAATTTGGGGCTGAGCTAACATAGAGCAAAACAGAGACAGTGTGGATAGAGGAGGTATTTGGCAAAAGTGCCATGGAAATGTAATATCTGGGAGTTTGAAGAGATCACGAAGAAGCTTTGAGCTTTAACTAGCAAAGGGATTTTTTTTTTTTTTTTTTGCAGTACGCGGGCCTCTCACTGTTGTGGCCTCTCCCATTGCGGAGCACAGGCTCCGGACGCGCAGGCTCAGCGGCCATGGCTCACGGGCTCAGCCGCTCCGCGGCATGTGGGATCCTCCCAGACCGGGGCACGAACCCGTGTCCCCTGCATCGGCAGGCGGACTCTCAACCACTGCGCCACCAGGGAAGCCCAGCAAAGGGTTTTTGAAATAGAATATTTTAGAACAGTGCTGCCCAATAGAAACATAATGTGAATCACAAAAGACAAGCCACACAGGTAATTTTCAATGTTCTTGTAGTCACATTAAAAAAGTAAAAGTAAGTAGTAGACTTAATTTTAATAATATGTTTTATTTGACAAAATATATCCAACATATTTTCATATAAGCACGTAATTAACATAAAAATTATCAATGTTCTGTGTCACATTCCTTTTTTGATACTAAGTCTTCAAAAATTGGTGCACATTTTGTATTTACATTTGAATTTGAACCAGCCACGTTCAAGGACTCCATATGTGGCCAGTGGCTTCTATACTGGACATCAAAACTGTAGATTTCCATAGTCCAGGTAACCTGCAGCTGATAGTAAGATTTCATTTTTCAGTGCTCCCCTGGGATTGTGGAACTTGGACCAAATATGGAACTAAATCTTGGATAATGCTTAACCAGTAATACATTCTCCCCATAGCCGCCTAACTGTCGGATGCGTATAAGTTAGGACTCAACAGAGTATCAGTGAACACAGTTTCTTGAGTAGGAAGAAAATGGTTAAGCGTCAGGTCTTCAATGCATTCTCTTCCTTTACCTGGAAAATGCCTCCAAGAGAGAACGAAGCTGACCCAGTCAATCTTCTTATAGACATTCTAATTACAGAACTCCTGGGGAAAGCACTGATGCATTCAGTAGTGGGAGAGTCTTTTATCTATGGAATACTTTGAGCTGATGCACCTGGTCTGTCCATGATCGCTTATGATGGTCTGTGGATTGCGGGGGGGGGGGGGGGGGGGGCGGGGAATGAAACCTATGGATATGTGGCCATGGCCTTCTAGGAAATGTCATGAAAGCTATTTGGTATAAAGTGAAGGAATTTCAGGATTAAAATAGATCCCCTCTGTGTAGGTACCGTAGTCACATACATTATTAGTGACCTCATACATTCATCAGGGCTGGAAGGTATTGATGTGATAAGAAAGCATCAGGGGACCTGCACAAGGGATTCTAGATTTCTCTTTGCTTTGCCTGTTCCATGGATTAAGTTTAAACTCAAAATCATTACTAAAGTTTGAAACTCTGGTTCAAGTGAGTCTGGTTTGATAATTCAGTCCTTGGCATTTTTTCGTTAAGAGATTGGAATATTTAACGTGAAGAAAATGAGGTCTGTAAAGATACAGTTAATGATCTGGTTGCCAATATAGCCCTGATAATTGAGCAGGTACTCGAATGCTTAGCAAAGATTACGTGATCTAGAGTGGTTCTAGATGGTAGCCCCCAGCCATATGTGACTATTTACACTTTAATTAATTAAAATTAAATAAAAGTTCAGATCCTTACTTGGATTAGCTACACTTAAAATGTTCAGTAGTCACATATGGCTAGTAGCTATTCTATGGACCAGATGAATATTGAACATTTCCTTCACTGCAGAAACTTCTACTGAACAACATTAGAGATTTTATTGGGCAATAGAACGTCGCAGACTAGAGAGAGACTTGGGTTTGAGTCAGAACATTTCAATAAAATAAGACAGACATGTCAGGCATGCAACTAGGAAAAGAATTTGCTTAGGTCTTTTTTTTTTTTTCCTGTTAAAAGCTTTATTGTTTCCATTTGGTCCAAGGCTTGGGAGAGGGCTCCAGGGTAGTTAGAAAGCTGCCTAGTGGCTGCAGAGAGGGGCTTCGGGCAGAAACCCTGACACCAGAGGGGCTCCTCAAAGGCTGTTGGGCTTTGGAGGCTCCTAGCTGTCCCTGAGGCTGTCTTTCCAAGTGATGCTCGCCCAGCCCAGCCTGGGGACCAGCCGGCCTGCGGAGGTCGGTCAGGTGGTTGCCATCTTCTTGATACGTTTCACCTGCTCCTCCAGGAAGCGGCTCTCCCGGAAGTCACAGGCGGGGTCTGCAGGCGGAACCCACAGCGTGCAGCTCCGAAAGGGCCAAGCTCGGGTTCTTTGCCATGAGCATGGTGACCTCCACAGCACCCTGTGTTTCGCCCCACTCATCTTGGGACTGCTTCTGCACATCCTGGAAGAGGGCGCAGCCGCCGCGCTGGTTTTGCATTTTCAAGAGTCGCTGGACGCCCTCTGGCTACTCCTCGGCCATTTCGCGGAAAAAAAAAGCGGTCCACGCCGGCAAGAGCCACATGGTCGTGGTCGAAATAGAAGCCCAGAGAGAGGTAGGTGTAGGGGGCCCGCAGATGCCTGTTGACCAAGTGGTTGACGACAGCCTCCACCTCAGTGAAATAATTCTGATGAATATGGGAGCTCATGGTTGATCGGTAATCAGGAGTTAAGATCAAAAAATGGTGTTGGCAGGCCCTGGTGGCCGAGGGTAGATGAGTGGCTGATTCTAAAGGTTGAGACTGGAGAAAAGGTTGGAGGGTGGGCAGAGACTGAAGCAAGGGGCGTCCCTGGGTCTGGTGCATCTAAACACTGTTGAAGCAAGAGACAGATCTGTAGGACCATCGAGTGCACTGCCACTTAGGTCTTGAGAGGTGAAGGAGAGTGGAGAAGAGGAGAGAGTTTTAATGGGGCGAGACAGGGAGCTAGAGAGACGGGAGAAGGCTGTACATTCTGCCATATAATTCTATACTTGGGAGTATACAGTATTTTTAATAGCATTACTAAACTTGAGAATAGGCAGATATGTGTGTGTGTGTGTGTGTGTGTGTGTGTGTGTGTGTGTGTGTGTGTGTATCTTCTGTTAAAGGAGCTAAGTTTAAGATATGGATGGGTATGGAAAAAGATGATTTCAAGATAAAGTAGGGCTCTGGAATCATATCAATTGTGAGAAAGGCTTTGACTTTCCCAGTATTTTAAAATTTGCAATTCAAGCCATATATCTAGGTCCCAAAGAGAGAGAGGGAAGATGCAGTTAGTATTTTGATTATATCAGTACAACATGATGTCTGACAATAAATAGATCCTCAATAAAATGGTTGAACGAATGAATTAATATCCAGTGCCAACTGCCTTTCTTGAAGCAACTTTTGTTCGTAGACAACTCTTGGGGTATGGAAGGTCAGTACAGCATAATCTTTGACTTGCTTTGCTTTTGCAATGACGATGTGAATTTGGATCACTGGCAGTTCAGATAGAAGTATGCTCTTAGAAGCTAAAAGTAGACTAGGTTGGGCTGGAGGCCCCTTAACTTTTGAAAGTCTATAGTGTTTATTTAGATTTATTGCTACACTCAAAACTCCGAAGTAACTAAGTAGACACCAATCTGCAGCACATTTCTACCTAGAGAATAAATCTTGTGAATTGAAAAGGGTTTTGCAGACACCATCAAGTTGAAAAAACACAAAAAGTAGATGATACGAAGATATTAACCTTTTTGACTCATTCTAATAAAGACAATTCTAGAAGTGCAGCTCGGTTTCGATCCCAGCAAACCAGTCCTGAGATGTGGCTCTAGTGCCAAAATTGCCTTGTCTGGAAACTGGTTTAGATTCAGTATTACTGAACTGTATAAAAAAAGACTTCATTAAGTCGGCTTTCATTCTATTTATGCCTTTGTCATTTCTTTCAGTGTTGAAGTGAAAATAACACAGAAGAAATCATTGCTGAGAGGCCTAGAATTTATCTTCAATTATTTATTGTGATACTCCTCTCTCCACCCACCATTACACTCTAACATGTCAAGTGTCAGTTAAAGGCATGTTTAAGACCCTGTAATTCTCAGCATGGTAACTGTTTTGACTATATTTAATGGCCAGCACTTACTCCAAATGAGTTAAAGCATATTATTGTGTAAGCATTTATTTTTCCCGACTTTTCTGCCTTGGTAAAACATTTTCCTGTTTCTCCACTGCTTTTCTATTCTCTTGTAAGTTTAAATAACTGTATGTAACTAGCTAATGAATAGGATTAGATACCAGGTAGATACTTACCAACCTGCGCCAACCAGGTTGCTAAACATGAGAAATTACCACGAAACTGACAAATGGATAAATGCATATAGACACGTCAGACACCCTGGCCTCACATTTTTTCCACATGTTCATGACGATGTGAGACATTTCATTTCCCCTTCAACCCAGCCCCTCAACCTGGATTTCCCTCTCTTAGAGAATGGTATCACCATTTACCTCATAGCTCAAGTCAGAAATTTGGCTATCATTCTCAACTATCACCCCACTCTATCTTATCTACACACATTACATTTGGTGCATTTAGAATCTAATTGTATAGCATACATGATAATTGGGGTGAAGCTTAGTTCTTTGCCTTCACTCCCTGCTGGAATTATCTAGATTTTCTGCGTGAATACGTGTCATCTACGGATGATTAATTGTATAGACTTTAGTTTCTCTTTCAGTCACAGACTTTTCTATTTCACACTTGAATCAGTCATGATCTCGACTTTGTAAAATCTTACTGTGTTTAATAGCTTTTAGTTATTGAATAAGAAGGGAAATAGGGATTTGGATGTATTAAAATACTGGCTTCTGCCAGTTTTCTTAATTTGTCTTCTAAAGAACTTTGATGAGAGCCTGGCTATCTGTATCAAATGTAGAATAAAACTCAGAGTTAGCCTTCCTATAAGTAAGTATAAATGTTTATGCAGTTACATCACCCATACAGCAGCTATTGTTAAGAAAACACTCCACCATCTTGTCAGTTATCTCTATAAGAGTCAGAGAAAAGTATGTTCGTAGCACTATTGGGTTAGTTGGCCAGTTATAATTACTATATGTATTAGCTCTGTGCCATTTACTGAAATAAATGTCAAGGGAAATTAAGAGAAAATAATAAACATAATATGTGCATATGAGGAGCTACAGTCTAATGCAAGGGACAGTACAAAAAGATTTTAAATAAGTAAAATTCATAGTCAACTGAGGTTATAAAATTACATATTCAAAACTTGAGTATCAAGATGATGATATTTTTTAGAGTATCATTGAAATGGTATATAATAGGAGACAAATGGCAATGGCACAATAAGTAAATAAGTGGGATAGAACATAAGCATTAAAAATGTTGCTTTCCAAAAATGTTTAAAACAGGAGAAACGCTCACAGTATTACGTTGAGTAACATTAATCTATGACTCAAATACACAGTGAAAAAGTTGAGCCTATGCAGCGGCCAGAGTTCACCTTTCACTCTTACGTAAAAAAACAAATCTCTTTTGCAGCTCAGTTCTTACAGTTGTGTTTGCTCTACCCCTTCTTGTTGGTAGCATCTATTATTATCTATCTCTCATCAGTTTGTGAAATCTTTGGCGCGTGGCATGTATTCATCAGAGTAGGCTATTGTGCACTACAGTAATCAACGACACACAAGTCCTATTAACTTATAACCATAAATGTTTATTTTTCTCATGTTAATATCCTTCACCGGTTCACGGTGACTCTGTTCCTTGTATTTCCTTTAGAACTTAGGGTAATGGAACCATCTCTAGCTGGAAGGAGAAAAGAGGCATGGCAAACCACAAATAGGCTCTTAAAACCTCTACATCTCTTTAACTCACACCACTTCACACACATTTATTTGGCCAAAGCAAGTCTAGGTTCAGCAGAGTGGGGATGTCGAAGCATCCCTCCAAGAGGGTCACTCAAAGAAGGGAAGTAGTACCATTTGATCTAACAGCAAGCAATGACCCTCAGCTCTCATTTTGTCCACTATCTCACATTAATTAACTTTTGCCACTACTCCACTTTACTTACCCATACTCATGTCACATCCTAGACTATGGTTTTGGTCTCTCAAAGGAGCTCAAACCCTATCTCCCCACAGAACCTCTTGACTCCTTATTGCAGAAGAGGTAGGAATAGTCCACTTAATGTGCTTTTAGGAGATGTGTTGCTCAAAGCCAAAGAGGCCTTATCATCCACTTGAAAATGGGTAGGGGCTTTCTCTGTGCAGGGCCGGAGTGGTCTGGTACTGTCGGTAGCTGGGAGCATCCTCTTTCTCATTTAGACCATTTATATTTGCCATCTCTCTCTTTTGAATTCCTTCCAACATAATCAGGTAGGATGGGTGAGTGGAATGGGGATGGGATCAATTAATAACTCAATAAAAATTGAGGTAACTATTCTATGTCTCTTGGATATCTTGACCACTCTTCTTTCTGAAATGGTGACCTTTACTTGCATTGAATATCCAAGATATGTGGCCATTATTTGGGCTTTGGTCTAGAAACAGAAAGAAATTTTCAATTGAGCGCTTCAGCTCCAGAACTTTTCAACTTAAACACAGAGTAGTTCCTCTCTAAAGCCTAATGATTTTCTCTGGGTTGTGGGACTATATATGAGTTTCTATTTCTTTTAGTTTTTTGTTTTCTATATTTTCCAAATATTTACTTTACAATAAGCACATCATTACTTTTACATTTAGAAAAAAATACAATAAACTTATTTTCAAAAACAACATAAAAATTAAGAGTCCTGCATGAGGAGAGTGACTTCAGGGAAATCAGGGATAATTCCATGTCACTTGAGAACATTTGTAATATCTTGTTCATTTTTATATTTCTTATAGTTCCCAGTGTTGAAAGATGTGTGTGACCCTTATGGTGGTATTAGTTTTAGGAACAGATTTATATCCAGATCTACACTAGACAAATCAACCTTTGTGTGTGTGTGCACTTCTGGGCACAAAGATGAACAGAGAAGGCATCCCGAGGGACAAAGATACTGCAGAAGTTCTAGGGCTTTAGACCCCTACTCCAATATAAAACTCTTGTGAGTTTTCCTGAACCAGAAAGACAGAGAACGTTTTAGATGGATTTTCTCCATCTAAACCATCTATGTTCTAAGAACCTAGAAGCAAAAAGTAGACCACATGTTCTATCTTGTTCTTTCCTTGCTGAAGCACAAATATGTTTAAGAATTTCTAATTTAGAACACACCCACCAGTAAGCAAAGGAGAATGCAGGAACAAGATACAAAGCCTTGGTTGAGTGTTTGAACATTTTCTTAGGTATAGAGAAGCTCTCTGCCTTTGGATCTATTTACCTAACGTAAGATGGAGGGATTTTGAGTCAGTAGAGTTAAAGACCTGAAGAGAGACCAAAGAGAAAGGGAGGGATAGAGGAAAAGTAGAGAGACAGACAGAGAGAGGCAGAGATTGACTGACTGATTTTCTCAAGGGGTTTAGGTCATGGAACATTATTCTATGATCCCAGGAAGAAAAGATCTGGAAAAGGTACATTCACATGCATTCACTAACAAAGTGTCCAACAGAGTCTCCTAGGATCTGAGCATTTCATAGTACCACTCTTTGTCTTTGGTGAAGAAAAGTGAAGCTTGCTGGGAGCGTTCTGAGCCAACACTTGACACCATTGCAGGAGCTAGTCACTGAATGTAGAAATGAAGAGATGGATGTTGGATGGATGAATCTTCTAATGTTTCAAATGGATTGGAGAGAGAGACAATTTTTGGCCTTTATTCATCACTATATTAAGTCTTTACCCCAACCAACTGGAAGATTGATCATCAAATTTTCATGCATTTGTTTTATGAATAATATTTAAAAATTCTAATGTGTAACAGATCTTCTAAGAAATGTATATCCGGATTATCATATTAATAGTCACAAAATGGACAAAGCTAACACTTCAAATGTACAATCCTCTGTCATACTCACGGCTTTATTAACTACTATTTGCATTATTTTACAAACAGCTTTTAGGGATGTTGTGGTTTACTGGAGCAGTACATTTGTATCACCGTGACTTTTCTGGCTGTTACAAAATTCCTTTTTGAGAATACCTCAGAAGATATTTCTGAATTGAAAACTTCAGGTCAAATTCTGAAAATTAAAACAATCCCAAACTCAAACCTGACCGTGTAAGAAGCAAGTAAAGTTCAATATAAGAAGAAAAGTTAAAGCAATCTCCAGTAGTTTAAAAGAAAAAAAAGGATTTTTGTATAAGAAGATAATTCTTTACCACCTTAATCCATTATTAAAGGTGACCATTCATCCTTAATAATCAGATCAATTTGTGCTGAAAATTTAGTTCTGTATGTGTGAGTTGCAAGTGATCTCATTAGTGTTCTACTATATCAAGTTTGATAAAATCCCCAATCCATTTCAGTTAAGTTTCTATTGATCCGGTTAAGAGATCAATCAGGACTTGTTCAGTTCTTTTGTCAAGGGATTTCATCTGGCTTGAGTTTAAAGTTATGAAATAAACATGATTTAGAAATGTAAGATGGAATGAAAAGGAGTCCAGCTGAGTGTTGCCAATTACCTGAACTCAAGTTTTCGCATTTGAGCATCTGATAGGGCATTGGCACTTAGAAATGGACTAGAAAACCAATAGGACAAAGAAGACGGAGTGACTTTCAAAGTAATGAAGGTCTTACCTTCCCTCACTTCCACTAGTGATTAGGTTTCTGCGTCACTGAACAATGTGAAATCTATTTGTCAATAAAATAGGATTTTACTTTTATTCTTTAGTATGTTTTACGTCTATTGATACTGACTTTCATTAACTCAATGCTTCCTTCATATCTATTTTTCAGTTTCTCATTATTTTCTGCATTTTACCCTAAGTCTTCTGAGGAGAGAATGAATGGATTTTAAAATGTGTGAAGATCTTGGGGACACGGGCAAGAGTTTCACGTGATAACCATTTTCCTGACACCTTCTTCCCTTCAGGAACAGTTTTAGGAGTGGTGCTGAAACAGAGAACTGCCCGGAAGCACTTCTCTTTCATACGAATTCTCTTCTCATACTCGCAGAATAGGCGAGGATCTCCTTTTAGCAGGAAGCATCTTTAAGACCTTGTGTTCCACCTGGTAAAGAAGAGGTACATAGGTATGCAGTGATTCTGCATGTATCACGTTCTCAGGGAAGTTCACTGTCCTTTTCTCTTGGGGGTACCTTCTTGAGGACAAAGAGATTTGAAGGTAGAGACTGAACATATGCCAACAAGTCAGAGACTATAATTGGTGGTCCCCATGGTATGTCATGCCACTGTACCCATCAGCTTTCAGTTAGGAGAACAGAGCCACTCTAAGTTCCATGGGAATAAAAGATTTATTAGGTTTTGTGGAAGAAATTAGACTATAGACAAATGTGGGAGCTTGCTGAGGAAGTGATGTTCTGGAAGGGTGATGTTGGAGGATTAGAGAAGCAGTTACTAAAAAAATCACAGAAATGCTAGCACAGGCAGACAAATAGAATCTTGTGGGGAAATCCAAGAAACTAAGCCCTCGCGGTAGTGCAAGTGGGACCAGAAGTACACTCACACACTCTCCCACAGGTTCTAACAGCATCAGACAGAGGAGGAAAAAATGATGAGGAAAGCCAAGGCCGTGGGCAAGGAATCAAGTAAGAGGCGCCCTTTCATCACATTTTTATTTCAGTTGTTGTTATTATTAAATAATTATTAAAGGTAAATTTTAAAGACCTCCGTTCTGGTCATTTCTCACAATTGTTGGTTTACTAGGTGAAAGGCAACAGGCTACTTAAAAAGTTTCACCCTGACACACATAGAAGATTTGGGGGTTCAACTTGTTTCATTTTATAGGTGAGCATGCTGAGACCTAGAGAGTTAAAAGAGATTCATTCAGAATGACCCAGTCAAGATAGAGTTCTGTCAGCCAACTCCTACCTCAGTGCTCTTCCTGTATACATGACTCCTCCTTGAAGAGATATTTTGATTTAAACTGCGGTCAGGTCTCACACTTTAAAAACCTAATAAGATCACTTCTGGGACTTCCCTGGTGGTGCAGTGGTTAAGAATCCACCTGCCAAGGCAGGGGACACGGGTTCAAGCCCTGGTCCGGGAAGATCCTACATGCCGTGGAGCAACTAAGCCCGTGCGCCACAACTACTGAGCCTGCACTCTAGAGCCCGTGAGCCACAACTACTGAAACCTGCACGCCTAGAGCCCATGCTCTGCAACAAGAGAAGCCACCGCAATGAGAAGCCCGCGCACCGTAACTAGAGAAAGCCTGCTCGCAGCAGTAAGACCCGATGCAGCCAAAAATAAATAAATAAATAAAACAATAATAAATAAATAAATAAATAAAACTCTAATAAGATCACTTCTAATTCACACATATAGAACTAAATTTTCAGCACAGATCTGATTACTAAGGATGATCCTGTAACTGGCCTTATTGACATTGACCTTGGCAAATCCACTTTTCAAGCCTTAGTGCCAAGAGGCAGGATGGTCTCCTGCTTCCATAGAGGCCATTTGAAAGAGGTGGGTAACAAAATTTACTGTATTCTTACAAGATAAGAATATTCATCTCTAACCATTTTCACCCAGCGATTCTGAGAACCTATTCTATGCCATGTCCTGTATTAGGCAAGAAGAAGAGGTGCAAGAACGATTAGAGATGACCCCTCTGCTTTAGGATGATGTACGGTTCAGGTAATCCTACACTGATCCATTCTATTTTCTTGGGTTATATTCAGCTACCTTTACATCAGCTTTTTAACGATTGAAAATGCTTGCTAATGGGGCTTCCCTGGTGGCGCGGTGGTTAAGAATCCACCTGCCAATGCAGGGGTTGCAGGTTTGAGCCCTGGTCTGGGAAGATCCCACACGCTGCAGAGCAGCTAAGCCCATGTGCCACAGCTACTGAGGCTGCACTCTAGAGCCTGCGTGCTACAACTACTGAAGCCTGTGTGCCTAGAGCCCGTGCTTCACAATGAGAGAAGCCACCACAATGAGAAGCCCGTGCACTGCAACGAAGAGTAGCCCTTGCTTGCCACAATGAGAGAAAGCCTGCATGCAGCAGCGAAGCCCCAATGCAGCCATAAATAAACTTAAAAAAGAAAATGTTTGCCAGAGACTTCCCTGGTGGTCCAGTGGTAAAGAATCCACCTTCTAATGCAGGGGACGCGGGTTTGATCCCTGGTCAGGGAACTAAGATCCCACATGCTACAGGGCAACTAAGCCCGCGTGCCGCAACTACTGAGCTTTTGCGCCTCCACTAGAGAGCCCTTGTGCTGCAAACTACAGAGCCCACGTGCCCTGGAGCCTGCACGCCACAACTAGGGAAGAGAAAACCCGCACACCACAACTAGAGAGAGGCCCGCTAGAGGGAAGCCTGCACGCCACAACGAACAGCCTGTGTGCCGCAACTAAGACCCGACACAGCCAAAAAAAATAAATAAAAATAAGTAAATAATAAATCTTAAAAAATAAAAGAAAATGCTTGCTAAATTGGATAGCTTATTCATTCACCTCAAATTTGTTCTGGTAGGTAGAAAATATACAGGGTGAGAAAAGGGGTTAAATAGAGTATTATTGTCAAAGATACAAAAATATAGGGCAAAAAAACCTTACAGTTATTGCAGACTATGTTTTTGGCCTAAGAAAACGACATCCTTGAAAATGGGAACACATTCTAAACCAAAATTTACCCTAAAATTTTACAATGTAAGATCCAACTCTGCTGGTGCAGTAGTAATGAAAATCAGAATACTTAGACGTCTGTACCATTTAACACTTGTTTTGTTTTCCATTTTCGTGAGATTTCTAAGGTGGCTTGAACAGATTGCAACCAAATTTAGTTGTGCTTGTTGATTTTTCACAAATGCTCTGTTTATGTCACGTACAATTTGCTGATGCCATTAATTAATGGTCACAGCACCTCTTGCGAGCTGAATCAATCTTCAAAACAACTTATTGTTTGTGCAGTTTATAGCCAATGCTGCAGTAGCGATTTTTCTTTTTGTACATTTAAAAATCCCAGAGACATTAACTTTCTCCTTCAGGGCGCTAGGCTGTTCCTTCTCTGACTTTCTGGAAGTGGTTGGTAGGAATGAATTACTGTCAGCCTTTCAATAAGCTACTGAAGATGGAATCTGCTTTTCAGGAGAAGAGTGGCCATTCTGTCCTCCTGTTTCTTATGCCAAGAGGCTGAGAGCAAAAGTACATCTGGGCAAATGAAAATATAACTAATGGAAGAGATAGAGCATCGATTTCTAGGATACAGTTATTAAAGAAGGAATGAGTGGAGAGGGAAGGGTGATGAATGTGTGCTGAACACACACAGGCCTTTCTGCTCCGGGTTGTGTTGTGTGAGCTCGGCCTGATTTCTTCTGCTTCAGGTGGCTGAAAGCCCTCCACAACACCCGCGTGTTCTTGTCTGTTCTGCCAACTCCACTTCTACTGCGTGTGCTTTCTTATCTGCTGTGACAACTAAGTTAGTCTCCTCTGTTCCAGCTGAATGGAGGGCATTTACAAGCACAGAGATGCAACGTGAATCCAGGCCTGAAGTGGGTACCAAGGGGTTGGCTGCTTTGTATCACATGGAAAGCACAGGGAGAAAAGGTGGGAGAGGCTCCCAGTGGCCGAGTCCCTCCTCTTTCCTCTATGACAGTGTTCCCTCAACAAGAGGAAGAAGCAGGCCTTACTCTGCTTCATTTCAGTTGGTTTTGTGAGATCTCCTCTCTGTTTAGTTCCTTCATGGATTTCATTGATGTTTTTTTAACCATACTTCAAAGGGGAGAAGGAAAACCAATTTTGATTTGCCCCAGGTCTGATACTTCTGCCCTTTGGAGAGCCCCATTACAGCTGAATTGATAGGGCCTACAGATGGTCAAGGAAGGGCCTAAAGATGATAAAATTATAGGGAAATAGAGACCTATGAGAAAATCTCATGGAATCTTACAGAAGTTGAGTCATTTTTTATAAAGAATGAAAGACGAGTAAGGATGAACACGTGGTAGCATAGTTTCCAGCCAACCAGCTAACGGTGCATTAATAGAAACAGGAAGTAGCTAAAAGTGCATAGGATGGAAACACAAACCCCCAATTGTATTACGCACCCTCAGGTGGTGAGGAATTGGAAGTGATTCCCTGGTTCTCATAATGTTGAAATCACATTGTATTTCTCAATCACAATTTTTTAAGACTTCCTTCCAATGCTACCTTTTTCATGATCTTTGTTTTTTTCCTGCTAAGTAACCCTTCCGTCTCTTATCTCTGAGACAGTTGCATCTCTTCATAATCTGCCGCCAGTTCTTGTAATAGTTTTTATTCAGCGGTATTGCTTTCATGCTGACCTTCGCAAGGACCCTGAGCTCCGTGACAACAGGAATTATTTTTTTAAAAATATTTTTGTAATTGAAAGTCTGTCACAGTGCTTCCTGTATAATTGGTGCAGAACGAGTATTTTTAAAAAAATCATCTGAGAGAAGTTGTTAGAGAATTAGTCTGGTTTTGAAGCAAAGACTTTAGCAGAAAAGGTTTAGTATAGAGATCTCTCTGGAGCACTAGGAAATGGGCAACGTAGCTGGTCACTTGCTCATACCAACCTTGAGTCTTTTCCCAGCTTCTTGCCTTTTTCCACGATCTTCTCAGCTCCTTCTCAGCAATTCTAACCAGCTATAGAGACTTAATAATTAGCAATCACAATGAACTCAAACTAAAGTTTTAAAACCCCAAATAATGGACAAGAAAATGAGGATGTAGAAGTGGTCCACTGCCATTCACCCACGTAATTCATTGACTGTTCAGTAGAATCTAGGGCACCATATGGATGACCTGAATGGACTAATCCTCTGGGCAAGAAAACCGAAGCAGCAGCTCTTTGTGCATCTATGGGAACAAAATGGTACGAAGATTATGTTCACTGTTGGAAACTGGCCCACAGGGCCATGAAGAGTCCATTTGTTCAGTATTCAGTTAATTTTATGACCAGCCATGATTATTTCCTATAAATAGAAATCATCGGTCTAAATATTCAGAACTAATTCTCCAATCCTTATCCTAGGTACATGTAGTATGTTACTACCTTCAGCAAAAACCAGGAGCAAAACGTTGACCCCCTAAAGTTGGTTTCTGACACTTTCAGTGTCTCCTGTTCTCTGTTAGTCTCCATGTACTGCTTTCACTTTCTGCTTTTCGAGAGCATGGTCGCCGTATTGAATACAGCACTCCTTCTGCATAAAGGAGTTTAATTCTTAAGTCTAATTGAGCAAAGGAATGCCTTGTTCCTTGTTAAAGGATTTGGGGGAAAAATAATAGAAATCAAGCCTTCAACGAACACATAAAGAGGGAAACATATTGCAGCGGGGGGAGGAGCCTCTTTAACCGCACTGAAATCTGAGTTGGTAGGTGACCATCTCCTCTGTGTGGGTAGGCTAGTCGTGGCATTCAGTAGCAGAGGAGAGCGAGCAGGATTTTGACATATTTGTTCAAGTTTAGTAGTTGATTCATTTCCCTGAATAATTGATTTCTTAAAGAAGCTTTTAACCTGCGTCTTATTGTATCCTGACTACATGAAGGGATGTGAGTCCCTTAGTAAATATATAGGCTCTGTGTGTTCTAAATGAGTGGAATGTTGACCTTGACCCTTCCCAGCAGAGTCATAAAGCAGGGCGGTGGAGATAGCTTGTGACGCAAGTCTACCACATTAATTTAGATGACAAACTCTTCCCTCACAAACAGCTTCCACGTTCTCTGCCCACACAGCGTCTTCTTCTGAGTCAACAGTAAGATAACATTTGCTCACTTCCGCACATTTAAATAACCGGTTCATCAAAAGCCTCATAGTTTGTTTAAACACATTTTTAATTTTAGTTTTTTTTTTAATTGGGGTGTAGTTGCTTTACAATGTTGTATTAGTTTCTGCTGTACAGTGAAGTGAATCAGCTATATGTATACATACATCCCCTCTTTTTTGGATTTCCTTCCCATTTAGGTCACCACAGAGCATTAAGTAGAGTTCCTTGTGCTCTACAGCAGGTTCTCATTAGTTATCTATTTTATACATGGTATCAATAGTGTATATATGTCAATCCCAATCTCCCAATTCATCCCACCCTCCCCTTTCCCCCCTTGGTGTCCATATGTTTGTTCTCTACCTCTGTGTCTCTATTTCTGCCTTGCAAACAGGTTCATCTGTACCATTTTTCTAGATTCCACATATATGTGTTAATATATGATATTTGTTATTTTTTTTCTGACTTACTTCACTCTGTATGACAGACTCTAGGTCCATCCCCGTCTCTACAAGTGACCCAATTTCATTTCTTTTTATGGCTGAGTGATATTCCATTGTATATATGCACCACATCTTCTTTATTTATTCATCTGTCGATGGACATTTAGGTTGTTTCCGTGTCCTGGCTATTGTAAATAGTGCTGCAGTGAACATTGGGGTGCATGTGTCTTTTTGAATTATGGGTATATGTCTCAGGGTATATGTCCAGTAGTGGGATTGCTGGGTCATATGGTAATTCTATTTTTAGTTTTTTAAGGAAAAGACTTTGTTTTTTGTGAAACTTCATATTTTGGACTGGCCTTTCAATGACTGTTTTTAGTCAAAACATAAGTTCTGAAACATTTTAATTGGAAATGAACGTATACAGATAAAAGCAAAACATAGCATTACTAAGGATAGGGAAGTTTTGGAAATAAAAAGAAGTTACGACAAAATTTCATCACACTTGCAATGATTTTGCTGTTCATCAGCTTCAGTTTCTAAGTTTTCCTCTTATTTTAGTGAGAGAACTACATGTTTTAAAGGTGTCGGTCTTTCAAATGCTGAATGGCCAACAATTTATCATATTTATAGTTTATTTTCTTGATTCATGCCTATAGCCTTGGAAAACAAGGTCCTTAATGAATAGGACCACTCTGCACTTCTTATCGTCTTCCAGCTCTGTGAGTATTGCAAGGAATTTTGAAAGCCAATATTTGTCACCTTTCTACTTTATGATAGAATTGTAAAAGTGAGTTGGCCAATATTTATCACCTTTCTACTTTATGATAGAATTGTAAAAGTGAATTGTAAGAGTTTCATTTACCTTACCCTTTAGAGAAAAAAAGGAGAGAAAAATGAATAAATGGCTTCCCTCAATATTTGGAGCCAATTAGATCAATAAATTTTTCCAGAACCCTCCAGCTAGTTTTGAAATCATTCTACTTTTAAGAAAATATACCTAAGTGGCCATTTCTTTTTTATTTAATAGTATTATACTTCTGTGTAATATATTTGGCTTTAGGATATCGAAGTGTCCATAAGAGTAGATTAATTTTATGTGTTTATTATTTATGCCCCTCATTGTTGAAATAAAAAATATTTAAAGGGACTTGTAAAATACCAATTTTTTAAGTAATAAAATTGGAAAATAGAGAAATAAGTAGGAAAAGTAAAATAAATATGGGGATAATTTTTAACCATAAAGTATATTTCCTAATGTCCAATAGGCTCTGCTATAGCTTGGCTGAAAATTTGACCTCAATCTTCCTAGCAACTAATACAGACAACATTCAAGTATTTTATTCCTGATAGCAGTGTAAGATTTTTTCCTGTGGCTCCTACCACTGTTTTCTGTGAAATATGTATTTCAAGCATATGTTTTCAAAATGATGAATTTAACAAACAGATAATATAGTGAGAAATAATTGTTGACTAAAATAAAATAGCAAACTAAATTTTAATCATAACATAACCTAAATTAGTCTTGGTATCAGACTTGTAGGTGGGATGAAATGGCTTCCTGGCTGTGCTAAGAGAGAATATTAAAACGGACATTTCTGTATTTCTGCAGTGATATTTATTAAGCACCCTCCATGTACCTTGAGAATATAGTGAATAATCTTATTCTGACAAATTAGCAAATTGATTGACTAGGCCCATAAGGAACTGTAGATAAATATTCAATATAAGCGGAACGTAACTAGTTCTCTCTCTAAAACATATTGTGGGAATGCCAGTGATACTGGACAGCTGGGAGAACACCCAGAGATATGTTCGGACCTTGATACCCTTTTCGTTTTTCCAGAGATCAGGCAAATCTTTGTTCCCTACCCAGATGTTAGTAAAATAATATTAACAATATTTATTGAGCAACAATTACGCATCAGGGTTTGTAGTTGCTACAGTTGATGTTAAGAATAAATGCGTAGTTTACAATGTATATAATACAGTAAAGGTATGAGACAAGTAAACTGGAAGACTGTAATATACAATCTACCTAAGGCCGTAAAGAAGTACCAGCCATGTCTGATGAAGTGAAAAGGAGGGAGGGGGTGGCCTCTTCTGAAGGGATAGGAACAGGTTTCATGGAAAAGATGCTCTTTGAGATGCGTTGTGAAGGCTGGATATGATTGGAACCAGTGGAGGAAGATGTTCTTTGCAGGAAGAATGCCATGAATAGGAGCCCTGAGGGGGCACTTGGTTCCATTCACATCCTTAACTCTGTCCCCAGCCGCCCGGAGGAGCAGTCACTATTAGGAAGTCATTTCATTTCTCCTCTCATTCCTTCAGCTTTAGACTGCATCTCAGTGCCTCCGCTTTAAAACGCCTCCTGCCCTATCTCTGTCTTCCTGGTTTCATCACAGAAACCTTATTTCTGCAGCACTCATTTCAACTGACAACTTATTTGGACGGTCTGCATGACTTTCCTCCTCAGCGACTCTGAGAAATGGTCGGGCTCAGATCCCTTTCTTAGCTGCACACCAGCTGCCTGTTGATAAGATTACAAGGAACACCTTTTCCTTCCTAGGCCCCTGCCTCCCTCCCTTTGAAGCAGGCATCTAACACCCCATACCCTAGACGAGTTGACTCCACGGCCCTGATTCTCTGCTTAAATAGGAGGTAGGATCAAATAATGGGAAAACGCCAATGTCACAGGAGCTGCGAGCAATCTGGTTTACTAGGAGTGGGAGATACAGCCAGGAGATTGCTAGAACATAGGCTGGAAAGATAATCTAGGCTCACACTGTGGAAGTCTCTGAATGACATGCTGAGAAAATTGAATTTGATTTGATAAGAAATGGGAATTCAGTGGAGCAGATTTACCGTCTGCATTCGTTTCTCCCTCTTTTTCTCTAGAGAGTGTGTGTGTATTTTTCTGTGATACATTCTCGTTGGAAAAAGGATAGGGTCTATTAGATTTCCTTTACGGTGCCATTCACAACCGTGTGCACCCAAGAAAGCCTTCGTAGAGACGAGGGAAAGTGATCAAAGTTGGGAAAGTTTGTTACACCATAGTGCTTTTCAGAATGTCATCTCATAAAAGACTCAAGCATCCTTGAGAGGGAAATATATTGCTTGGAAAAGAGTAAGTAGACAATGCCAGTAAAAATGGAAATATGCATTTACCCTGTGGAAGTCTTTAGTTTTAACTGGCAGAGACTGGATGGGAACTGAAACAGATCTCAGGGTTTCATGCTCTGCTGACAGCAGAGACGTGGTTCAGTTAGCTTCTAGCCGAGTGTTTAAGGGATATTGAAATCCTTCCAGTTTACAGTACGTTTGGCAGCTCTCTGTGGGATAATCTTTTTTATGTGTATTCTGTTTGGAAGTGAACTGTACTCCAGTTATTTTAAGTAGTATTTTTTAATCTGTTGCTGTGTTAATTATAGCAGAGACAGCGACAGCACAATCATAGGCTGATGTGAATGTTTTATTCAGTGAACCAAAGAAATATCAACCAGGGCTGTATAGAAATTGCAGTGGACTGAAAATAATCGAATATGAATGGGTTTAGGTAGCCAATGGCACTGACAGCTTATGAAGCTGAACATTCGAGTTTTTTCTCCTACTGCAGTTTATGTGAGAGTCACTGAAGAAAGAAACCCTTGGCATGATTATGTTTTCTTGTGGAATGTAACTAGTTTCACAGTGGAATAATTTTGACAAGAGTTCTTAGTTTCCTTCCATATGTTGTATTTCATTTTCTAGAAAAGGGGTTCTTGCCCTGGCATATTTCACTGCTAGTCACTGCACCATAGGAAAACTGTTTCTTTTTCTTTCTGCAATTATCGGTGGCAGAAAGAGAAAAAAAAAAAGATACAAACAAACGAAAAGGGAAGGTGAGTCTGGGTGAATTGCTCTCGAGCCAGCACACGCTAGCACAGAGACCTCGAACCCAAACGGAGCGAGGGATCACCTTGGCTTCTCATTAAGTTCTGAACCCAAGAGAAAGTTATGGGTGAACGTGTGTGTGGAATTCCACACCTTCCTTCCAGCCCCGTCCTTGTATTTTCATTCAACCACAGAAACACTTGAGAGGCAGTAGTATGAGAATAAGTGGCTGATCCTAGAAAATTAAATGGTCATTTTTTTTTCTAAAAAAGATACCTTAAAATATGTATCTAGGATATGCAAGGAGGAAAATAAAGAACAAACAGAGGTAGTCCCGATTGATGTTGGATTCATTGAAGGGCAAGTCTCTTACTTCCTTGGATTTTCTGTTGATTGACTTCAAAGCTATAATTTCTAAATAGATTTCTGGGACTAGGAATCTTGGCACAAAATCTTCAGTGTGTTCCAGGAGGCTGTATTCTGGCGCTTATTTCTTTTATAGATTAAAAAAAAAAAAAAGCTCAGGCCCTTAAATGTTTCCGTGAACATGCCTCCTCCACTTCCGTCTCCCACACACATGTGCGCACGCCCTCACACACACAGACACACTCTCATGACATGCTTTGAATTGGACCCCAAGTTAAAACCAATCTGCTGAATAATTTCTGCTTGTTATTGTTCAGTTAAGCATCAGTAGAGTGGGAAAAGGAAACAGAGAGCCACAACAAAGCAGTGCTGTAAATGCTGTTTATGTAATACATGTAGTTAACACCAATTTAACCTTTCCAGTGTAGCCTTCATTTAAGCTCAAAAGAAAAAAAAAAAAAAAAAAGCAAACACCAATTCATTCACAGAAAAGTGATTGCTGACCTTTAGGTGCCTGGCATTGTGCTCATGTACAAAGTCATGGAAAATTGAATAAGAAATGATATGTGCTCTTGAGATTCTCAAAGTCTAACAGCAACAATATTTGTTTGTAATAGCAAATATAGAAACATTTATGACATAATAAGTTCAATGAATAGTTAATGAGCAGCTAGAAAATGAGGTAGGTTGCTGTGAACAGAATCAAAAGCAAACAGCACAAACTGGAAAAAAAATCGCAGCTCATTTAACGGAAAAAAAGATCTAATTTCCCTAATATGTAAAGAGCATCTGTAAATAAATGAGATTATCTGGTAGAAAAATGTGGAAATGATATAAACAAATAATTCATTAAAAAGGTAATATACGTGACCTTTAAAACTAAGAAATGGTACTCGACCTTAATCATAATAAAGGAAATGAAAATTAATATTACACTTCAAGAGCATCTCTTACCTATTAAGATTGACAGAGATAGGAAAGTTTGATAATCCTGTGTTATCAAGAATGGGAGACAAATAAGCACTTCACATACTGCTTGAGAAAATACAAATTTCTACAACACAGACATGCAGGACTATTGAAAATGTTTATCAGAATTTCATAGTCTCTCATAGAACAATTCCAATTTACTCTGTAGGTATAATAGTACATATGCGCAAAAACGTATTATTAGACTGTTAACTGTATCACGGCTCAAAATGGTACAAGTTAGAAACAACTTAAATTTCCATCAATAAGATACTGATTAAAATATACTATTTATAACCCTGCAATAAAATGTTAAGCATAAGAGAATATAAGAGAATGATACCATACTCTGTGGATTAATAGGAAAGCACCTCTCACCAAAACACAACATTAAGTGGAAAAAAAAAAAAAGCAATGTGCAAAACATACTGTGTAGTACGCCACCACTTGTGTAAAACCAGAGGAAAATTATGCTCGTGTTTCCTTATTTAGGTATCTGTGGAAACACAAAAATCAACCAATCAATCAATGGGAAGAAAAATTGGGTGACAGAAAACAATGGTGTAAAGGAGACCTCACTGCATGCCTATGTATATTCTTGGTTTCTGAGCCCTGTGAATGCATTTCTTGTTTGAAAAACTAAAAGTATTTTTTAAAAAGAAAAGAGGCAAGAGCAAATCATTCCAGCCTGGATGGTCAGGAAAGAATTTAGAAGGGAAGCAGTATTGAGGTGAATCTGGGAAGGCGAGAAGTTCAAGCAGAGATGAAGCCAGAAAAGAATGTCATAAGCAAATACTCAGAAGCATGGACATCCGTGGAGGGTCAGCAAAGCCATAAAATGGCACTGAGAAGGAAGCTTCAAAGGGCCAAGAAGAGAGCAGTGATATATGAAGCAAAGGGCATGGAAGGTTCAGGAAGGAGGGCATGGTCATTAGCATCAGCAGCGGCAGGGAGGTCATCAGGGCTGCAGCACCCCTGCAGTTCCTCTGTAGTTGATTCCACTTTCAACCCAACTTTTCGTCATTGGACTCTGTGGTGAAGGGTGTTGCCTTTATTTCTAGTTCCATTAACCAGTCATCTGCAGATTGTTTTCTATACACGTGTCTCTGTGTTAGACGTCTGTGTAATAAAAAAGGTACAGGACGCATAACAGACAACCTCAAAAGTTTGAAAATCTAGTTTGTGAGAGAAATTTCACACGTTAGGCAACTTGTGGACAGTTACAAAGCAGTCTGTCTAAAAGGACAGAGTCGTCCGAATTCTCGATTTCCCCAGCACTCAGTTTCTTAAGATGCTTTCCTAGTACTTGTTGACGGGTCATCAAATGAAGTGACGTGCATGTTAATAAACCATTATAGAGTGCAGTATGAATATAAAGGATGATGAAGGAGATGATGATGACGTAAGCATGATCATGACGATGATGACGTAATCCTGAAATGAAGTGAAGGTGTCACCCCAGCTCTGATGCCAGTTTCTCCCTGTGCTTTCCTTCAGGCCTTGGGTAAGTGCTCAGCTGTGTGGTGACAGGGGTGAACTTGCCTGGGACCCCAAAAGGGCTTCATGGATTTATGCTGGGAAAATGAGGAGGACATAAAAGGATAAAAGAGGGGATTGGGTACTGCGGACAGAAGAAACAGCAACATGAGGAAAACCGTTGTCTCCTGAAGGAGCCTGACGTGTTCTGGCGTCAGCAGCGGGAACAGTTGTTGCACTTCTGACCTGGGCATTAGCCAGGTAGGTGACGGGAGCCTGATCACCTTGCTCAACTTCACTTTTTTTTTAATTGAAGTATAGTTGATTTACAATGTTACGTGAGTTTCTGGTGTCCAGTGAAATGCTTCAGTTATTCACACGTATATATCTATTTTTTCCCCTAGATTCTTTTCCCTTATGGGTTATTCCAAAATACTGAGTATTTTGTGCTATCCCTGTGCTATACAGTAGGTCCTTGTGGGTTACCTGTTTTTATTTAGTGTGTAATTTATGCATTTGTTAAATGAGTATGGACAAGAGCCATGAGTTTTCATGCTTCCCTTAACAGTGCACTTTATTTTCCCCAAAGAAACTCTGCTTACAAGACCAGTAGCTGAAGGGTGGAGGACCTGCCCGGAAGGAGGCAGGCGTGGGCAGCCCGCGGCTCTCGCCTTTGGGTAGCCTCGGAATGACGCGTTGTAACCCATTTGTAAAGGACCAAATCAGGCCATCTTCTGGCCCCTTCAAATTCTAGCTTTTTAATTATCCATGACTGTAAAATTCTGAGAGCACTGAAATGATGAATAGCCTAAGAATGGGGTAAGTCTAAGACCCCCCATTAGAAGAACATTCTTTTCTCAACGTTTCCCTTCATTTTAGTAGTTTTGCAACTTTTCATTGTAGTAAAGCCCATTTACCTGAGTGTTCTGGTGGTTTAGGACACCCCAGTGTGCTTACCGAGATATCTGTTTACCAACTTCAGAATTTTATTACCAAAAGGTACATGGGCTGAAATTAATGTATTACATAGATTCCAAAGGCAAAGATAATTTGAGCCATTTAAAACAATATCACCTTAATATCCAATTATATTTCTTTTAATTACAGTATTCTCCTATTATTCTCTTACCTCTATGGGACGATCAGTTACTCTGGAACAGAGGAGTAATATGTCAAAAAGTTAACCTTCCTCACAGTGTGGCTAGCTCTGTATCTATTGATACAGTTGATTACGGCACAGTGAAAGGTCATGAAATCCAAAGCTTTAGCCTTGTCGTAATTTGGGCTACATTTTTAGGCTATACTTGAAGCAGTCCAAGTTAGTTTATTGTAGAGAAATGGTACCACCCAAAGAGTTAATTGATCCGTATTTCTAATCCTGACATGGTGTTTAACTCAAAGTCGGTAAGCCAGCTTCTCGTTTACCAGAAACACAGATTGATGTTGCCGAACTGAAATCAATCAACATTCTCAGAACTTTTGCCAAAATGGATTGTTGAGGAGAAGAACTCTTGGTGCTCAGTGCCCACTTTATTCAGTAAAATTGACTGAAAAGGGTTAACTGCTGGTGGGTGAGGCCTGTGGTGGCTTTGGTTGCTTTCTGATAGTTGAGGCAGATGGGTGTCAGCGGTGTGTTTTATCTTGGGCTGGGGCGTCGAGGAAGCGCCCTTGTGTGTGTGCCCAGGACTGACTCCTGTTGCTGAAATACTGTCGCATCGTCTCGGTAGTTCTTAGTAAGTGCTGCGCGTGATTGGCATGTGCTCCAGAAAGCAGCAAGGCTGGATAAGACAGAAGGGAAAGCAACAATGATATCAGTAGCCTCCACTGGGGGTTTATTTAAAGCCTGCCGTCCTGTCAACATTGTTTCAATATGACAGCTGAGGCTTTTGCCGAGTGTGGAGCATCTGACCCCATTTGACTCATCACGGTAAAGCGCTGCCTTAGTCTAAATGGAAGGGCTGACCCTCTGAGAAGCCATTGTCTGAATCTGAGTTTGGTTCATCACCAAGTTCAAGATAATTATCTGATATTTGTTGGAACCGCAAGGGAGAATAAAATAGAACTGAAAATCTCACCAGAGTGAATTTCTCCAGTGATTTTTGGCCTTTCGACTTTTTGCTTAGAAATGATTTGAAAGCAGCTTTTGTTTTCTGGCCACTTGAGGCTGGACCGTAGATTCCAAATATATCATATGCCATTCTGATGTGAATCCGTCAGGGAAAGAAATTTATTTAATCATTTTTGAAACAATAAATAGGACACGGAGTTTAGTCTCGGGTTTAAACATTGTTTTAAATTGTGTTTCTTTAGCTGACAGATACTGTCATTTACGACAGTTTATATATTGATAGTTCAGCCCCTAGAGACTGAGATTTTTCCTACTAAAACGTCAACAGCTAGGATTAGTCAAAACTCGCAGAAACAGTCAATACGAATGCAAACTGAGGTTAGACCTCGGTTGAAATTTTGGTCTTACCACTTCTTAGGGATGAAACCAAGAGCAAATTATTAACCTCACTGAGCTTCTACTTACTTATCTTTAAAATAGGGTTGGCCATGCCTCCTGTACAGGTTAAACATAGCGTGTGGATCACAGTAAGTTCTCTAGACGTGTTAACTATTTTTATAGCAACAGAGCACACAGTAGACACATAATCTATGCTGTTAACCTACAATCATCTTTAGTCACATTTCCCAACATCCCTTTCAAAGCAAGAGGTTTTATTGAAAACAATAATGACAGTAAGGCAGTGATGGCTTTGGAGGGGACTATTATACTATATACTGCCGTTATACATTATACAAACATGATAAATGCTTGTAAGACAGGAATTGTGTCCTTACATTTCATTATATATTGTTGGTATTTGCCAGTTTTTTCCTTTAAAAAATCTGCCATGCCACCATACTCTATCAGCCAATATATATATATATTTTTAAATAGTAATCTTTTATTTATTTATTTTAATATTTATTTTTGGCTGTGTTGGGTCTTCGTTTCTGTGCGAGGGCTTTCTCTAGTTGCGGCGAGCGGGGGCCACTCTTCATCGCGGTGCGCGGTCCTCTCACTGTCGCGGCATCTCTTGTTGCGGAGCACAGGCTCCAGACGCGCAGGCTCAGTAGTTGTGGCGCACGGGCATATTTGCTCCGCGGCATGTGGGATCTTCACAGACCAGGGCTCAAACCCGTGTCCCTTGCATTAGCAGACAGATTCTCAACCACTGCGCCACCAGGGAAGCCCTCAGCCAATATTTTAACAATTTTTAAGGAACAGTAACTCTATTCAGAATGATGAGATACGAGAGGCTTTGTTTAGACTGGAGGTGATAATTTATGGAGCTTGGGTCCTAAGACTCTTGCCTTCCTAAGTGGAGGGACATGACCATTCTTTGGATTGTAAGCGACTATGTCAGGAGTGAGTAATGGTCTCAAGCTGGCTGCAGAATTTGCACGAATATCGAGCTAGTTTAAAGTGGCAGTCGAGGACCAAAATGTATTAACCAGCCTGTGACATTTCACCTGCACCGTGTAGGTAATTTTTCTTCCTAAATGTTTATGTGCTGATGCAGAGTAGCCTCGTGTAACCAAACCGATAGTAAAACAGGAGTGGGTTGGTGCGTGCGTTCATGACCGTTCACGTTGTCTATTTAGCACATGGTCATAGAAAACTTTAAGGGCCGTGAATCTGTGTTGAAGTTAATAGCTCTCACTACAAGTTTAAAATGTTTAAAAATGCTTCAGTTTAATTGTAGGGCGCTGTCAGTAAGACGAGGAGACAGCACATCTTCTGAGTAAAGGATATTTATTTTGCTATTTGGGGGGAAGCTACAGAACTTGAGCTGTTACGTAGGATGTGGCAAAGCTGTAGTGCCTGACTGCTTGCATAGCTGGTGTTGTATACAGAATCAATTCCCAAAGTGATGTTTTCAGAATACTTAGAACAAAGTTATCGTTGCAATAATAGCTTCCTTATGGAGATTACTTTGAAGAAAAATACCCGTTTGAATGATAGGTAGTTTTAACGCTTAAATAAGTCTCTTTATAGTCGCATATCATGCTGTTCTGTTTACCAGCTTCCTGTCTTTTTCCTGAGTACCGGCCCTGCACTGCCCATTTTCCCTATGTCGCTTCAACAGACAACTGGAAATTCTCAAATAATAATTAAAAACTCTTTTAAGTTCCATATCAAAAGAAAAGCACCTGCTACTAGTAGCCAGTGATTTTGTTGTCATCGTCACCTTAAACATCCGTCAACTTTCATAGGAAAATAACACAATGGTTGCCGTTATTCTTTCTAGTTCTCTAAAACCAGGCACTTCAATTCTTTCAAAAGAAAACGAACATTTTTCCCCCTAAGATTGACTAGTGAAGTGTACGCATAAGCAAAGCAGCCAATTCA
This sequence comes from Leucopleurus acutus, assembly GCF_964270905.1. NCBI lineage: Eukaryota > Metazoa > Chordata > Mammalia > Artiodactyla > Delphinidae > Leucopleurus > Leucopleurus acutus. Next base: position 5,821,114 of record NC_139146.1, read on the forward strand.
GGAGCAAAAGACAGTTGCTTACGATCCAGTCCATTTACTAAGTGCACAAACTTATTTTCTAAACTGTATCCGAGGGAATAATAATAGGGCTGATCGTCATGAGTAGGCCTGTAAGAAGGATGGCATTAAAATAGTGCACACGTGACAGTGCATGTGTCTATAAAGACTCAGAACAAAGGCTCGTATCTTTCAGGTTCTATGTATGTTGCCCCAGATTTAACTTCAGTCTCTCATATTACATCATCAATTTTTTTACTGTATGTTCTTTTTAATTATCGAAAACACAGAGTTACCATGTCTTGCTGAAATCTGTTACATGGTAGGCTACTCTCTGGGTTCAATGCCCGCTATTTCTTTTAACGAAAATATACTTGAATCTGTTCTCTCCTCTAATCTCTGCGAATGTTTCTATCTCCCTGATGACTCGGGGAGAATACACTGACCAGAGTGTTTTGTCAAATGTCTAGTCATTCCAGGGATCCTGGATTATCTAAGTTTCCCCCCAAAGACATAACTATGTTCAGTAGGAAAATTATTTCATTGCTCTTATTCATCACACAAAGGCCAGTGATGTGCTCTTTAACAATAGCATTGCCTTGTTGATAACAATTTCTTTTAATCCCACCAAAAGGCATTTTAAAAAAAACTAGTTGTTCCATTAGGAACCAAGATGGCGGAGTAGAAGGATGTGCTCTCACTCCCTCTTGCGAGAACACCAGAATCACAGCTAGCTGCTGGACAGTCATCGACAGGAAGACACTGGAACTCGCCAAAAAAGATATCCCACAACCAAAGGCAAAGGAGAAGCTGCAATGAGACGGCAGGAGGGGCACAATCACAATAAAATCAAATCACATAACTGCTGGGTGGGTGACTCACAGACTGGGGAACACTTACACCACGGAAGTCCACCCACTGGAGTGAAGGTTCTGAGCCCCACATCAGGCTTCCAAACCTGGGGGTCCGGCAACGGGAGGAGGAATTCCTAGAGAATCAGACTTTGAAGGCTAGTGGGATTTGATTGCAGGACTTCAACAGACTGGGGGAAACAGAGACTCCACTCTTGGAGGGCACACAAAAAGTAGTGTGCACATCGAGACCCAGGGGAAGGAGCAGTGACCCCATAGGAGACTGAACCAGACCTACTTGCTAGTGTTGGAGGGTTTCCTGCAGAGGCAGGGGGCAGCTGTGGCTCACCATGGGGAAAAGGACACTGGCAGCAGAAGTTTTGGAAAGTACTCCTCGGCGTGAACCCTCCCAGAGTCCGCCATTAGCCCCATCTTAAGAGCCCAGGTAGACTCCAGTGTTGGGTTGCCCCAGGCCAAACAACCAACAGGGAGGGAACGCAGCCCCACCCATCAGCAGACAAGCAGATTAAAGTTTTACTGAGCTCTGCCCACCAGAGCAACAGTCAGCTCTACCCACCACCAGTCCCTCCCCTCAGGAAACTTGCACAAGCCTCTTAGATAGCCTCATCCACCAGAGGGCAGACAGCAGAAGCAAGAAGAACTACAATCCTGCAGCCTGTGGAACGAAAACCACATTCACAGAAAGATAGACAAGATGAAAAGGCAGAGGGCTATGTACCAGATGAAGGAACATGATAAAACCCGAGGAAAACAACTAAATGAAGTGGAGATAGGAAACCTTGCAGAAAAAGAATTCAGAATAATGATAGTGAAGATGATCCAGGACCTCGGAAAAAGAATGGAGACAAAGATTGAGAAGATGCAAGAAACGTTTAACAAAGACCTAGAAGAATTAAAGAACAAACAAACAGAGATGAACAATACAATAACTGAAATGAAAAGTACACTAGAAGGAATCAGTAGCAGAATAACTGAGGCAGAAGAACGGAGAAGTGACCCGGAACACAGAATGGTGGAATTCACTGCTGAGAAACAGAATAAAGAAAAAGGAATGAAAAGAAATGAAGACAGCCTAAGAGACCTCTGGGACAACATTAAATGCAACAACATTCACATTATAGGGGTCCCAGAAGGAGAAGAGAGAGAGAAAGGACCCGAGAAAATATTTGAAGAGATTATAGTCGAAAACTTCCCTAACATGGGAAAGGAAATAGCCACCCAAGTCCAGGAAGCGCAGCGAGTCCCATACAGGATAAACCCAAGGAGAAACATGCCGAGGCACATAGTAATCAAACTGGCAAAAATTAAAGACAAAGAAAAATTATTGAAAGCAGCAAGGGAAAAACGACAAATAACATACAAGGGAACTCCTATAAGGTTAACAGCTGATTTCTCATCAGAAAGTGTACGAGCCAGAAGGGAGTGGCATGATATACTTAAAGTGATGAAAGGGAAGAACCTACAACCAAGATTACTCTACCCGGCAAGGATCTCATTCACATTCAATGGAGAAATCAAAAGCTTTACAGATAAGCAAAAGCTAAGAGAATTCAGCACCACCAAACCAGCTCTACAGCAAATGCTAGAGGAACTTCTCTAAATGGGAAACACAGGAGAAGAAAAGGATCTACAAAAACAAACCCAAAACAATTAAGAAAATGGTCATAAGAACATACATATCGATAATTACCTTAAACGTGAATGAATTAAATGCTCCAACCAAAAGACACAGACTGGCTGAATGGATACAAAAACAAGACCTATCTATATGCTGTCTACAAGAGACCCACTTCAGACCTAGGGACACATACAGACTGAAAGTGAGGGGATGGAAAAAGATATTCCATGCAAATGGAAATCAAAAGAAAGCTGGAGTAGCAATACTCATATCAGATAAAATAGACTTTAAAATAAAGAATGTTAAAAGAGACAAGGAAGGACACTATATAATGATCAAGGGATCAATCCGAGAAGAAAATATAACTATTATAAATATATATGCACCCAACATAGGAGCACCTCAATACATAAGGCAACTGCTAACAGCTATAAAAGAGGAAATCAACAGTAACACAATAATAGTGGGGGACTTTAATACCTCACGTACACCAGTGGACAGATCATCCAAAATGAAAATAAATAAGGAAACAGAAGCTTTGAATGACACAATAGACCAGATAGATTTAATTGATATTTATAGGACATTCCATCCAAAACCAGCAGATTACACTTTGTTCTCAAGTGCACACGGAACATTCTCCAGGATAGATCACATCTTGGGTCACAAATCAAGCCACAGTAAACTTAAGAAAAATTGAAATCATATCAAGCATCTTTTCTGACCACAATGCTATGAGATTAGAAATGAATTACAGGGGAAAAAACGTAAAAAACACAAACGCACGGAGGCTAAACAATACGTTACTAAATAACCAAGAGATCACTGAAGAAATCAAAGAGGAAATCAAAAAATACCTAGAGACAAATGACAATGAAAACACGACAATCCAAAACCTATGGGATGCAGCAAAAGCAGTTCTAAGAGGGAAGTTTATAGCTATACAAGCCTACCTCAAGAAACAAGAAAAAATCTCAAATAAACCAACCTAACGGAACTAGAGAAAGAAGAACAAACAAAACCCAAAGTTAGCAAAAGGAAAGAAATCATAAAGATCAGAGCAGAAATAAATGAAATTGAAACAAAGAAAACGATAGCAAAGATCAATAAAACTAAAAGCTGGTTCTTTGAGAAGATAAACAAAATTGATAAATCATTAGCCAGACTAATCAACAAAAAGAGGGAGAGGACTCATATTAATAAAATTAGAAGTGAAAAAGGAGAAGTTACAACAGACACCGCAGAAATACAAAGCATCCTAAGAGACTACTACAAGCAACTTTATGCCAATAACATGGACAACCTGGAAGAAATGGACAAATTCTTAGAAAGGTATAACCTTCCAAGACGGAACCAGGAAGAAATAGAAAATATGAACAGACCAAGCACAAGTAATGAAACTGTGATGAAAAATCTTCCAACAAACGAAAGTCCAGGACCAGCTGGCTTCACAGGTGAATTCTATCAAACATTTAGAGAAGAGCTAACACCCATCCTTCTCAAACTCTTACAAAAAATTGCACAGGAAGGAACACTTCCAAACTCATTCTATGAGGCCACCATCACCCTGATACCAAAACCAGACAAAGATACTACAAAAAAAGAAAATTACAGACCAATATCACTGATGAATATAGATGCAAAAATCCTCAACAAAATACTAGCAGACAGAATCCAACAACACATTAAAAGGATCATACACCATGATCAAGTGGGGCTTATCCCAGGAATGCAAGGATTCTTCAATATACATAAATCAATCCATGTGGTGCACCATATGAACAAATTGGAGAAGAAAAACCATATGATCATCTCAATAGATGCAGAAAAAGCTTTTGACAAAACTCAACACCCGTTTATGATAAAAACTCTCCAGAAAGTGAGCAAAGAGGGAACCTATCTCAACATAATAAAGGCCATATACAACAAACCCACAGTAAACATCATTCTCAATGGTGAAAAACTGAAAGCATTTCCTCTAAGATCAGGAACAAGACAAGGATGTCCACTCTTGCCACTATTATTCAACATAGTTTTGGAGGTCCTAGCCACACAATCATAGAAGAAAAAGAAATAAAAGGAATACAAATTGGAAAAGAAGAAGTAAAACTGTCACTGCAGATGACGTGATACTATACATAGAGAATCCTAAAGATGCCACCAGAAAACTACTAGAGCTAATCAATGAATTTGGTAAAGTGGCAGGATACAAAATTAATGCACAGAAATCTCTGGCATTCCTATACATTAATGATGAAAAATCTGAAAGAGAAATTAAGGAAACACTCCCATTTACCATTGCAACAAAAAGAATAAAATACCTAGGAATAAACCTACCTAGGGAGACAAAAGACCTGTATGCAGAAAACTGTAAGACACTGATGAAGGAAATTAAAGATGATACCAACAGATGGAGAGATATACCATGTTCTTGGATTGGAAGAATCAGTATTGTGAAAATGACTATGCCACCCAAAGCAATCTACAGATTCAATGCAATCCCTATCGAATTACTGATGGTGATTTTTATGGAACTAGAACAAAAAATCTTAAAATTTGTATGGAGACACACAAGACCCCGAATAGCCAAAGCAGTCTTGAGGGAAAAATACAGAGTTGGAGGAATCAGACTCCCTGACTTCAGACTATACTACAAAGCTACAGTAATCAAGACAATATGGTACTGGCACAAAAACAGAAAGATAGGTCAATGGAACAAGATAGAAAGCCCAGAGATAAACCCACGCACCTGTGGTCAACTAATCTATGACAAAGGAGGCAAGGGTATACAATGGAGAAAAGACAGTCTCTTCAATAAGTGGTGCTGGGAAAACTGGACAGCTACATGTAAAAGAATGGAATTAGAACACTCCCTAACACCATACACAAAAATAAACTCAAAATGGATTGGAGACCTAAATGTAAGACCACACACCATAAAACTCTTAGAGGAAAACATAGGAAGAACACTCTTTGACATAAATCACAGCAAGATCTTTTTTGATCCACCTCCTAGAGTAATGGAAATAAAAACAAAAATAAACAAATGGGACCTAATGAAACTTCAAAGGTTTTGCACAGCAAAGGAAACCATAAACAAGATGAAAAGACAGCCCTCAGAATGGGAGAAAATATTTGCAAACGAATCAATGGACGAAGGATTAATCTCCAAAATATATAAACAGCTCATGCATCTCAATATTAAAAAAGAAACCCAATCCAAAAATGGGCAGAAGACCTAAATAGACATTTCTCCAAAGAAGACATACAGATGGCCAAGAGGCACATGAAAAGCTGCTCAACATCACTAATTATTAGAGAAATGCAAATCAAAACTACATTGAGGTATCACCTCACACTGATTAGAATGGGCATCATCAGAAAATCTACAAACAGCAAATGCTGGAGCGGGTGTGGAGAAAAGAGAACCCTCTTGCACTGTTGGTGGGAATGTAAATTGATACAGCCACTATGGAGAACAGTATGGAGGTTCCTTAAAAAACTAAAAATAGAATTACCATATGATCCAGCAATCCCACTACTGAGCATATACCCAGAGAAAACCATAATTCAAAAAGACACAAGCACCCCAATGTTCATTGCAGCACTATTTACAATAGCCAGGTCATGGAAGCAACCTAAATGCTCATCGACAGAGGAATGGGTAAAGAAGATGTGGCACATATATACGATGGAATATTATTCAGCCATAAAAAGGAACGAAATTGGGTCATTTGTAGAGACGAGGATGGATCTAGAGACTGTTAAACAGTGAAGTAAGTCAGAAAGAGAAAAAGAAATATCACATATTAACGTATATATGTGGAACCTAGAAAAATGGTACAGATGAACCGGTTTGCAGGGCAGAAATAGAGACACAGATGTAGAGAACAAACATATGGACACGAAGGCGGGGAAGTTGTGGTGGTGGTGTGATGAATTGGGTGATTGGGATTGACATGTATACACTGATGTGTATAAAATGGATGACTAATAAGGACCTGCTGTATAAAAAAATAAATAAAATTCAAAAATTAAAAAAACCCTAATTGTTCTACCTGGCCTTTTCATAAGTGTTCTCTTAGTCTCTGATCACTTCTCCATTTCATCAGTGCTGTTTTTTGTTTTGTTTTAATAAATTTATTTATTTTCGGCTGCATTGGGTCTTCATTGCTGTGTGCAGGCTTTCTCTAGTTGCGGCGAGCAGGGGCTGCTCTTTGTTGCGGTGCGCAGGCTTCTCATTGCGTTGGCTTCTCTTGTTGTGGAGCACAGGCTCTAGGTGCGTGGGCTTCAGTTGTGGCTCACGGGCTCTAGAGTGCAAGCTCAGTAGTTGCTCTGCGGCATGTGGGATCTTCCCGGACCAGGGCTCGAACCCATGTCCCCTGCGTTGGCAGGCAGATTCTTAACCACTGCACCACCAGCGAAGTCCGCTTTTTTTTGTTGTTTAACTGAAGTATAGTTGATTTACAATTTGCGTTACTTTCTGTTGTGTGGCAAAGTGATTCAGTTATATATATGTATATATTCTTTTCCATTATGGTTTATTACAGAGTATTGAATATAGTTCCCTGTGCTATACAGTAGGACCTTGTTTATATATTTTATACACAGTAGTTTGTATCTGCTATCAGTGCTGCTTTGAATACCACTTCAATCTCATGAGAATGGCTGGGTACTTGGAAGGTTAGAAAAAAACTGAAGGAAACAGATTTAACGATTTACAAAAAAAGTGACCATTTTATTCTTTCTAATCTTTGTAAATGTTTGTGGTCCCATCTCAAAGGCGCTTTATCTCATTTCTCGTTGAATGATGGAGTGGACAAAGAATGCTGTAGTTCAAATTCCACTGAAGTTAATCTTAAAGATGTTATCAGTTGTACTTTTTGCATTTGGTTTTAGGCTTCAAATCTGTACCATGCTTTCTAATTTACACTCATGGTTCCACGAGCACACATAACACAGACCACATCTTCTGTGACTTATCGCAACTAAAGTGAAACGGTCACAGAATGTGCAATACCACTGGCCTGCATTTTTATAACATTGCTTCTCCTAAATACATTCTGTTAATGGTAGGGAGTGCTTCAGACCTATTTTTTTCTTAATGTTCCAGTAATTCTTTCTTCCATTTTTCTGTTATTAACATGCTCCAAGGAGTAGTGCTGTCAGGCGGTGTACTGTGTTACTCTATTTAACCAGCCGTCTTGGTGTTCCTGTCCCCCTTGATCCTCCCTCCTTGCAGGAGTTCTGTTTCTCATCTGATCTCACACGAGGCTGAAGAGGTGATTGCCTCCCCGGGCTTTTCAGAGTCTTTTAATGACTCTCACGTTGCTCAAAGGCTTCTCTTTCCAACCTGGAGTCTTTAGAAATCATGATTTCATTTTTTTCTTATTCGGACTTTGAACTGATAGGCGTTGCTTGGAAAGTTAAAATTCCTAGTCTAAAACTTTAACAGTGACACGCCTCGTATCAGTTTTAGAGTCACTGTTTCTTAGAAGATGGATCATTATGGAACACGGGAAAATATTTAGTTTAGAAAGAAAATATAGACAAATTTGGTCATAGATATTAAGCCAAAGGAATGAAGGAAACATGACAAGTTGTGGTACAAGAATGTTTTCCAGTTTAGAAAAAGTGACTCATAGTCTAGATCTGTGGAAATCTCTTTTAAAATGGTGCGGAGGCCAGAAAATACACAGTTATTTCTCTGCCCCAAGAATGGTATATGATTGGAACAGCAGAGTAATTTGGGGGAAGAATAAATCACTTTAGATATATTTGTGCTTGTTCTCATGAACCATTTCCCTTTGCTGCGGCCAAAGGGTTATTAACCTAGTCTCTGAAATTTTGAGGTACTCTGGAATCCTATTTTCTGTGAACAACTAAAACTCTCTGATATACTATGCATAAAATGAAATTTCAACAACTGAACATAGGCGATCTTAAGATCTTAGGAGGGGATGATGATCAACAGAATTAATGACTGATTTCTTGCAGCGATTTTCACCAAACGTAGCGTGCAACGCTGAACTCCATGCAGTGCATTGTAATTGAGCTCCTCTTGTAATCAATGCAGGCCCTTAATTGATTGAAACTAATTTTGAAATCATGATACCATACCTACTGTCTACTGTAGAAATAATTTATAAACATTAATTGCAGGAAGGAGAGGGGCCATTTGCTTCAAAGGGCCCGTCAGCAAGCTGTCCTTCCTGTTTTATCAGTAAAGCAAAGCTGAGAGCAAATAACAGATGGAACTGTCCCTTGGTAGCGGCACAGAACACTCATGAAGTATAGCACAATCTTCCTCCAGTGTGTTATGTTTTTAACAGTAGAAGCAGATGAGGTGAGGGCTGGGATGGATGACTGCCTCTGATGAAACATCCTTTTCCTCTAGGAAGATTCCTGGAGCAGATCGGGCTTTGGCAGTTGATCTCAGTGGCTTGATAGAGTGTCATTACAGAATGCATCTGGAAGATTCTGTGGGAAAGGGGCAAACCTCAGAAGACCAAGGTGAATCTAAGTTCTGACCTGTGCTCTCCGTGGGTGGTTAAATTCTAGTTCCTTTAAGTAACCATCAAAGGCACCACAGACCAAAGACAAAGCCGCCCTGGACACTGAAATTTGGTACTTATTTACCATCTGTCAGGACCATTTCATCCTCCTGCAGTATTTTATTCTACTTACCGTAACTACAAGAAGGTGTTTGTGCCTTTTATGTGTGTGGGTGCATGGCTAACATCTCCCGCACCTGTTGTTTGTATAATCACGTTGAAGGCTGTTATCGTGGCTGGGGAGGCTGGATTTAGTAAACACTTGGTTTTCCTAATGGAAAAATCTATCAGCCCAACTTCAGGGACTATTCTGAAACAGCTTTTTAGGCAGTCAGATAGGAAGTGGTCCTCAATTCCACTAGTAGATCATTTATTCAAGCCTAGTTCATTATTGCTTTTCGTAGTAGCTTTTCTAAATGGTTTCCAGTCACCCCCTATTCCTCACTCTGCCTGGTTCCTTCAGCATTGAGCTGCTCTGATCTCCTGTTTAAGTAAACAGATCAAGGCTCCCGGAGAGAACTCACTTAATAAACAGCTGCAACCTGTCCCTCCAACTCAAAGTATCCCTGACTTCATTAATTCTTTCATTTCCCCCAGTTTTAGGGAGAAAGTTACGCTCCCCCTTTAGAATGTTAATCCAAACATGTGTTATTAATTTTACCCAGTTCCACTCACTCTTCAGTTATTCCCTTAACTACTAAAATATTCAGCCTTTTTCTCTTAAATGCATCCTCTGATTGACTTGCATTTACTCCTTATAAAGGAAAAGAAACAGAACATTACTTCCACAACTACATTGCCTTTCGAGCTACTATCGCTTCTGTTCCTACAACAGTTCTTGAAAGATTAGCCTCAGCTTCTGTTATCTTTCCTCTTCATTTACTTGGCTCTGTATTGTAATCCCATTTTTCGAAACTGTTCTATGTACTGAGTATAGTTGTCATAGTTTTAGACCGTTTAGCATCTGAGCACTCCTCTCAGGGGTGTATTTTTGAATTTGCACATCTTGGCAGAAGGCAGGGTTCATGTACGAGGTTGAAGAAATGCAGGTAGAGACAGGCATGCAGTCTTGGCTTGGCAGGGGATAGAGGGGAAATTATTAACAGAGACAGTGGCAGCAACAGAGCCTGGAACAGAGGTGATGGCGCTGGCTATCGAGTCCATGGTGTCCCAAACTAGACTTTTTCTCTGCAGTGTTTTCTGTTGACTCATTCCTTTTGGGTCCTCCCTACTTTCTGAGCCTGGTTTTCTAAGTTTCACATAATTCTGTGAGCTAACTAATATCTTTTCTGTAAATGTCTTTCATCCCTTCCTTGAAACATATTTGGTTTATGTTCCTTTGAGTTAAAGACCTCACTGACACAGGAAATGGTACTTGGGAATGGGTTTAATGTTGGAGTCTTAGGAAAAGTGGGGTGCAGACTTATTAGCAGGAAGGGGCTGAAAACAATGAATTCTATTCGTCTTCGGGGACAGGACTCTGGCAGCCCATCGCATGCGGTGGTGAAGAGCTAATTAAACACAGCCTCTGGTCTCTGGAATGAAAGACTCCCTTGGAATGAAATGTCTATTCAAGGTGAGGCTTTGGGAGAACCAAGTTGCCACTGTCATTAAACAGCTAAAATCAAAGATTATAGGGATACTGGGAATGTCTTGAGAGCGTTGACTAGCTGGAAAAGGTAAATAAGTTTCTCCCCTTAAATTCTTGATGATGGCAAAGGGTGAATCTGAGGAGCTCTAACGATGCCAAAAGAGCCTCTCCAGTCTCTCAGCTTCCTTCTACTTGCATGTACTTGAAAATGAAACCCGTGGTTTGCTCTGGTTGCTGAATCATAATACCAATTAACTTTACAGTCCTGCTGGTCTTTTTATGTGAAAGTGAACGCACTGATTGCAATTGGACCATGTGAACTGATTCTAAAGGCTCGCAATACCCTGACCTTGTAGCCTCTCCCACCTCTGCAGTGCTGTGTTGGAGTCAGCTCTTTATGGCTTAGGAGAGCCAATTGCATTTATCTCTCCCCAGCTCTGTGTGCACGGACAGCATGTGCACAAGTTGAGATCCACTATGGTTGGAAGAATTTTAAATGCTACACATCAGGATTCCCTCTCCCCCTCTCGCTGGAGAGTGAGTTGTTAAACAGGTACCAGCACGTCACTGTTCTTGGGATTTCAGAAGTACTTTTTCCTTGTTTGGTGGGGCCGTCTCTTCTCGCTTGGAGACTGGATGTCTTTTGCTCCGAGGCTAACTTTGCAAGGGAGAGCCAGGGTACCATTTGGAACCCACAGATCTCTTCTTATTTCCAGACTTTGACCCGACATGTCCCAGGGGAGTCAGTTGCATTGTGTAAAACCTGGGTGGAGAAGTTTTTTCCTTTTATTTTTTGGCAAAACTTGGGACTCTCTGTAAGAACAATAATGAGAACAATAATAAGAGTGATTGACCTTGAACAGGTAGACAACAGTTTTTCAAAGAAGTGATTGTATCGGTCTGAGCTGGCGGGGATGTGTCTGATCCTCAGCTCATTTCCTTGACTACAATCTGGGTTCAGTGAAGGCTTGGGATGATGAAGCTGAGATTCTAGAAATCCCTTAAATAACACAGAGAAGGGTAGCAAGGGACTCGAGGGTAAAATTACCGTCTACAAATGACCTTCACCCTAATTTGTCCCCCAAGAGGTTCTAGATCATTAAAAAGGTCTTAAGAAATGTGTTGGTGAGGAGAGTGACAGCAGTTTTCAAAGGAGTTTGTGCCACGGTTCTTTCTAGGATGGTGGCAGACGCTTCTGTTGAAATGGTTTCCCTGATTGAAAGGAGAGGAAACTATCGTAGGACAGCCAAGGCCGTGGGGCGGCATTCAAAGATAGAATCATTTTGGTCGCCATGATAGGCAGCAGGGCGAGCTCATCAGTCAGAATGCGGTGAACTACAGGACTCTTTGGTAGTGGTTGGCGGATCATCGGGTCCCTTGATGGAAACAGGTGATAGTACATTCGTCCTTCTTGCTTTGCGTTATGGAAAACACTCCACAACTGGGAAGGATAGGTCTGATGGGGGCTACCATTACCAGGCATTTCCCGTTTTCACCCAATTCTCAGATTTATCTCCATAATCAAGAATTACTTGAAAATGGATTCTGCAATAATATCACTTGTATGTGCAATAAATCTTCCTAGACCTCACCAAAGGATCTGTGGCCATTTACTATGTCTTGCAGATAAAGAGCCCTTCATCTGGTTAGCCTGTTCTTTGTTCTGGGTTTATTCAGAATGGCTGGGAAATGCTGTCTTTTTGGAGAAAGAATTACAAAGAACCCTTGCTGTTTTATAACAATGATCCAGGAAGAGTTAAGAATGGCGATATTACATTCTAAGGGTAATGTACTTTTAGGGGTTCACGTTCACATAAACATTTTCAGGTACCAAATGTTATTGTTTCCACTTTGTGACAAAAATGGACTGCTTGCATTTCAAGTCATGCTGATACAAACACATCCTAGAATCCGACTACAGAGACATGTCGTGCTAGGTATTACCTACATGTGAACAGAATACAAAGGAGCTGTAAAATTCCACGTAGTAAAAATGTATACACCGAACATGCCCTGGGAAAGGGAAAAAAAATGGAGCTTTGGGCTATTGTTAAACACTGATGCTGAGCTGCCTAATTCCTGGAGACTGAGAACTCCACTGTGATCTACGGATCAGAACAGCAAATTGTATTTCAGGTTATGAATTGAGTTTTGATCTGAGTCTGTCTCTAGGTGGTCTAGTCTTGTGGTTATTTTTCTGAATACGTGACTGGAATAGGGCTCTTAAGCAATTGGCAGGAACCCTCACTGGGTCCCTGTACCATGACTAGGGCTATTATGATTGGAAATGCCAAGCTTCAGGTGTTGCCCCTACCTACCAAAGTCCTGAAATCCAAAGTGATATTGCATCCAGAGGTGAAGCATGACGATGCAAGACATCAAAAGCATGAAAGATACAGGGTTGATGCCTCTTTTCATGTCTTTCTTTAGGCCTGTCTAGAAGATATACAGGCTTGGAAGACAGAGATACATTGAATGCTTATAAATTATACCCAGTTGTCCATTTAACACATATTTATTCGGTACCAACCAAGATTCATGCTCTGTGCTAGATGTCAAGGGTACCATTAGGAGCAAATCCTGACGTGTCTTTGCTTTTGTGGCACAGATATTTTGGTGGGAGAGACTGGCATTGCTCAAGCTAATTCTACGAGCTTGTTTTACAGGGGAGCCCTGTGTTGTCCTGGTGTTTGTGTGTATGTGTGTTCAGAGGGGGTTTGGAGGAGGGAGCAGGGAGGGTGAGGAAAGTCCTCCTTTAGCAAGTGACACTCAGATAACCTCAGAGGCAGAGGAAGGTGTTAGCTAGGCAGAACTTGTGGCGGGCAGGGGTGGGGGGACATGGGGGCAGGAACCAAAACACCACAGAGAGCAGAAACTGAAAGAAGAACAGTGTACCTCAAGGGATGAGTGTGAAGTGCAAAATAGGGAGAGAGGAAGTTGAAGTAGTAGTCACGGGGGCTAACCTTGCTGGATTTGCTCCTATATGACTATCCATGAAGTCAAGTGCATGGTTTTAAGTAGGTAAGACGGCATGATCAGATATTTAAAAGACTTCACTGACTGCCGTAGGGATCTGAACAGAGAGTGGCAAGATACATTACGGAGCTGTCTCAAGTGAGAGTTTGTGGTAGGGACATAGAAACCAGGAGGTAGATTGATGACATATCTAGGAGGTGCTGTTAATAGGATTGGTGACGGACCAAGATATGGATTGAATATTGGGTGTGCAGCAGGAGAAAATGCAAAGCAATACCCTCATATTTCTAGCTGGTATAGCAGAAGATATTTGTATATCTATATCTATCTATCTATCTTATATACAATGTGAACTGGCTGGAGTGGCTCTGAGTTTGGGCTCATGTGCTTCACTATAATTTGGATTCACTAGAAAATGTCTGTCTATCTATCTATCTATCGCTGAATGAGGATAAAATTGGGGCAATGATGATATGTCTCTCCTTGGACCTGTAGAGATTGAGGGGTGTGACACATTTATGTGAAGATGTTGAATGAAAACTTAGACACAACGATGAGGGATGGGAACCAGTTTGGTGATGAAAGAAATCGTACATATCATGGGCACTGGTCCATAGATGGGAAGTGAGGCCAGAGATGTGGAGAAATGCAGAGTAATAAGAGAGAAGCCCGAGAATGTGCCCTGAAAGACCCCGGCAGATAAGGCGGTGGTCCCGCTGGGATGCAGTCAGTACAGCGAAACGTACCGGGCAAGAATTCACTAACGGTTTATGGGCTTAAAATCTAAAACTGATCGAAAAGGAGGCCCTCTCACTGTCTACTACCTGACTCTAAAACAGTAAAAATAAACACAAGCATTCCAACTTGGATTGTAATGTTTCACTCAAATCCTCTGGTTCTAGTAATGTTGGCTACTAAGTATTTGATCTGGTGATTCAAATACAGTATAAAACATTTCTCATTTAGCCAGTGACTTTCTGATGCTCTCTATTTTACTCCCGTCCCCATTTCTTTTGTGTGACATTCAGTACTTAGAAATCTCTGCTTTACATTTAGATTGCGGATCTGGGAATCTGTCCACCCTCCAAACCCAGGAAATTTGGCAGGACGAAGCCCTTGTTTCATTCACCTTTGTGTTCACAATGCTGTTGGCGTGCCTCCCTGATAGTAAAGTAAATGCTCTCTTATAACCCTTAACATTTTTTGCTTTGAAATGTGTTTCAATCCCTGATGTTAAAAAATACATATATATATATATATATATATATATATATATATATATATATAATATTTGCAGATCGGCAACAATTTAAACACAAACTCTCCTTTTTATTGTTTGGCTTAAAAGTAAATGTCAGGTACATTAATAAGCTAATGGTGTTCTTTGCATATTTTCACCCAGATGGTCCCGAATTTTTCTTCCCTTGCTATAAAAGTGCATTTCCCAAACGTGACCACTGGGGGGAAGCATAGTGCAAAGCTAGCATTTAGTTCATCCTTCCTGTACCCCGGGGAGACTAGGTAAAACCTCTCGCTCAAAGACTTGCGCTGTGCCTTTTACGTGAGCAGAGCTTTTGTCTGTCTGTCTGTCTGCCTGTTCGTCGGTCTGTTATTTCTTTGTCAAATTTTTTCCTGTTCTCCTTCTTCAGGGTTCTTGGTGAGTTAAAACGTTTATTTTGGAACTTCCAGGAGCTTAATTAATAAACATGAAAAAACAAGTGGAAGCTGGCACGGTGCCCTTTTTTGGCTCAACGACATGGGCATGCTAGGGTAACTGGAATTCTTTACATTTGGCATCCAGCTGGTTCCAGGGGCAACACTGCCTTTTTTTTGCTACGAGTACTGAAGCTATTAAATTAAACAGGCTAACGTGGCTACAGCATTTCACCCCCTACTATCCCCACAGCTATAGCAAATCTGCCACCTGTCTATTTCCGTACAAATTCAATTATAGCACCGCCAGTTATTCTTCTTATGCGAGCAATCAACTTTACACAGTTTCAGGCCCCAAAGAGAGGCCAGAGTGGCCTGCCCCTTTGCATCCCCTTTGCTGCCTTTAGCCACCGGTGGTTTCTTTTGCTAAGCGACTGCGCACCTCTGCACCAGTGAAAAATGCAGGAATAGACTAGACTGCTGTGTAAGGTCACGCCAGTGAAAAAGCAAAAACTGAAAAATCACCAACAACCCTTCTGCCTCCCCGTGTCCAAGCAGTGTGGGAGACTTAGAGGTCAGAGAAGTGAGCGGCCAGCCTGCAGCCAGGGCCACGGAGATGCTCCAGCGTTGCTGAAAAACACAGCAAAATGAAGAAGGAATTGCCTTAAAAATTGTTGGTTTTCTTTCTTCTTCATCTTTGTAAAAGATGTGACTGGGTCGGGAAAGGTTGGTAAAATGCCGTAACATCCTGACTAAAGCAACAGCACAATTATGAAGGCGAGAACATGCCCTTTATCTGCGCTTCCCAACAATCAGCGGCATTTCTTTTCCCCTTTAAGAGGAATAAGTCCTGGGGGCTTCCCTGGTGGCGCAGTGGTTAAGAATCTGCCTGCCAGTGCAGGGGACACAGGTTGGAGCCCTGTTCCGGGAAGATCCCACGTGCCGCAGAGCAACGAGGCCCATGTGCCACAACTACTGAGCCTGTGCTCTGGAGCCCACGAGCCACAACTACTGAGCCCGTGTGCCACAACTGCTGAAGCCCGTGCTCCTAGAGCCCGTGCTCTGCAACAAGAGAAGCCACCGCAGTGAGAAGCCCGCGCACCGCAATGAAGAGTAGCCCCTGCTCGCCGCAACTAGAGAAAACCCGCGCGTAGCAATGAAGACCCAACGCAGCCAAAAATAAATGAAATAAAATAAGTAAATTTATTTTTAAAAAAAAGGAATAAGTCCTTAGTACCAGATTGAAAATGCTGACTTTTATCTTTTTTTAATGCCTACTTCTCTTTGTCATATTTCTTTCTCTTTTCTCAAAGGTCTACCAATTACAAATGATAGTTACTGAATCTTACACGGAATGATTTCCTACGTGATCTCATAACTGTTGGACAGCAGTTGAGTTACGTGCTTCCCATGAATCCCTTTCAAGCCATTGACACTGATTTTGTTTGAATAACTAGTATTTACGGTAAATGTGTACACATAGTTTTAAGAGCAAATTAGACTGAAATGTTCATTGATTACATCACACCTAGGTTTCAGGGTAAAGCAAGCCTTCTCCGTAAGTGGGTTCTTAGCAACTACTATTGTGGTGTAGTTATTATTAATAAATTCAGAGAATGAGAGAACATCAAAAAAATAAAATAAATAGGGTGTAAGTAGAGGAAAGAACCCAAGATGACTCTGAGCTCCTAGCTAGGGCAGGTTGGGGGCGCTGCTCAGGTGCTTCCAACTTGTCACATGTCCCAGTTGATCCCTGAGCAGTAATTACTCAGGTGTGTTGCTGGACTGGCATAGATGTCGATGTCAGCCATTTCCAAAATACTCCCAGGGGATAAAGTGCGGGAGGAAGGGATGAATATCTCCTTCCCTTCCCCCTGCATCTTGAAGGTGCCCCGTGCCAGCCAGCATTAGTACACTGCTGGGGTAGAAGAATGTAACAAAGTGGGCTTTGAAGGCAGCATGTCACAGGAAAAAGATACAGTCTCATTAACTTCAATCTTCTTTTACATGGTTACTCAAAAGAGAAACTCTATTAGAAGTTCTAAGGGGCACATAGAGGGCTTCCCTGGTGGTGCAGTGGTTGGGAGTCCGCCTGCCGATGCAGGGGACACGGGTTCGTGCCCGGATCCGGGAAGATCCCACATGCCGCGGAGCGGCTGGGCCCGTGAGCCATGGCCGCTGAGCCTGCGCGTCCGGAGCTTGTGCTCTGCAACGGGAGAGGCCACAACAGTGAGAGGCCTGCGTACTACTAAAAAAAAAGGGCATATAGAAATCCTTCCCAGGCAAGTCCGTACCTAGGGCTAACAGAGGGCAGGTGGAAGAGCGCACGAGAGTTTAGAACCTGTTTTTTATCTTGATTGGGCTGATGGGACTTTAATGAAGAAAGGCCAATAGTCCGTGGCCCTGAGACCACATCCTCTGCTGTCACATGGGTTCAAGTTCATGGTCTTGAAAACTGTACTTTTCCTGTCTTCAAATGTTCTCATGAGTCCTTTTCTTTTCAGTTCAAAGTAGAAATTAAGATGGGTTGTAAGTGTTTATTCTTCATCCTAGATTTTGGGCAGATGCCTAATTTCCACTGCTTCCTTACCTCCTGAAGAGTTTCAGGCTTTTTGCTTCTGCCAAAACGGAGCAAACATACAGCTTGGTACTTTGAAGTCTTGAGTTAAAGCAGAACTAAATGGACCATGTTTATCTGATCAATTAAGGCATTGCCTACATCCTTAAAACTGATGCTTCTCATTTAGGCAGCATTCTATACAATCCTCAGGAAATTAACAACAGAGATTGAGTTCGGGGAATGGGGGTCATTATACAAAGAAATGCAGGAAGAGTGTGGGAGAATTTGATTAGGCTCCAACATAAGCTTCATAAACTGACTGGGCTCCAGTATAAACTAAAGAATGTCTTTGTGGAAGTGACACTGTAGAAAAATATTAATGACAGTTCCCAAAATAGAAGTTTGATTGAAAACTCCTATTATGTAAAGGGATCTACTAGATGTAATAGTCTTTCGCATGGTGGTTGTTTATCATGACAAAACCCTCATCTTTTTCTCAGAGATTAGCGTGTGTTCAATTCAGTTTAACCACAGTTCAGCAGGGCCTGCTCTATAAACAACACCATGCTAAGCAGAGTATTAGGTTTAGCAAAATAAAAAGAGCATAAATTAAAACTCTCTTAGAAGCTGACACTTTTTCTCTTTTGGAAACCAAACCGATCACCGCCAATTAAGTAGAATGATACGAAATGGTAGGTAATTGAACCCTCAGACTGTCCCCTGTCAACATCCTGTCCCATTCTTTTCAGAAATAGTTTGAAATAGTGCTTGTTTGGCTTCCTTTCCAGCTAGTGGGCTCGTGACCCATTCCAGAAAGACAGTTCTGTCTCTCTTTCCTCAGAAACCTGGCTAGATTCCTTAAGTCCCTGGTTTGAGTGAGCTACTTTGTTCCACTGGCACCAACAGATTTAACCTTCAGCTTCATGAGAATAATGACTGGGGTTTTTCATGTTTGGCAGATTCTATGGAGATTGCCTTCCAAATTCCGTTTCCAGAGTTGTGTCTTGGCAAGAAAACTAATGCGCAGTCTTTATGGGTAGGTTTTTTTGTTGGATATTAATATTACACTATAGGTCTAGAGGCAACCTGGAATTTTATAAAATAGCTTTCTTCAAGTGCCACGTTTTAAGCCCTCATACTCGCCAACTGTAAAGGGGGGAATTGGTAATGGGGGGCGGCAAAGATAAGGCTATTAACCTCTTTGACCTAAGACTTTTCCCTCCCAGCCCCACAGATTTGACCTTCTCTATGATTTATTGATATCTTGTGCATGTCACTCCCACCAAAGCAGAATATGCCTGTTCAGATTTTTAATTAAATTGTAATTACCCTTTAACTTGACTATATTATATTATATTATATTTTGGTATATACCAGAGATGATGATTTGTGAAGACTTTTGTAGTTGCCTGTAGAAGAGAAAAGCTGCTCTAGGGAAAACTTTTAAGACAGTATATTTCTTGACAAAAGAGCTGTGTCAATTTAATGGAAAATTTACTTCTCATCGTTTTACGCGTAAAGCCTTTGTATCGTTAAATGGCAGCCTATGGGACAAATTTGGAAAGCAAGGCACTTATATTTAGGAGAAATTCATATGTCACTGGTTATATTATAATGGACTCATTGCTTTCTTTCGGACTTAGACGACGTATCTTGGTTTATCTGACGTGGTTGTAGGTGTTCTTGTGTCTACCTATATCCTTATGGAGACTGGTGAGATGACAATTCTGAAAAGATTGAGAAAGAGTAAAGAAAGCTTTTATTCTCTTATATTCTATTTTTTTTTTTTTTTTTAGAATATTTCAAACTGCTGTCACTGTTGGCAAAGTAAAGATTCCTCTTCTCTTATCAACAGATAATTAATACAATCTGGTCTATTTCATGTTTGGAAAAATGTAGGTCTTGGACTTAAAGTTCCTGGTTTGACAAGGGCTATGGGAGAAAAAAAAAAGAAGCAAAATGGGAAATCAGTAAGACAGTGAGACAGAATCATGAAAGGGGCTACTCAAAATCTTAGCCTATTTAACCCTTTTGCAGATAGCTTCCAAATACTTCAAATACAGTAAGCTCAGTTATAGCTACTGGGTTTGTCCTTGCAAACCAGCCCTGAGCTACGTTTAACTTGAGAGTTAATTTGCCGTCTCGATAATGACAGGCAAATTGTCAACATTTTGTATATCTTATATGCATCTTTGGTTGGAACGCTTTGACTGCTCCGAATAGTGCAATGGACCAAAAATTGTAATTAATTAAGTAACTCAAGGACTTGGATCTTCAGTTGTCTGTTAACTGGAGATTTAAAATATATATAATCCCGAGAACAGTATGATTTAAACCCCTTATAAGTCCCTTTCGCTCCTGAGAAACGGTATGGTTGATCCCATGTTCATACAAACTCCTCTGTATCTTACCTCTGTTAAAAATTTCAAGCACTGCGTCTAAACTTTGTGGGTTTCCTCTGACCCATGACAAGTATGAGGATCTTTAATCCTGCTATTGCATGAAAAGCAAGGAATTTTGACCCTCGTTCAGTCACTCTCTGGAGAATTGATGACAAAAGCGTAGTATGACTCTCTTTAGTTCAGAATTGGAGTCTGTGGAAGGGAACTTTTGGTGGGTGATCTCTTAAGAACTCGGCATGAACTCCTACTCAGCGCTGCTTCTCCCAGCCATCGGCCAGAACCACGGGGAGAGTGAGGTTGGCATAGATGCTTTCAGAACAAATTACATTACGTTTCTGAGTTGCCTGACTTCATTTCATGTTAAATTATATTTTAAGGCTTGTTGAACTTCTGAGCTCACTTTCCACATGTGTGTGAGTAGACGCTGACAAACGTCCTCCTCTATGTAAATTTGGTGTAACTGGCTCCACTTTCAGAATGTCTTATTTCTGTTGATTGTCTTGGCCTCTGTCAACCTTGAAGCAAGTTCAGTACGACCTTACATTCCAACTACTGTCCTTCTTTTCCCTCTCACTCTCTAAGTCATTATTGGAAGGTGTAGATTTTGTCAAAATAGAGAGACATCATACAGCTTTCAAATTTCATTCCAAAAAATCATGCTTAGACATCTCTTCTCAAATGCTCTCCTCTATCTCTCAAAACGTTCCTCACTGAAGACAATTTGTGTGTGAGAGGAGTTGTCGTAGTAAAAATAATAAACTTTATTTTTCCAAGTGAAAATAAACGTTATTGATCATATTATGCTCATTTATTGTTTTATTTGGCTTGAATGGACAATTCCTCCCGTTCTCCAGCTACTGTCAGGAGGAGTGCCTTACCATGGATGAATCAATCTGGAATTAACATCATTGTATTTGATAACGTTCCCTAAAATAAGTCATTTCATTTGGTTACTTGTGGACACGTTGTGCAAATAATTAATCCTAGCAGCTGCCCCAATATGCTTGTTCAAACAGTGTTTTATGTAATTTCATTAATGAGAATTCTCTATGGTCATTTTAAGCAACTGTTAAACCTTTTGAAAACGTTCCGAGTGAAACCATTTCAGCCAACACTTCTTAAACCATCTGTGATAAAGAACTGTTTTGTTGTTGTTCTTATTGTTTATTTGTTTAATTTTCATGCAGTCACGTTCCCGCACTTTTGTAGAATGCACTGACCGTGTGCTTGGATGGCATGACAATATCAGATTGTGATATAAGTCTCTTAGTGTTTATTACCAGTTTCTGGACTTATATCACTGTGGACTGAGAGCAATAGCAGACCGCCATGCATCCGTGGGGCAATTTGAATGGCACTGATAGAGGCTATTGTCTGCGGTGCAGAACTTTGGGGTTTGATCAATAGGTTGTTCTTGTATTATAGCAAAATTGTAATATGTATTCAGGAAAGACTCATTTTTCCCTAAAGGAAAACTTTCAGCCCTGCTTTCTAGAAGTAGGATATTCATCTATTGAGGATGGAATTATGGATTTGTAAAAAATTGTCAACACTGCCATTTACTAATTAGGCTGCCGTTTGATATACAACAGAATACTGGGCTTATAATCCAGTGCCTTGCCAGAGAATATAACCTTGGAATCCAACTCCTCTTAAAAGTTTATATGGAAGAAAGGATTATATCCTCTAGATCTCTTTTAGATATTCTAGGCTGTGGTTTAAGTTTTATTTGCGTATTTGGTTTTAACTTGGATTGAGTCGAAGCAGTGACCATCTGAGTTTGTGAATCACGGCGCCTTGACTTCTGGTAGAATCATTTAACTGAGGTAATTATAAATCATGCCCTTGGCTTTTATTTAGAGATGACATAAAAATATACCAAACTCAAATATTCCATTCTCTTCAGGTATTTTGGGGGACATTTTCCATTTAGTACTTCATATTTGAAAATTCATGTGAATAATCAAGTTTATTTCATTTTTATAGAGAAGTCCCTCTTTGCAAGTTATTTTTTTGAATGCAGTGAACCTCATCTATGAACAAGAATGAATTGTTGATCTGGTCCAGGCTCAGATGTTACTGGAGCAAATATGAAGTGCATGGCATTAAGTTCTGCTAATTCAATGATGAGTAAATCAGGCTTTCTTTCTTTTTTTTTTTTTTTCTCAAAGAGTAAAGAGTGAGTGGGGGAGACAGGCATATAGCCAAATAAGAAAACAAATACATGGAAACATATGACTACGATAAGTACTCTAAAATGAAGGTACATTGATATAGACATGTATTTAATTGTTGGATTTATTCAGCCAAAAGGGATGCAAACATGTTCCTCTCCTCCGTTCCCTTGTTCTTTGCTACTAGGTAATGATAACAGTTTGATTTAATACATAGGCATGCAAATCATCTCTATGATATTAGCACTCCATGTGGTGTCCTGAGGGTCTATGAAGAAAGACATTTTACACAATGTTTCTGCAGGGAGACGGTTGGTACACTGGTGAATTAAGCAGACTTGGCTAATGTGGGTGGTTTTCACCAAACATGGCTGTGGTGTTGCTAGTCTGGAGGTTGGTGGTGGAGAGCCTAGGTGGCAACTGCAAACAGAATGATGGGACCAAGCTTGGAGAGTCCCGCCTTAGGGGTCAAGGCCAGCACTTCTATAGACCATGACTGCAGGGCCATCTCCTAGAGCCTAGAGGTCCATATGGACATGGAAAAGCTCTAGCTAGAGTTAGGAAGACGGCATCACAAAATAAGCTTGTCTTCAACTGTCACTGCCAACCACAAGGGGGTCCGGATAAATGCTGACAGCTTTCTTTTGTGGGGAGACGTTGGGTTTTGGATGATGAGTCCTAAACCTTGGTAGGCGGCATCAGATTAATTGCTCGTGATTTCACTTGTGTTTGTCTTCTTGAGAATCTTGTTAACCTTTTACATTTTATCCTGTTTCTTAGCCTTGGCCGCGGGAATGGTAAAGTCAGGTCCCGCTGGAGCAATGCTATCAAAGATGGGAAGGAAGTTTGATGCTGACACCAGGGTGGTGAAGGTTATCCAATATCTGGGAAATTAAATGCTGAAGAAAGGCCAGATCAGGGCAGAGCCATCTGGCCAAGACAGTTGCTTCTGTCTGGGCCTCCAATAGCTCAGGTTTGGGAAGAGTCAAGGGGAACAGCAAAGAGATATAAAGACACTCTGGGACTTCCTCAAGGTTTATTTACAGAAGAGCAAATGGCAGCACCACTAACCTCTAATGGAAATAAAGATCATAACTTTAAAGAAACTTTAATTCCCGACTGGTTAAAATTAAAATATATGTTACAATGGTTGATGAAAAAGTCTTAGAGGGACTAAAAGTGGGCTAGTAAGTAATCTCCGGTGACCCCAGATTTGTGAAAGAATTGCCCAGGAAGCACAAAGGTTTTATCCAGATTGAATCCTTGTAGATTCAGTTTATCACTACGGATTTGCCTTTCTATATCTTTTACCAAGAAGAGCAGAAAGTCTCCTTTCATGTTCAGCAATTAGCTACAAAGGTTCCATTGCTTTCCTTTAAAATGTAACCTTTTGAACCGCAAGCTGTGACGGCAACGAAGGCTTATAAAACATGCATGTCAGGAAATTGTATTTGTTCACTTACATTTATAGACTGTATTTGCCATTGGTGATTGAATTTTCTCACTAACCTTGTGATAAGGAACCCATGGGCTATGACCTCATGGTCTTGCCTTTACTTAATCTACCAATATAAAAACTGTGTAAAATTTCTTATTAGTCAGAGGATACCTTGGACCTTGGGTCTGTTTCTCTTTTCTCCTTCTGATCATGTAGGAAAGTAAATATAATGGCCTATAGCAGAGGTTGCTACTCTCCCACAATATCCACTCCTCTTTCTTTCCTTAGTAACAAAATTCCAAGTTTATTCAATGCAGCAATGAGCCTAGCTAGTTAGGAATCATTTGTGTTTTCTAAATATCATTAAGGAGTAGGGACTCTCGTGTACTAGCTTGTCTCTTGACGTACAGACGACTTGCATGGTTTAGTTAAACTTTGGAAATATTTAAAGAGTCACACTCATTTCAGTGGATGAAATGTTTTTCAAGCCTCACAGTGCCTGGTGAAAGGCCTCAATTTGCCCTGACTTCTGAATCTGTGGAGCTGAACTAAGCCGCAAAGGAAAATTGTGAAAGAAAGAATATTGGACTTTAATATTTTACTCCCTTAATTTATAAGGAGACAGGGCTTTTATTTGGCATTTTCATTTCTGTGTGGTAAGAGAATCATGGAATAGTGTTCATTATGTTCACATTTAGGAAAATGTTCCATTCTTATGTTTGGAATGTGATGGCCAGTCGTGTGCCTGAGACACGTTAGTTTGGCCTGTTGGGTATCCGTCCCACTCCTTCACTAATAGAACACTCCTGTTCTGCTTTACTGAGCCAGCCTTCTCCAGTTCTCAGGCCGCGTGGTTGGGAATGGTTGATCTTCTCTCTGACTGTGGGGCTGGGGCCGTCCTAAGTCCTGGCCAATCACAGTCACGGGATTCTTGTTTCAGGGACAGGCGTGTGACATAAGCCTTCAGCTCATCTGTCTTTCAGGATGAGTAGGTGGAAGGATGTACACACTGAGATGCTATTGATTCTCTTTTCCATGATGTAGAAGGAGTCTGCCTGGGAATTAAGCCCATACAAAGGTAGAAGGACTGAAAGATGAAGGTCAGCCAAGTCCTGATGTTACACAGCGCGTGTCTGAAGTTGTGCCCCGTCTGGCTTTTTCAGTTACGTGAAACAATACATTCCTTTCTTCAGCTTCGTTCGGGATGGTGTTCTGTTCCCTGGAATAGAAAGAATTCTGACTAACGCATGGTGTTCACTGTCTAACTCTTTCTTGTGAACTCTGTTGGGCCGGGTAGCTGGGCACAATTTGAGATTAGAAGAATTGCGAGAGAATTTCATCTAGTAGTAAGTGTGTTTTGGAGTTAACGTTTGGTGGCCGTTCTGACCTACTTCGGAGACTCCGTGGGCAAAATCTTAGTCTCCCACTCCGCTAGGCCTCGGAGACTACAAAAAGAGCTCTTCTCCTAAAAGAGATGCCATTTTCATGGTTGAAACTTGACTTCATTGTTGGATATAGATGAAAACAGAAGAAAAATGAGAGGGTGTGAGAGAGAGGTGGGCTCTTCTCAGGCCACGGTTACCTCTGCCAGTACCATTTTCAGAGCCTCCAAGGGAGGAAGAGACACTAGTTTGATTGGTCGGCCTACAGAGCCGGCAGCTGGGCCACGCCGATGTGTGGATGGAGTGACTGCGCGGTGAGACCCTGTGCGCGTCCAGGGGCGGCTCCTTATCTCTCTTCCATTCCTGGATCCGTGCAGCTGGTGGGCCTGTTTGTGTGAAGGCCCTTCCTGGGACATGACACCTTCTTCTGCTGTGGTTCTCCCTCTTTTCCTTCTCGGTCTTGCGTGGATAGACTGTTCTTAAGACTCTAGCTTCATGGACGAGGTGCCTCTCCTTGGAGCACTTAGATCACGTACTCCAGCTCGGGCTTCACCAGAGTTCTGAAATTAAGAGTCAGAAGCTTGCACGACATTGCCTACAGAGGTACTTCGATTCACATTCTACTGTTGCTGTTTATGCGAACAAGAAACGGTATATTTATACGATAAAAACGAGGTAAATAAATGTATTCTCTTTTTAGATTATCTGTCAGGAAGTTCAAAGCCAAACGTGTGTCTTAACTTTTGTGTATGTGAGGAACCCTTGGGCTTTGTTAATCTGTGTTCGTAAGACTGCACACAGGTGTCGGTGGGCTGCATTCTCATCTGGAAGCTTGAGTGGAGGGAGTCCACTTCAGTGCTCACCCAGGTGGCACAATTCATTTCCATGTAGCTGTATGACTGGGGCCCAGGCGTTTTGCTGACTGCCAGCCAGAGGCTGTCCTTAGCACCTAGAGGTTCCCGGCAGTTCTCTGCCACGTGGCCTTCTCCATAGGTAGTTCAAGCTATGGCCGTTTGCCTTTCTGAGGGCAGCAAGGCAGTCTCTCATACCAGCCTGCTAAGAAGGAATCTTATATAAGAATGTAATCACAAAAGTGACATCTCACTACTTTTGCTATGTAAGGAAACCCAGCCAAGGGCTGCATATCCTGTTAACTTTGCCATGTTCAATGGGCTAGAAGAGAGTCACCGGTTCTATCCACACTCAAAAGGAGGGGATTATGCAGAGTGAAACATGAAGAGGTGGAGATTACGGGGGTCATCTCAGAATTCTGCCTACTGTAACCCAGGTTTCCCAAAGCGCATTTCATTGAAGGTTACTTCCAGAGGTTGTAAGTGTGTATTCCTCAAGAATCTTTTTCCAGTAACAGAATGCAAGTGACAGGAGACTGATTCAAACCGTCTGAAGAAAATAAACAAAAAAGTGATGATGTTTGCTCATAGAACAGAAAAGTTGAGCTTTAGGGAGATGGGGCAACAGCGCAGTTAGGACTGAGAAGGACTCAGCTTCAGTAAAGCCTTGATACAGTAAATAAAAGAGCGTATCAGAAACGGGAAGTTATGAACCTTGAACAGCACTCAGGGAGAGCTCTGCCGGAGGAATCAGCCATGACACAGGACATGCTGGCGTTGGGATCAAGGGCGCTCCACTTGTGTTCCCTGTGACTGAGATTAAATCCGAAAAGCCCGCGCTGTGCCTAAAATGAGGAGGGAAGAAAACACAGGCTGACGTCCTGCCACCTGTCATACTCTACTGTGCCGCACAATGTTGTCTCTCACACCTTTCTGCATTTGTAAATATCATTACTTTTTCTCCTACGATAACCTTTGTTCATCTCATCCTTGTCTACTACGCACCTGAAAAACGATCACGTTTCCATGATTCAGCTCAGTAGCTCTAAGAGGTCTTCTCTCACCCCTGCTTGTCATTGGGTAGATTTGGGTGCCACACCCCGTGTGCCCATAATTTGGGAGATACTTTTGCTAAGCTCAGCCAATTCCCCATTCCCGACCCCTTTTTCCTTCGTACCTCGAGCCAGTCGTGGCCACTGGACATGGTTCTTGCCAGTGAGACATAAATTAAGTCTTGACGTGGGAAAAGCTTTTGTTTTCTTGACACAGGAGTCCTACCTTTTCTCACCCTATTCTCCTCGGACACAAAACACAGGCTTGATGGCTGGAGCTATATAGCTGCCTTATGACCGCTGTGAAAAGGGCACGAGACCCAGAAGGATCTGATATTCTTAAGCGGATGAATCAGCCTAGCGACCAGCTCCCACTTTACTTCTTATATGTCAAGCAAAACAAAATAAAAACTAACCTTTAATTGTTTAATTTCTAGATGATAGCACTGATTTAGAACAGGCAGTTACTTATGTGGCACCATGAACGAACTCCTTCATATTGTAAAGTTTGTCGTGTTTTTTTCTGTCTTATTCATATTAGCATCCGTATTCTTAGAAGAGTACCTAGCACATGGTAAACATTCAGCAAATATTGGTTAAATGTTTTATCTTCCAAATTTGAATAGCTTATGTGGAGAGAATAATGTATTCTTGACAATCAGCATGAAAAGTTGCTAGTGGCTTGATTTATCTAGGTTTTTAGTTATTGATTGATTTTATTTAGCATGTTATCAGTAGCTTAGAAATACAGGAAAGGCAGATGAATAAAATCTATAGGGGTGTAAAACTGCAGCTGTAGATAAACGATTGGATGATAAAAGCAGGATTCAGAATGAAATGGTAAAAAAAATTGGGGAGAGTCTCTTATGCTAGATGTGGTAAAATCAATAGGAATAAATGAAGTTAGCACTTAGCAAAAAAAAAAAAAAGTACAATTTTGAATTCAGAGTAGATCAGAAGCAAAACCTAACAAACCCAAACCTGTTTGCAGAACACTCGACGCTTCTAAGTTAACATCAGATGAAAAAGCGTTGACAGAATGAAGAACATTTAACTTGGGGAAGATGAGGAAAGGGTAGGGAGAAAGAGTGTTTATAACATGTGACATATTTGAAGCACTTTCTTGGAGGAGATAAGTTTGATTTGTTTGATATACTTTTAAAGGTACTAAGAGAAAAATTTGCAAGCAAGTGTAGAAGCTTCAGGTTGAGAAACTGGAGCTCAAGGTGAGGAAGATGTTAGCAATACAGAATTTCCCCAAGTGGATTTTCCTGACTTGTGAGGCCCAGAGCTGTGCTGACTGGCAATGAGTTGTCATGTAACTGTCTGTTAAGGAGAATGACAAAGTTTCCTTCTTTGGTTAGGAACTTGATTAATTTGCCTGTTAAGAGGCTTTCATTTTTTTTTTTTTTAATTATTTTTGGCTGTGTTGGGTCTTCGTTGCTGTGCACGGGTTTTCTCTAGTTGTGGCGAGCGGGGGCTACTCTTCGTTGCGGTGCGTGGGCTTCTCATTGCGGTGGCTTCTCTTGTTGCGGAGCATGAACTCTAGGTGCCCGGGCTTCAGGAGTTGTGGCTCGCGGGCTCTAGAGCGCAGGCTCAGCAGCTGTGGCTCACGGGCTTAGTTGCTCCGCGGCATGTGGGATCTTCCCAGACCAGGGCTCGAACCCGTGTCCCCTGCATTGGCAGGCGGATGCTTAATCACTGTGCCACCAGGGAAGCCCAAGAGGTTTTCATTTATAGGTTAAAGCAAGTTGACAGATTCTTTTCATTTGTTGCACAGCATGGTATTTTGGGGTAGCTTCTGAAATAAAGTGACAAGTTGGTGGTAGTTATGGGGTGAGGACTTGCTAACCAGACTCTGTGTTCAACTTGGTTTTTATAATAAGAGGGTTCCCTATGCTGCCCCTCACTTATCTCAGGACGAAAGTGTATCTGATGCTGTCTGTCGGTGTTGGATGAGGGAGGCTCTGTGGTACTTGCCTATTTCAGGTACTGTGTTGCCAGCTACTTATACACCAACACAAGCATGTTCATATTCTGGGAATCATTGAATCACGGGTCACAGTCTATTTACCTGCATGATTATTGCATATGTTTAATTTGGCTTGTACAGTTTTGGACTTTTTTGAATTTTAATGCTTTTGAAGGGGTCATCAGTGGTGGACAACATGGAGTTTGCCACAGGTTTTCCAGACCCTGTTGTATTTCATCCTCTCCAAAAATCATTGGCTTTTGCAATCCCTGGAAGCTGTTTTGACTTCAGGGATAAATCTGAATTTTGCAGAATAGGGCTGAGTTATTGATCTGATGACTCATACATTAGTATTTCTGGCCCTCACTGCCTGGTCCTAAGGCATATTAGCCACAGTTCTAGCGCTCAGAGGCCACATGTGGCTCGTAGCCACTGTTGTGCACAGTGCTGGCCATGTGAATGACACAGAAGCTTCCATGTGTTTGCCACGTGAACAAACCCTCTTCCATAACTCTACCTCTTCTCTCTTTCCTCAGCATCTCTCTCTTTTTTAAAAATAATCTTTAAATCTCCTATGGTCCCGTAGACTTCTCTTTCCAAAATAATTTACCCCATTTTTAGAAACCATTGAGTCCCAAGTCCACTTTTGTGTCATGTAAATTATGGGAGAGTAATTTAGTCGGTCTGTTCACTGCTAAATCCCCCAAGCCTAGAACAGTTATGAATACATAGGCAGGAATTAAGAAAAATTGGTCAAGTGAATGAATAGATAAATGAATGAATTCACGCTCCAGGATAAGCCATGAATTGAAAAGGTTTCCAGCTCTGCCAGTTTTCTGCACCTGTTTGGGGAGAAAAGTGGTCTCCTGGGTGAATGAGGAGGGACAGCCAGCTAATCCCACATGGGGAGACCCTTCCCCTTACCAGGCATATTTTTTACAAACTAATATCCCGCACTGTGGAGATGAGTGTTCTCAGTGAAATAATCCTGTTCCCTCTGTTAACATAATTTTGATCTCATTATCAAGAGATACTGACTCTTTTCCTGATGGAGACTGTATTACAAATCCTCTAATTAATTTGAAAATAAAGGGGTCCAGGTCTGCTATTATTGCTCCTATCTTGTTATAGCGCTATTAAAAAGGTTAAGCTTATCACATATATTTTAAATGTATATATCTTGAGAGCCGTAACCACCTTTTTCCTCTACCAGCTTAGCCAAGAGCCTTAAACGTAGTAGGCTGCGGACAGACATCTATCGCCGGATCAGTCAGCGGAGCGAGGCATCATACAAGTCACATAGAGTACCTCAGTCAGCAAACTAAAGCCCTTATGGAGTTCACATTTAGGTAGAAGGATGGGAGGGAAGAAAAATAATAAGCCTCAGTCACAGTCAATGAAAAAATATACACTTCAGTAGAAAGTGATCAAAGTGATAGAAATAACTGGTAGAGTAGGAAAGAGAATCATGAGAGGGGACGAGATGGGTTGTAATTTTAAGTAGGCAATAAATTCAAACATTTGAATGCAGACCACTATGCTTTGATCTCATACAATATAGTATGATTTTTAAAAGAGAAACAGTAACATTATTTACACGTGTGAAACTCATCTGAGTTTACTTTAACCTGAAATTTTATTTGTATAATATTACTTGGCAGTCCTTTAACTTGCATGTGACTGAACTGCTATAAACTGAGAGGTAATGATAGAGGGCTTTGCAACCACCTGGGAAAAGTATAGGAAAGGAAAATATTATACACCTTACTCAATAATCTTGAGTTGGAAAAGGATAGAAAAATCACGCCAACAAATTTTGAGGAGTTTAATAGTCACTGCAAATGCCAGTTGTGAGAAACCACTAATAACAATGAACTGAAAAGGGTAGAACTACAAAATGAAATTCTACTTGAAAAAGACACATAACATATAGAATCAAAATTATAGAGATTTAGAAAATAGTAACGAGGAAATAGAAGATGTAACAACTCCGAAATTACATATATTAAATGGATTTTTCAGATTATATGTTAAAAGTAAACCGTATGAGCAGGGAGTTGCCCAGATATATCCTCATTCATAACTAGATAAAAATGAACTCCTTATCCATTGTATTTTAGATCAATCATTAAATTGAGAACAACAGATAGTTAGAAGAAGTAGCATGGCAGAAGAAATTATAGTGATTGTCAATCAAGAGGTGTGACTTTGCTCTCATCTCTGACAAGTGACCTCTCACATTTGTGGCTGTAAATGAAATGGTTAGGCCAAATGCCCAGTAAGAGCACTTCTAACTCTAGAATTACATGAGTCCAAAGATCCTTCTGGAATCTTTCAATTAATAGAAATAATTACCTGGGCTTAGATAACTGGTTGATGCTACTTAAAATCATGCAATCCCCATCACAAACCCAAGGAACATTATTAGCACAAATGTTCCTTTTAGTTGGCCCCTTCTGGCAATCTGAAGTTTTTCTTTCATTTCTCATACCAATCTATTCTATCAGTATGTTGGAAACAATAATGGTAGGGGAGTAAATGGGCATAAAGTTATACGGTTGGTCCTGATGCAAAACATGTAAAAATCTTTTTTCTTAAATCAACTAGGTAGCAGAGAAACACCAATACCTTTAGTCACAATGCCTTCAATACCGGGGATATGACAATAAATTAGTGGGATACCAAAAATAAAAGCCACGGATATAAAGACTTTAAATGTTTGGGGATCATCATTACATTATCTTACCTTTAAGACTGAAGCTCAGGGGAGCTCCACTTTCACGACACCAGCATGAAGGGTTCCACAGGTGAATACCTAGAGAAACAAGCAAAGCTAGTGCAGACTATAAAAAATAATCCAACCATTTAAAGTTTCTGGAAATAGTCCTAAGGACACACAGCAAAGCAGTGGAGAAAGAGACATTTAGTCAATAACATCTACTAAAATGCAGTACGATAACGAGCCTCAATGCACTTCCTCTTTCTCCCCCCCACCCCCTTTCTGGCTCAGATCCACAGAAGCTTCACCCTAGGTAGGGGTGGCCAAGAAGATGAGGCTTCCTCTCTTCTCGGTTTCCAGTCAAAGCTTACTTTATCCCATTGAGACAGAAAGTTACCAGCATTGCTCATTTCCTCCAACTTCAAGTCGAAGAGGCTATATTGCTGGTGAGTATGGGTGAGAGCTTAAGGGCTACCTTCCTGCAACCTGCTTCTGTCCACAGGATGAAGACTCCATGCAGGGCGGGTTGAGACCAAGATTGCCCTCACTCCAGCTCACTTTAGGACAGAGGTCCCATGACGGGAGAGAGGCAAGTTGAGAAGAGGCTGCTGCCCTGCCCAGTGCCCAGAACAGTGTTGCAGAGAGTTTGTCCAGGGGGAGAGGCAGTCTATAGGAGAAGAAAGTTCTGTAGCTCCTCCCAAAGGAACTGATTTCGTCTGGAACAGTGTGTGGAGAAATTCAGGGCTAAGGGGGTCCTTGCAAACAATAGTCCCTCTTACGCATTGTTGACTGGAGGATTTTTGCAGAAACTAACACCTGTGGCCCTAATACATCTCCGCTCAAAAATGTGTTAATTAAGAACAACGCTCAAAACCACAGGTGAGCTAGTTCAACAGAGAATTAGGAAAAGAGATACCTAAGAACCCTTGTAGGATCAGAAAAAAACTTACAGACTTGCCTCAAAAATATATCTGCAAAGGAGCCCAGATTTCATTGGATTAGACTTCTGGGCAATATGTTCTGTCTTGAGGACATTGTCAACAAAAATAGAGTAGTCAGCTGGTAATTAGAAAAGCCCAATGAGTAGGGGCTAACGCCAAATGAAGCCGCCCGTTTACCGGAGAGATCATGGAAAGAGACAAAAGAGAGCCCTGTTAAAACTGCTGTTATCTCAGGGTGACTAGGCCCCGTCCGAGGCTGCACCCAAGGAGGTATAAAGAAGGTAGAAATAGATTTCATTGAAAGAGCCAAACCAAGTCACCAAAATACAAACAAGCAAACAACAAAAACAGATCTTTGGGGGATCCAGAGTGGCTACAATATATTACCTAAAATGTCCAGTTTTTAATAAAAAATAAGGAGACCAGGGCTTCCCTGGTGGGGCAGTGGTTGAGAGTCCGCCTGCCGATGCAGGGGACGCGGGTTCGTGCCCCAGTCCGGGAAGATCCCACGTGCTGCGGAGCGGCTGGGCCCGTGAGCCATGGCCGCTGAGCCTGCGCGTCCAGAGCCTGTGCTCCGCAACGGGAGAGGCCACAACAGTGAGAGGCCTGTGTACCACAAAAAAAAAAAAAAAAAAAATTATGAGACCAGCAATGAAACAGGAAAGTGTGACCCACATATAAGAAAATAAGAAAGAAAATCAGGAAACAGAAACTGCCTGTGAGAGGAATTGATGTCAGATTTCACAAAGGCTTCAAAATAGCCATGATAAATATGTCGTAAAAATACAGGAAATTATGCTTGAAGAAGTAAAGGAAGGTATGAAGACAGTGTCTCATCAAATAGACAATCTTATTAAAATGACAGGAATTACAAAAAGAGAACCAAACAGAAATTCTGGAGTTGAAAAACATATACATAAAATGAGAACTTCAGTAGAAAAGCTCAACAGTAGACTTAAGCCAGCCAAAGAAGGCACCTTAACATTATTACAGATAGATAGGGATTACGCATTCCAAAGGAAAGAGAGGAAACAGGATGAAGAAAAATAAACAGAACATACTTTAGAAGAGATGGACAAATTTCTAGAAAGACACAAACCACCAAAATTCTGCAACCTCACAGTAAGTAAATAGACTGAATTAGTAACTTTCATTTATTTGCGGGAATATCCTCTTTCTTATATTCATTATGGAATGATGGAGCTTACATTTCCATCAGACAAGTAAACTTGTTTACCTCCTAGTCTGTCCCCCACTGTCACTTCTACTTCCTTCTAGTAAGAGATGAAAGAGAAAAAAAAAAATCTAATGGATCTTTTATTAACAGTTGATTGGAAGAAGAAATTTGTAAAGAGTGTTCATGATGGTACTACGTCTGCTTTGGTATTTACCCCTGCTTAGTTATTTTCTTTTGCCTTCATTTCTTCATAGTTCATACTTGTTGCAAGACACAGCCCGAGTGCCTTAACTGGTGAATTCTCCTAAATATTTAAGAAAAATATAACATGAATATTATACACATTCTTTCAGAGAACAGAAAAAAATTATTAAACAGTTCTCAACAGGAATTATGGAGTCAGTATAACCTTGATACCAAAACTAACAATAAAAATTTGTGAAAGAAAAATCATAAATAAACAACTATGAAAAAAACTTCTAAACAAAATCTAACAGAATCTACAACTATACAAAATGTATACTACACCGTGACCAGGGTAGGTTCATTTGAGATTTATTATTTGAAAATCAATTAAGTCATACATTCACAGAATTTAACAAAAAAGATCATATAATCTTCATAACAGGTACTGAAAAAAAAATTTGGCAAATCAAACAATTATTTATGATAAAAAGAATTGGGAAACTAAAAATAGAATAAATTTCCTTATTCTGATAAAACATTTCTAAAAATGAAAATCTTATGGCATGCTTCATATTAATGGTGAAATATTGAAACCTTTTTCTCTCATATAAGGAAAGGAAAACAAGAACGCCCTCTATTACGTTTATTCATTATTGTGCTTGAGATACTAGCCAGCACTATAAAGCAAAAGTATACAAACACATACATACGTGAACTGTTTAATATTGAAAAATGGAAAACAAGTTGCCATTTACTCATGGATAATTTTATTATATATAGACATCCAAAAGAATCTACAAATAAATTATTAGAACAAGTAAACGAATGTAGCACAACTGATGGATAGAACTTTACATTTTTAAATTGTATTTTATATAACAACAAAGAATTTTAAATTTTACAGAAATTACTAAAAGAATGAAGATATATTTTCCACTTTCAAAATGAGCGGAAGAGAAGGAAAACAATCTAAGGAATCTTTGGAGACTACCAAAGACTGATGTCAAGAAAAGGGTTCGGTAACTTAGGAGGTGGGACAGGGTTGTTTGTACCTCTGCTCTCAGCTCCGCTTCTCATCTTCTGTGCTCCGCTCTGTATCACAGAGGGCTGGATGCCCGAAAGGTACCTTCCTGAGACTTCCTTGCCTGCTGGCTTCTGTTAGACTCTGACACCGTGGCAGGTGAGTAGAAGTTGGGAGGAAGGAAACTAGGCCAAAACTCACACCTTTTTTAGGTGGGGAGGGCAGAGCGTTTAGCATAGGCTTCAGCTGCAGTTGCAGAGGGTGACAGTGAGCCCCTGGGCTCTTCCTCAGGCAGCCTGCTTCCAGCAGCTTGTACAGGTTTCCGGGGGCATCGCAAAGCAGCAGTAGCTGCAGGGGCTTTAGCGGCCCTGGCTAACGTGCCCTGACTCCGTCTGTTTCGGTGACAGATGCGAGGAACTCTGGGCCCCAGGATTCCCACCCTAGCAACAGGAGAACGGGCCATGGTTTCCGCGAGGCAGCTTCCTCACTGCTTCCAGATAGTAGAGGCCACAGTGGGGCCCAGCAGCTCCACAGGGCAGTGACTGTATTACTAAGGACACCCTTCCCCTTCTGCTTGGGTAGCCTAAGATGGCACTGGCTTACTGCAGATACTAACCACTTGGGAACCTTTTCGTTTCCCTTTTAAACCTTCTGTCACTTATTCCCTGTATTCAATTTCCTCCAGTTGAAATACCAGTCGAAGTTTCTATTTTCCTGACTGGACAGTGAGACTGAATACACGATGGCACTACAGTACTGCGGAAATCAAGCCAGTTTTTCCTTTGTCTTTTCTTCCACTCTTACAGTTTAATTTACCATTAGGTATTTTAAAATTTACATATGTAGAATAAATCTTCTCATTGATTTAATATGTAGTATGTAAATAAATGAAGATTGCATGATAAAATACATACAAATAGAAATAAGAATATTAAGGAAAAATATTAAATTCTAGGTTTTGTATTTTAATACAAAAAAATTACTAAAATATACTAAGTCCTCCTGGAATTTAATATGTGGAGTATAAATAATAATGACGTAAATCAAGATAGGCATCATATGGTAAGGAAATACATCTTCCGTTCTCCTAGTTCTTTTTTTTTAAATTTAATTGAATTTATTTTTGTACAGCAGGTTCTTATTAGTTATCTATTTTACACATATTAGTGTATAAGCATATATATGTCAATCCCAATCTCCCAATTCGTCCCGCCACCACCACTGCCCCCCCGCCCCGAGTCCTTTATTTGGCATATATCGAGTAGAAAATATGATTATACTTCTAGACTAGAAATCCCTTCTAAGATTGTTCACTAGAATCCAAGTTTCAGATTTTGATTTGTTTATGACTTGTCACAGTGAATCTATTAACAAGTATTGTATTTCCTGATTGTGTTTGAATTACGATAGTGTATTTCTCCATTGGGTTTCAAGGATCGTGATGTGATTCATTGTGTGTGTTTATGAGTTGCTCATATAATTACAGAGACAAAAATACATATGAAATGACAACACAATTTTAGGCATAGGAAAAAAGCTTCACTTTTATGAACATTGTCAGTGAAACATGTGACACACCAAGAGAGAAATACACCAGATGAAGACACCATGTTATAAGAGGATGTGCTTACCTTGTTTTGTGCAGTCTGGTGCATTCCTATATCTAGAAAAGTTCTCAACGTCCAGGAATACTAGATAATTGTATAGGAAAGGTCTTTTATTGTTTTCTTGTTTATTGATTGATTGATTGATTTTTTAATATTTTTATAGATCTTTATTGCAGTATAATTGCTTTGCAATACCGTGTTAGTTTCTGTTGTACAACAGAGTGAATCAGCCATATGCATACACATGTCCCCATATCCCCTCCTCTTAAGCCTCCCTCCCACCCTCCCCGTCCCACCCCCCTAGGTCATTGCAAAGCACCGAGCTGATCTCTCTGTGCTATGCAGCTGCTTCCCACTAGCTATTTTACATTTCGTACTGTATATATGTCGCTGCTAGTCTCACTTCAGCCCAGCTTCCCCCTCCCCACCCCGTGTCCTCAATGCATAGGAAAGGTCTTTAATCCAGGATTTTCTAAGGATGACTAAAAGATTTATTGAGAATGAGTGAAACCTCAGTCAGAAT
Organism: Leucopleurus acutus; assembly: GCF_964270905.1. NCBI lineage: Eukaryota > Metazoa > Chordata > Mammalia > Artiodactyla > Delphinidae > Leucopleurus > Leucopleurus acutus. The sequence goes on from NC_139146.1 coordinate 5,858,380, forward strand.
TAGAACTACAAATTTCACTACACATTAAATTAGGCACTAGTCAATGTGTTTGTACATTTATAGATGGTATTTTGATATAAGCTTTATTTTTTTTCACTTCCTTGTATGCAGCTGGTCCCCTACTGGGTCTGTATAGATTGCCTTTACATAGTATTGATATAACAGAGAGGGCAGAGTGTGGACTCAGAATGCAAGCTGTCTGGCCTCGATTCCTGGTTTCATCCCCAACTGTGCAGTCTTGGTTAAGTTTCTTAATCTTCCTGTACTTCAGTAACATCATTTATTAAATGTTATGAGTGTAAAATGGATAACACAGGCAAGTACTTAGCAAGATACCTGCCACGGTCTCGGTCTCAGTACATTGCCACATTAAGGTTGTTATAGCTGGGATGCAGAGGACAAAGCAGTCGAGGTCAGCTGTTTGCACTTTAAAACAGGCTCGTAAAGTCCATTTCAGGTGATTAAAAGTAGGCTTTCAATCACAAAGGAGACTTGAAAACAGTTTTCTGAATTATCAAATCTTCTCTTTAAACATCACATCAGGAACAGAAGTTTGGAGGATTGAACATGAAGTTTTTACTACAAACTATGGAATAGGAAGCATGATTTAGGGGCAATTTCCTGCTGAACAGTGATTAGATAAAAGTCCTTGGCCAGGGGAAAGCACTGAAGCAAGAGAGAGAAAAGTGCGTTGAGGCTTCAGAGGGAAGCCTACTCCCATAGCGTAGGTGATTTCAGGGACAGAGAGCATGTTCTCTGTTCCCATTTGGGAGGCAGGGCTCTATAATGCTCCCCAAATGGGATGACCAGAGGATTTTACGTGAAGGTTTTGCATATTCATGCAGAAAGAGGGCTTGGCTTGCATCTTTTGTTGCATCGCGGAGTTCTGAAAGACCTGGTGGTGTGGAGAAAATCACGAAATTGCTTCATGCCTGAAGAGAGAACATCTGATTGTAAAGAAGGTTAGTAGATCGCTGGAGGCGTGGGGTTGAGATAAGGGGCAAAATGAGCGTGTACACATCAAGACCACGGTAGGGGCTCTGGTCATGAGCAAGGCTCTGTGGATACGTCAGCTGTGGATACAGAGAGAACAAAGGTGGTCATAAAAGGTTAATATAGAGGGTGATATAGTCCATTGGAACCTGAGGAGTACCCTTGAAAAATACACTCCCCCACTCCCTCTGTTGTGATGACCTGTCAGCAGCTGCTTACTTTCCAAAGCTCTCCCACAGGGGACCGGGTCAAGAGGCAAGCGCCCAAGAGGAGTGTATATCATTAACATCTCTGTTAATTAAATACTTACACCAAAAAGAACGTTTCGACAAGATGTGACAGAATTACCTGCAGAAGCCTAGATTATATTTCTTAAAAAAATAGACTTTAATTTGTAGAGCAGTTTTGGGTCCACAGCAAAATTGAATGGAAGGTACAGATATTTCCTATATAACCCCCATCCCTACACATGCATGGCCCCCACCATGGTCAGCAACCCCCATCACAGTGGAACATTTGTCACAATTGATAGACCTAAAGTGACACATTATTACCAGTGAGAGTCCATAGATTAGAGTTTTTCTGAGAGGGTTTATTTGCCCTTCGTTTTTGAAGGATTATTTTGCAAGGTACAGATGACTGGGTTGCTGGTTTTTCTTCTCTTAACACTTTAAATATTGCACTCCACTCTCTTCTGGCTTGCTCGTTTCTGAGAAGCCAGGTGTAATTCTCACCTTTGTTCCTCTCTCAGTGCTGATTCGTTGTGGTGTCTTGCAGGATTTTTTTTCTTTATCTTTGATTTTCTGTAGTTTGAAAATGATATGCCTAGATGTACATTTGGGGGGCATTTATCCTGCTTAGCATTCTCTGACCTTTCTGGATCTGTAGTTTGGTATCTGATATTAATTTGGGGGAAATTCTCAGTCACTATTGTTTCCAATATTTCTCCTGTTAACTTCTCTCTTTCTTCTCCACCCTGTTTTCCCATTATGTGTATGTTAGAACTTTGGTAGTTGTCCTATAGTTTGTGGACATTATGTTCTGTTTTCCTTTATTACAGTTTTTTTTCTATTTGCTTTTCAGTTTTGGAAGTTTCTATTAAGATATGCTCTATACCTGAAACGAACACAACATTGTCAATTAACTATACTCCAATAAAATTTTTTTAAAAAACGATATGCTCAAGTGCAGAAATTCTTTCCTCACCTGTGTCCAATCTACTGCTAAACCCAACAAGGGAACTCATTTCTGTTACAGTGTTTTTGATCTCTAGCGTGTTTCTCTCTCTCTCAGAGGATTGCCATCTCTGTTTATATTGCCCATCTGTCTTGCATGCTGTCTATCCTTTAGAGCTCTTAAAATTTTAATAATAATTGTTTTAACTTTCTGGTCTGATAATTCCAATGTCCCTGCCATGTCGTCTCCTAAGGATGCTTGCTTAGTCTCTTCAGAGCGTGTTTTCGCCCATAGTATGTCTTGCAAATTTTTTTGGTAGCCAGATACGATATGCTGGGCGCAAAGGAACTACTGTAAATGGGCCATTAGTAACGTGGGGGGGAGTTGTGTAGGGGGAGGGGAAGCATTCTATGGTCCTTTGATTCGGTCTCGGTCTTTTCATGAGCCTCTGCACCTGGATGGTGAGCTTCATGTGTGCTTCTCAATTACACCCCCCTCACCCCCCTCAGGTGGGACAGGATGGCCAGCGTGGGCTGGAATTGGGGATTTCCCTTCCCCCAGAGCACTTAGACTGATAAACCCCAGCCGGTTAGGCTCTGGTTAAATAGTTTCTCCTGAGGGCAGATCTTGCGAAAACCAGAATGCTCTGGTGCATTTCAAGATGGCTTCTTTTCCCATCCCCTGCGAAAAGCGTGAGAGGATTTTTCGCAGATATTCACTGTCAGAACCCGGTAACGCTCCCAAAGTTAAGACTCACGAAAGTGTGGCGTCCTCCCGGTGACTGGGTGCCCCTGGAGTTTTTCCTCTCTCAGACTTGTCCACCCTGACCAGCAATTCATCAATTACAGCTCGGCTTTTTATACCCCCGTGCTTGGTTCCTGCAGAGGTTTCTGCCCCCGGGCTTCTGATCCGGTAAGTGCTGATTCTTTGTATTCGCCTGTCAGTGAATTTGGTAGCAGCAGTTTGTCCGTGTGACCCCACTTAGAGGTTGAGTTTTCAGTCTGTTCAGCTTTTCACTTCTTGTTAGGACAGAGTGGCGACTTCCAAACTTCTTATGTGCCGAACAGGAACTTGGAAGTCTATATTACAGTTTTTAAAGGAAGCTCCGAGAACAAGTTGAATGCAGTGGGGGGAAATACGGAGAGCTGTGCTTCTGCACATCTGAATCATAATGCATAACTATCCAACTTGCTATTAAAAAAAACACTGGGGGCTTCCCTGGTGGCGCAGTGGTTGAGGGTCCGCCTGCCGATGCAGGGGACGCGGGTTCGTGCCCCGGTCCGGGAAGATCCCACACGCCGCGGAGCGGCTGGGCCCGTGAGCCATGGCCGCTGAGCCTGCGCGTCCGGAGCCTGTGCTCCGCAACGGGAGAGGCCGCAACAGTGAGAGGCCCGCGTACCGCAAAAATAAAAACCCAAAAACAAAACTGTATACCACACACTTGTAAACCAACCACACTAAATCCTGACTATGTGAGGGGCGGCAAAGGGCTCCTCTTCCAGGGGCTTCTCCTTTTCTGTCTGCATTGCCGTCGTTCTGCAGCTCTTCTCACTCCCTGGATATCTTGCCCCAGCCTGTGTAGGGCTGAGATATTACTTCATTTTCAACCCTTCCTTCCTAAATTCTTAGTCATCACATTTGCAAACGCTTGGTGTGCCCAGCCTGCCAGGTGTTTATATTTGTGTTGTTTCTCTCAGTTATGTTGGCTCGTCCTCATTAGTTGGCCGTGGTGACGATTTCTGTGTGTTTCTAGGTTCTGCAGCTCTGTCTAAAGCGAACCTCCTGAATCGCACCTCTCCCTTCACTGTTTCTGTATTTGTCCTGCTATACAATCAGCCTTCCGGATGATACATCAGTGGGAGGGTCATCGTAAATCACCTTAGTCAGGAGGACCTGCTTTGTGCTTCCAGTTGAGCTGAAAGGTGATTCCTCATTGCAGAAGCAAGATAGCATTTCCTATTTAAAGATTAAATGTTCCCTTGACAGCAGCAGCTAGATGTACCCCTTAAACATTTTCCATCCCATGGTGTATATAGGCAGCAGGAGTTCTGTACATCCCCAAGTAAAGATCTAATGTAGAAATAATGATACTTTTCGTTATGAAGATTGAGAATGCTATTTTGCTGTGTTCACTTCGTAAGATAAATATATTATTCCACAACAACAAAAACTATTGCTGGTTACTGTATTCAGTTTTCAGTAGTTTTGAGTAGATTTGAAAGGTATGGACGATAAGTCACTGAAGAAATTAAATTTCCTTTTTGAGGAAAGATAATCACAAAGGAACCAAGTTTAAGTTTCACACACCAATTTTGATTACCTTTCTACAAGCAGTTAGAATGTTATTTTCTAAGCTGCAGAGCCATTAATGGCTAGAACTGCAGGAAGTATTTAATTGAGTATTGATTTAAGGCCAAGCTGTTGGTTGACTGAGGCATTGCATAATAATTAATGGACCTGAACCAGGCTTTAATTTTTCTACACTCTACCTGATTTTCAAGCGTTGTAATAACAACCCTCAAACAATCCGTAGAGGGAGGCTCGGACTTTTCCTGTTAACTTTTTAAAGTTTTGACTGAATTTTTAAACATACGCAGAAGACTTTTAGCTTTCGGTGGTAACTTCAGTCTGCTGCCTTTTTAATAAATTTAAGATTAAATTCTCCCATTGCCAGATTGCCAGTTAGTCAATCAGTTCATACATGCAAATTTAATACGGGGTAATATGATCCATGGCTTGATTTACTGAAGAGGACGGTGCCTTACACTTCCCTGGAGTTCTGTAGACAGAGAAGAAATTCTCATTTGTTTGGGGTAGTGCTGAATGCTTCCTTGAACGGCAGAGGATGGGCAAAAATTCCTTTCAAGGCCTCCCCTGTAATAACCTCCAATGATTAGTCCCTATAGAATGACAGAAATATATGAGTTTGCAATTTTAAAAATAGACATCGGGCCGTTTTCTGATACGGCACATTACTCAATTCTAGCCTTGCTACGTTTAAGATCATGACTTACGTTTTTCTCAGTTTCAGTGTCAAATGCATAGCCTCCTTGGGACCTGTAGGTATACAAAGATGAATAAACATAGTTGGGAGTGGCCATCTCTATGCACGTTACAGCCTATTTTGAATATAAACATGACAGAACTGTATGGCATAACTAAACCATATGGCAATACGTAAGACATGCTATAATAAAGAACGAATTGTTGGTTAAACCTGTGAGCGAAACTTTCTAAAATGATCCGCCATCTCGTTTTCCTTGTCCTACTTGCTTACCTTCCTCCCCAGTTCATTCTTAGAGCTAAAACCCCTTAATCTCGAGTCTCAACATGACCCAACAGTTGCCGCCAAGCCTTCTGCAGCGTAAAAGTTTCAGTCTCTTCAATCTCATCTCGCTCTTTGAACATTTGAGGCTAGCTGTTTGTTTCTGCGGTGTGGTGGTTTGGGAGTTTGTTGTAATCCCAGCAGCAATTTCAAGTCTGGCAACTGGTACTCCCTTTCTGAAGTGTGGAACAGCTACTTTGTGTCAGGTCCCCAGAGAGTTTATGCTTTGGAGAAAAAACAATGGAACACTTGCAGGAAGGGTTATACCCGCTGAATTTTAAAGCACTTCAGTGGATTCAAGGCTGGATCCAGTACCTTTTAATGATCGTGGAGCCCAGAGTATAGTCAGTCAATCTCTCAGAAAGTAGGTGCCCAGGACGAACCTTGAGGATTTTAGATATGCGCCACTGAGTGACTACTTTAATTTACTCTGCCGTCTTCAGAATTAGGTGGCGTGAAGAAAAATGAGGCAGACTGTAGATTTCTTTCCGTTTCAGATCAACCAAGTTACCTGCTGATAAAACAGCATAAAAAATGAGCATGTTTATAACTATACTCATTTTGAAGACTGAGCAGTGAATTTTGGGGGCTGGAGCTGTGCTGGAATCTGAGTATACTGATGAAAAGGGTAAACAATTACCTTTAGCTTAGCTCTTTGTGAATGTATTTTACATATAAACACGTCTGAGTGTCATTTAGCATTTGCAGGATTGTCAGTTCACTTAGAGTATTGTACTTTTTATTCTTTAAACCTGATATTTATTCATATGTTATTTGAAATATGTGAAGAAAATTCAAAATCTTCTTGAGTATGTGTGTTTGCATGACTCAGTCCTCCGGCGATGCTATGGAAAAAACATTTTCTTAAATACTAATTATCAACACATTCGTTCCAATAACACTGTGCCTTTTATTTTTGTATTAAAATATTCTCACTATGAGCACGAGAATTAAAGCTATATTGCAGTAGCAGAGACACTCTGAGCTTTTCCTGTTTGAACTGAGTTAGCAGTTAAGAGGCATGTATCAAAGGCATGTACTATGATGAGCTGATGAGAACATGGCTTCTTCTGGAACAGGAGATGGGCATTTGGGCCTGAAAGTGCTTGTGGATTATATAGTTAGCATTCCGGGCACAACGAGGGTAAAATGGAAAAAGGGTGGGTATCCTGTGAATGAATGAATGAGAAAATGAAAGAATAGCCAATACTATTGTTGATGACTGTGATTAAGTTATATTTTCTGTTACCCCTCCTGTGTTATCTTAGTTCTCACAGAAGCCTGGGGAAATACTGTCAAGGAGATCTAACTAAGTAACAATACGCAATGATATCAAAAAGAGTGTTTGAACACTGACAGTGGAGGCCCTGGAAGTAGAAACCCAAGCCTCCCCTCTTCCCTGCCAGGGATTCTGTAGTGATTGGAGCACAGACTGCATCTAGGATAGGTCTTTTCCAAGCTCAAGCTCAGCACAGTGATTTTTTTTTTTTGCTATGAAACATTGGTAAATAATTTAGCCTACTACCCCTCAGTTTCCTCATCTTAAAAAAAAAGATAATAATTGTTCCTACCTCATAGGGATGGCTTGAGTATTAAATAAGATGACCTATGTAAACTATTGAGAGTAGTTCTTGACAAATTTGAAGAATTTTCTAAGTATCAGTAATTATTATTAATATCACCATCATCATCATCATCACCTCACCTGTGGAATCCTGAATGTTCCATCTATTCTCCTTTGTAGCCTTTAAAATTATCCGTCTGAAAATGGTATTGGACATTTGTATTTTTTTTTTTGCGGTACGCGGGCCTCTCACTGTCGTGGCCTCTCCCGTTGCGGAGCACAGGCTCCGGATGCACAGGCTCAGCAGCCATGGCTCACGGGCCCAGCCGCTCCGCGGTATGTGGGATCTTCCCGGACCGGGGCACGAACCCGCGTCCCCTGCATCGGCAGGCGGACTCTCAACCACTGCGCCACCAGGGAAGCCCGGACATTTGTATTCTTGATCACTGGTGTTCTTACCTGCTGTCCATGTGACTCTGATGGGGGTGCTGATCTGAACCACGTGCTGCTCTCAGGGTGTCTCAGCTCTGATGTCACTCTCTGTTTCCTTGTGTGGTCCCTGTTGTTTTTCCCTTATGAAATTTTTACCTGAGGGAAAGGATGTCCCTATCCCCACTAGCCTCAAGGTAGGCCTGGTGTTTGCGGTTTCTTAAAATACCTTGATATTAAAACAATACTTATTTGTCTTTCCCTTTCTCTTGTAGATGTCTCTGCAAGATTCCCTCGGAATGAGTTGGAAAACAAGAAAGGTGGATTCTTAGAGTGCTGTACTCACAAATGCCACTCACTCCACTAGCACTCAGCCAGTGGGCTAGGCCAGACCTCAACCACTATCCTCCACTTCAGGTATGTTTGCTGGTCACTCAGACCACATCTTAAGGTTTAAAAAGAGTGTTTTAATTGACCAAACCTCTTACTTGAAATTTGTAATTTTGTTACCGTAAGCTCCAACCATCACTTCAAGTGGTAGGTTAGTTTGTTTATTTGAGATTTTTCTTGTTTTTTAAGGAAGGCCTATATCACTATGAACTTACCTCTAAGAACTGCTTTTGCTGCATCCCAAAGATTTTGTATGGTTGTGTTTTCATTGTCATTTGTCTCAAGGTATTTTTAAATTTCCTCTTTGATTTCATTGTTGACCCATTGGTTTTTTAGTAGCATGTTGTTTAGTCTCCATGTAATGTTTTTTTTTTTTTTCCTCATTTCTTTTTCTGTGGTTATTTTCTAGTTTCATGCCATTGTGGTCAGAAAAGATGCTTGAGATAATTTCTATACGCTTAAATTTGTTGAGGCTTGTTTTGTGCCCTGGTACGTGGTCAGTCCTAGAGAATGTTCCATGTGCACTTGAAAAGAATGTGTATTCCGGTTTTTTTGGATGTCCAACTCTCACGTCAAAAGATATCTTTTAAATTCCTCTGAGATTGCTGCTTGCTTCTCTGTAGATAAAGGAGACGGAGTAGAGACATGGGCAGGTTAAACGCTCAGGCTGACACATGGACATAACAGAGCTATTGCAAATGAAGTCTCAGAGCCTTGAATTTTCAATGGAAGCAGACTGCTATGGCTCTATTTTGTCACAAATATGTATAATGGTACAAAGGGAAACAACTTGAAGCCCTAAAGAGGTGTTTTGCATAATCATTTTGTTCAACTGAACCGTAATTCCATTGATCCTTGAGGTTGGAAATGGTTTAGGGGAGGAGCACACTCTAAAGAAATTATAATGATTTTCCTTTCAGCATGTATGTGGTTTCCTTATGGAAGACTTGTGCTTTCAACTATTTACAAGCCATTTTGAAGAGGCTGAGTGTAAGTCTAGTTAGTGACCAAACAGGGAAAATACTGTTTATTTTTTTTAATAATAAAAATCCAGTGGAGTGGATTAAGGGAACAATTTGTTACTCTGTCGTGAGAGATTTCAGGAAAAAATTGCCAATTTTTTGGCAAAAAATGGCATTTAAAAAAATCAATTCCACTCAACAGTATTGATTTGAGCAACGTTATGGGGAGTAGAGTATGTAAAACAATGAAATTCACAGGGAGACAGAATGATCAGAAGTAAAGGCATTGCTCCAAAGCTACAGTATTTCTCATTCTTAAAAGGGACCTGAGAGTATGAAATAAAGTGATGACAGAAAGCAGAGGTACAGCACTGGGTGTGCTGTTGTGTTGGTATAAATCATAAAAAATGTTCCACGATGTAAATGTTTAGGGTACTTTTATTGAATTATTGCAACAATAATAACGTGCCATGAAAGAAAGGCATCCCCAGATATGCTAATTAAGAAAAGGCAACACACCGTAAACAGTGCACAAATCATAAAATATTTAGTTCGTGTTTGCTGAGAATCCAAAGAGGTTCTGTTTTAACGTTATAGGTGCAATTTGGCTGGAAAAGAGGTGTGTGTGAAGCAGATTGTTAAATGCTCTTTTGCTGTTACTCGATGTTTAACAGGGTGCTCCAGGATGATGAGAGGGAAGGACAACTTGACTTAAATACTCTTTTAAATCACTTTGATGCGTATACAGTCTGTTGGGCAACCGTTGACCAAGTGGATGTGTTAAGTAGTTGGGAAGGTTAGCTATACATTTGCTGGCACCTATGTTGTATCTGCATGTGAAACTCAGAATGAAAGATGAATGAGACCCATACCTCATTCCTTAAGTGGCTTTAAAGGTATCCCATTAAATTGGCATTGTTCTCTCTGCATCGAGACATGAGGGAACTTAACTACCCATGAATGGAAAATGTCATTTCTGTTGTCACATCTTAGGGTTCATCGAAATGAGCTGACAAATGTACTGTATATTTTCTCGTTTGTTGTTTTCTCTCTCCTTCGTCAGTATTTCTAGTCTTCGAGCCAGGCTTATGTTACAAAATCTTTGGACCCTGAACTTTACATTTTGTAAGTAACGTGCCTAAATTACGTTTGCTTCTGTGACTTTGCAGATAATAAAATTTGCTCCTTAATCTCTTTCCTTACCATTATGATCCTAAGATTCTCTCTTCAGAATTGGTTAGGAGATACTGAAAATGGATCAAAGCACTATGCTGGGAACTGCTGTTTTGGAAACTCCACGTCCCTTTATCTGTCAGCAACTCTCTTTGTGTTCCAAGTCCTAGAATGATCAGGGCAGTTTTAGCCTAGTGTTAACAACTTTGTAGACCAATTTCTTTAACTCGGTTTCCTCACTATTGCATGAATCCTAATCCTAGCAAGATTACTAGTACAGGCATGAAATTGTCTGGAAGTGCTGAAGATTTTGCAGCAAGCTGGTGCTCTGCCTGAAGAAATTCCTCAGAGGGTATGTGTGCAGGGGCACTTTATAGAAGAGCATTTTGTCCTCTAATTATAAATTTGCTGTTAAAAACTCTCAAGGCTGGCCAAGGCATATAGATCCAGCTCATCACCTGAAAGAACTCAGTCTCACTCTAGCCGTTTAGAAATATGTTTGGAACGTATGCAGAGTGCAGACATTTCTTTACTGTTCCCATCAGGTCATATTTACTCTGTGTAGAGACTACTTTGAATCAATGCTAGAGGTCCAGTATCTTCTTTTGCATCCTTCCTTGTTCCTTTTTCATGTCTCCCTTCTGGAAGTGCCCGTTTTATCCTTCCCACTCCCTTCGTAATGGAACCAGCTGGTTAGGATGCGATCAGGAGGGATTCTTGTGGGAGATTTGGAGGCGAGAAGTGAGTGGCAGCCATTTTGTATCTCCCACGTGCCACTGACCTGCCGTGTCACCTCATTGGTGGTAGTGGGCTGGCAGCGTTCCACCTTCTGCTAGATCCGACTTCAGCGTCTCTGACTCCTGGGCCGAGTGTGTGTGCCTGGCTCCACGAGGAAGGGCCCTAGTCTCTGTAGGACGCCCTCATCACCAAGGTCACACAAGCATGAAGAACTGACAAGGGTTTCCCATGGTCCCTGTGGGCTCCGGTTCATGAGTTTCAGCTGGCTTTTGCTCTCCACCACATTTGTCTATCTTTCCTTCCCAACTGTTTGCCCTGTGGGCTTCAAGCTCCAGAATCAGGTGCAAAGACAAGTATTTACTCAGCTCCCAGAATTCCACAAGGCCAAATTTTTGTAATAAATCGCTTCATATGATTATATTTATAAACTTACCTATATATTGGCCCTAGTGGTTTTGCCTCTAATAAAATCCTGAATGATACTAATTTGGTACCATAAATGGTTCTAGAAGGACAGAATCTTAAGAATGAATCGGTTCCGGGTTTTCTGGAATTGGTTCTTTGGTCGGATAGGTTCTAAAGGTATTAATGACGCTGTTTCCAGTGGTTAAAAGGATACCGGTAGGCTGTACCATGCAACAGTAACACAGTTACATAAATTATCAGCTTTAGATACTTGTAATCAAGCAACTGTAGAAGGCAAGGCGCCAGGTGACCAATTATTTGCTATCATAAAAGCTTTCATTAAAAATAGGAGGACAGTGGCATTGGTTGCTTATAACTGTGCTGGAGAACTTGGGGAAAATGTGTGACAAGCATAAGGGTTTGAATTCCCAGATCAAAGTCTGCACAAAGGATCTTAAGGCTTCTTTGACTTCCCTGAAAGAAATACTTATGTCCCGTAGTTACAGCGCTGAGATTTCTGGAAATCAAACCTCAAATCTGATCTTGAGGGTGACTGAATTGCAATGCAGATGATTTCCCAAACTCATAGGCTCTCTTTTATTAAAGTTAAAGCATTGGTTGGGAAGGAATGGGATTGTGAAAATTGGGGTAGGGACATAGGGGTAGATACTAAATGATGCCAGAATCTTGAGCCCCTAAATTTTGTCAAACTTTTGTGGCAAGTTGAAGCATCCACGTCTGAGGAACCTATGAAAGCTTCCTCTGAGCTGGTTGACTTGTAAGACACTGATACTGCTGTTGAGGGCATCATTCCACAAACTCTTCTGGTTTCTAGTTCTATTAGCAGCCTCAAGTCTCAGCAGGACCCAGGTGGGTGTGGTAGAAGTGTGACCTGTGAGGGATGTAATACATACTAAAATAATCGCATGATTTTTCCAATTTACAGTGCTGAACACAGGGAACATGTTAGGGAAAGGAACTTCAGGGTGTACGATCAAGGTAGAAGGAGTATAAAATTGGAACAGGAAGAATGTACCAGTGATAAGCTTCGTAAGCAAAAATCCCAAATCAATATTTTAGCTTGAGGGGCTAAGAATTGCTCTCTTCACTTGGTTGACCGAAACATGGACTCAAAGGTAGCCTACACTAAATAACGTCGAAACACCAGAATCTCCTGGTGCATTGCAGAGAACGGTATCCAGAGACTTAGGAAAATTGGAAAGGTAGAATGGGTTTATCATGTGAGACCTGGTCACCACTCTGTGAGGGTCCAGGGGACCTTCCCTTCCACATGGCTTTGATAGATGTATTTTTCAAGAGTTCTGTGATGGTTCTTTTCTGCAGGCCAGAAATTACAGTGGGAGCTGCTGCCATCAAACCGGGATCTTGAAACGTAATGGGGATGGCAGGATTCCATGGTGGCAGAGGACAAGTGGAGGCACCTAACTGTCAAAGACTAGTAGACAGGCTTATCATAACAGGCAGCAGAGCCAAAGCCACGATCAAAATGATCTGACTCACAGAGCTTGTTGGCATTGGCTGAGTGATTGATCATGGCGTTCCCTAGAACTAAAATTGTCAGTCCTTGTCAGTTACAGATTTTGCATTTGCACGTTTGCCTACTTGCTAAAATACTTCCGTCACCTCAAAAGCAACACAGGCAGCATTTTGCAGCCACTCATGGACATATGCATACACAGAGGACGCTCACACGCCAGCTGAAGCGAACAGGGCAACTCTCTGCCTTCTTTTTTTTTTTTTCCGGTACGCGGGCCTCCCACTGCCGTGGCCCCTCCCACCACGGAGCACAGGCTCCGGACGCGCAGGCTCAGCGGCCATGGATGGCTCATGGGCCCACCCGTTCCGCGGCATGTGCGATCTTCCCGGACCGGGGCACGAACCCGTGTCCCCTGCATCGGCAGGCGGACTCCCAACCACTGCGCCACCAGGGAAGCCCTCTCTGCCTTCTTTGTTGGTATGAGTTATGCTCTTGGCCGTGAGTTCAATTTTAATGAATAAAATATATAAATAAGGTGTCTTTAAACAGAAACACATATATAACAAGGCTCTGTGTTGAGAGGTTGATGAAAACATGACCAGAGGCTGACAGGACTCTAACTCTGTATTTTCCCTAGGAGCAGTAGTTTCGTATTTGCTAATTCAGTGTTTGTGGTGACTTTAAACATAACGAAAAGCAACTATAGGTAATAATGAAGTTTTACTTTAGACATTATTTTTCTGCTTATATTGATAGAGAATTTGATTCAAGAAAATTGTCACGGTCTCATAACCATTTCCCATACTTGAACTGGTCTACAGACCCTGAACCCTTTCAATAAAGGGGAAGTTGGGTCCCCTTGGGGAAAGACCTTGCTATATTGCCCCAAATTTACAGTGTCAGTCACCCTCCCAGCCTTCCTCAATGGGACCTATAGGCATTGACCAGGTTTTTTGTGTAGTTTTATGGATTACTGGACACCGGCTCTGAAATCAGATTAATTCCTGGAGATCCAAAATGTCACTGTGGCCCAGTGGTCAGAGTAGGAGCCTGTGGAGGTTAGGTGATCAGTGGATCCAATAGGTCCCCAAACCTATTCTGTGGTTACTTATCCAGTACTGAAATGTGTAATTGGAGTAGACATACTCAGAGACTGGTTCCCTGGTCTGTGAAGTGAGGAAATTCACTAGAATTGCCCCTATCTACCAAAATTGTGAACTGAGAGAAATGCCATATTCCTGAAGGGATTAATAGGCATCAGTGTCACCATCAAGAACGTAGAGGTTGGAGTGTTGGTGATTTACCTGGTAGGTAGCTACTCACCTCCACAAAGAGCACAAACAAGTAGGATATTTTCAGCTGGCAGGGCCAACAATACACTTTCACTGCCCTACTTCGGGGATACACGAACTTCTCAGGACCTATGTCGGAATCTGTACCACAGGGATGTCCTTCAGTTCCCTTCCATAGGACATTACGCTCATCCATTACTATGTTTATATAGTTCTGCTTGGGCCTGGGTGTGCAGTAAGTAGCAACTACTCTAAACACATTGGTAAGATACACGAATGATGGTGAGAAATAAATCACATCAAAGTTAAGTGGTCTTCTAGCTTGGAGAAGTTTCTAGGTATCCAGTTGTACAGGGGGACGCTGAGATAGCCCTTTCAAGGTGAAGGGCAAGTTACTGCATCTGACCCATCCAACCGCTGAGGAAAAGGCGCAGTGCCTAAGTAGGCATTTTTGGATTCTGAGAACAACACAGGACTCATCTGTGAATGTTCCTCTGACCCATTTATGGAGCGACCCAGTAAGTGGCCAGCTTTGAGTGAGGCTCAGGGCAAGACCAGGCTCTGTGCAAGCGGCTCTGCCACGCGGACCACGCGCCGCGGCAAATCTGATGGTGCTCGAAGTGCCAGGGACAGAGAGGGAGGCTGCTTGAAGGCTTCAGCAGGCCCCGTAAAAGTGGCACACGCAGCACTTAGGATGTTGAAGCAAAGCTAGGCCATTCTTTGCAAAAAGACCACCACCTTCTTTTGGGAAGGTTATCTTATGGTTATCGGAGGTTAAGTATGATTTACTAAGATGTGTATGTATGCCAAGTTGAAAAGGGGTTGATTGTGGTCATTTTGTATCGTGTCAGTGTGGCTGGGCTGGACCGTTTCCCAGAGCTCTCTTTCCTACACTCACCTAGTTAGGGTGGGCCGCGTGAGAGAGTCTTCTGGGATATTTGGAAAGCCAAGATGTAGCAACAGCTGTTGCACACACACTGTTGCTTATTTGATGACTCATTTTGTTGCTGGGAGGCAACCGCCAGGCCTGCAACTGTCCCACCTTTCTCTGGAGGCTTATTCAGTTTCTCTAGATCAGAGGTGAAGATTTCACATGTCCCACCTTCTGCAGTTCTACCAAGTTCCAAGGCAAGAAGTCACAGATTTCTGTTGATTGTCGTGGGCTTTGCTTGTGTTTGTGCTTCCAGTATATTCTTGCTCTTTCTTCCAGACTTAATTCTAGCATCAGGTATGAGGGTAGCACTTCACAGATACTGGTGAACCAGCTCCCACAAGTCTGTGAAGTCAAATTCCTATTTAAAAGGCATTATTTAGATAATAATAAAGGGATCAACACAAGAAGAGGATATAACATTTTTTAACGTACATTCACCTAACGTGGGAGCACTTAAATATATAAGTCAAAAATTAACAGAGGTAAAGGGAGGAATTGACAATAATACAATAATAGTAGGGTGCTCGAACACAAAATAATTATTTATGTATCTCGTAGTGTTTCTGCTTCTTTGAAACCTCAATGATATAAACATCAGAAAACCTTTCTCTTGTTTACATTGAAGAACTTCCTCAACATGATTCCAAAGCACAACCATGAGAAAACAGTAAACAGAAACACTTGAGTGTTTTTAGAGGGGCAAAGCATCTGGTGTGGATAGAGAATGACCTCCTGTATCTCTCGGAACGTGAAGAAACTTGACTCGGAACATTGTAACAACCTGATCTGTCTTCTGTGGAACACTCCCCTTCTCGTAGACATGACCAAGTCCTGTGGTGGCCAAGATGCTCTTCCCCTGGGGCTGAGCAGAGCATCTGTGCCCTAAGATGGTGCGTGTGGCCTAGATGAAGGATGCATAAAGAAAGAAAAAACTCAAACCCACCTGTTGTTGCAGACACACTTGGGTTGTTGGAGGCTTTTCTCCAGAAACACATAATGGGTAAGAATCTTGGCCTCGCCAGTTGGAGACCCTAAGAAAGTTACTTAACCCCTTGTGTCTCAGTTTCCTTGTAACCCATTAAATTTTTGTAGGGATTGCAAAGTTTATGCTAGCTATTATTATGATGTGCCCACCTCCCTCAGCCCTTCAGTGTCCCTCCACATGGGACGTTTGGGATAAGCTGAGGAGATTCTCAGGCAGTCCTTCCCAGCCGGTTTGCTCTGGGACTGGTTAGGTTCTGCTGTTGGGGTCCCTGGCCTTCTCAAGCACCGGTGTTTCCATTCTTGGTTTCTGTAGTTTCCAGATCTTGTTCTGGTTTTGGGGGGCTCTCCTTACGTTGGCCCAGCATTCAGACTCTTTGCTCAGAGCCACAGAATTTTTCGCCAAGAGGAAATAGTCTTTCCCTGCAATGTAACGTTTCTTTTTGCCCTTTGTAATGCTTTTAAGAGCCCTGCTTTTATAGGTATATTGCGCCCTCTGCTGGTGACGTGTATAATACCAGCCATAGCTGAGCGCTGAGATCTTGCTGTGTGCCTGGCACGGTGCAAGATTTGTACCCATTACTTCATTTAACTTTCACACCAGCTCTATCAGTCGCATCTTACAGACAAGGAAACTAACGCTTAGAGGGAGTAACTTCACCATCAAACAGCTGGTGAGCCAGCATGAGACCCAAGTTGTCTGGCTCTAGAAATTGTGCATTTCATCACTATTCTACAGGAGTAGCTGCTTCGAGCTCTATTAGGTTTTGCATATAAATCTTTCCTACATGCTGACGAATATGTATTGAACTTCTGTTCCATGTGGGACCTTCCCAAAGGAACTTACACTCACATATTCAGAAAAAAAATCTACCTCCTCGGATTGCTGTGAGAAGTCAAGGAAATATTTTAATGTAAACAGTCCAGTGTAATATCTGACATGTAGTAGGTCCTAAATAAATATTACAGTATGTCCCCTATATACGAACCTTCAAGTTGTGAACTTTCAAAGATGGGAACGTGTGTTCCCACATCCAGTCATGTAAGTTAGTTCACGTGTCTGGCGTACGTTGTCACGTGTGTACAAGTGGTACGCACTCTACAAGTGGTGTGCCTTTGTGTACGTTACAGTACTGTATACAGTATCTTAATTGCAAGCCCAGGATGTCCAGAAGCAAGTGTAAAAGCAGTGGTGATGTAGCTGGTAGTGCTAAGAAGCTCCAGGAATTGGGGGCCCAGAGAAAGGACGAAGAGAGACAAGAGGAAGAAGAAGTAACTGAAGAACCAAAGAGATGCACGCCGCGGGAAATGGCAAGGGGATCTTTCTTTATTCGAGGAGGCACTGTTCGTTTTTGAGGCACGGGACCTGAACGTAGCATGGTACATGAAAGTTGCAGCAGCCAATCAGAATGCAATCCAGTGCCACCACGTTATCTGTGACGAGAATAAAAGAGCTGCTACCCAGACATCACTGGACCGTTTTTTCAAGAGGGTAGGTAGAATTGAGTCTAGCAAGGAACCAGAACCTGGGCCATCAGCGTCAGGTGTGAGTGGAATTGCAGCTTGCCCTCCGTCTCCTATTGCGGACGATCCTGATTCAGCTCTACCATTTCCCACCTCCTCTCCCTCCTCCAGTCAGGAGCTCTCCTGGCCTGTTCACTCGATGCCAGCCCCTTTATGCCAGCTGTTGTACTGTACTACTGTACTTTTCAGGGTACTGTACCATAAGATTAAAAAATGTTTTCTTTATTTTTTTGTGTTTGTTTTTTATGTATTATTTGTGTGAAAAGTATTATAAACCTATTACAGGACAGTACTATACAGCCGATTGTGTTAGTTGGGTACCTAGGCTAACTTTGTTGGACTTACGAACAAATTGGACTTATGAATGTGCTCTTGGAATGGAACTCGTCTGTATGTAGGGGACCTAATGTTCCAGATCTTTCTAGTGCCTTTTTCCTGTAGCCTTAGAGCATCTTTCTGGAGAACTAAAGACATTTGAATCCCCTTTTCGTCACAGAATCCTAAACTTCATGATTTGAATCCATCCTCAATTCTAGAACCTTCATTCACCTCAGTTTCCCCACCCCCATGCTTATCATAAGACTTACAAGCCTTGATTCGAATAAGATGCCTGATGACTTGCCTTGATATTTCAGGGTTGACAAGAGAGAGACAAGATCAGCTGCTCTTACTTGCTAGCTTCCTTGTTCCAGATTGAGTAATGTCAACCCTAGTTCATGTTTGCAAATCTCTTTTTAAGTGTAGGTTTGTACGCCAACAAGGTGATTCAGGATGACTGTCATTTAGATTAGTATGTAACGTAGTCGTTCTGGGTCAGTCAGTGGGGAATACGAATCAGCATACCTGCTATCAGATCAAAATATGAGTGGCACACCTGCTATCCTATCAAAATGGCTTGCAACATATGTATTCATTGTTTCAAGAAAGTAAGGGACTTTGAGTTTGCCTTTGTTTCTGATGCTGACTTGACTGAAAGTGAGGGATATTTAAATGCTCTAGGCCTTTGCGTTTTTAACCTTTCTGTGCAACTTTAGGGGATTGGACCCAGTGATCTCTGAGGTTCGTTTCTCTTGAATTCAGTGGTTTTCAGATTTCATCCTTCATGGTTACTAGAGAGAAACCTTGACGCTCTGCTGGCTGTTTCGCAGCTAGATTGAGAAATAGGCACTGGGGTTATTGTTTGCATATAACTTAAACTGTCATTAAGAACATATGAGTTCGATTTATGATACTTTTAGTGACGTCTTACCATGTTTTTATTGCAAGGGAATCATTTTCTTAAACCTTGGGTTATCAGTGATTATTTAAAGAGAGCTTGAATATAAAAGAGCTTTTATATAACTCTTGATAGGAAAGTATAATAGGTTTGAAATGCAATGGAAAATATTTTATAAGTATAGATTTCACAGATGTAGTTTTAAATTGTAACATATACTATTTCTTATTATAGTGTCACCGTTCCGTTTGTAATTATGGATATTGCTGAATAATTTAAGTAGGTTAGTTATGATTAACCATAGCAGGAATGGTTTAAATTTGCCACTCCCTCCATGGGAGGCTAGCTGGCCTTCTTGAGGCTAGAGCTCCATGTCTCTGACCCAGATCCTCTTTGTAGGAGAAGAATAAACTACAGACGATTTGAGGATAATCTTATAAAAGGATTAAAAGATAGTCTGTAATGTAGAGGAAATACGATTTGACTGGAGAATCAAATGGCTCACATAGTTATTACTTTGCATACGTGTAGTACAATAGACTGATTCCAGCTTCCAGCTTCCCAGGATGAAGTATTATAGTTTCTGAAGTGCGCAGGTATCGTAAACCCTTGCCTGTCCATCCTTTTGTTTGCTGACACTGTGTGTGGTCATTAGTAGGCAGAGGAAGTCTGTCTGCACGTGTCAGTGGGAAGCACCCCTACACCCGCTCTCCTGGCTGTCTCTTTCAACAGATTGCATTCAGGACAATACAAAATACTTCAGTTCTCAATCCAAAGTAGTCGTATTGGTAATATGGCATGGCTCACTAATAAGTTATTCTGAATCGCAAACCGTGTTCCAGAAGCAATGAGGGGAAAGAGACCCACGCTCACAACAGCAAGATTTACATGTCAGTCTGCCTGTCTGGATTCCACCCTGTGGTATTCTCTATTTGACTGTGTATTTAAAAAAAATAAGTGAAGTCAAGAAATATGAATTTATGTGTCTCAGGGAAAGCCCAGTAAACTTTGCTTACATTGGAAAGATACAAACTACTAGGTAAGGATTTCCACCTCTCGCCATTTGCTACCAACATTGTACCCTTCAAAGGCCATTCATTTCCCTCCCAGGACATGGGACCTAGTGTCCTATGGTATATACATCATGCACCAGCAGGATTTATATGCCTACAGAATTCCCTTGTTTCACAGATGAAACAGCAACCGAATACGATGTTATATATTTGGGGTGAGAGTATAGACGCAAACAGTGAAAGTCTTAATATTAATTATTATACAACTTAAATAGAGAGCAAGGGGCAGAGGAGCGTTTAAAAAACAGAGCAAATAAAATAAAGCCTTTAAGGCATTTTGCTTATCTGAATTTCTTATTCCAGCTATAATTCTCCTTATAAATCAGTACTTTGTCATCTCGCTCTTGTTGCAACGCTCAAGCTGACTGGGCTGAATAATAATTTTGTCCTCAGGTTGAGAGAATGGAGAAGGCATAAACAGACCTTCTAGATAATTGCATCATCCTTCCCTGCCATCCCAATGCCATGCCAGCATTTCAAGTAATGTTCCTTTTGTCTTGCTGAGAAAAATCATTTCATGATTTATTTCACTGGATTAAAGAGTGTATACATTCTGGAGCTAGAACATGACTAAAGGGCAGTCCGGCAGAAAGGATGTCAAAACAGTTGGTACGTTTAAATTTTTCTGAATTCCTTAAATAAACGTTTGGGGCTGCTTTCCCAAGAAAACAATCAGATGATAAAACAGACATGAGTTACATAAACTATAGATGATGGTACCTAGTTATCTCCATGTTCTAGAATTAAGATAGGAAGCTGGTTCTGCAGAAAGCGCTCTTCTTTGAGATGTGTGTTTCATTACCATTTGTCAAAATGAATTCCTTAATATGTGACTTCTTTCGGTATCATTCATTGTCATTGAGGTTGAGAGCCAGACTGAATTTTTGCAGCAGTTGTTCCGATGCACAGAAGATGCTGTAAAGATGAGCCTGTAGTGTGTTTTTTTCCCCCAGGTATCATTTTTAAAGGGTACAAAATCAAAGTTTATTACCATTATCTATGCTCTCCATGCCTCAACTAAGAGATGGGCTTCAGGCAGTCTGACAGTGAAGAAATTTGATTTCTCGTTTCTGTGATGGTCTCTCTCCAGATAAGTGAGTTAGCTATTGCATCTACTTATTACTCAGTTGACGGCCTCTTGGATTAAATAAGATGACAAGGTTCCTCCTTAAGATGAACGTTAAATTGTTAAAAGCAAAAGAAAGATTTTTATTTATTTCGAAGCCACACGTAGAAAGCTGAATCCCCTACTCTATACTCCAGTAAGTGTAATATTTAAATATTTAAAGGTTTCAGCAGAAGCCGCTTCTGTTCTTCTAACAACACAATCTATTCGCTCTTTTCAACGGAGGAATTTCACAAGATTTTGTGAAGAGAAGGAGAAGACCTGCTAAGCCAGCCGATTATCTGTTTAAGTTAGATTATTTAGCACAGAGGTGATGGGTATTGTGTTCTACCCCCATTCATTCCTGCGTATCATTTGTACACTTTATTAAAACATAAATTCAAAAGAAAAAGGAAACCATGACATCTCATCGTCAGCAAAGTTATATTGATAACAGAAACCTTCTGTTTTCTAAGAACTCATCTATTCTGAAAGCATAATTTTCAAGAG
This sequence comes from Leucopleurus acutus, assembly GCF_964270905.1. Classification (NCBI taxonomy): domain Eukaryota; kingdom Metazoa; phylum Chordata; class Mammalia; order Artiodactyla; family Delphinidae; genus Leucopleurus; species Leucopleurus acutus. The sequence goes on from NC_139146.1 coordinate 5,879,668, forward strand.
TTAAACTTTGATTCTTATATAAGTTGAGTGGGCACGAGTCAGAGATTTACTGAACCCATTAATGGGGAAACCAATAGGTTGATAAAACTATTACTTCTATCTGTAGGTCTTTTAATCACTGAAAAACAGAATATTGACATACAATTGCTAAATTAAATAAAAACTCATTAATGCCCTTTAGGGATTTGTGGGTATGGCTTTTGACTGATGAAATAAACCTCAGTGAGAACACCTGCAAACTTGTGCTAACTTTCTTCAAAAAGGAAACATTTTGAGAAACATTTGTTGCTTCAGTTCTCTAAGTTTCGGGGTAATTTGTTACTCAGTTATAGATAACTAAGACACAATGAAAGGTTCAGTGTTGTATTTGAAATAAATGACTTACACGTAATTTAGAAATAGAGATAAGAGAGGCACACAGACATCCATAACAGAAAGATAAGTGTCCCAAGAGAAGCTCATAGGAAGTCTTACCCCAACTTGTGGAAAAAGAGTGTGCAAAGAGCACATCTGGCCATAGGGACAAGAACAGGCAAGCGAGATGTTGTGTAAGAAGTAGTAATTGAAAACATAAGAGCTGGATTTGAAACCTAACTTTGCTAATTATAAGTAGTGCATCCTGGGGCTAGTCAACTTCCTTTGCCAGTTTTCTTCTAGGTATAAAAGGATGAAACAGGATGAAGACACATACATTTTGTTTGCCCAGGGCAGCCTGCCTTTATGCCGCTTCCTTGGCATATCTGTCAATAGTGTTCTCTTTTACTCTCAATAAAGTCTTGGTTTGGGTGATAAGTTATATGGTGAAATTATTAATTGAAATAATACATATGCAATTTTGAAAGTTATATTAAAAAAAAACTCCAAAATTTACCCTTCGCAACAACCATAATTAACAGTGAGTGAAATTTATCCAGTTCATCCTTTGTACATATGTACAGATATGTACGATATCATCTATTTATATATGTAAATGTATATGTGAGTGTACACACACTGTATGCCCATAAAACATATAAAACTAGAAACCAAGTTTACACAACAATTTAGAAGATTAATCTGACGGTAGGGAGGTGGATACTGCAGCAGATCCGGCATTGGATTATCCCATTTCACGTGCAAGATGGATCTATTTCTATCCAATGGGGTATAATATAAGAAATGGGGAATATGACAATAAGTTATAGCTATGGTGATGTCTCACCCAGAATAAATTATTTAAAAAGGAAGTGAAATCAACAAAACAAAGAGCTCAGCTTCAAGCAGAATCAACTAGGGTTGGGGGCAATGAGAATAGGAACTAAAAAATAATTGATCACCTCTGTTTTCATCACGTATCCCTTCGGTGACGAAGAAAATCGACTTTCATTATTCTCACAACTAAGGACATAGAGATGTGAATACCTTAGCTGGAGTTTGGGAAATACATTCATCGTGCGATAACTGTATACAAAACAGGTTCTTAAAGATACATTAGTGTCAAACTCACCCCTCGGTAGCAATGAGCAGTGGTATTTAGCTGGCTTCCCCCAGCTGATGGTAGAGTGTAGTGTACAGGATCATTGCTCCCATCACTCCTGGGTGACTCAGTGGAAATCTGCACCTTAAGAATTGAAGAAATCATTAACAAGAGTGTTTAATCAAATCTTTAACTTAAAAAGAAATGTATTGTCTTGGGTATTTTCTCAGGACATGGATTTAACACTGTAGCAAGACCGTGGCCATGGGGCAAACTTGCTGCTAGGGTAGCTTTTGGAAGCCTAGAGAAAGTGATACCCCAAGTGAACCAAAGGGAAAATGCCTGCATGGACCTGGCAGGTGATAAAGGAAGTAATACAAAGGCTTAGATGTAAATGGTGAAATGTGTGTATGAGGCAAGGCCAGAAAACTTACCAGAGGATTATTTCCCATGGAGGGTCCAGAGGAAAAACCGGTCACCAAGGCCATCAGGAACAGCATGGGTATCCCTGAATTCAGTGGTGGCCTCCTCTGCAGACCAAGGCTACTTACCTCAAGTGATGTGTTACTGCCTTATGCTTTACAGAATAACAAGCACAGCTACTTAATTCATGCTTGTAAGGCAGCACTCATTCCCTGAAATTCTCTCAAGGTTGAGTCTTAAGCCTGAGTTGTACAAAATTACTATCAATGTGAATCTTCTTCTTAAGAAAACAGTTGCTTTTCCCTTTGTGCTAATGTATTACTTGACTTCTAGAAACTGTATTGTCCATAAACATCATCATGATATACTGGTTGGTCAGAAAAGTTTAGTAGAAGGAGCACAGGTCTCAAATTAGAATTTTCTTTTTCTACCAGATGTGTGACTTTGGCTATAAAAAGTCTCTGAATTTCAAATTCCTTATATTTAATATAACAATATTATAATTTTTTATAATAATATTATAAAATATAAAATTTTATAAAAATATAAAATATATTATCATATTTTATAATAATATATTAAAATAGAATTTATTATTAATAAAATATTATTATTTTTTATAATAATACTAAAAAAATAATAAGCAGCGACATTTATTGAGTGCATAGTATGTGGAAAGCACCCTCTAAGCGCTTTACTTGGAATTACTTATTCAGTCCTCATAACAACCCCATGAAGACTGTACCGTTGTCCTCTACAGTTTACTGATGAAGAGAGTGGGGCAAAGCAAGATTGGTAACTAGTAACGTGACCAAGTTTGCAGCGGTCAGATCATTCCAGAATGTCTGACATCAGGGCCCACACTCTTAATCACAGGATAACTTGCCTTTCTACTTTGATTCATTATTTGAAAAAGTGTTTATTAAGCTCTTACTCTGTTCCAGGTCCCGTGGATACAGTAGAGAATGAAATAGAAAAGGTCTCTGCTCTCTTACAGCTCACATTCTAGCGGAGAGATGAAAATAACGAGGTGATTGTTGTCAGGTTCAAATACTTAATCCAGTGTGCCTGGAACATAGACGGGATGGTTTTTTAAAAAGAGCTTCCTCCCTTGCAGTGTCAGGGAAAAGAATTAATATTTGACAAAGAACTGAAAAATTCAGAATAGATGGAATCCCAGACCTTGCCATTATGAGTTCCGGCAAAATGCAGTTATATTCATGATTTAGTGATTAGATGGAGGCAAAGTACTTCTGCAACAACAAGCTTGTTACAGGCAAATATTTCTGTATATTCAGCAATAACTTTCCCGCATTTTGGGTGAACCCTTATCTCTCTAATCTGACGTTATAAGAGCTTTCATGTTTATACACGTTTTATCAAATTTGCTTTGATTTGAAGGGCTTTTACAAACTTATTGATTATCTGTATCATGTTTTGGTAATAGGATACAAATATAAAATAAGCTTCTATCCTCAATGAATTTGGATTATAAAAAGAAAAGAAACTTGTAATGGACTGTTCCACTGGCAGCTTTGTGGTAATGTCTGTAATTTTAAGGACGAGTGCAGAGAGAGAAGGAATTGGTATGGACTGGCATGCATGTTAGCGGGTTTTACTATGTAGACTGGCTTCTGACATTCACTGATTTTTAATTCCTGTCATCAGAGACAAATTTATCATGAGGGTCCTCAGAAAGGACAGTATAACCTACTGAGAAGTACAATTTTCTTTGCCTACTATTGTTTCTTATATGTATAACATAGAAATGACATGTTTAACCATTTGTTATGGTTGTAAGGGACAACGTGATAAATATATGTAGGATGGAAAACAGGAGGAAGGATTAAAACTATAATTTTGTTTTTTAAATTAATTTTTATTGGAGTATAGGTGATTTACAATGTTGTGTTAATTTCTGCTGTACAGCAAAGTGAATCAGTTATACATATATATACATCCACTCTTTTTTAGATTCTGTTCCCATATAGGTCATTACAGAGTATTGAGTAGAGTTCCCTGTGCTATACAGTAGGTTCTTATTAGTTATCTGTTTTATTTATAGTCGTGTGTATATGTCAGTCCCAATCTCCCAATTTGTCCCGCCCCCCCACTTCCCCCTTGGTAACCATAAGTTTGTTTTCTATATCTGTGACTCTATTTCTGTTTTGTAAATAGGTTCATTTGTACCATTTTTTTAGATTCCGTGTATAAGCAATATCATATGATATTTGTCTGTGTCTGACTTACTTCACTCAGTATGACAATCTCTCGGTCCATCCGTGCTGCTGCAAATGGCATTATTTTGTTCTTTTTTATGGCTGAGTAGTATTCCATTGTATATATGTCCCATATCTTCTTTCTCCATTCCTCTATAATTTTATTTTTTTTTTACTTTGGTAGAAAATAATGTAAGCAGAATGAAGCAAATATCTGTTCTTATAGATTCTACTGCAATGTTAAACTTTAATATTTTTACTTTGTGATGTATTTTTAGTATAGCAAAAGTTGGTTAATATTGTATTGATATTGAGTTAAAATTTTTGTAGTAGAAATAAATAGGAAAATAGAATTCTCTAAAAGCAAAACAAACAGATTTCCCCAAAGCTGAATAGTATTTTCTCATCTTTTTCTCACCACTACCACTGCATCACAATGACCACTTCTCTCCTCTTCACTTTAAAATTAGAGGAGACGAAGACACGCAGAATCAGAAGTGTCAGTTGGTCCAAGTTGATAGCATAGTTCTAGACTTCTGATGTGTCTAAGTGCATAAATATACTGTCCCTGTGTCACTGCCCTGAGATGTACAGTTTAATCCTTGTATAGTCCCATCTGAGCATCTATCCTCAAATACAAAAGACCTGTGGGAGTTCCTGAGCCCCAGTGCTTTTTTCAAAACACACAGGTCTCTTTCCAGGAAGCAAATATCTGAAACTCAGTGAATTAAAATCTTCATCGACTTTTCATACCCCTCACTTCTCTTCAGAAAAACTGGCTGGGAAAGTTAATGTTCTCCCAGGATCAGGTCAAACTCTATCCAAGCAGCCATACATGTCAAGTACATTTGGACAAACCGATGCTTCATACTAACTGTTTTCAAATTATGGACACCTAGAGGCTCCTCAAGGGTTCCTCTAGCCAGGCAATACTGGTTATTTCATTCTGAATATTATTATTGAGAACATTGGGAGATGTGAGAGAGAAAAATGGACAAGATTCTTCCCTAACAGCAATTATCATTCAGTTACAGTACACTATGTAGTTGCTTCATTTAATTCGCCATGTCTGTTGAGCTTTCTCTTCCAAAATGATTTATACTGATAAAATTTCTAACGAAAATATTTTTTGGAAACTACTGAATTTATTCAAAGAAGTACATAGGGCAAACTACAAGCTGTCTCTGAATTCATATTTTTCTAAAAGAGAGAGGGATAAGTATAACTTGTGTAGCAGGAGATATTACAAACTATAAGAAAAGTAGCTTACTCATTTTAACTCAGGGCACTTTCCAGAGAGAGAAAGGAAAAGGCCATCATGTGGCCTGATGGAGAAGTTGGCCCACTTTTCCTTTTCCTGTGTGTCGGTAGTCTCGATAGGGTAAAGACTTAAATCAAGAAATTGATTTTCTTTTCCAGCTGTCCTAATAGTGGAGTGAACAAAATTAACTGTGAACTATTCTAATCAATTACTCAATGATTGACTTAAATTGACTAGGACAGACTTAATTCTTTGCCATGGATGTTTCTATACCTTGATGTTTCTCTTTTGAACTCATTTGAAAGTAGGGCAATATCTACTGGATAGAAGATTCAAAACTAGAAATCAATAAACTTCATGTGATTTTTTTTTTTTTTCACTAACCTCTGTGACAATAAGATTAAAATTTCACACACATTGGTCTGTTTTTACCCCAATGTTTTGTTGGACCTCTGAAGCAAGACTCAGAAAGGAAAATAGCTGTTGCACAAAATATTATAATTTTGACTTGCTATGCCATTCTTTCTTAGAAGTTTCCTTCATCTTTACTTTTTCTTGGATGTCTAGGATGAAAATTAAACCAACTTTCTGTACTACAAATCAAATATTTTGAAGAAAATGATATATTTTTGAGAATGCCAAGAAGTAAAATCAAGATACTACTTTAAGAATAAATTGTGATTCCAGATCAGTGATTAATACTGAAGTTTAAAAGAGGAAGAAGAGCAAACATTTGAGACTTATTTTTGACTAAACATTGAGGTGCGCATATGATAGATGGTATTTCATATGTTACAAAGATAATATTTTCCACTTTCTACTACCAGGAATAATGAGACACAGAGAGGTCAGTGTCATTTGCGTACAAATGATTACACCCATTAGTCAGTTTTGAGAGGGATCAGTGGTCAGCAGTAAAACCTTCCTGCTGGTCTTAACATTGCCAGGGACATCATGGCTCTGTGTCCCCCTTTCACCTGTCCCAAGCCAGCCACGTGCCAGCTGTTTAACAATCAATTTTAACAGTGAAACAATTTCCACTGAGTCCTTCCACAGGGCACCTTGCCCTGAGAAAGATGCCAGTACCCGTGTGCATCAAAAGGAAGATCTGATTAGTAAATGTCTCCTTATTAAAAAAAAAAAAAAAAAAAAAAGTCTCCTTATAGGTGGAGTACTATTCACCAGTACTATTCTCGTGCTTGAAATCTGATATATGGCATTCTGATACAGCAGTTTGGAGTTGGGGAAATTTTTAACTTGCTTGAAAAGTTAACTATTGGACTTGTCGCTCTTAAAAATTGCCAGGTAACCTGTGAAACCCATATTCTTAGTCCACCCCAGATATTACCCCTTCCCTGCCTAGGAGTGTTAGGGATGTAGTTAAGAAAGATTTCGTAAGAGTAACAATGAATATGAAGACTGAGTTAAAGTTAAGGATTGAATATGGGTTATGTCTCTTACACATATTACTTTGTAATAAAAAATGATATATAAGGGCTTAAATTATGAAGCTTCTCATTATTTTGAGATTCTCATCTACAAAAGGATAAGTGAAGATACAGACTAGAAGCTTACAGAAAACAATGTGGAATAAATTAGGGCAGGATATACAAAGTGTACAGGTTTGATTTCTATTTTAAAGTTTTATTGAACTAATTTGAATTTCTAGAAAAAAGTACAAATTAAATGATAGTAATCGACTTTTGTTCCTTCTGATTTAAACGTTCAGCATCTTAAACAGGTTATTAATTATAATTTAGAAGTTGCTTTGAGATAGAGTTTTTATCATGCTAAGACATTGCCTTCTTACTAAGTTAAAAATTAACAAATTTTATTGAATATTTTCCCCAATATAAGGAGAATTATTAATATGATATAATTAATTTGAATTATTCAAATAATATATAATTATAATTAATTCAAATTATAATTTGAATTATTAATATGATATAATATGTAATAACTTTAATATTAAATTATGCTTGACTTTCCATCTCTAAATTTACTTTTCTACAAATTTATTAAAATTTTTATACTAATAGTCACAAATAAAATTAATATACAATCTTTTCAGTGATATTTTCTCTTTTTTACCATTTTTTAAATTGAAGTACAGTTAATTTACAATGTTGTGTTAGTTTCAGGTATACAGCAAAGTGATTCAGATACACACACACATACACACACACAGATTCTTTTTCAGACTCTTTTCCATTATAGGTTATACTGAATCTAGTTCTCTGTGCTATACAGTAGGTCCTTATTGTTTACATACTTTTATATATAGTAGTGTGTATATTGTAATCCTAAACTCCTAATTTATCTCTCCCCCCTCATCCCCTTTGGTAACCATAAGTTTGTTTTCTATGCCTTTGAGTCTACTTCTGTTTTGTAAACAAGTTCATTTATGTCGTTTTTTTAGAGTCCACATATAAGTGATATCATATGATATTTGTCTTTCTCTGTCTAACTTACTTCACTTAGTATGATAATCTCTAGGCCCATCCATGTTGCTGCAAGTGGCGTTATTTTACAAATTTTATGGCTGATTAATATTCCTGTGTGTGTGTGTGTGTGTGTGTGTGTGTGTGTGTACACCCCACAGTTGCTTTATCCATTCATCTATGGATGGACATTTAGGTGGTTTCCATGTCTTGGCTATTGTAAATAGTGCTGCTATGAACATATGGATGCATGTATCTTTTAGCACTGGAATTTTGTCTGGATATATGCCCAGGAGTGGGACTGCAGGATCATATGGTAACTTTAGTTTTTAAAGGAACGTCCATACTGCTCTCCATAGTGGCTGTACCAATTTACATTCCCACCAGAAGTGTACTAGGGTTCCTTTTCCTCCACATCCTCTCCAGCATTTATTATTTGTAGACTTTTTAATGATGGCTATTCTGATTGGTGTGAGGTGATACCTCTTTGTAGTTTTGATTTGCATTTCTCTAATAATTAGCAATGATGAGCATCTTTCATGTGCCTATTGGCCACCTGTATGTCTTCTTTGGAGAAATGCCTGTTTAGGTCTTCTGCCTCTTTGGGGGAGGTTGTTTGATATTAAGCTGTATGAGCTGTTTGTATATTCTGGAAACAAATTCCTTGTCTGTAGCATTGTTTGCACATATTTTCTCCCACTCTGTAGGTTGTCTTTTTGTTTTATTTATGGTTTCCTTTGCTGTGCAAAAGCTTTTGAAGTTTAATTAGATCCTATTTGTTTATTTTATCCTTATCTCCATTACTCTAGGAGACAGATACAAAAAAATCTTGCTGTAATTTATGTCAGAGTGTTCTGCCTATGTTTTCCTCTAAGAGTTTTATAGTGTCTGGCCTTACATTTAGGACTTTAATCCATTTTGAGTTTATTTTTGTGTATGGTGTTAGGTAGTGTTCTAATTTCATTCTTTTACATGTAGCTGTCCAGTTTTCCCAGCACTACATATTGAAAAGACTGTCTTTTCTCCATTGTGTATTCTTGACTCCTTTGTTGTAGATTAATTGACCATAAGTGCGTGGGTTTAATTTCTGGCCTTTCTATCCTGTTCCATTGATCTATATGTCTATTTTTGTACCAGTACCATACTGTTTGGATTCCTGTAGCTTTGTAGGATAGTCTGAAGTCAAGGAGCATGATTCCTCCAGCTCTGTTCTTCCTTCTCAAGATTGTTTTGCCTATTCGGGGTCTTTTGTGTTTCCATACAAATTAAAAATTTTTTTGTTCTGGTTCTTTGAAAACTGCCATTGATAATTTGATAGGATTTGCATTGAATCTGTAGGTTGCCTTGGGTAGTGTGGTCATTTTTAACAATATTGATTCTTCTAATCCAAGTACACAGTTTTTCTTTCCATCTGTTTGTGTAATCTTCAGTTTCTTTCATCAGAGTCTTATAGTTTTCAGAGTACAGGTCTTTTGCCTCCTTATTCCTAGATTTTTTTTTTCATATGATGGTAAATGGGATTGTTTCCTTAATTTCTCTTTCTGATATTTTGTTGTTAGTGTATAGAATAACAACAGATTTCTGTATATTAATTCTGTATCCAGCAACTTTACCAACTTCATTGATTGGTGATTTCTAGTAGTTTTCTGGTGGTATCTTTAGGATTTTCTGTGTATAGCATCATGTCATATGCAAACAGTGACAGTTTTATTTCTTTTCCAATTTGGATTCCTTTTATTTCTTTTTCTTCTCTGATTGCTGTGGCTAGGACTTCCAAAACTATGTTGAATAAAAGTGGCAAGAGTGGGCATCCTTGTCTTGTTCCTGATCTTACAGGAAATGCTTTCAGCTTTTCACCATTGAGTATGATGTTAGGTGTGGGTTTTTCATATATGGCATTTATTATGTTGAGGTATGTTCCTTCTTTGCCCACTTTCTGAAGAGTTTTTCTCACAGTGGATGTTGAATTTTATCAGAAGCTTTTTCTACATCTACTGAGATGATCATATGGTTTTTATTCTTCAGTTTGTTAATGTGGTGTATCATACTGATTGATTTGTGAATACTGAAAAATCCTTGCATCCCTGTAATAATCTCACTTGATTATGGTGTATGATCGTTTTAATGTATTGTTGGAGTCAGTCTGATAGTATTCTGTTGAGAATTTTTGCATCTATGTTCATCAGTGATTTGGCCTGTAATTTTCTTTCTTTGTGATATCTTTGTCTGGTTTTGGTATCAGAGTGATGGTGGCCTCACAGGATGAATTTGGAAGTGATATTTTCTTGTAAGGATTATTTTGCTCAATAAAATACATTGGCAAGCTTAATATATTTTTACTTTGGAAAGCTAGACATAGGGTGACAATTATTCATTCTTTGAAAGTCTGAAAGAACTCATACCTTAAACATTTGGAGATAATTATATGATATATGTTTGTATTTATTTCCTGTCATTTTCTGTTCAAGAGCCTTCCCTCCCTCCCTCCCTTCCTTCCTTTTTCCTTTTTTAAAATTAAGTATAACATGCATACAAAAAACTGCATAGAATATAAATAACTCAATCATATATATACATATACATACACATACACATATACATACATAAATATACAGTTTATATTCCTCCCCTGCAAATATAAACACTGTCTCAGAGTTTCTAAACCTCAGCACTATAGATATAATAATAGTGGCAAAGCAGGAAATCACACAACCCCTTGGGTTTGTTTGTTACTATTTTTTGGTGGTGGTGTTTTTGCTGTTTGTTTTTAGTGAATTTACAGGAAAAATTCTGTAAAAACTACATTTTTGTCATATGCTACCATTGAATTCTCTGCTTAGTTAGCTTAGTTGTCAGCTAATAACTGAATAGAAATTTCCTTAAATACATTGAAGAACTATGTCTTCGCCCCTCAACTTTGTTCTGTGCGTATGATGGGACATACTTTCATTGCTCTGGCAGATTACAATTCTGCCTTAGTCTACCTTCTTGTACAGGGCCTTAAGGTCAGCAAGAGTGAGAGATTAAGGTCTTCTCAAATATTTCACGGTCCTGTGCACAGCACTGGACATGCCAGTGACCATCTATATTCTCAGAAATATTTGGGAGGTTTTCAAAGCCCCCATGGACAGCTCATTAGCTGGAGTTTCCTAATGCATTCTTTCTTCCTGTTTGCTCAACCTTGTTTCACTGCCTCAAGCAGCTGCAGTTTTAAATAATTGCTGTTGATTATTTTTGACAAACACCCTGGGGATAGGGTTTTTCTCCCTGCATGAGCTGTGAGTCAGTTCAAATAAAGACAAGCTGTATAAATGAGACTTTTCAAGGCAACTGCCAGACAGATCAGATAGAATGAATTCTCTGAGGTAAGGCTTTCTGGAGAGATGTAAACCCATTTTTCCCCCTCATGGCTGGTAGGCTCCTGGTTTTCACTACTTTGTTCATGAAGCTGTTGATTTTCAAAGGTACCTCGGAGCTGGGGGGAGGTGATTAGAAATAGGACAAGTTGATATGCTACAAAGCTCTCTGTTCTTATATGGGATCCCGCCTTTTTACTGAATAAATCTTCTCAGATTGTTGCAAGCCTTAAGTTAATTTCCAGAATTCAGAAAAAAGTTGATTTTGAAAGTGCTTCCTCTCTTTTTAAAGAATTTAGGAATTTTGTATTTTTCTATAAGTCATGTAATTCATTAAGAATTTCCATATAAATAGGATATAACAAAAATTATTTTTTTACTGTTATTTTATCCAATATAACATTGTATTTTTATATTTTCTGATTGTGCCTTTTTCCAATGGATTTCAATGTTTTAATGTTTCTTTTGGATATACTTTTTCTTATAAATTATTAATGTATTTCAATTTAAATCTTTATTCATATATTCTTACCTTTTGTTTTTAATTTATTTTGATTATTAGTTCAATTCTTCTTCTTCTGATTAAATCAAGATGGCTATATTCACATGAGAGTATATGAGTTTTCCCCCAATAACTGTTTTTCTCTTCTTCCTCGGTGATAGATCCTTGAATATTGAATATATATAGCTCAGAGTAAAGACAAAAATTTTCAACTATCCTTATGACTTGTTGTTCAAGTGGAAATAGCATGTGCAGTTTCTGGGTCATGCCTCTGAAGGAAACTGTTGTCTTTCTTCCTGTTTTTTCACTCATTCGTCTTCTGCAAAGCAAACATGATGACTAATACTAGAACAAATATTGGAGCAACAAGCTGGAAGGATACCGATTACTCTCAAGTTGATATACTAATTCTGGACTTCTTATTTTCAGGATTTTTTCTTTAATGAGAAAGAGATAATATTCCATCTTTTTAAAACTACTGTTGTTATAGAGGTTCTGTCACTTACAGATGAAAATAATCCTAATAGAAACAATCCCTAAGTACTGGTTTGATTAAATCCTGTATGTTTAATGTAGTGTTACTTTTATTACTGTCCAAGAAATCTCATTTCTATGTGAGTCTATAATGTACACAGCTATTATTCAGAAAAATCTCATTTTATTAAAATTAAAAATGGCTTTGGGTTTATTTTTTGTAATTTATTTCTAGGTCTCTCTTTCTTCCTTCCTTTCTTTCTTTCTGTCTGTCTGTATGACAAGTAGAAGTTCTGCTTTTTGAAGCATATTATAGACATTTTGGTAGAATAGTAAAAAGTCGCATGAAATAAATACATCACACAGGGAGAAGATTCCACTTGTGGAATGGCCATATAAGGAGCTCTATGGACTGCTCCCCAGTAAAACAGTAATTGGAGAAAATTAAGTTAAAAACAACAATTCAAGGTCTCTGAAAGTTGTTCTAAGGGCATACAGCAAATGAATATACAGTATGTTTATTTTAAAAATCTACTAAATCTTGTAAGAATAGTGAGTGTAGCCCTTGAGCCACATGTTTCTTTCTCCACCACTGCCCCAGCTTAGCCTGTTGGACAGCTCTATTCTGAACAGATGTGCTAAAGAAATAAGGATACCTCTTACTGCCCAGTCCAAGTCAAGAACTTCAGTACTTCTGAAGAGGGAAAGGCCACCAACAACTCTTCTCTCTTTCACCTCTACGTTGCAGAGAATAAATTTTGGTGAATGCAGTCAGTAGGCTTGGGCACCCTTCTTCCACCAATCCTGACAAGTAGGCAGAAGCTATAGTTTAGGCAGGACAGGCTGAGAATACTCTTATAGCTGCTGTCAGTTCAAAGTATACCATGAAAATTCAGTGGCAGAAGGAATAGTCTTTCAACACATGGTGCTGGAACAACTGGATAGTCACATGCAAAAGAGTGAGGTTGGACCCATGCTTCATATCATATACAAAAATTAACTCAAAAGAGATCATAGACCTAAATATAATAATTAAAGCTCAGAAGAGAGCATAGAAGTAAATTTGTGACTCTCTATTAGGAGAGGTCTGTCTGATATGAAACCAAAAGCAGAAGCAACAGAAGAAAAAATGGATAAATCATACCTCATCAAAATTAAAAACTTTTGTCCTTCAAAGGACACTATCAAGAAAGTAAAAACACAATCCATGGAATGGGACAAAAGATTCGCAAATCATATGTGATAAGGAGCATGTATCCAGATTACATAAAGAACTTCTCCTATTCGGTAATAAAAAGTCAAATAACCCAGTTAAAATGAGCAAAACATTTGAGTAGATATTTCTTCAAAGATAATATACAAATGGTCAATAAGTACACGAAAAGATTCTCAACAAAAGATGCTCCAGTGTTACAAAAGAAATGCAAATCAAAAACACAATGAGATATTGCTTCACATACAGTTGGATGGCTGAAATAAAAAAGGCAGTAAATGTTGGTGAGAATGTGGAGAAACTAGAAATTTGGCAATAAAAAGGAATGAAATACTGAAAACATGCTACAACATGGATTTACCTTGAAAACATGCTAAGTGAAAAGAGCCAATCACAAAAAAATGTAGTGTATGATTCCATTTATATGAAATGTTAAGAATATTAAGAATAGGCAAATACATGGCTGGTGAGCCTGTGCGTCTAGAGCCTGCATGTCCGGAGCCTGTGCTCCGGAATGGGAGAGACCACAGCAGCGAGAGGCCCGCGTACTGCAAAAAAAAAAAAAAAAAAAGGAAGAGTAGGCAAATGTATATGGAAAGTAGATTACTGATTCAGAAATACATAGCTAAATCATAGTGAGCATATTGTCTGAAAGAACACTTAACTTTGCTGTTTAAACTACTGGGAATATTTTGGGGATATTTGTTGTTTCAGCCTAACCAAACCTACCCTGACTAATAAATGTGATACCTTATCTTTTAGAAGTATCTCTAAAGGATTCTTCTACTGAAGTACTACCTATAGATTTAATTTCTTTTTAATTTTGGAGACTCTGTTTTTTAAATTGTCAATGAGTCATGTGGAAAATAGAAAATTAATTATTACAGCAATAAATACCCATTCTTCCTAGAGTATAGAATAAATACTTAGTTTTCCAACATGTCTTAGTCAGTTGGGGGCTGGTATAACAGAATAAGATAGACTGGGTGGCTTAAACACCAAACATTTATTTCTCATAGTTCTGGAGGCAGAAGTTCAAAAAACCAGTTGAGAGTGTCATCATGGTTGGGTTCTTCTTCTGGTGTCCTCACATGGCAGGGAGAAAGATTATCTCCCTGGTGTCTCTTAAGAGGGCATAAACCCCATTGGTGCGGGCTCTACCCTTATGAACTAATTACCCCCCAAAGGCCCCACCTCCTAATACCATCACACTGGAGGTAGGATTCCAACATGTAAATTTTGAGTGTACACAAACATTCAGTCCAAACAACAATAATTCCAGTTTAATGCAAATAAATCACCAAGTGTATATTATTGTACAGAATCACAATATGCAGCAAAAAAAAAAAGTAAACATGAAACTACCAAAGAAATTCATCAGTACCTCTGTTACATAAAGTTTCATGTAAACTATGAATATAATTTCCATGAGAGGTACATTAGGCTTATCTGGAGAAACAGAAGCAATAGAAAAATAATATATGTATTAGTTGACCCTTGAAAAACATGGGTTTGAACTGCACACTTCCACTGATACGTGAATTTTTTTCTCTAACTATGTACTGTAATACTACATGATCTGCAGTTGGTTGAAACTACAGATGCAGAACCACAGACAGGAAGGGATGACTGTAAAGTTATACACAGATTTTTGACTGCACAGAGGGTCAGTACCCCTATCCCCTCACTGTTCAAGGGTCCACATGTATTTATTACAATAAATTGGCTCCTACAGTTACGGAGCCTGAGAAGTCCCAAGATCTGCGCCCAAGTGAGCTGATGTGTAATTCCAGTCTGAGAACCAGGAGAGCCAGGGGTGTAGGTCCCAGTCCAAAAGCCAACAGGCTCAAGACCCAAGAAGAGTGAATGTTACAGTCCAAGTCCAAAAGCCAGAAAAAAACAGTGTCCTGTATCAAACAGTCAGGCAAGGGGAGGTTCCTTTTAGCCTTTTTGTTCTATTCAAGTCTTCAATTGATTGGATGAGGCCCACCTAGATTAGGGAGAACAATTTGCTTTACTCAGACTACCAATACAGATATTAATCTAATCCAGAAACACCCTCAAAGGCACACCCAGAATAATGTTTGACCAATAATGTCTGGGCACCTAGCGGCCCATCACATGAAATGAACCATCACAGAAAGTTAAGGGATGCCCTTTGTGGTAGGCAGAATAACGTCCCCTCCTAGAAGAGATCAATGTCCTGATCCCTGTGACCTAGGAATATGTTAAGTTACATAGGAAAAAATAATTAAGTTTGTGGATGAATTAAGATTGCTAATCAGCGTATGGAGAGATTATTCAGATTATCCAGGTGGGTCCAATGAAATCCCAAGTGTTCTTAACAGTGGAAGAGAGAGGCAGAGAATATCAGAGTCCATTGTTTCTGATGAGAAATCAGCCTTCATTCTTATTGTTAATCCTATATATGTAATTAGTTTTTTTTGGCTACTTTTATTTTATATTATTTTTTATTTATTTATTTATTTTTGCGGTATGCGGGCCTCTCGCTGCTGTGGCCTCTCCCACTGCGGAGCACAGGCTCTGGACGCGCAGGCTCAGCGGCCGTGGCTCACGGGCCCAGCCACTCCGCGGCATGTGGGATTCTCCCGGACCGGAGCACGAACCCGTGTCCCCTGCATCGGCAGGCGGACTCTCAACCACTGCGCCACCAGGGAAGCCCTTGGCTTCTTTTAATATCTTCTTTTTATCTTTCGTTTCCAGCAGTGTGATTATGATGCGTCTAGGTGTATATTTGTCTTTTTATCCTTCTTGGTGTTTACTGAGATTCTTGGAGCTGAAGGCGGTTGTTTTCTATCAAATTCAGACATTTTTATTATTAAGTACTTCTGCTCCATTGTTTCTGGAATTCTAACCACATTAATGTTAGACTACATGTTACAGTCTCAAGGATCACTGTTATGTGCAATCATTATAATATTTATTGTGTTATTATTTCTAAAATTAATTTATTTTTTGGCTGCGTTGGGTCTTGCTGTGTGCGGGCTTTTCTCTAGTTGTGGCGGGGGGGCTGCTTTTCATTGCGGTGCACGGGCTTCTCATTGCAGTGGCTTCTCTTGTTGCAGAGCACAGGCTCTAGGCATAAGGGCTTCAGTAGTTGTGGCACATGGGCTCAGTAGTTATGGCTCATGGGCTCTAGAGCTCAGGCTCAGTAGTTGTGGTGCACAGGCTTAGTTGCTCTGCAGCATGTGGGATCTTCCCAGACCAGGGCTTGAACCTGCATCGCCTGCATTGGTAGGTGGATTCTTAACCACTGCGCCATCAGGGAAGTCCCTATTTCTTGTATTATTATAATAAATAATATTTTATTATTATTTCTCTATGTGCTTAAGTTTGGATAGTTTCTGTTAACATGTCTGCAGGTCACTGATCTGTTCTTTTGCAGAGTCTAATTACAAGGTTTCTGTAACTCTTCTGAAATTCTTCATTGTTTAACTGATTATATCTACCTTTTTCTGGACATTTTAAACATATTTATAGGTTATTAAATATCATTGTCTGCTAATTTGAATATCAAGATCCTCTTCAAATCAGCTTCTACTGATTATGGATCATATTTTCCTGCTACTTTGCATAATTAAAATATGATTTCCCGGGGGGCTTCCCTGGTGGCGCAGTGGTTAAGAATCCACCGCCAATGCAGGGGACACAGGTTCGAGCCCTGGTCTGGGAAGATCCCACATGCTGCGGAGCAACTAAGCCAGTGCACCATAACTACTGAGCTTGCGCTCTAGAGCCCGCATGCCACAACTACTGAAGCCTATGAGCCTAGAGCCCTTGCTCCGCAGCAAGAGAAGCCACCACAGTGAGAAGCCCGCGCACTGCAGCGAGGTGTAGCCCACGCTCACTGCAACTAGAGAAAGCCGCGCACAGCAACAAAGAACCAAAGCAGCCAAAAGAAAATAAATAAAATAAATAAATTTGTAACAAAAAAAGCAAGTTGAAAACCAACCAAACCAAACATCTTGTGACAGAAAATATATGGTGAGCTATACTTTTGAATTACGGCATGTTTTCTAGCTCCAACTATGTATTAAGTTCTTTAAGTATAGTATATATCTTACTCTGACTCACTCATTCATGTTCACTTAATGTTTCATGTTCATCCTTCTCTTATACATAGATTCTATTTTCTTTTTGCCCTTCCACATAAATTCACATTCAGTATAACTCTCTTCTCATGGATTCACCCATGTTCTGACAGGTTTTAGGAAAGCGTTTATGTTTTGTGCAATTGTGGTTCTTAACTAGCTATAAAATGAGTCTTTTTCTCATAAGTTGTTTATCTAATTCTTGTGTTATATTTTACGTGAATTTTTTTTTTTTTTGCGGTACACGGGCCTCTCACTGTTGTGGCCTCTCCCGTTGCGGAGCACAGCCTCCGGACGCGCAGGCTCAGTGGCCATGGCTCACGGGCCCAGCTGCTCCGTGGCATGTGGGATCCTCCCGGACCGGGCCACAAACCCGTGTCCCCTGCATCGGCAGGCGGACTCTCAACCACTGTGCCACCAGGGAAGCCCGATTTTACGTGAATATTTTTATTAGGCATATGATTGACTAATGCTTAGTGAAGACACTGTTTTATGATGGACTCTCTTCATCCTTAGGAACTTCTATGGCAACACAACTCCTCCAAACTCTTTGCCTATTAATTTCCCAGCAATTCCCCAACTACTAGCTCCATTTGTTTCCATCTAGTCTCTTGCAGCTGCTTAAAGACAATTTTTGGTTGTGTGAATGGGTCAAATACTTTGAAATTTATTTTTAACACAGCCTTTTGTTTTGAGTTAATTTTAGTATGAAATCAAATAGATGTACTTAAAAGGTATTTAGTAGTTGTGTACTTCAGAAGTAAGTCACATAGTTATGAAAGAGTCCGCAAGGGTCATTGAACATCTGGAAGTGTCTACTTAGCTATTGTCACTGTATTTTTTTCCCTAGTGTCTTTGTGTCAAGGACTTATTGACATAAAAAAAAAACAAATCTCAGTTTTCATCCTCAGGGAATCTCTTTGCATTAAGCATATCTCTCTTTTCTTCTTCTTTGTCATGTAATCCCACTTTGACTTCTATCCACAGCAACCTATTATTTCCTAACAATAAATTTACTCTTTGGAAAAGTGTTTCTGTAGCCTATGCAATGTTTAGAAAAAAATCCAAGAGTATTTTCCCATTCTTTTTTTTTTTCTTTTTTCTGTGATTGTTTCTTCCATGTGTCTTTTAAGAGATCTTCTTCCTGTGTGTTTTATCTTTTAATTTTTATTTTATTTATTTTTTATATGGCACGTTCTTATTAGTTATCCATTTTATACATATTAGTGTATATATGTCAATCCTAATCTCCCAGTTCATCCCACCACTATCAGGCCCCCCTGCCGCTTCCTTTGGTGTTCATACGTTTGTTCTTTACATCTGTGTCTCTATTTCTGCCTTGCAAACTGGTTCACCTGCACCATTTTTCTAGATTCCACATATATGTGTTAATATACAATATTTGTTTATCTCTTTCTGACTTACTTCACTCTGTTTGACAGTCTCTAGGTCCATCTACATCTCTACAAATGACCCAATTTCATTCCTTTTTATGGCTGAGTAATTTTCCATTGTATATATATACCACATCTTCTTTATCCATTTGTCTGTCGATGGGCATTTAGGTTGCTTCCATGACCTGGCTATTGTAAATAGTGCTGCAGTGAACATTGGGGTACATGTGTCTTTTTGAATTATGGGTTTCTCTGGGTATATGCCCAGAAGCGGGATTGCTGGGTCATATGGTAATTGTATTTTTAGTTTTTTAAGGAACCTCCATACTGTTCTCCATAGTGGTTGTATCAATTTACATTCCCACCAACAGTGCAAGAGGGTTCCCTTTTCTCCACACCCTCTCCAGCATTTGTTGTTTGTAGATTTTCTGATGATGCCCATTCTAACTGGTGTGAGGTGATATCTCATTGTAGTTTTGATTTGCATTTTTCTAATAATTAGAGATATTGAGTAGCTTTTCATGTGCCTCTTGGCCATCTTTATGTCTTCTTTGCAGAAATGTCTATTTAGGTCTTCTGCCCATTTTTTGCCTGGGTTGGTTTTTTAATATTGAGCTACATGAGCAGTTTATATATTTTATTTATTTATTTTTGTGGTATGCGGACCCCTCACCACTGTGGCCTCTCCCTCCGCGGAGCACAGGCTCTGGACGCGCAGGCCCAGCAGCCATGGCTCACGGGCCCAGCCGCTCCGCGGCATGTGGAATCCTCCTGGACCAGGGCATGAACCCGTGTCCCCTGCATCAGCAGGCGGACTCAACCACTGCGCCACCAGGGAAGCCCTGTTTATATATTTTAGAGATTAATCCTTTGTCTGTTGATTAGTTTGGAAATATTTTCTCCCATTCTGAGGGTTGTCTTTTCGTTTTGTTTGTAGTTTCCTTTGCTGTGCAAAAGCTTTTAAGTTTCATTAGGTCCCATTTGTTCATTTTTGTTTTTATTTCCATTACTCTAGGAGGTGGGTCGAAAAAGATCTTGCTGTATTTATGTCAAAGAGTGTTCTTCCTATGTTTTTCTCTAAGAGTTTTATAGTGTCTGGCCTTACATTTACAACTTTAATCCATTTTGAGTTTATTTTTGTGTACGGTGTTAGGGAGTGTTCTAATTTCATTCTTTTACATGTAGCTGTCCAGCTTTCCCAGCACCACTTATTGAAGAGACTGTCTTTTCTCCCCTGTATATACTTGCCTCTTTTGTCATAGATTAGTTGACCATAGGTGCATGGGTTTATCTCTGGGCTTTCTATCCTGTTCCATTGATCTATATTTCTGTTTTTGTGCCAGTACCATATTGTCTTGATTACTGTAGCTTTGTAGTATAGTCTGAAGTCAGGGAGTCTGATTCCTCCAGCTCCATTTTTTCCCCTCTAGATTGCTTTGGCTATTCGGGGTCTTTTGTGTCTCCATACAAATTTTAAGATTTTTTGTTCTAGTTCTGTAAAAAATACCATCGGTAATTTGATAGGGATTGCACTGAATCTGTAGATAACGTTGGGTAGTATAGTCATTTACACAATATTGATTCTTCCAATCCAAGAACCTGGTATATCTCTCCATCTGTTTGTGTCATCTTTGATTTCTTTCATCAGTGTCTCATAGTTTTCTGAGTACAGGTCTTTTACCTCCTTAGGTAGGTTTATTCCTAGGTATTTTATTCTTTTTGTTGCAGTGGTGAATGGGATTGTTTCCTTAATTTTTCATTCTGCTCTTTCGTTGTTAGTGTATAGAATACAAGAGGTTTCTGTGCATTAATTTTGTATCCTGCAGCTTTCCCAGATTCATTGATTAGCTCTAATAGGCTTCTGGTGGCATCTTTAGGATTCTCTATGTATAGTATCATGTCATCTGCAAACAGTGACAGTTTTACTTCTTCTTTTCTAGTTTGGATTCCTTTTATTTCTTTTTCTTCTCTGATTGTGTGGCTAGGACCTCCAAAACTATGTTGAATAATAGTGGCAAGAGTGGACATCCTTGTCTTGTTCCTGATCTTAGAGGAAATGCTTTCAGTTTTTCACCATTGAGAATGATGTTTGTTGTGGTTTGTTGTATATGGCATTTATTATGTTGAGGTAGGTTCCCTCTATGCCCACTCTCTGGAGAGTTTTTATCATAAATGGGTGTTGAATTTTGTCAAAAGCTTTTTCTGCATCTCTTGAGATGATCATATTGTTTTTTTCCTTCAATTTGTTAATATGGTATATCAAATTGATTGGTTTGCCTATGTTGAGGAATCCATGTATCCCTGGGATAAATCCCACTTGATCATGGTGTATGATCCTTGTAATGTGTTTGCTGGTATTTTGTTGAGGATTTTTGCATCTATATATTTTCTCATTTTTTTTATGCCTCAGATGTCCTATAACATTGAATTCTGGTTTTAGGTTAGAAGAATATGAAAAGTAATCACTAATATTTATGATTGTCAAATTTTGTTAATGAAAATACAAGAAACCCTGTTAAGTTAGAATCTCAAATAGTCAACAGATATTTGTTTTTAGTGTAAGTATGTTCCATGCAATATTTGGGACATATTTATACTAAAATTTTTTTTTAATTTGAAATTAACATATAATTGGGTGTCCTGTATTTTATCAGGCAATCTTACTATCATACCCAAGATAAGGGTAATTTTAGTTTCTCTTGGGGTGATAATTTTTCGGAAACTTATGATTTCTGAATTCCAAGGTATTTCTTATGGCAAATAACATTCATATTTGAATACTGTCTCATGAACAACTATATAGCAAACTCTTGAAACATTTTAAAAGATCAGTATTATATTGTCATTAGAACATTTCCTGAGTTCAGTGAGTAAATAAAAAATCTTTTAAAAATTAGCAGTCATGTATATTTTAGTGGAATTAAAATGAGGAAACAAAGAAATATGCAAGCATAACCGCCACCTAGATTTATTCAGTTTCCTGTAAACTACGCACAAATATGTTTCCATTTTGTAAAGAATAAAACAAAACCTGCAAACATTTTTATAGAACTACATTGTTTTTAGAAAAATAAACCCTTTTATCATGAAAATTAGGACCCACGTGCACATCAGTTTTGAAACAGCTTTTTTCCCCCAAATTTGTCTTTTTAGAGCTATAAATGAAGAACTTCATAGCTCATATCATGTACTCTAAACATGTAAACATGTACAGCCTAAAGCACAATTTTACAGCTGAATTTTAAGCCCCTGTGAAATGGTGTTTCTAATGGAATGCTGCTAGCTGCGGGGCCATAGGCAGACACTATTATAATAAATGGGTCTGAGGGAGACATCATACAGGCCTACAGGTAATTAATGGCAGGAGTAAAATAAAATATAGGCACACCATCCCACTGAGAGCATGATGCAATGGAAGAAACTTGTAATAAAACACAAAGAATGTCTTTAGCAAAGAACTGTGAGGAAAGACTTGTAAAATAAATCATGAGCTGGGACTGTGGCTATAAGCAGTCAGTGCATATTCTTTATAATTAGGATTTTTTAAGAACACACTATAAAAATCATTTTTTTGGTTAAGCAAAATTACTCTGTGTAATGGATTGAAAAGTCAATGAAATATAAACTTAAGTACTCAAGCAGCTAATAATAACCAGGGCTTTCCATTTGGAAAATCTAGCTGTAAAAGGTCTAAGATTATGACTCCACTTTGCAGAAAAAATGATTGTAATATATACTCTTAAACTCTGGAGACCAAGAAGGTCCTAAGAACTTTGGGCTATAATTCTCCTTGACCTTTGGACACCTGTAGTAACTTTTGGTTTTCATTGGTTTTTTGTTTGTTTGTTTGGTTGGTTTTTTTGCAGTACATGGACCTCTCACTTGTTGTGGCCTCTCCCGTTGCGGAGCACAGGCTCCGGACGCGCCAGCTCAGTGGCCATGGCTCATGGGCCCAGCTGCTCTGCGGCATGTGGGATCTTCCCGGACCAGGGCACGAACCCATGTCCCCTGCATCGGCAGGCGGACCCTCAACCACTGCACCACCAGCGAAGCCCTGGTTTTCATTGTTTTTTTAATTAGAGGATTGCTGATATCATCTTAAGTGACTGAAATCAACTTTAACTTCATCTCTGTGTAGAACTTTAGCTCAGTCATTGTCTTCCAGAAATAGTGTTTGTAAGTGTACATGTATTCCTTCCTGGACTAAAATATGTTTTAGAAGATAGAACATGCTAAACATTCTAAATATATTTTAGAAGATAGAAGATTAAGACACTGCTGTGCAGCTGGAAGGATCCACGGTGGGATGTGTGGCCAGTGGTTGGGGGGGACAGTTAAAAACGGGAGGGAGGAAGGGAGGGAAGGAAGAAATAATGAATCACGCTGACAGACTATCGACCTAAAATTTTAAAAAGATATCCATCAAGCCTCTCTCTTGTTTCCTGGCCTCAGGGTGGCAATAAATTAATCCAGTATGTTTAATGAGATGACTGCATCCCCCAAAGTTTGGATGACTTGCCAAGGTCTCATAGCCAAGAAACTTGAGGACAAATATCAACTACTACTTCTGCTAAAGTTTCTCCATTTTAATATATTGCCCTGATAATTTCAGAAAAGAGTAAAATTTTTGCCTGAGTTAGAGATAGTCTCAGTTGATTTACAAGCATACATTTGGGCTGAATAATTCAGGTAAACTTGCTTCTGCTAGGAGTGTCTACATAGATATTGAGTTATAGTTTTCTATGCATAAAAGCATCATCAATAAAAATAAGCTACCATTATGTTCCCATTAGTTACTTACTAGAAAAAAATGTTTTACCTAATAGAGTGATCTTTATGTTCCTTTTTTCTAGTAAAATTTGTAAAAATGCTTAAAGCCTATTGTAATACTTATGAATGTATTTCAAAAACACATTCAAAAGTGTATTTTTGGGGACTTCCCTGGTGGTGCAGTGGTTGAGAATCCGCCTACCAATGCATGGGACACGGGTTCGAGCCCTGGTGCGGGCAGATCCCACATGCCACGGAGCAACTAAGCCTGTGCTCCGCAACAAGAGAAGCCACCGCAATGAGAAGCCTGCGCATCGCAATGAAGAGTAGCCCCCGCTTGCCGCAACTAGAGAAAGCCCGTGCACAGCAACAAAGACACAATGCAGCCAAAAATAAATGAATAAAAATAAATAAATAAATACATTTTTTAAAAATGTATTTTTGAAATTGGTAATTCTTTTTTTTTTCCTTATTTGACCTATGAAAGCTCTCACCTTGATAATGTTTCTGAGTCAGATTCTCTGAGATGAAGAAAGAATAAAGTAACTTAGGAAAAATTCATCAATTCTTTATGATTATGCAAAAAAATTGTGTACAATTTATGGAAATATACTTCATTTATATTTGTTGGTTGAACAACTGCTATTACTACTTCCGATTCCTGGGTTAGTAGAATTATAAATTTGGAGTTGGAATATGGTAGACCAGTATTTTTAAATTTATTTTAATTGCATTTCAGACCTTGTATGAATGTAAGGAAACTCCTTTAGGATGAAAAGTAAATTGAATGCAGGGATCTAGGGAAATGAGCAGGTGAGATGAGAGAATCTACAATCTCTGGCCACCTTGCACTTCTGTTTTGATAGCTACATGCAGTCAGTGTCAGTTGCAGGAGACAAAACCTAGCCCCACCCAAACATGGGATATTGGCTAGGGAGCATGTAATAAGGGCCAAAGGGGTATACCCTCCGTGAAAGAATGAATTCCAAGGAGACCTACTCTACAGAGAGAGGCAGTAGGGAAACTGGCTTCTTTCCCAAGTGGAGGAAAATTATTTCCCATGACATAACTTCATGCAAAACTTATAAGTCAGTCTTCACGTGGATTTGTGGCCCAAGCACACAGAGCCTTTGTGTTCCAAAATACTTTCATGCCAGTGTTTAGTCGTAAGTGATCTCTGATATATAGATTTAAAGTATTGCCTAAGTGGCCAGTGAACTTCCTGTGTCTCAAGGTTTTGCTTTCTTTACATAGGGTGCATTCATTAAAGTCCTCCATCAATAAACCAGGTTCTAGGTCTCATAAGATTATCAAAGCATAAGTAATAATTTGGCTTCAAATTATTTATAA
This sequence comes from Leucopleurus acutus, assembly GCF_964270905.1. Lineage (NCBI taxonomy): Eukaryota > Metazoa > Chordata > Mammalia > Artiodactyla > Delphinidae > Leucopleurus > Leucopleurus acutus. Next base: position 5,904,642 of record NC_139146.1, read on the forward strand.
AAATGATATTTTGTATTTTTTATTGATATATACTAAAGCAATGGAAATCCTTTCAGTTATTAGTGTCTGATTGGAGTTTTTGTATGTAAAATGACTATTTGCATTACCCATGTTTAAATTAACAATTATTAAAATACAGATTTTTATAACTACTTTTATTGATTTAAGTGTAACACATAAGTTTTGCTTTTAATTTATAAATCTGATAGCTTTTGTAAAAATATTAAAAATTCATTCTTTGACCATCATTAAATTAACTCAATTATTTTTACAGATTAAAATCTTCTTTAATGTATTACATCACTTATGTAATTGATCACATTTATAAATACATTTCAAACTGTAGTCACAGATTTAATATATCTGAATCTCTCAGGACTTTGAATATCAAAACGACATATTTACCATTCTATCAAATAAGTCTACCAATGCACTGAAATGCACAAATTAATGCCTAAATTTTTAGATGTAAAAATTCATATTATCTATTAGTCCAAGCATGGTTTGAAAACCTAAACATTTAAAATTAACTCCAAAGCCTAATATGCTAGGTCTTCAACTATATCAGATTCTTTTAAGCATTTCAGATATTTAAATGAAAAACAGAATGATCACCATGGTTAGAAAACATATTGCAAAGCTTAATACAAAAATACTAATACTATCGAACTGATTTGCTTCCCTATTTTGTATTTATTTCTGTACCTTCCAGGGATTACAGACTGATTTATAATACAAATAAAGAGATTGGAATTAAGATCTCATACTGGCTTAAGTTTCTTGATCTTAGTGTCAAAATACATTTACAGATTTGGGTTATGGCCCAAGATTCTGGACGGGCATATAGGACCTGGGGTTGATTACTTGATAATTCTACCTGAGCTGCATGTTAATATGGCTATTTTAGAGGAGTGTAGTTCTGTCTGTACTGAATGAATCAAGGGCAAGTAGAGAATTAAAAGTCATGCTTCTCAGGTTGAATTTGGTATTTTAATTTTTCAACTCAGTGTATAAAGTGTTCCCTGGGTAAGTTTTAAGACTCCTCCTCATTCTATTTTGGTTTTAACCTCTTTTGAATTTGTAACCTTATTTGGAAGATGGAAATCTGAACTCTCCAATAAAAGTGCAACTAATCCCCTTGCTCTTGGATTGCAATGAATAAAATTCATACTGCAGATCCTGGTAATAAAACTCTTTGTTGCTCGTGTAAAAACTAATTGACTTCTCCATGCTTTTTATTATATTTAACTTTCTTATCTAATTGATCACCATTTTATACTTACTGGACTAAATTCCTAATCTTGCATAACAAATTACTTTCAAAACTAGTGACTTACAAACCAGCGAGTGAAAATAACCTTTTTTTCCCCCTGTTGTTCACAGTTGTAAGCTGGGAATTTGGGAGGGGTCCAGCTGTAGGCTGTGGCTGTAGTTATTTTCAGGCTTGACTGAGGTGGGCATCCAACATGACTCACTCTGGTGACTGGCAGCTGGTGCTCACTGTTGACCGGAGTTCAGCTAGAGCAGTCAATTAGAGAGCCTACGCATAGCGCCTCCTTATGGTGGCTCACAGAATGGTGGCCTTAGGGCAGTTTCATTACTTATATGGTGGCTCAGAGCACCACTGGTAGGCTGGAGGCTGCATTTCTTTTATGACCTAGCCCTGGAAGTTATTTAATTGGAAGTATTCTTAGAGGTAATTAACATAGAGAACTATTATTATACTTGTATTTCTGTTGTTCCAGATTATAACTAAACAAAATGTATCAAGAAAATAGCTATTTCCCTTATTGTCTATATGAATACTTCGAAGGAACATTGTGCCTATGATTATGTAAAGTTTACCTGTGACCAAGTGTTTGTTTGCTTCTTGCTTGTTGATTTATATATTCCAAAATCTTTCTATGTGTTGTTTGAATAGCACTCACAGAAGAAAAAACAATCTCACAATAGTATGTCAATGGGAATGAAAGAAGAGTTTTTAAAGCAATTTTAGTTGTTGACCTAAAACAAACAGACTGCCAGATATTCCTCCAGCAAAGATGGGTTTATTTGGGATCAGCAAAGAATTGCAGCTCAGAGGCTGCAACCATGGCGAGCCATGTGCAAGTCCCTGCATGGCAAGGGAAAGAGAACTCTTTTTTTAGAAGAGAAAAGGAAGGTGGGAGGGCTATAGTAAGCAAAGAGTCTATGGCTTTTCATTGGCTGAATCCTTGCCCATGAAAAGAAAAGAAGAAGAAAGAAGAAAAACTCCTTCTTCCTGTTGGACTCTGCTACTGTCATAGGGTGTGAGAGCACCCCTTTCTGGTCTTCTGACTGTATTTTAACTGTTGCTTCTGTTTATTAATTTTTCCATAGCAATCTCAGGATATTATTTTTTTATCCAAAATGAGGCAAGTGATTATTTACAAAATTCATCTTAAATTCTTGATCTGTAGTAGTTTTCAACAGTTTAGCCTTTAAAACTGTGTTTAAATTTAAATTACCTTTAAGTGAATAAGATGGACTTTGGGTCTATTCATTTCATATGTCTAGATCTTCTTCTGATGAAAAATTATTTTAATTTATAAGTTGCTCTTGATAACTTTCATAAGCTGTAGTATCATCTATTCAATGTCCCTCATCTATTTCACTGATAATTATGGGGAATGTCTATTCATCCATATGTCTAACTTTTGTTTTAGTCTTTGCATCTTACCTATCATTAAAAAATATCTGACACATTCATTCTTTGCTTAGATATATTAAGATAAGTCTTAAAACACCTAAGACATCAGACAAATAATCTAGTGTGGTGAAAAAAATTTACGTCTTTAACAATTTGTCCAAAACTATGTTAAGTCACGCTAAAAGTGTGTTCCATGATTCAGACATTATCAACAGAACCTTTTTCCTTGAATAACCACACATCAGCATGCGATAGCATTTATTTATGATCAGCTTCCCTATTTATCACACAATAAAGAGCATACTCTTTAATTTAGTGCATTAACCTTAATATAATTCATCATTTTTGCTCTGTTATGAAATGCACTGTCTAGTTTAGCTGACGTTCATCAGAATTTCTCAGTGTAGAAAACACTGAGTTGATTCACATCCTGGTGCAATCTTCTTAATCTGAGTAGCTACTCATAAATATTTCCCTGTGGTTATATTTTCTGGAGCAACAGAAGTTAATCCTGCCCAGAACTTAAACTCCAAACCACATTTACTGCCACTGATGACATTTTTTAGGAGTCACAGCAAAGTCAAATTGTTGAAGTGTACACTCTTAATTTCTGAATGTAGCTGGTTTATGGGTTTATATTATGTGCATGTAAGTGTGTGTACCAGAACTCGTTTTTAGATCCCTTCTCAGCCCAACAGTTGTGCTTTTAGATTTCTCCGAAGAGAGAAGGCATACTAAATGATCACACTTACATTCCTCAAGATGAAGCATTTTGGGGGGACCGGGAATATTAAATTTTAAAAACACATACCTACAAATAGAGTCACAGATGTAAAAAACAAACTTATGCTTACCAGGGAGGGGAAGGGGTGGGGAGGGATAAATTGGGAGGTTGGGATAGACATAGACACACTACTATATATGAAATAGATAATGAATAAGGACCTACTATATAGCTCAGGGAACTCTACTCAGTAATCTGTAATGACCTCTATGGGAAAAGAATCTTAAAAAGAGTGGATCTGTGTATATGTATAACTGATGCACTTTGCTGTACAGCAGAAACCAACACAACATATACTATACTACAATAAAAATTTTTAAAAATTTAAAAAGAACCAAAAAAACCATATTTTTTAACTTTCTTAGGTGAAAAACTTGAGGGAAAATTAACTTCTATACTTTTCACTATAATGAAAGATTTATTAGAAAAGTTTATTTCAAATACCACCCACCCATCAGGTAGCTCTTCCTTTCATTTACAAACTGAATAACATGTCCAGAAATGGCTAGAAATATTACCCTAAAATTTCAGTTTTGATATATCTTGACTTAGCTTTCCTTTGCTTTTTATTTTAGTCTGTCTCACTGGTGTCAATGTTCTGATTAGTTTCTGCTGGTATGAAATAAAAGTGATTCAGACATCATCTGTTAGATGTGATCCTTTCATATGCTGTTCTTATTCTCAGAATTGACACAACTTAAAAATTGTCCAGGATAGAGAATCCCTTTCCAGTTCAATTTTGGTCATGTACAAACAGGTTGTACATACAATAAACTCTGCTGATATCCTTGGGCAGAGTATAAGCTCCCAGTTTCACGGATTTTTAAAAAAAATTGCAGTCATGATACACATTTATAGTTTTATTTTTGTAGTTACACCGTCTTTGAATTATTAAAGCCACACTGAATGGTTTGTGGAAGTATTGTGTACATGCTTCTTCGGAGCACTGTAGTTTCATTTGTACACAGGTTAACAATAAAACCTACCCATAAACCATTCTCCATATATAATTTCTGAATTTTCTTCTTCCTACATAGCTAGAAAAACATTTTAAAATGCATTTTAAATGACATGCACAGTATCCAAAGAATAATATCCTTGGCTTGATTTTAAGAATTATATTGACTTGCTTTGGAAACGTCTCATGCATACACAGCAGTAAACTTTGCAGTACGTGGGCCTCTCACTGTTGTGGCCTCGCCCATTGCGGAGCACAGGCTCCGGACGCGCAGGCTCAGCGGCCATGGCTCACAGGCCCAGCCGCTCCGCAGCATGTGGGATCCTCCCGGACCGGGGCACGAACCCGTGTCCCCTGCACCGGCAGGCGGACTCTCATCCACTGCGCCACCAGGGAAGCCCAGCAGTAAACTTTTTAACTGAGGAGAGTATGGTAGCTTAGTATCATTCAGGATATACAGTAGAAAATTTGAGCATTATAAATGTAAATGCCAAAATGCTTAAAATCTTACTGATTACATTTCACATGGAAAATCACCTCATTTTACATTTTCTCAGAAGCAGGAGAAACTATATCCATATCTCTTGTATTTATTTAACTTAGAGTTCCTCACATTCAAAACGTTACTTATTTGCCTCTTAGAATGACATATGTGTTAGTAGTATGGAAAACTATCTTCAAGGGTTTAACCTAAGAAGTTAAGGTCTCTCATAGTTTAAATTTATTCTGAGAACACTTCTGCTTATGCATGCAGATGGGCTAATGGTACTGTGACTATCATTAACCTGGAGTCACTTGCAAAATGCTATGCAGAGAGATTATTTTCTGTGATTACAGGCTTGGGCTTTCAGTTTCATGGCCTATTTTTGAGCATAATGTCTTTTTTTTTTTTTTTTTGTCCCTCAGCAAAACACAAAGATTTTGCTAAAATGAATTAATTCTGTGATTGATTGCCTCCCAACTCCAGATTCTCTCAACTGCAGTTACTGCGTTTTCCAAAGCTCAGTGCATCGCTGCAGGTCGTGGCCCAGTAAGTCACTGACGTATCTCTACATATGGTCGCCTCCATCAGTTCTGCGGTGGCATGTCTCTCTTTGTCATCGATTCTTTTCACACAACCAGCCTAGCAGATCTGAATTCAAGTGACCAACATTTTGGTGCTGAGGAACTCACTATTCCGCAACATTTTGCTGTTTGTATTTTAATCCTTCCATTTCATGGCAGGGATTTTTTGCAAGTATGTAGGTGGCATTAGGAAAATCAGCGAGCCTCTGAATAAAATTTTACACATATTAATGTTTTATATTTCACTGGAATTTGTACCTTGGCCCTTTTTTTTTTTTTTTTTTCTCACTGTTGCGGCCTCTCCCGTTGCGGAGCACAGGCTCCGGACGCGCAGGCTCAGCGGCCATGGCTCACAGGCCCAGCCGCTCCGCGGCATGTGGGATCTTCCCGGACCGGGGCACGAACCCGTGTCCCCTGCATCGGCAGGCGGACTCTCAACCACTGCGCCACCAGGGAAGCCCACCTTGGCCCTTTAAAGCTTAGTTTCATCTGGAATTATATCTCTTGTGGATTTATCTTTATAATATCTTTATCATATCTATAGACATAGCTAATCACTTTCTTGGAACTTTCTTGTATTCCTTTGTCTGAGTTCTATCAGAATCGTTGCTGCTAAGTGTGAAAGCTGGGAGCCATCTCTACTTCTTTTTTATGTTTAACTAACCATTCCCACCCTGTCACGTAACAAGTATGCTTTTACTTCTTGTGTTCCTCCATTTACTCTTTCCTTTGCATCGCTGCGTTTCACTCCATCAATGTTGCACTCAGTAAACTCTGCAGTCCTCATTTGACACGTGTGGAGAGCATTGCAAAGTGGTAAACTCGGGGCATTTGTGACAAGGGCACATTTCCTAAGAAAATAATCTGAGATGAACACAATATGTATAAATACGTTGTACACGTTGAAAATTGCTTTTAAGATGATCTTCCTCCGGCTGGCTATTCTTTGTATCAGCTCTGCTAATGAAGCCATGTGTAGTCAGGATAGACTTGTTAGAAATTCTGCTTTGGAGAATCTTCACAGAAACTTACAGTTTTCAGATTCTTTGTAATTCCTTCCATATCAACTTTTATCTTCATTTCAACCTAATGTTGTCTCATGGATTTTCATTCTAAGTTCATACATGCTGTATCTTTTTGCATTCGTTTTTAGCGTGGCAGATACTTTCCTGGAATTTCTTTCTGGATACAGCCATAGAATATTTTTAACGGTGTTTACTTTTCATAAATCTTCAGGATGATTTCATGGCCCCTTTCTGTTTTTGTATTGTTCATCAACCATAAGGGTTCCTTCCTTCCTTCTTTCCCTCCCTCCTTTCCTTCCTTCCTTCCTTCCTTTCTTTCTTTCTCTCTCTTTCCTCCCTCACTTCTTTCTTCCTTCCTTCCTTCCTTCCTTTCTTTCCCTCTCTCCCTCCCCCTCCTTCCCTTCCTTCCTTTTTTTTTGCTTTACTCATTCTCTCTCCTTCCTTCCTTCTCTCCCCCTCTCTCTCTCCCTCCCCTCCTTCCTTTCCTCCCTTTCTTTTTGCTTTACTCATTCTCAGGTGAGATGACCTCCCATAAGACTCAGTTTTCCTTCAGAGGTAAAGGGTTGGCATATACTTGCCTTGGCTCCCTGCTGCCTTGGTGATGGTTACTGGTCCCTCCAGCCCTACAGCTGGAATTTAGGTTGATTTCTTCAGCGGCCAGTCTAACACTCAATTATTCTTCTCTTTTGAAATGTGATTTTTCCTACCCCATTACTCTAAAAAGACACTAAAACAAACAAAAAAAACAAATGAAAAACCCTTCCATTCTCCAAACTCAGTATCCTTACGGTTATATTTTCTTGAAAATATTGCACTTTACTTTTTGGAATAATTTATCCCAAGAAGTGGTGTAATACTGGCCACATCCCTTCCCTATCACCTCTTCTCCCCATTCCCCACCCCTCCACTCTCACCTGATTTGTCCCAGATCTGTTGATTTTAAGACTGTTTCAGAATTAATGTAGAAAGCTAGAAGTGGATGGAAGAGGACTCTCTGCCTCAAAAAAAAAAGATTAAGAAATTGCCCATTTTTTCTGACTGGTACAAATTCTAGATCTAAGGTAGAGGCAACTTGCTAACTTGTGAGCCTGTGTCATAATATTAAACCTGTGTATTACCAGGGTGAAGCTATTATTTGCTAAGACCAGTGCTATTTTTTTAAATAACAAATATTCTCCCACATTGTTGTAATAAGGTGTCTTTGAGTCTTGTTTTTAAGGTTTCACATTTTCTGTGTCATTAAAACTATTTCAGGAATCTGAAAGAGGTATAACCCAGACAATATTTAAGCTGAGAAATCTTATGGTCTTGGTTTGCCTCACTTGTTTTTAGATACATTCCCAGAATTTCACTGCGGCCTTCCTTTTCAGACCTCAGTTGTGAGAGTAGAATATTTGGTTTGAGCTCTGTTCTAAATACAGTAGAATATAAACTCTCAGGGCTGCAGACAGTGTAGCCATATCGTTTTTTTTTGGTTTGTTTTTTGTTTTTTTTTGTGGTACGCGGGCCTCTCACCGTTGCGGCCCCTCCCGCTGCGGAGCACAGGCTCTGGACGCACAGGCTCAGCGGCCATGGCTCACGGGCGGCATGTGGGATCTTCCCGGACCGGGGCACGAACCCGTGTCCCCTGCATCGGCAGGCGGACTCACAACCACTGCGCCACCAGGGAAGCCCAGCCATATTGTTTTAAAGCTGTTGTATTGGGAATATGTCTCGCCATTGACATGTGTAAAAATGTGAGCTCAGCTAATTTAACAGCAGTGATTCTCTAGTAGAATACTATAGAAGGTGGAAAAATTGAATACCATTTCAAGAGGGTAGATGAAACCATAATGAAACATTTGGCAGTGATGTGCTTGATATTTTAATATGTGCAGAAAAAATAAGGCATAACTCAATTCAATCCCTCTAGCACAGAGATAAACTAAGTACTGAACTTAAATTTGAGATCTGCCACTATTTGAACTCAGTAACGGCTCTGTTTGTAGCCCCGAATAAGGAAGCATAAAATTGCCAGTGGAACAGAGAACATAATTTCTGACCTTAAGAAATTTGCAATTTGATGGATGTTCCAATCTTTTGATGTTACACAGACCGAATAATTCAGTATATTTTTTAAAAAGTAAAAAGTCATACACATAGCTGATTCTTGAAATGCTGATTTTTCAGCACAGATCACTACAGCAGTGAACAGAAAGAGGGGAAATGGCATATTTTCCTATGAAGGGTAAATGATTTAAAAGAACTTACACTTTGAAAGTTTCATCAAATCAGTGTATTTTAAGTGAATTTAACTTGTTCATAGAGGTTTGCCTTCCATTAGAGTCTATGACTACCCTGATCTCCCAAAGGTCAAGGACTCATAATACTGAATACACAGTAGACTTATATTAAATGTTCCTTGAGTGATAAGTAAATGAATGAATACACTGTTAGTAATTTAGAATAAGGAAACAAGATTTACCTGCCTTTAAATTTTTTTCCTGTGAAAGAGGTTTTTAATAAATTTCTTTAAAACTTTGTCAAACTCCTAAGAAATGTGCAGGTGAATAAACTATCTTTATGCATTGGTTAAACAATAAGCAATTGATTGGTGCATTAAAATTCATGCATTGATTCATTATTAACCTCTCAATGTCTACTAATCGTATTTGCTGTTTTCTTACTCTGCAGTGAAATCTGCTATCAGGGGTTGCCATGGGTCTTTGTAGTGTAGTTTGTTCGTTTAGCAAAATTCTAGCATCATGTTTAGTTACCAGATAACAGGCTAAAACTCTAGGAACTTAATCCAAGATTCTACATGCTAGATTAATCCCTTTACCTCTCCATGTCAGCTCTCCGCTCTTCTCTGCCTTGTTCTGTGCTCCCAGAAGGCTGAGTTAGGTGGACAACATCATTGGCTTCCAACAGAATTTGGCAAGTTGAGAGCCTAGGAAGCAGATTGGAAAGAAGGGCAGGTGGTGTATGGAGACCCTTTGAAAGAGGGTTACAGCTTCTCTCAAGGCAGCTCTTCCCTGTAACTATAGCATCTTCTGGCCTAGCCTTGGGGACATAGGGGCAGTCCTGTGATCTGACATTCTCTCTAATGCTTTCTTTATACTTGTTTATTAATACTCTTTGTTAAATCCTTCTGGAATAATCATAATTTGAGCATTCAATCTGTTTCCTCTTGGGACCCCATAAGAGGAAAATGTTCTTACTTTTGTGCTCAATACTACAGCATCAAAACACCATCTTTCTCAAAAAGACTCCAACTTGACATGATGATGTTAAGAGAAACTTAAGGAAAAATAATAAAAATACCTTTAAATCTTTATTTGAATCTTAACAAAGCTTTTTTTTTCTTTTTGAAAATGATATTACAGAAAGACAGAAAAATTTTTCATTCAATGATTTTTTTCTTTCTGTCTCTTTACAAGTTTATCAGAAAGAATGCAACAGTCATGCGTTATGAAGCAAAATTATTCAGTAGGAAATGCTCACAGACATCTGAGTTATTGAACTAAATCTGTCAGTTTCAAAATGCTAAACTCCTTGAATGTTTCAAGGAAATGAAATCAGGTCTACTGCCTGAAAATTAAAAAAAAAAAAAATATATATATATATATATATATATATATAATACGTTCAATTGAAACACCGACAATTGGTATTGTAAAACCTATTTTACCAGTGCAGTGCAGGGACTTTTTATTAGTGTTGTATAAATCAAACTGCTTCACAATATTATTATTCATCAGATTTTTACTCTGAGAATGTTATTCGTCCTTGAGTTCAGACTGTATAAATCAATTTATACTCAGGATCTTGAAGTAAACACAGTTCACATTAATCTTTTGGTTACTTGGTATTTTCTTAATGCCCATGCAGGGAGCCTCTATAGATCATATGCACTTGCTTATTGCTGCCTTAGCCTTTTTTTCAAGTTGTTTCTTATGAGAAAAAAATGCATCTCTGTATCAGGATTATGAGGGTCTTTGGTTCATGGACTGTGTTACATACTCCTTTAGGATTCTCTAAAGCACGCATTAGGCATACATTACAAATGTTTGTTGTTAGAAATCAGTGATTAAAGCTATTCCATAGCAATGCTGAGTTGTCTGATTATGGAAGGCCTAGGAATATCAGAATTGTTATCTGAATCAAGCTTTAGAAACATGAAATTTTGGCTTTGAAAGAGACTATCTTATGCTAACCTCTACTCACTAGTCTGTTACCAAATGTTACAACGCATACCATATAGCCAACATTGTTTTAAGCAGAGTGAAGAATGTAAAAATGAGATACAAATGAAACTATAACTTCAGTGAGGTTATATTATAAACTTTAAAATATGATAGACATCTCTAAGCATTTTAACTTACTCAAATTTAAACATTTTCTCCATTTAGGAGGAACCCTCATGGAGTTAGTTTTGCTAAGAGTCAAGGCTCCACTGCCACCATATTGAAGCTGAGAAAGCTAGATATTCCTTCTGCCAGTTGCTGGGAAGAGAAGACGTAACTTGCTGAGACTTTGAGTCTTGAGTATTTAAAGCAAATAGGGAAGTTAAGCATGGAGGTTGAGGTACTAAATTATTTTTTGGCGTGGAGGTTGAGGTACTGAATCAGTAGAGACAAAGAGAACCCCTTATTCAAATTGTTTCTGGAACTAACCTGGACTATTTCCTGTTTCCTAAACATTCTTGGATCCTGCTTATATCCCAGGCCTGATTCTACAGGCTTCATTGATTCTGTAAATTCTTTTTCTGCTGAAGTTATCTAGAGCTGGTTCCGTTGCTTGCAGTCAAGAACTGGAATTGACATGTAAGGTAAAAACTAAACTGCATACAAATACTTAGAAAGTTAAACATTAGTCATGATGATATCTGTATGTGACATAAAGAATGAGTGTGGGCTCTAGTTTTCATGAAAGATTCCATGGAACAGAAGATACATATGTTGGAACTTGATGAATGAGCAGAATCTGAATCAGCAGGAATGAGAAGGGAGGGAATTCCAGGGCCTATAAGCAAGACTGTTAATGCCAATGGCTCAGGAATGAGTGGCATTATGGAGAGGCAGTGCCTATTTTTCCAGAATGAAAGTAATTTGAATCTTTTGATTCTCACTATAATTTTCTTACATATTTTAGTCTTGTTAATTTACATACAATCTCCAAATTTGTTAAAAAAAAAACCTGGTGATGAAGAGTGCGGATTATGGTCTATGTATATTCACAAAACAAACATACATACATAGATTTTTAAATGAGTGTGTATGTGAATGACACACAGGTTCTTATATGAACACTTTCTTACTGAATCAGTTGGACCCAATCTGTCATGTTCTTTCATTGAACAAATCCCCTGGTGCTGCCAGTGTTCTTGTCATGCTTGGTGGCAGTGAGAGGAAGCAGTATAGGTACTTAAGAAATACTTTGGGGCTTCCCTGGTGGCGCAGTGGTTGAGAGTCTGCCTGCCGATGCAGGGGACACGGGTTCGTGCCCCGGTCCGGGAGGATCCCACATGCCGAGGAGCGGCTGGGCCCATGAGCCATGGCTGCTGAGCCTGCGCGTCCGGAGCCTGTGCTCTGCAACGGGAGAGGCCACAACAGTGAGAGGCCCGCGTACAGCAAAAAAAAAAAAAAGAAATACTTTGAGTCAACCAACTCTTGAACTCCTCATCCATGGATAGATCAAAACTATATTTCAGTGACTATGGGTAGTGTTTACAAAGGTTAAAAAATAGTAGAGTTTAAACTTAGCTATATCAGGTTGAGAACAAACAACAGAAAATTGAGATTCAAACTGTCACATTTTTATATAAAGAGGTGTTTTGAATTTTTCTTCCTCTTCTTTATTAGTTATTTAGTTAATTGTTCTATCAATGATTCTCAATTTCAAAAACAATGATAAGCATGAGAAGGAAATGCCCTTAAGCCCAGTTTAGTCAGTGAATAAGAGTTAAATATTAAAATTTGGTTAAAAATGTCTAAAATAAGCAAATGTTTGTGCTAAAAATCGAATGAAGTTAAGCAAAATTTTATGAGCCTCTTCCACATGCTAGGCGGTGTCTTAGTGGGAGAAAAACAATGATAATTAGGAGGAAATCCTGGGCTTCGAAAGGCTTACATCCCAGAGAAAAGAAGGATATTCTTTTGTTCCATTTTGGGGGTCAGAGTGGGCTTCATGCGGGGTTATAAATGGGAACTCACCTGCTGTGTTTTTGGGCCAACATTTTTTTCCCATTAAATTTTGGGAAATCCTCAAGCAAGTGCAACTCCATGAGTGCTGCCTCAAGAATATACCCCTCCAGAGATTAGTATTTCTCCATTAAAAATTGGAAGGTAAATTACTTTTTATCAGCATCAGTAGATATATTTTGTAACTGTTTTTATGATTCTTTATGAAGGAGGAAGTGAAGACTGAATCTAGGAGGACCTTGTCTCTAAAACGTAGAGCTGCCTCTGAATTCACTTTTAATAAGTTCTCTATGCAAAACCGCTATTGAATAATATCCTTAATATGTCACATTGTTTTAATGGTGGCAGCTCTTTCATGGTAAATTGCTATCAAAGGAAGTACAGTAGACTGAGATTCAAAATTCTTGGTATAGTACTGGTTCTTGTGCTCACTAGCTGTGTAACCTTTAAAGAGCATGTAATCACATCCAATTTTCCTATAACATAGGCCTGTTGAAGGATTATATACAGTAATGAATATAAAATCTTAAGTGAACTATGAAATGCTACAAATAGGAGCAATTATATTTTTAAGGTTTTAAAAAAGATGCTCAGTAGAAAATGGTACAGTACATTTAACAATTAGTTTCTACCCTTTGTAGTCCCTGACTTTGGAGAGCTTATGATTTCTTAGGGGAGAAAGACAGGATTATAAGTTTACCTTACATACAAGCTAGTGCCGTGATCCAACAATACTTGGCATAGGTTTTGCACAGAAAGAAATAATTCAACAAGGATTTGTAAAAGAGGTAAATTAATGTTAGTCCAGCTTGCCAAGATGTAAGCCCTGACCCTGGTCTACATCGCGTTTGAGGAGGGGATACTTTTTGTAATTGTGCCTACTTCTGTTTTGCACAAGATTGTCTGATGCGTTCGGGGCATCCTAAGCACCTTCTGTAGATTAGGAATGAAATGTTAAAATTATCCATTTTAATTTATATCCACAATATAATGTTGTCCACAGTAGATTTTGGAGATCTCTTAATATCAGGTTTATTATTTGAGTTGAGGTAAGGAAATTGTTCTGATGATTTTTTTGTTCTTAAGACTAATAAACATACTGTGTCCTATCTCTGTACTTTGACCAATTTAATAAAACGGTCGAATTTTAATATTTAAATTACAAGCATTATTATTTAGCTATTAAAGATTATCAGAACATGGTGACAAGTATGCATCTGTGATCAGAATAGTCACTACGCTTAACTATTGCTCATCTTAATGATTGATTTATTATTCCTCCAAATTGATACAACAGTGGCTTCTGATTTGTTACACTGTGTATCATGAATTATACTGAATTTCTTTGCTACCCTTCAGTATATTTGGGACAGCAGTAATCACTGCTTGAGAGCTCAATGGATATGAGATAAAACTATAATGAATTAATAAATATTTAATAAGAGCCATGTACAGTGAATCTATATGTGTGTCCTATATTAAAAATATTCTACATAAATACTGTTATCCAAAAATCTTGCAAAATACACAAAGATTCCTCTGCTTCAAATATATTGTCTGTAGGATACCTTTTCCTTGTAATCTAGTCTACTAATTTTCAAAATAATACAATATTCAACAGAGACACAAATTTCAACATTTCATGCCTGTTCTTGTACTGGTGAGAAACGCATTGCATAGCCACAGTCACATTCAATTTTGTGTGTATTTTTACTGAAGTAACATGCTGAATTTTAAAACAAAAATAAATATTTTAATCCATTCTGCTTTCTTTCTCTCTTTTATTATTTCATCAAAGTGACCCTTTCACTGTGAAATCCAGATGAGATATCATAATGGAAAATGCCATCAATAATGGAGTATCTGTTTTTTCATATGAAAGAGTAGCTAGGTATCCTAAAATTCTGAGACTGCCATCTCATATTTGTTGTGTGTCTACTAAAGGGCCTCCTTTTCTTGCTGGATAATGTTTCTCACACACATACTTATATTTTAGTATTAGAAGAATCACAAAAAAATGCATAATAGCAATTAGTTTAAATATTCAAACGAACAGTCCAACTGATATTTAATTAGTTTTAACTATTAGGATAGATATTCATATATTCTTGTTTTTTTAACACCTTTATTGGAGTATAATTGCTTTACAATGGTGTGTTAGTTTCTGCTTTAAAACAAAGTGAATCAGCTATACATATACATATATCCCCATATCTCCTCCTTCTTGCATCTCCCTCCCACCCTCCCTATCCCACCCCTATAGGTGGTCACAAAACACCGAGATGATCTCCCTGTGCTATGTGGCTGCTTCCCTCTAGCTATCTGTTTTACGTTTGGTAGTGTATATAATCATGCCACTCTCTCACATTGTCCCAGCTCACCCTTCCCCCTCCCTGGGTCCTCAGCTCCATTCTCTACATCAGCGTGTTTACTCCTGTCCTGCCCCTAGGTTCTTCAGAACCTTTTTGTTTTTTTTCTAGATTTCATATATATGTGTTAGCATACGGTATTTGTTTTTCTCTTTCTGACTTACTGCACTCTGTGTGACAGACTCTAGGTCCATGCACCTCACTACAAATAACTCAATTTCTTTTCTTTTTATGTCTAAGTAATATTCCATTATATATATGTGCCACATCTTCATTATCCATTCAACTGTCGATGGACACGTAGGTTGCTTCCATCTCCTGGCTATTGTAAATAGAGCTACAATGAACATTGTGGTACATGACTCTTTTTGAATTATGGTTTTCTCAGGGTATATGCCCAGTAGTGGGATTGCTGGGTCATATGGTAATTCTATTTTTAGTTATTTAAGGAACCTCCATACTGTTCTCCACAGTGGCTGTATCAATTTACGTTCCCACCAACACTGCAAGAGGGTTCCCTTTTCTCCACACCCTCTCCAGCATTTACTGTTTGTAGATTTTTTGATGGTGGACATTCTGACTGGTATGAGGTGATACCTCACTGTAGTTTTGATTTGCATTTCTCTAATGATTAGTGATGTTGAGCATTCTTTCATGTGTTTGTTGGCAATCTGTATATCTTCTTTGGAGAAATGTCTATTTAGGTGTTCTGCCCATTTTTGGATTGGGTTGTTTGTTTTTTTGATATTGAGCTGCATGAGCTGCTTGTAAATTTTGGAGGTTAATCCTTTGTCAGTTGCTTCATTTGCAAATATTTTCTCCCATTTTGAGGGTTGTCTTTTTGTCTTGTTTATGGTTTCTTTTGCTGTGCAAAAAAGCTTTGAAGTTTCATTAGGTCCCATTTGTTTATTTTTGTTTTTATTTCCATTTCTCAAGGAGGTGGATCAGAAAGGATCTTGCTGTGATTTATGTCAGAGTGTTCTGCCTATGTTTTCCTCAAAGAGTTTTATACTGTCTGGCCTTACATTTAGATCTTTAATCCATTTTGAGTTTACTTTTGTGTATGGTGTTAGGGAGTGTTCTAGTTTCATTCTTTTACATGTAGCTGTCCAGTTTTCCCAGTACCACTTATTGAAGAGGCTGTCTTTTCTCCATTGTATATTCTTGCCTCCTTTATCAAAAATAAGGTGACCATACGTATGTGGGTTCATCTCTGGGCTTTCTATCCTGTTTCACTGATCTGTATTTCTGTTTTTGTGCCAGTATCATACTGTCTTGATTACTATAGCTTTGTAGTATAGTCTGAAGTCAGGGAGCCTGTTTCCTCCAGCTCCATTTTGCTTTCTCAAGATTTCTTTGGCTATTTGGGGTCTTTTGTGTTTCCATGCAGATTGTGAAATTTTTTGTTCTAGTTCTGTGGAAAATGCCATTGGTAGTTTGATAGGGATTGCATTAATCTGTAGATTGCTTTGGGTAGTATGCTCATTTTTACAGTGTTGATTCTTCCAATCCAAGAACATGGTATATCTCTCCACCTGTTTGTATCATCTTTAATTTCTTTCATCAGTGTCTTATAGTTTTCTGCATATACATCTTTTGTATCCTTAGGTAGGTGTTTTCCTAGGTATTTTATTCTTTTTGTTGCAGTGGTAAATAGGAGTGTTTCCTTAGTTTCTCTTTCAGATTTTTCATCATTAGTGTATAGGAATGCAAGGGATTTCTGTGCATTAGTTTTGTATCCTGCTACTTTACCAAATTCGTTGATTAGCTCTAGTAGTTTTCTGGTAGCATCTTTAGGATTCTCTATGTATAGAATCATGTCATCTACAAACAGTGACAGTTTTACTTCTTCTTTTCCGATTTGGATTTCTTTTCCTTCACTGACTGAATGCTGTGGCTAAAACTTCCAAAACTATGTTGAATAATAGTGGTGAGAGTGGGCAACCTTGTCTTGTTCCTGATGTTAGTGGAAATGCTTTCAGTTTTTCACCATTGAGAACAATTTTGGCTGTGGGTTTGTCATATATGGCCTTTATTATGTTGAGGTAAGTTCCCTCTATACCTACTTTCTGGAGGGTTTTTATCATAAATGGGTGTTGAATTTTGTTGAAAGCTTTTTCTGCATCTACTGAAACGATCATATAGTTTTTCTCCTTTAATTAGTTAATATGGTTTATCACATTGATTGATTTGCATATATTGACGAATCCTTGCATTCCTGGGATAAACCCCACTTGATCATGATCCTTTTAATGTGCTGTTGGATTCTGTTTGCTAGTATTTTGTTGAAGATTTTTGCATGTATGTTCATCAGTGATATTGGCCTGTAGTTTTCTTTCTTTCTGACATCTTTGTCTGGTTTTGGTATCAGGGTGATGGTGGCCTCAGAGAATGAGTTTTGGAGTGTTCCTCCCTCTGCTCTATTTTGGAAGAGTTTTAGAAGGATAGGTGTTAGCTCTTCTCTAAATGTTTGATAGAATTCACCTCTGAAGCATCTGGTCCTGGGTTTTTGTTTGTTGGAAGATTTTTAATCACAGTCTCAATTTGAGTGCTTGTGATTGGTCTCTTTATATTTTCTGTTTTTTCCTGGTTCAGTCTTGGAAGACTGTGCTTTTCTAAGAATTTGTCCATTTCTTCCAGGTTGTCCATTTTATTGGCATGTAGTTGCTTGTAGTAACCTCTCATGATCCTCTGTATTTCTGCAGTGTCAGTTGTGACTTCTCCTTTTCATTTCTAATTCTCTTGATTTGAGTCTCCTCCCTTTTTTTTCTTGATGAGTCTGGCTAATAGTTTATCAATTTTCCTTATCTTCTCAAAGAACCAGCTTTTAGTTTTGTTGATCTTTGGTATCATTTCCTTCATTTCTTTTTCATTTATTTCTGATCTGATCTTTATGAGTTTTTCCTTCGGCTATCTACGTGGGTTTTTTTGTTCTTTCTCTGATTGCTTTAGGTGTAAGATTAGGTTGTTTATTTGAGATGTTTCATGTTTCTTGAGGTAGGATTGTCTTGCTATAAACTTCCCTCTTAGAACTGCTTTTGCTGCATCCCATAGGTTGTTGTTTTTTTTTTTTAACATCTTTATTGGAGTATAATTGCTTTACAATGGTGTGTTAGTTTCTGCTTTACAACAAAATGAATCAGTTATATATATACATATATTCCCATATCTCTTCCCTCTTGCGTCTCCCTCCCTCCCACCCTCGCTATCCCACCCCTCCAGGCGGTCACAAAGCACCGAGCCAATATCCCTGTGCTCTGCGGCTGCTTCCCACTAGCTATCTACCTTACGTTTGGTGGTGTATATATGTCCATGCCTCTCTCTCGCTTTGTCACACCTTACCCTTCCCCCTCCCCATATCCTCAAGTCCATTCTCTAGTAGGTCTGTGTCTTTATTCCTGTCTTACCTCTAGGTTCTTCATGACATTTTTTTTCTTAAATTCCATATATATGTGTTAGCATACGGTATTTGTCTCTCTCTTTCTGACTTACTTCACTCTGTATGACAGACTCTAGGTCTATCCACCTCATTACAAATAGCTCAATTTCATTTCTTTTTATGGCTGAGTAATATTCCATTGTATGTATGTGCCACATCTTCTTTATCCATTCATCTGATGATGGGCACTTAGGTTGTTTCCATCTCTGGGCTATTGTAAATAGAGCTGCAATGAACATTTTGGTACATGACTCTTTTTGAATTATTGTTTTCTCAGAGTATATGCCCAGTAATGGGATTGCTGGGTCATATGGTAGTTCTATTTGTAGTTCTATTTGTAGTTTTTAAAGGAACCTGCATACTGTTCTCCACAGTGACTGTATCAATATACATTCCCACCAACAGTGCAAGAGGGTTCCCATTTCTCCACACCCTCTCCAGCATTTATTGTTTCTAGATTTTTTGATGATGGCCATTCTGACTGGTGTGAGATGATATCTCATTGTAGTTTTGATTTGCATTTCTCTAATGATTAATGATGTTGAGCATTCTTTCATGTGTTTGTTGGCAGTCTGTATATCTTCTTTGGAGAAATGTCTATTTAGGTCTTCTGCCCATTTTTGGATTGGGTTGTTTGTTTTTTTTGTTATTAAGTTGCATGAGCTGCTTCTAAATTTTGGAGATTAACCTTTGTCAGTTGCTTCATTTGCAAATATTTTCTCCCATTCTGAGGGTTGTCTTTTGGTCTTGTTTATGGTTTCCTTTGCTGTTCAAAAGCTTTGAAGTTTCATTAGGTCCCATTTGTTTATTTTTGTTTTTTTTTCCATTTCTCTAGGAGGTGGGTCAGAAAGGACCTTGCTGCGATTTATGTCATACAGTGTTCTGCCTATGTTTTCCTCGAAGAGTTTGATAGTTTCTGGCCTTACATTTCGGTCTTTAATCCATTTTGACTTTATTTTTGTGTATGGTGTTAGGGAGTGTTCTAGTTTCATTCTTTTTTATGTAGCTGTCAAGTTTTCCCAGCACCACTTATTGAAGAGGCTGTCCTTTCTCCACTGTACATTCCTGCCTCCTTTATCAAAGATAAGGTGACCATATGTGCGTGGGTTTACCTCTGGGCTTTTTATCCTGTTTCATTGATCTATCTTTCTGTTTTTATGCCAGTATCATACTGTCTTGATTACTGTGCTTTGTTGTACAGTCTGAAGTCAGTGCACCCCATAGGTTTTGGGTCGTTGTGTTTTCATTGTTATTTGTTTCTAGGTATTTTTTGATTTCCTCTTTGATTTCCTCAGTGATTTCTTGGTTATTATGTAGTGTATTGTTTAGCCTCCATGTGTTTGTATTTTTTACAGATTTTTTCCTGTAATTGATATCTAGTCTCAGCGTTGTGGACAGAAAAGATACTTGATATCATGTCAGTTTTCTTATATTTACCAAGGCTTCATTTGTGACCCAAGATATCATCTATTCTGGAGAATGTTCCATGAGCACTTGATAAGAAAGTGTATTCTGTTGTTTTTGGATGGCATGTCCTATAAATATCAATTAAGTCATCTTGTTTAATGTATCATTTAAAGCTTGTGTTTCTGTATTTATTTTCATTTTGGATGATCCATCCATTGGTCAAAATGGGGTGTTAAAATCCCCTAATATGATTGTGTTACTGTCGATTTCCCCTTTTATGGCTGTTAGCATTTGCCTTATGTATTGAGGTGCTCCTATGTTGGGTGCATAAAGATTTACAATTGTTTTATCTTCTTCTTGAATTGATCCCTTGATCATTATGTAGTGTCCTTCTTTTTCACTTGTAATAGTCTTTATTTTAAAGTCTATTTTTTCTGATATGAGAATTGCTACTCCAGCTTTCTTTTGATTTCCATTTGCATGGAATATCTTTTTCCATCCTCTCACTTTCAGTGTGTATGTGTCCCTAGGTCTAAGTAGGTCTCTTGTAGACAGTATATATACAGGTCTTGCCTTTGTATTCTTTCAGCCAGTCTATGTCTTTTGGTTGGAACATTTAATCCATTTACATTTAAGGTAATTATCAGTATGTATGTTCCTATTACCATTTTCTTAATTGTTTTGGGTTTGTTATTGTAGGTCTTTTCCCTTTCTTGTGTTTCCTGCCTAGAGAAGTTCCTTTAGCATTTGTTGTAAAGCTGGTTTGGTGGTGCTGAATTCTCTTAGCTTTTGCTTGTCTGTGAAGTTTTTAATTTCTCCATCAAATCTGAATGAGATCCTTGCTGGGAAGAGTAATCTTTGTTGTAGGTTTTTCCCTTTCATCACTTTAAATATGTCCTGCCACTCCCTTCTGACTTGTAGAGTTTCTGCTGAAAGATCAGCTGTTAACCTTATCGGGATTCCCTTGTATGCCATTTGTTGTTTTTCCCTTGCTGCTTTTAATATTTTTTCTTTGTGTTTAATTTTTGTAGTTTGATTAGTACGTGTTTTGGCATGTTTCTCTTTGGATTTATCGTGTTTGGGACTCTCTGCACTTCCTGGACCTGTTTGACTATTTCCTTTCCCATATTAGGAAAGTTTTCAACTATAATCTCTTCAAATACTTTCTCAGTCCCTTTCCTTTTCTCTTCTTCTTCTGGAACCCCTATAATTCGAATGTTGGTGCATTTAATGTTGTCCCAGAGGTCTCTAAGCCTTTCCTCAATTCTTTTCATTCTTTTTTCTTTATTCTGCTCTGCAGTAGTTATTTCTACTATTTTATCTTCCAGATCACTTATCTGTTCTTCTGACACAGTTATTCTCCTGTTCATTCCTTCTAGAGAATTTTTAATTTCATTTATTGTGTTGTTCATCCTTGTTTGTTTGTTCTTTAGTTCTTCTAGGTCCTTGTTAAACGTTTCTTATATATTTTCCATTCTGTTTCCAAGGTTTTGGATCATTTTACTATCATTGCTCTGAATTCTTTTTCAGGTAGACTGCCTATTTCCTCTTCATTTCTTTGGTCTCATGGGTTTTTACCTTGCTCCTTCATCTGCTGTGTGTTTCTCTGTCTTCTCATTTTGCTTAACTTACTGTGTTTGGGGTCTCCTTTTCACAGGCTGCAGGTTTGTAGTTCCCGTTGTTTTTGGTGTCTGTCCCCATTGGCTAAGGTTGGTTCAGTGGGTTGTGTAGGCTTCCTGGTGGAGGGGACTGGTGCCTCTGTTCTGGTGGATGAGGCTGGACCTTGTCTTTCTGGTGGGCAGGACCGCATCCGGTGGTGTGTTTTGGGGTGTCTGTGACCTTATTATGATTTTAGGCAGCCTCTCCGCTAATGGGTGGGGTTGTGTTCCTGTCTTGCTAGTTGTTTGGCGGAGGGTGTCCAGAACAGCAGCTTGCTGGTCGTTGAGTGGAGCTAGGTCTTAGTATTGAGATGGAGATATCTGGGAGAGCTTTTGCCATTTGATAGTACGTGGAGCCGGGATGTCTCTGGTGAGCCACGTCCTCAACTCAGCTCTCCCACCTCAGAGGCACAGGCCTGACACCCAGCTGGAGCACCAAGACCCTGTCAGTCACACGGCCGCTTATCCAGAGATCAGGTCCTACTACTGTAGAGTGGGATGAGGGTTGGGGGAACATGGCATCGGGGTGGGCAGCCAGCAGCCCCCATGGGCACCGAGAGCCTCCACCTCTTCTTCCCCAAGTGACTGCGGGTGTGGGCTGTAGGACCATATATTCTTTTTGTTATTTTTCATAGTTTGCCAGATTTTGTTCAAAAATTAAATATTCATCATTTTCCTTTGTAGGATTTGTAATAATACTCCCTAAAGAGGATCCTACAAAATAATTTTTATTATGAATTTCATGTGCTGTAGTGAACAGTTAAGATATTCTGGAGACTTGAGTTCAAGTAACACACATCTACATCATATGTAATAAGACATGACTTTTCAAACCCCCAAAAAAGATGATATTAGAAACCTTGCCTGGAACAAAATATTTTTGCCTGATGTCGTTCATGATCTTTTCCTGGACAGAAATTAACTTTCCTGTTAAAAAGCTTAAACAAATATATAATGAATTATAAGGGCAATAAAACTTGTTTTAGGAAACTACTCAGTCATGTAATTGATTCTCAGTTGACTATGAAACAGACTAAATGTCTTTAAAAATGCATTCATTTCTTTTTGTATGTAGTTTAACAATGACTACTGAATAATTCTTTTTTCTAACACCAAAAAATGAGTCTTTGAATTGGTCTGTCAGTATTTTTTGTTTGTTTGTTTGTTTTAATTTTTAGAGCAGCTTTAGGTTCATAGCAAAATAGAGAGGAAGGCACAGAGATTTCCTATATGTGCCCTGCCCTGACACAGGCATAGTCTCCCGGTTATCAATAACCACCACCAGAGTGGTACCAGAGCGGTACATTTGGTATAATCGACGAACCTGTACTGACACATCTTCACTCAAAGTTCATAGTTTACATTAGGATTCACTCTTGGTGTTGTACATACAAATGTATAATGACATATATCCATATTAAATATCATGCAGAGTATTTTCACCATCCTAAAAACCCCTGTGATCTTCCTCTTCATCCCTCCCCCTACCCCCAACCCCTGGCTAACATTGATCTTTCCACTGTCTCCATAGTTTTGCTTTTTCCCAAATGTCAGATAGTTGGAACCATGCATTATGTAGCCTTTTCAGATTGACTTCTTTCATTTAGTAATATACATTTAAGTTTCCTCTCGATAAAGGAAGTTTCATGGCTTGATAGCTCACTTCTTTTTAGCACTGAGTAATGTTCCGTCGTCTGAATATACAATAGATTATTTATCCATTCACTCACTGTAGGACATCTTGGTTGCTTCCAAGTTTTGCCAATTATGAATAAAGCTACTGTAAACATCCATGTACAGGTTTTTGGGGGGATCATAAGTTTTCACCTTCTTTGGGTAAATACTAATGAGTGTGATTATTGGATCATATAAGAATAGGATTAATTTTGTAAGAAACTGCCAGACTGTCTTCCAAAGTAGCTGTACTATTTTGCGTTTCCACAATTAATGAATTGAGAGTTCCTAGAGCTCCATGTGCTCACCAGCATTTGATGTTGTCTAGTGTTCCAGATTTTGGCCATTCTGATAGGTGTGTAGTGGTATCTCATTGTTGTTTTAGTTTGCATTTCCCTGATGACATATGCTTATTTGCCATCTGTGTATTTTTTCTGGCGAGGTATCTGTTTAGGTCTTTGACTCACTTTTTTATTTGGGTTGGTTGTTTTCTTATTATTGAATTTTAGGAGTTCTTTTTATATTACAGATAACAGTTCTTTATGAGATGTGTATTTTACAAAGATTTTCTTCCAGTCTGAGGCTTGTCTTCTCATTTCTTGATGTTGTCTTTCACAGAGCGGAAGTTTGTAATACTAATGAAGTCCAAATAATCACCTTTTTCTTTCATGAATTGTACCCTTGTTACTGTATCTAAAAAATCATTGCCATGACTAAGGTCATCTAGGTTTTCTCCTATGCTATCGTCTAGGCATTTTATAAGTTTGCATTTTAAATTTAGGTCTATGATCCGTTTTGAGTTAAGTTTTGTGAAGGGTGTTAGATCTGTGTCTAGAGTCATATTTTTGCATGTGGATATCCAGTTGTGTTACAGCATCATCTGTTGAAGAGATTATCTTTGCTCCATTGTGTTGCCTTTGCTCTTTTGTCAAAGCAGTTGACTATATTTGTGGACATTAATTTCTGGGCTCTCTATTCTGTTCCATAGATCTATGATTTAACTGTAGCTTTATAATAAGTCATGACATCAGGTAGTGTCAGTCCTCCAACTTTGATATTCTCCTTCAGTATTGTGTTGAACATTCTAGGTCTTTTACCTCTCCATACAAACTTTAGAATTGGTTTGTTGATATCCGCAAAATAACTGGAATTTGTTAATGGATTTTAGCATTAAATTATACTGAAGAAATACCTAAATGCACCAAGACAATGGGATAAAAGATCAATTATACCCATAACTCATAATTCAAAGCTATTAATACATAAATTATTGTTGAACTCTTTAAATTGAATGCATCTGGCTAAAGCATGAATTGGTAACTTGCATTGGCTCAGAAACTGAGGCAAAGGTTTCTGATGAACTTATGAGGTGAATATAACCAGATATTTGTCCTGTATTTGTTTTTAGTAGGGCATTTATTAAGCAGTTTAGAATGATAGGAAGGAGATTAAGAGAAGTCTAGTGGGAAGAATTTTAAAATGTTTATACTATTTTTGAAATGTATAGAAAAAAAATATGACAAACGTGAAAAATTAATCCACCAGAGAAAAGATTTTTCCTTCTAATTTTGAGGAATATAATTTATTTTGAGATGTTAAAATATTGGCATATGTTAATGTTTGACTTCTGCAATGTATAACATTTAATACACATGAAGACAATGTAATAGCAAAATGAAATCAAGGCATAATATGGTATTTTTGCATATATATTAAGTTTTGGGTAGAATTTGTATGCAGAAAAGACCTAGGTTTATCATTTATTTATTTAATGTACAGATAAATAAAGCTACAATTCAAAATCTAATTCTCTTTTATAATCTTGAGTTCAGCATGGAAATATTATTATATTTTATAAACCTCACAGATTTTAGTAATTATTTACATTTGAACATTGAATTATATCTGGTCTCATTTATAATTTGATTTAAACACTTTCCAATACTTTAAGTTGCATTTATAAGTTTACTATTCGGTTTATAAATATTTAGGTATATATATCTGTGTGTATATATATATATATAATGTATACTTCTTTTGAGATTCTTTTCCCTTATAGGTTATTACAAAATACTGAGTATAATTCCTTGTGCTATATAGTAGGTTCTTATTAGTTATCTATTTTATAAATAGTAATGTGTATATGTTAATTCCAACCTCCTAATTTATCCCTCCTCCCACCCCCATTTCCCCTTTGGTAACCATAGGTTTGTTTTCTTATAAGTTTGTTTTCTATGTCTGTGAATCTCTTTCTGTTTTGTAAATAAGCGCATTTGTATCATTTTTTTAGATTCCACATGTAAGTGATATCATATATTTGTCTTCCTCTGTCTGGCTTACTTCATTTTGCCTGATAATCTCTAGGTCCATCCATGTTGCTGCAAATGGCATTATTTCATTATTTTTTATGGCTGAGTAATAGTCCATTGTATACATATACCACATCTTCTTTATCCATTCTTCCATTGATGAACATTTAGGTTGCTTCCATGTCCTGGCTATTGAAAATAGTGCTGCTATGAACATTGGGGTGCATGTATCTTTTGGAATTATGGTTTTCTACAGATATATGGCCAGCAGTGGGATTGCTGGATCATATGATAGCTCTACTTTTAGTTTTTTAAGGAACCTCCATATTGTTCTCCATAGTGGCTATACCAATTTACATCCCCACCAACAGTGTAGGAGGATTCCTTTTTCTCCACACTCTCTCCAGAATTTATTATTTGTAGACTTTTTGATGATGGCCTTTGTGATTGGTGTGAGGTGATACCTCATTGTAGTTTTGGTTTGCATTTCTCTAATAATTGGCGATATTGAGCATCTTTTCATGTCCTTTTTGGTCATCTGTATGTCTTCTTTGGAGAAGGGTCTTATTTAGATCTGCCCATTTTTTGACTGGGTTGTTTGTTTGTTTTGATATTGAGCTGTATGAGGGTTTTTTTGGGAGATTAATCTCTTGTCGGTTGCATTGTTTGCAAATATTTTCTCTCATTCTGTAGGTTGTCTTTTTGTTTTGTTTATGGTTTCCTTTGCTGTGCAAAAGCTTTTAGGTTTAATTAGGTCCCATTTGTTTATTTTTGTTCTTATTTCCATTACTCTAGGAGACAAATCCGAAAAGACAATGCTGTGATTTATGTCAAAGAGTGCCCTGCCTATGTTTTCCTCTAGGAGTTTTATAGTGTCCGGTCTTCAATTTAGATCTTTAATCCATTTTGAGTTTATTTTTGTGCATGGTGTTAGGAAGTATTCTGATTTCATTCTTTTATGTGTAGCTATCCAGTTTTCCCAGAACCACTTATTGAAGAGACTGTCTTTTCTCCACTGTATATTCTTGCCTTCTTTGTCATAGATTAATTGGCCATAGGTGTGTGTGGGTTTATATCTGGGCTTAAATACCTTTCTGCATACTTAAGTAATACTTAGAATAAATTAAACTTGAATGAAGCATAAAATCTCTGTAATGTTTCAAAATTGTATATAAATATTTTGTATTTGTAATCACAAATTCAAATTAGTTACTTTACTACATATTGGAACTTGAAGTTACAGAATTCTACTACTTGTCAGGAAAAATGTCAAATGTTTGGAAAGGACATGAGGAATTACTGGGTATGGAGTTCTGAGCCATGTCAACTAAATTTTCTAGGCATTATAGGATTCCATAGTGGGAGTGCAATTTTGATTGATTGGTTTACAACTTGGTAGAGAAAGAAGTTATATTGTGGAAACTGATACCAATGCAAGATTTGTTGCCCATAGAAACACAAATCACTCCTGCAGGTGATAATACAAATGAATTTTATATTCTGCTAGAGAATATAAATCTCTGCAAGTCGAATTCTTATTTGGACCAGTTTTAACATCTTGCCCTCAGGAATTAGTAAGTTAAATACAATCTTTGCCCGTGTTCATTTTATATTTGTATGAGATTCAGGGTTTTACTCTTTTGAAAATTCGTCTTTACCACCCTAATAGGCCAAACTATCTAAAATATATTCAAATACATAAAATATTTTTTTTGAAAAGGAACAGCTTCCTTCTTAACATGAAACTATAAATACTGGTGTTTTATTTTAAACTTGACTGTAGTTGGTTTTCTTCCCAGAGTTAAAAGGTGGATACACACTAGAAAGGACACAAAGGAATCCAGATAAATCATGTGTCACCAGAAATGTCAGCCTGAGGCTGAAAGGATACGTGATGCTTCTCAACTCCCCAGCCATCGCATTGAGCTCCTCTTTAGAGCTATAATATATCCTGGGCTAAAAACTCTTAACCTACTAACATTACCTGATTCGTTCTTTCTCCTCAGTTTGCAACTCTCACCCAAGTTATACACTTGATGGGATTATGTATTGTGTCTTCTCTTAAAGATGTAAATGTCTTCTCTGAGTCTAAAAACCTTAGAACTGATGAAATCCTAAACTCTTCCATGTATTCAGTACTGACTTCTTCTGAGGTTATTTAAAATATTATGTAACTGATTAATGGATATTTCACATTATTTTTCTTTGTTAGGTTATCCTACTGACAGGCTGAACTCTTCATAAATACCCACATGCATTTTTTTTTTTTTTGCGGTACACGGGCGTCTCACTGTTGTGGCCTCTCCCGTTGTGGAGCACAGGCTCCGGATGCACAGGCTCAGCGGCCATGGCTCACGGGCCCAGCCGCTCCATGGCATGTGGGATCTTCCCGGACTGGGGCACGAACCTGTGTCCCCTGCATCGGCAGGCGGACTCTCAACCACTGCGCCACCAGGGAAGCCCCCACATGCATTTTTTTTACAAATATTTGACAAAAAAATAATTTTAGGGGAGATGGTTAAACTTTTAAACTTTACAGTCTAGTTGAGTGTCTTTAAAAGGAAATGACATCAAAATGTATGTGTTTTATAAACATTTTCTGGAATTAAAATTGGTGCTTTTTATTATAATTGTATATTATATATTATAGAAATGCTACTTTATTCAAACTTTCAATCAGGAAAAAATTTTCACACTGAATTAAATAAATTTTCAATGATTTATTATTCTACTATTATTAGCCAAATACTATGAAAGAAATCACAGATAGATTACATTAAAAATTGAAAGTCTGTTTGATATATTTAAGATATTTAAAATATTTATTTCCCATTAACTCAGGAGATTTTCACAAATGTTTACAAAATATCAGTAGTTGACCTTGACTGGTGACTTAAACCCTTATTTTAAGCCCAGAAATGGACACCTTTATTCAGCACGGGTTTGGAAATCACAGGGCACTCCAAGGCCCTTTGCTTTGGGGACCTTCAGGGCAATTGCACTGGTTTGAAAAAATAATGAGCTCTCTATAAGGCTGACTATGAAAATGTATCCGTCATTCTGACAAGTTAGAAGAAATCTACTGGAAATGTTGATGGCAAGAACATGAAGTGGACTTGTTCAGATAAAAGATATCCAAAAGGAGATACATTTAAAGACATCCCATTAATCAAACTGACAGTGGAAAAGCCCAAACAGAGAGAAAAAAAGTACAGATGTCTTACTAAATCATGGCTCATTAGTTTTTCTTTTTTCCCCCTTCCTTCTCTATATTTTCCATTAGAATGTTTCTGAATATAGTCAGTTTCACATGGATGATTTAAAGCTTGGCAGTTACATTACATAGCAATTTATTTTAGAAATGTAAATATTAAAAAAAAATTCAGTCTTACTCTTGAGATTCAAATTTCTTTTTTCTAATCTAGGATGAAAAATAGCATATAACAAAATGTTAGATGGGAGATCTGTGAAGGTTTCCACACACAAGAGGAATTCAAAGTGTAATGAGCCACGTGCTTTGCGAAGCGTCAGAGCAAATATTAGTCAAAGTGCTGACTTTAACATTAGCAGTAACTAAAGTCTAAACAGGATGTCGTTTTTAAATGACCTTTAAAAACTTACCTTTTAAAAGTTTTATTATTTTAATATAATATAAACTAGTTCTATAATTATATAAATGTAATATAGTTATCAATACATACGATATAATAATTCAGAAAGCATAGCTCATGAAGTGTGAATATAAAGAATCTTTTTTTCCCACTGCCACTTTAGATTTCATAGTTCCAGTTCTTCCCCTAACTAGATAAAAAGAGTACTTTGTCTTTTCTTGTGAATATTAAGTATAAGAAAGTTCTTTGACCGCTGACTCACAGAAAACAGATTCTACTGGGAACTTAATATGCCTGGTCCAGTGCAATAGTAATACAAATTCAAATTCCATTAGAGTCTCCACTTTTTGAGCTAAGTCAAGCTGTAATGGGACAGACCTGGCAAGGTCCGGCTCTTCTCACTCTGCTTTGTCAGTTCCAACCTCTCTACTCAGTTAGCCATGACTTCTGATCCTTGAAAATAAAAGGAAGCAAAGGGACAGGAATAGTCGTAGCTATCCGGCACTATGCTGGCATTATCCTTTTTGAACCTAGTAGACTCTCATCAGGTGCTTTCATTTTTCTTTTGAAAATGTTCCCATCTGCCATCCCCCAGTTTCAGTGAATTGGTCAACCATGGTTTTCTTGAAAGAGTTAAATGTATCAGTGTTTCCCCTGGTTCCTTATTTGTTCTTCAATGGCTATGCATCCAGTATCAACTTCAGCTTATTTTGGCTAGGTTTTTTTTTTTTTGCTTTTGTCTGGGTATCTCTCTTGAAGCATCCAACATGTTCCCAAACCAACTTTTTCATCTAATTAGGGCCCGTATTTGGAACAAGGAAACACTGATTCTCTCTCCTCACTAATTCTGGGAATGAAATTTTCCTAAAACTGTGGCTCATGTTCTGCTCTCACAAAGACCCTCAGCCGGTCCCTCTGTCTATTTAAATTTCTAAACAAGGACTCAGACACTAGTTTACTGATCATCTCACAAATAACTGGGGGTGTTGACCAAGCTTTCTACTGAATAGCTTTGAAGCCCTTTCACTGGGCTTGAATTCAGGAGGTATAGAATGGTGAGACTCATAGAGAAACTCTTTTCAAATAAATCCTCTTTGAATTTCAACCTAACTTTCTAGCAACGTTTAGACTAGAAGCATGTGGTTAACTAGGAATACATGACTGATTTTCTTGCAACTTCTGTGCAAGCCTTGCATCTTGGTCTCAAACCTTGTTCTGGAAAGAGGTCTCAATGGTCTCAGCAACTTAGCTGAAACTTAGATTAAGATAATTGCATTTTAAAATTCTGACCAAGATACCTTTAGGAGACAGAACAAATAAGGATGGTCCTGAGGCTCATTTCTCCCATTTCTGCAATTTAACAGAGTTGGCCCAACAGAAGAACAGGCATTTATAAGCTATTGAGAATACTCCTCCACCAGGAGGCTTCCATTGCTATATAGACACATAGACGTTCCCTGTTCCTCATCTTTATAAATAGTAGGGCATTTCAAAGATCAGGTTCCTCTCTATTGGAATATTTGCCAATATTACAGACAGTCTAACTCCATCTGGTCTAAGTATATCTCTCTGGAAAAAAAATAAAGCCTGGAGGTTAGAGCCTGTGCTCTGCTATTTGACTAATTATTTTTTCTTAACAAACCCTATTTTTATATTTCTACTAGCTGGATGGGTATAACATTTGCAAAAGAGTTGGCAGCAGTGAAAGGACAAACATTACTCTGTCCCTGTGCAGCATGTTCTTGGAAGTGGTGGTGTTTAACTGGTTGATCTTGGAGATGAGAAACATTCCTTCCTAGTGACAGTGGCTGTAGGGAGACTATAAAAAAGTGGCAGAATTGCTGAGACAGACACGTTTCCTGCCACGGGTAGGGGACCACTGTGTTATTTCATAGCCTGGGATCAAGCTGGGTGGCCCCAGTGTTCAGATGCCTTGGAGTGGGCAGGGTAACCATGGAATCCAGAAGCCCAGGAGCCTGTGGTGGCTGTTCGGTTATCACATCCAAGGACTGGAAGGGGTGGTACTCGGCCACTACAGGCCCCAAACGAGCAGGTGTTTCTAAAGAGAAGTAGGTATGTTCCAAAAGGAAATCATGGGTAACTGGGACTACAGTTAGCCGGTGAAAAGGAGGCTAGATTTTGCAGAGTCTGGGGGAAATTTGCATGAATAATATTGTGTTATGGCTGAAAACTGGGAGAAGACACAATTATAAGGATGAGTCACCTTAGCTATTGTTGCAGACTTTTCTCATACTATTAAAGGGACAAATAGATTAAGTTGAACTGGATCTTACCAGCTCATGGGAAAAAAAAAACAAAACAAGCAAACAAACAAACACCCCTGGACTTCTTCTCTCTGTCTCTCTCTCTCTCTCTTTTTTTTTTTTTTTTTTTTGAGCAAAGACTCCTAAACCAATTGGTTGAACAAAGATCCATGCTTCAGAGAATTATGTTGACAGAAATAAGCTAGAACAAGTCTAAGATGTAGTACACACAATCTCAACTCCCTAGAAGAAGCCCTACAAATTCCTAAACTTACTGGGTACCAGAGCTAAGGTGGCTGTGATTCTGACATTCGTTTTGGGGTTTGCTTGCTATTTTTTATGTCAGCTTTATATAACTGATAATGATATCTAGGTGTATGAATGTGTGTTATTGTTGATTAGATAAATGCATTTACAGCCCTGTTGTTGGATTCCTAAAATTCATATGTAACCACAAAAGACCCCAAATTGCCAAAACAATCTTGAAAAAAAAAAAAAAGGACAAGGCTGGAGGTATCACTGGCCCAGACTTCAGACTATACTACAAATCTATAGTAATCAAAACAGCATTGGGGCTTCCCTGATGGCACAGTGGTTGAGAGTCCGCCTGCCGATGCAGGGGACACGGGTTCGTGCCCCGGTCTGGGAGGATCCCACATGCCGCGGAGCGGCTAGGCCCGTGAGCCATGGCCGCTGAGCCTGTGCGTCCGGAGCCTGTGCTCCGCAACGGGAGAGGCCACAACAGGGAGAGGCCCGCGTACCGCAAAAAACAAAAAACAAAAAAAAAAGGCATGGTACTGGCACAATAATAGACAAACAGATCAATGGAATGAACAGAGAGTCCAGAAATAAACTCACACTCCTACAGTCAATTAATCTACAACAAAGGAGGCAAGAATATACAGTGGAGAAAAGACAGTCTCTTCAGTAAGTGCTGCTGGAAAAACTGTACATGTAAACAATGAAATTAGAACATTTCCTCACACCATATACAAAAATAAACTCAAAATGGATTAAAGATCTAAATGTAAGGCCTGAAACCATAAAACTCCTAGACGAGAACATGGGAAGGACGCTCTTGGACATAAATTGTAGCAATATATTTTTGGGTCTGTCTCCTAAGGCAAAAGAAATAAAAACAAAAGATAAATGGGACCAAATTAAACTTAAAAGCTTTCACACAGCAAAGGAAACCATCGACAAAACTAAGGAACAGCCTATGGAATGGGAGAAAATATTTGCAAATGATACAACCAACAAGGGGTGAATATACAAAATATATAAACAGATCATACAACTCAGTATCAGAAAAAACAACCCAATCAATAAATGGACAGAAGACATGAACAATTTTTCCCCAAAGAAAACATACAGATGGCTAACAGGCACATGAAAAGATGCTCAACATAGCTAATTATAGAGAAATGAGAATTAAAACCACAGTGAGATATAACCTCACACCTGTCAGAATGGTTATCATCAGAAAGTCTACAAATAACACATGTTGACAAGGATGTGGAGAAAAGGGAACCCTTGTATGCTGTTGGTGTGTATGTAAATTGGTGTAGCCACTGTGAAAAACAGTATGGAGGTTCCTCAACCATATGATCCAGTAATTCCATTCCTGGGTATGTATCTGGAAAAAACAGAAACACTAATTTGAAAAGATACATGCACCCCACTGTTCATAGCTAATCCTTTCTTTTTGAAACACTTTTCCGGAAATCCAGTCCATGTCAGTTTGCCTTCATTTGGAAAGTCATTCCGTACACTTTTGCTACTTGAAATCCCAAACTATGTCGTCAGCTAGTTGGACCAACTCTAGGATACTGTATACTGCTGGTTGAAACTTAAACATTCCATTATACTGATGATATATTTATAGTCTTAGAAATACTGATAAAAATACCTTCATTCCATTATAAGACATCCACACCAGCTGACAATATATGGGCCATGGATGGGGTCAATATCTAAGGTTCTGCGTTCCAACGATTGCCTCAGAGCCCAAGGGGACATTCCACATCCTCCTCCTTCTCCTCATAATCATCATCATAATAACAATAACAGTAATTATAATAATTCTATGCCTATAGCCACTAACTGCAAAGAAAGAGGCCTGATCCTTGATTAGCCTTTTACGTTTTGGAAACAGTACATTCCAGACCTGGACATTTTATTAAATCCTCTCTACCAACTCACCAAACAAATTTGAGCGAGTGCCCTACAGTAAGAAACTTTGGAACCAATCTTGAGAGTAATAAAACAAAGGCTTCTCTGGAACCACATATTTCCATCAAAATCCATAAAATTATTGGTGTTTGTGATCACAGAGTTTTGGTGTTTGGTCACAAAAATTTCCCAACGTCTTTGGCACTGATCTTCACCTGTACTTTAGGTTTGGAGTACAGACCTCCTCCCCTCTGCCCACCGTTCTGTGGTAAGTGTGAACCTGTGACTAAGCCCTAGTAGACGAAGGTCATTGACCTGATAGGAAGCCAGGACTTTCATGAGTCTTACCCAGTATCCTGACTCTCTAAGGCATCCTTTCTAAATCACACCCACATACGCTGGACAAGTCCCGAAGAATTTCATTGTGAAGTGAAAATTGCACCTCTGATCAAGGGACAGCCTCCATACACTTTAAACAGAGCACATGAGGAGATCATAGAATAAAAACCAAGAAAAACGGAAGAAAATTGAACCAAACCTACAGGGACTCTAATTTAGATAATTATCTTTACAATATTTACCATAATAAGTAAATGTTTGTCAGTGGGGACCTCCTCTGTAAGACTTGCTGCCCAAGCAAAAGCTATTCTTTTTTTAAAAAAAAAATTATTGAAGTATAGTTGATGTACAATGTTGTGTTAATTTCTGCGGTACGGTAAACTGACTCAGTTATACATATATATATTCTTTTTCACATTCTTTTCCATTATGGTTTATCACAGGATATTGAATGTAGTTCCCTGTGCTATACAATAGGACCTTGTTGTTTATGCATCCTATATATAATAGTTTGCATCTGCTAACCCCAAATTCCCAATACTTCCCTCCCCTACACTCCCTCCCCCTTGGCAACCACAAGTCTGTTCTCTAGGTCTGTGAGTCTGTTTCTGTTTCATAGATACGTTCATTTGTGTCATATTTTAGATTCTACATATAAGTGATATCATATGGTATTTGTCATTCTCTTTCTGACATACTGTGCTTAGTAAGATTATCTCTGGGTCCATCCATGTTGCTGCAAATGGCATTATTTCATTCTTCTAATGGCTGAGTAATATTCCATTGTGTGTGTGTGTGTGTGTGTGTGTGTGTGTCTCACCTCTTCTTTATCCATTCATCTGTCGATGTATATTTAGGTTGTTTCCATGTCTTGGCTATTGTAAATAGTGCTGCTATGAACATAGGGGTGTATGTATCTTTTCAAATTATAGTTTTGTCTGGGTATATGCCCAGGAGGAAGATTGCTGGATCATATCGCAACTGTATTTTTAGTTTTTTGAGGAACCTCTGTACTGTTTTCTGTAGTGGCTGCACCAATTTACATTCCCACCAACAGTGTAGGAGGGCTTCCTTTTCTCTACATCCTCTGCAACATTTGTTTTTTGTAGACTTTTTAATGAGAGCCATTCTGACCAATGTGAGATGGTACATCATTGTAGTTTTGATTTGCATTTGTCTAATAATTAACTATGTTGAACATCTTTTCATGTGCCTATTGGCCATTTGTATATCTTCTTTGGAGAAATGTCTATTTAGGTCTCCTGCCCATTTTTCAACTGGCTTGCTTGTTATTGAATTGTATGAGCTGTTTGTATGTTTTGGAAGTTAAGCCCTTATCGATCACATAATTTGTAAATATATTCTCCCAGTCCATAGGTTGTCTTTATGTTTTGTTTATGGTTTCCTTTGCTGTGCAAATGCTTATAAGCTTGATTAAGTCCCAGTTGTTTATTTTTGAAAAGCTATTATTTTCTCAATGTGTAGAATTAAGTAATTAGGAAAATTTCAGTAGAGATCTAGAAGCTACAAGAATAACCAAATATGACTTCTACAACTAAAAGACACAGTAACTAAATCATAAATAAATAGGGAGGGAGATAACATCAAGAACTAAAATTAAGCAGAGTAGACACAGAAAAGAGAATAAGTGAGAGTGAAATAGATAAGAAGGAAATAGCCAAAATGTAGTATGGATGGATACATGTCTGAAAAATACAGAAGAGAAAATACATTTCAGAAAAGACAGAATGACACACACAATCAGCTTCTGTAAGGGGAAGGGTAGAGATTTGGAGCGGAAGTAATACTTAAGGAAATAAGGGCTAAGAATTCACTAAAACATTACATATAACAAACTCTCAGATTTTTCCTGAACTCTATACTGGTTTCTGTGGGTCTGGAGGTTCACCACCAAATGGAGTGATGTGTCTACCAGGGAAAATAATAATGATTGCAATAAATTTGTAATAAAACCTTGGAAATTTGGGCTCCTTATTACATATGAGAACACCATTTTGTGTTTGTTTTATATAAAGTTAGACATATTACATTGTTGGATGAATAAATGATTAATTTTCAATAGTAAATAGTATTTCTACTGCATAATGGAGGCCAAATACACTAAGCATAGAATGCAGAGGATTCCCGAAGTGTTTCATTACCTTGCCATTTGTAAGGTTAACTGAACCTTAGAGGACACCTTCAACATGGACTTCATCTGTAATAAAGATATCTGACCTGAAGTCTTGTCGGAAGTACCGGCTCAATGCCATAGACCATAGAAATGAGTACGGGAAAGGCCTGTTAACTAGCTGCAGAGACTAGCACCCACTAAGAAAATTCATAGTAATTTCTTTGTTTTTTAAATTTAAATAGGAATTATGATTATTGAATGTGTTTGCCTTCCCCAGTCATTCTGTATTGGATATGTCAGTAACGTCTCAGAAGTCAAAGGTCACAGAATGGCACTAACATCAGGATTGGAATTTTCATACTGAAAACAGCAAATACCATGGTTCCATGTATCGTTATTATAGCATAAATTGTCTGAATGTCTGTGTGAGTAGAGGGCAGGCGTTTTTAATTAGACATGGGACAATATTACCTGTATGAGTGATACCAAAAAATATTGGTGATCATGGTACTGGATGTATTATTTCTAATTCCTGCTTGGTTTTCATCCCTCCTGTCTATTCAGCCATGTGAAAGGAGCAATAATTTATACCATGTAATGATCCTTCCTTCTCACTTTCATTGCTGAACAGAGCTGATTGAATTTGATCTAAGAAAATCAATCTGTAAACTGGTTAGATACGTATAATTTATGCACTGATTAAATAAAAACATTCAAGAAATTTTTCTCTTTTGGTTGACTAGAGATTTGGGAAAATAAAGAGTCAGTCAATGGTAGAACTATAGAACTAGAGTCTAAATATAACCTAAAGATGGGTCTGGGAAGCAATTATGGTCAAGCTGCTGGCTCCATGAGTTATTATTGCATCTTTATTCATATCCTTAAATTTTTATACATTAAATATTCATAATAAGGTGTGGAAAATTTAGAGGAGCCCATCTCTATTTCAGTGGAGGAAAAATCTGAAGATATTGCTGGTGCATTTATATATCTGTTCAGGATCCATATTCACAGAATTGAATATAGGCTAATAATATTGGGAATTTCTAACTTTAATAGAGGCAGTGGTGAAAATACAAACTGATTTTTCTCCACTGAGACTGGATTTATGCTTCTTTTTAAAATTAGAGTTAATATATTGCACCTTAGAACTTTGAGATGAGGATAAACTAAGAGGTAGAAAGCAAAGCAAACCCATTCTTTCAAACCCTAGCAAGACTTTTTTTGTTTAGATTTAAATACTATTTAAGTGTTCAGCAAAGTGCAAAAAAACGGAGACTAAAAAGAAATTGCGATGGTAAATCAGGAAACGCAGAGTAAAGCTGAAAGAAGAGAGTGAATAAAAGATGGCAGGCTTTGGTTTTATCGTTGTTTGGTGTTTTTGTTTTGTTTTTATCTTGAAGGAGTCAAGAACTGAAAATCAAAAGTTCCCAGCCAAGCACAGAAGCCACTTTGTAATCACATTTCTGATAAACTTAATTCCTTCATCCATCCCCAACAATTACACGTGTGCATACACATGCCATAAGCCCTTCATCAGTGTACTATTTATTCTTCTTAGGTTGCAAGTAACTTTACGTAAAAGGGTCTGTGTTAAGTGTATTTGGGGACTATGTTACAACTGAAAAGTTCCCAGGA
Organism: Leucopleurus acutus; assembly: GCF_964270905.1. Lineage (NCBI taxonomy): Eukaryota > Metazoa > Chordata > Mammalia > Artiodactyla > Delphinidae > Leucopleurus > Leucopleurus acutus. Next base: position 5,942,338 of record NC_139146.1, read on the forward strand.
AATGAGGGAGCATTAGGCACTTTCTTATCTCAAGAGTCCCGTAATTTCTATGTCTCTCTCTCTCTCTCCCTCCCCCTGCCTGCTCAATCATTCCTCTTGCAAAATCCTAGCACAACCACCATGGTGCTCACCTCCCACCACATACAGAAATATTGCTTTTGAAGCACATCATTTGCATCCTGTTCTTACCAAACCCTCTGGGAATATGATATTGTCGAGAATCTCCTTCTTAAAAGCTACTTTTCCTTTGGTTTCTGATTTACCTCTTATCATTCCAAGTAATTCCCTGTATTCTGGAATATATACTCTATTTCCTCTTATGTAAGCAATTCTCAAAGCTAGATCTTCAAACTCAGTTTCCGTAGTTCTTTTCCACAACCTTAACTTTCACATCAATGTGAAATGTTTCACAAATTCTTACTTCCATTTCAAACAAATCAAATGTTTATTTTAAATTTCTAAAATGTATTTTATCTCGTATCAGTCTTAATACGTGTTTGGTGCTTGAGGAATTCAAAAAATATCGCTCACTTTCCTTTCCTGAGTTCTGAACTCATTGACAAATAGGACAAAAGAATAGGCAGGTTGAGAAGCCAAATATAAGCTTTATTAATGGTAAAGCTGTTTTGGAAATGTGGCTTATGCCTAAACCTCATATTGAGACCCAGAATCAGACAGGTTTAGCCATCTCATCCCTGACAGCTCTGGCCTGGGTCAGGGCCCTCACTGAGGGCTTCAAGTTTAATACTCTAGAACTAGAGGCTTGGAGGTGGGACAGAGCAGAATACTCTCTAGAGACAGCTTATCCCAAAGGAGACAGAGAGGAAGGGGCAGGGATATTCTGCCAAGATCCTCTTTAAATCATTCCTCCATCCTTTGGGAGAAGTGAGTGCGTGAGTAGAGAGACCAGGAAGGCTATACTAATGACACTCCCTCCACAGGGGAGGAAACTCAAGGAGGGAAGATGATGGCTATTCCAGATACAGAACTGAATTCATTCACTACCAGTTCTTCCTTTCAGCCTTTTTCATTTAAGGCCTAAGGTGTTTTGTTTTCTGCCAAAGAAACTGGGTATTTGCATGTCACATTTTGCGGGGGTATTTATTTATGCGTACATTTCACTTCCTGTTCTCTTGTGTTGGCCATGTACCGGCTTCTTTCTTTTGTTTCCAATCAACACTAATACATTCTGTACTCTTCAGCTTGTGCCTGGGTTGTTGTAATAACCTTTCTGATTTATTTTTCTCCTTTCATTACATCTGCCTTCAATCTCTATTTCAGGCTAACGAGTCGTCTTCTGTATACAAGATTTTCACTGTGTTTATCTACTTAGTACCTCCTTCATACTCCATATTTAGGGAGGATATTTTCTTTCTTTTTTTTTTTTAGGGAGAATATTTTCTAAAGAAGAAAAGTCTGTATGATAGTTATCACAGTGGTTAAGAGCATAAGCAATGGAATCGATGACACCTGAGCTAAAATTTTGTGCCTGTCAGTACATGGCAATAGAAAATTGGGTAAATTACTTTTCTCTCTGAGAATGAGAAAAGAGAATTTGCACAGAACAGTAAGCAGGAGAGAAACTGAAATGGTCACTGAAGTTTTCCTTTCTCAAAAGGCTACAGCCTGAGGAGGTTTTACGTGGGAGTTCTAGCAAACTTTCGGAAAAGAGCTACTTTCTATTTTATATCAGTGGAAATACATGCAAAATTCATAAGTAAATAAGTAAATTAAAACCAATAAGTAAATGATTGGCTAAATGAATTTAATAATAAATTTAACATAATAGATTATGAAATGTAGGTTTTATCATGAAATATGTTTTTTGTTATCCTGAAATTGATTAATGTATTTAAGATATTAACTGAGAAAAATCATAAATTACTTCAGTCAATGTAGAAAAAGCATTTGATAAAGTTAAACATTTATTTTTTGTTGAAAATAAAACTTAGCATATTAGGATAAGGAAAAAACTTCCTTAATTTGAAAAGGTTTTAGAGCCCAAGCCCTAATGAAATATTGCATTCATTCCCTTTAAGATAGGGAACATGACAAAGCTACCCACAATCTTCATTAATATTTAGAAGAATATTGAAAATTCTCTCCAATTACAGAAGAAACGTAAAAGTGTGGCATAAGAATTAAAGAAGAGACACAACTTACTCTTTCTTTAGAGATTGCCTGATCGTCCACCTAGAAAAAGCAACAACAAACTCAGCAAACAATTAGAATGAATTAGGACTATTAGTCCTGGAAAGAAAAACAATTTACAAAGCAAGAGAAAACAATAGCACACTCAAATGCTCTTTATAATGACACACTGTAAAATACCAAGAATTTAGCCTAATTAAAATTACAAATGCAGGGGTGGGGTGTGGGTGGTGATGTGATGAATTGGGTGATTGGGATTGACTGCATACACTGATGTGTGTAAAATGGATGACTCATAAGAACCTGCTGTATAAAAAAATAAATAAAATTCAAAAAAAAAAGATTTTAAGATTTGGCAGGCTGGTGTGAAGATCTAGTCATCTTGCAGCTTCCCAAGACAAGCCTCAGAAGTAAATTCCCTTGTTATTAAGTCTGCTACCTACCTACCTACCAATAAACAAATAAATAAAATAAAATAACAAATGAACTGTCTGGGGACATGGAAAGGCAGTAAGATCTGGCATTATGGGGAAATATTCCATGCACTTCTCTGATGAGTTAATACTATATTCATGCCAATTCACAGCCATTGGCCGGCTCTGCCCAGGGTCACTGAGCGTCCTCCTGGATAATGCCCACATAGTCGCTCCAACATAAAACTGAGCCTGTGCTGAAACACACACTCCAGGATTACGGGAAGGACGTGTAAACCTACTGGAGAAAATCTATACAGTGTTGTAGAGAAAAGAATCTATGAACTTTTCAGCTAAAGCGATTAATAATAATAATAATATATTATTGTGGGCCTTGGAGACAAAAAAATCAACTGTATTTTCTTTCTTTCTTTTTTTTTTTTTTGTGGTACACGGGCCTCTCACTGTTGTGGTGGCCTCTCCCGTTGTGGAGCACAGGCTCCGGATGTGCAGGCTCAGCGGCCACGGCTCATGGGCCCAGCCGCTCCACGGCATGTGGGATCTTCCCGGACTGGGGCACTAACCCACGTCCCCTGCATCGGCAGGCGGACTCTCAACCACTGCGCCACCAGGGAAGCCCATGTTTGTATTTTCTTATGTGCGATGCTTTGACAGAGCAGATCTCCCAAATGCCATAAAGTAGATATGTGGAATATGTGACTGGGGAGGAGAGCAGGGATCTGAGGGGATTATTTGTGTGCCATTTCTAAAGCTGGTGGTTATGCACAGTAGTTCATTTTATTATTCTTTTAAAAAATACATATAAGTTACATATATTCTCTGTGTACTCCTCCATGTATATAAAATACTTCATTTAGATAAAAAGGGAAATATATGTACATGTTTTCACATATAAGTATAAAGAAGTTTTAGAAGTGTATTTAAAATTTTATAACATTAGATGCTTTCGGTTGAGGGAAAAATGTTTTAGAGAAGAGAAGTAAGCGAGAGACTTGACTTTTGAATCATGTAATTGTATTATATGTTAAATAATAAGTTAATAAAATCATTTAAAAATACATTTTAAAAAATACTACTAAAAGAGCATCAACTTTAGACAACTTAGAAATAAAAGATTGAAAAAAGCATGAAAGTACAGAAAAAACCATAAAAATAATGTCAAGATGTAAAAGGACTAAAAGATCTAATTGTATGGGAAGAATCAGATAATCAGTATCTTAGTGATGTCAGTTTACTAAATTATTCTATATAGTCAATGAAAACCCAACAGAATTTTTAATGGAACTCACTAAGTCTGTTTTTCAAGTGTGATGGAAAGGTGTAATATAGCCAGAATAATTTGGTGGACCTGTCCTACCAAATATCAAGAGAAAGTAAAGAGATAATAATTAGGACAATGTGGTTGGCTTAAAGATATAGAAGGAGACTCATGGGAGAGAAAAAGAAAACCAAGAAATAGGCCCACCTAGTTATAGAGTGGTAATAAATGACAGGGCTGCCATTGCAAGAAGGGACAATTTGATAAATGGTACTAGGACAACTGGTAAACTTATAACAAAAACCCCTTCTAAAGATTTAAAGATATAAATTTGAAAGTAAGCATTATAAACATTAGAAGGGCATTTAGGAAAATACCTTCATGAGTTGGGGGTAGGGGAAATTTTTCTAAAAACATTAAAAATGAAAACTTTAAAAAGAGATTGATAAGTTCAATTAAGCTAAAATTTAAAAAATGTGTACATCAATAGATAACCATACAAGATGAAAAGACAACCTACAGACTGGAGAAAATTTTCACAAATACTAATATTGAGAATTTATAATGATTTCCTATAAATCAATGAGAAAAGGGCAGTTCTACAGAAGAATACTCAAATATAGATACAGACATTTCTCAAGAGAGGAAACCTGAATTATGATAAAGAAATGAAAAAAATGCTTTACCTCATAAATAACCAGATAACTGCAACATGAAACCTCAACGATACCATCACACACTCGAGAAATTAGGAAACATTAAAATATTAGAATATCGGTATTGACAAAAATGTAGAATATTGTGAACACATTAACTTCCCTTGTAATACTTTAAATTGCTTCAACTACTTTAAAAAAAAAAAAAAAAACACTTTGGTGATTAGGTTAAAATGCATACACAATTTTCCCTGGCAGTTTCTCTCCTGGGAAGAGTCAAATCTAGATACATATATTCAGGCACAAGAATGCTCATAGCTTCAATTTTTTGTAGTTAAGAAATTTTGTAGTTAAGAAATTGAAATACCATAAATTAAGAAATCCAGTGAAATGATTAGAGTGTCATATATATATATATTTATATACATATGCTTAATGTATATAAAATGAAAATGTGTATATGTCTCAGAAACTCTAAGAATAAGAAGAGAGCAGCTAGTTGCTGGATGAACTCACTGGTCTGGCAAAGGTGATCTGGGTGGGTACCCAGAGCCTCTGTTATAGCTCACAGCTTGCGCCACTCAGGTCCTCTTGCTTCTCACATTTAGTTCACTACATTCAAGCACAGCTAATTTAGGCTTCTGGTTGTTCACAATTTCTAGGAAACATATGTAAGAGGAGGGTTTTCTACTCCCTCACTCCTTTGGCTAGCATTTCTGCTTATCCGGATGGCTTGCCTGGTGGGGTGACCTTCTGATGGGTCAGGGGTTATGAGGCTCTTAGCTGCTACACTTGTGCATGTACAGTTCAGACTGGACATGGGAGTACCATGCTTCAGTAGACCGTCTGAGCACCAAACGTATTTGTTCCTGCCCCCAGTTTTTGGCAGCAGTCTTCCATCGTCATAAGGATCGGGGTCCATTGGCCCTGCCAGTTTGGCAACTCCTTTTGGCGCCCACAGATCCACTGACACAAGGAACTCAAAATGGCCAGGCCACAGCTGTTGCTTTGACTTTAGTGGGACTCATACTGTGTCCGCTGGTAGAAACATCCCTCTTCTGGGACCTAGTTCCTCCAGGAAGTCAGAACCTAAAGCTGCAGGAACAAAAGGCATAAATTCCCCAAGTTGGTTACTGTGAGGTCGTCACAACTATTTCCACCCCTTGTTTCCCAGACCTTTCTTTCCTGACATTTACCTATTGATAACGCAGAATCATATAATGCTTATTGGTTTAGGGTATATGCCTCATCCTGAAGGATAAGTCCCATCCTTCCAAGGTGTCCTCTCTAACTTAGGGCTTCAGCTGTGCTTCCAAGAGACTAATACTCGCTCAAGTCATCAGCTTCTGGGTAGTGTGGTAGATGGTAGAAACAGTGGGTAGCATGGTCATGTGCCCATTGACACACCTCCTTTGCTGTAAAGTGGGTCCCTTGGTCTGAGGCAATGTTATGATATGTTATGATAAGCCAGACTCTTCACAAGTCCTCTGACGGTGATGATGCCTGAGGTTTTGTGAGCAGGAAAGATAAACCCATACCCAATGTATTTGTCAGTTCCATCAGGATGAAAGGTTGTCACTTCCAATGTGGAAGGAGTCGAAGATTGTCAGCTTGCACCAAGTAGCTGGCTAATCTCCTCAAGGGACAGTACTCCATTAGGGTTCTTTTGCCTCTGTTGTTGCGTAGTCGAGCATTCATCGTTGGCAGTGCCTCGATCGGTCTTGTTGAGAGTTCGTGCAGTTGGGCTCACGCAGCGCCTCTGCCTCAATAACATGGCTACTTTGTCCACGAGCCCACTGCATAAGCACTGGGGACAGATGCCATCTGACATCTGCTGCCTTCCTTATTTTATACAATGACTGTACACCTTGTACCGGGAGCTGCTCTAGTGAAATCATATCTGAAACAGCAGTGACAGTTGGGATTAATCTTGGTTAGGTTTGCAGGAGTCTACTTTCATCCACCACAGATTACCTAGTTTTTCCGGGGGCCAACCTGATGATTTAAAAAGGAATATGATGAGGACCATTTCCCCTGCATCCCTGTGTCATTAGAGGTGCCAGTTATTTCTGCCCTTCCTCACGAGTTGCAATTGTTTATTTATTGTCTTGGCTGGTGGTAGACAAAGTTTTAAGATGGCCCCTATGGTAGACAGAATAATGGGCCCCTAAAAATGTCAATATCCTAATCCCCAGAACTTGTGAATCTGTTAGGTTACATGGCAAAGGGGAATTAATGTTGCAGATGGAATTAAGATGGCCAATACTTACCTTAAAATAGGGAGATTAACAATGGATTATGCAGGTGGGTCCAGTGTAATCACAAAAGTTCTTAAAAGGGAAACAGGGTGGCAGAAGGGACCAGAGAAATGGCAGGGTAAGAAAGACTGGGTTTGACATTGCTGGCTTTGAAGGGACCGTGACCCAAGGAATTAGGATGGTCTCTAGAAGCTAGAAAGGCAATAAACAACAAGGACCTATAATATAGCACAGGGAACTGTGCTCAATATATTGTAACAACCTAAATGGGAAAATAATTTGAAAAAGAATAGATACATGTATGTGTATAACCGAAGCACTTTGCTGTACACCTGAAACTATCATAACATTGTTAATCAACTATGCTCCAATATAAAACAAAAAGGTAAAAAAAAAAGGCAATAAAAACAGATTCTCCCTTAGAGCCCCCGGAACTAATGCAGCCCCGCCACCACCTTGATTTAAGCCCAGTGAGACCCATTTGAGATGCTGACCTCCAGAAACTGTAAGATAATAAATTTGTGTTACTCAAGCCACTAAGTTTGTGTTTGTTGGCACAGCAATAGGAAACTGATACAGCCTGTAAGATCTTTGGCCCCAGGCATTTACTTCCATGATTGGGCTGTATCACGTGGCCAAAGAGATTATATGGGTGGGCCTAATGAAGTCACTGAGCCCTTTAAAATGAGTGTTTTTGCCAACTTGGGGCAAAAGAAGTGAGAGAGATTCCTGTAAGAATCACTCAACCTGAGGGAGGCTCTCCATTGCTGAGATAGAAGGGGCAAAGGGCACAAGGTGGCAGCCTCCGGGAGCTGATGACAACCGAGAAAACTAGACCCTCAGTCCTACAGCTGATGGAAAATGAATTCGTCCCCAGACTGTAATGAACATGAAAGTGGCTACTTCTCCAGAGCCTTCTGATAAGAGAACAGTTCAGCCTTGTGAGACTCTCAGCAAAGAACCCAGTGGATCCCACCTGCATCTCTGACTTACAGACTTGTGTTTTTTTAAGTCTCTGGGATAATCTCTTTTAATGTAGCATAGAAAACTAATACACAGAATTTCTACTTTGCCTCTCCAACTATAACAGCTCTTAAGGGGCTTCTACAACTGTAAGTCTGTCCATTTCAATCAGATATTTGAGAACCTGGGAAATTACTACTGGTTGGGTCTGCACATCCAGTGGACCTGTGATGAGATGGACCCAAGCCTAAGGCAGGACTCCACTTGTTGCCTGACTCCATATACCCTCACTTCAACATCGGAGCCAGGAGGGCACTTTGGCTTCCCAGATACTAATGTCAGATCAGACTGTATTCAACATCCCTGGAAAGATCTGAACATTCCTCTTCTCAATGTGTATTACCTAAGTACATGGCTATAGGTCCCTTGGAGGAAAAGGACTGCGGAAATTACCGCAGTGCGTAATTGGCACGGTGTTTCATAGTGCTTCTTGATGGGCACTTGGTCACTCCTTCAGTTACTGGGCTCTGAGTTTGGGGACTGGCTCAGGTTTGGAAACTGGGGGAAGGATTATGATTTTCCATGTGTAGTGCTGACCTCAGGCTTTTCATCTATACTTGATTTCTTTTTATTGTATATGTTAAGAAATATCCTTGCTGGCGGCCCATCTGACATGCCCCTAGGAAAATTATGTTCTACTCTCCATGACAATAGATCCCTGCCGAAGGATCTTTAATTGTGTTCTGACCTTGTTGCTTATTACAATAATTATGTCCATGGCTGTTTGGGATACTAACATCTCACTGCTACTCGGAGCCTTGTTCTTTGACAGCATCTCTTACCTTCAGTGCTGTCCTGCAGAGGGCAGCCATTGGTGAGCTTCCCAACAATGCTATTGCCTCTTTGCAGTCTGCTTTTCTTACTGCCGTGGTATAAGGAGTGTGTTCCAGGTTCTTCCAAGAAGTGCGGTCGGTTATCGTTTTGTTTATAGTTAAGTAGTAGAACCATTCTAGACGCCCACTGCTCTGAGTTTTTTATCTCTTCCTCCATAGGCTGACTTGGCAGGCCTGGCATCTTTACCTTATTTAATTTGAGCCATTAAGTTTTGTAAGTTTCTAGAAGCCATACCCAGAAGTGTATTTGGCCCATCTCCTCAAGGATGTTAAATCTTGTTTCATGGGAGAGTGTCTCTTATACTGACAAACTCTCCCCTATCTAGTATAATATTCTACCTCTCTTCATCCCGCAGCCTCAACTCCCAGGCATTTTCTGGGAGTACATGTTACTAGCTACATTTCCTGCTAGTACACGTTAGCAGGACCCTGCAGCTCCTTCGATATATAATCTCTGTCCTCTCTTAGTGGGCCTAGAACACTGACAATCAGATTTTGATGCAATTTGACCCAAATTGTGGATCCAGGGGTCTGAGAATGGAGGTGGGAGCAGATCCTAAGGAGAATAAGCCTTGTCTTATGGGGTATCTATTGGAGTACCTGCCATATTAAGGAACTCTGCACGGTCTTTAAGTAAGGGTTGCCCCTATCTTCAAATGAAGGAGTGTGGGCTCCTTCCGTTATCACACAGGGTTCAGGGGAATCTGAGAGTTCAAGTACTGTCCCAGATATGTCCATCCCCAGTCTCAGACTTCCCACTTCCTGCCTAGCAGGGCTGTGACTTTGTTATGAAACACTTGGGTAAGCCAAGAATGCAACCTTCTTTAAACTTCTGCCTCTCTTACCTAGGCCTGAACTTCAGCTCTACTGCCCTTCAGCTACAGTTGAATTGTTGGCGTTTTAAGTGTTGCCAAGAAGGCTCCTGGACTCATACTTCGCTTGAGAAGTCATTATCCAATCTGAGTCTCTCATTTTCTCTTTCCAATATGACAGAGCCCTTTGCCATAGCCACCTAACTCCACAGTACTTACAGTTACTATTTCCTCCATATCATTGCACCAGCTAGTACGTCTACTTCCAGTTACACGCTGTTTCAATTCACCCAGTGCAAAGGAATAAAGGTTGTGAATGGGGCACCGGCAAATCTCAGGGCGGCGGGATGCCAGAGACTTTCAATTCTCTACCTACCGCTAGTGATGGGTTCCCACTGCCAGTTGATTGATGAGTAATCCAACTGGAGATTCCTATCACTAGTTTGCTTCCTCTCACTCCTTCTGGTACCGACAGCCTGAGCTCAGTTTTCCTAGGAGCAGAGCCTGAATTACTGTACAAGTGAATTATGGCGAGTGTCCTCAGGAAAGGCGTTATGGAGATAAACCAAGATATGATACAGAAAAGGCCACTGGTGTGGTTCCTGCTGGAGGCAAGCTTCAGACTGGTCCCGTGGAGGATCTGGAGCGTGAATGGCACCATGGAGTTGGTCCCACTTTGAGGTACCCCACGTAGGTCAGTTATTGGCTACTGGTTGCCGTCTCCATCGTGGAGGCTTAGCCTTCTGGGCAAGATGGCTCTCATTTGGCCATGGGCAGTTCTCCATAGGAGGAGGGATCTGTGAGCTGTCAGCAGCTAATATTCACAGCAGCTGGGGGCCGGGCTGCACCTGTTCTGTGAATGGGACGTGTTTGTGTCCACGTTTCCTCTACTTATAAGGACACAGGTCATATTGGATTAGGGCCCACCATGATGACTTCCTTTTAATTTAATTACTTAAAAAAATTTTATGGAAGTATAGTTGATTTACAATGTCATGTTAATTTCTTCTGTACAGCAAAGTGACTAAGTTTTACATATATATATATATATATATATATATATATATATATATGTTCTTTTTCATATTCTTTTCCATTATGGTTTGTCACAGAATGTTGAATATAGTTCCCTGTGCTCTACAGTAGGACCTTGTTGTTTTATCCATCCTATATATAATGGTTTGCCTCTGCTAATCCCAAACTCCCATTCCTTCCCTGCCCTACACCCCTGCCCCCTTGGCAACCACAAGTCTGTTCTCTGTATCTGTGAGTTCCTTAAAGGCCCTTTCTCCAAATATGGTTGCGTTCTGAAGTACGGGGGTTAGGACTTCAATATATGAATTTTAGGGAGGACAAAATTTAGCTCAAACAGCCCCTAACTTAACTTATTATCTAAAGTTTTTCTGGTATTAAAAATTGGTGCTCTTTCAGAACATAAATGATTTCAAGGACGTTTTTCAGTTTGGAAATGGAAAAGGATGAGCACGATTCCAATTTAGTTCTAATTTTCCCTTTTGTACTACAAAGGAATCATCTTTGAGTACTAAAATTAAATTAATGTGAAAATGAATAAATGGTACAATCTTGTCTTTTCTTGACATAATTAAGTAAAAGAATAATATCAGGTACAGACTTGTATGTCTGAAAAGCTGGTATAGGAGTTATTTTTGCAGGGATTTAAGTACCAAGAACCAAACATGGTTTATCTTTATTTAAATGAAAGGTTCTAGTTAATTAGAAATTGAATAAGAAGGAAATACATTTCCTACATATTAATAAAGTATTACTTAGTTCAAATTTGAATACAGTTTTCCTAAACTGCATAAATTCAAAGCTTGAATTAACTGAGATCGATACTATATAAAACCTCAGGGGCCTGTTCTTGAAGACAGTCCTCTGTACAGCAATGACTAGAGTAGTGGGTTTTGATTATTAAGAAATAGGTGTTCCGATGGACAAATTTTTATTAGCAAATAAAAACCTTGTTCTTTTAAAAATAATCTATCCACTTTAATTTCCACAAATACCATTTCAAAAAAAAGCTTATAGTTATGTGGGATAAGAAGAAAAACTGTTGACAGAAAGAAATCAAAGTGAATTCATACACCAAGGCAGGAGAAATAAGAACTAATGAAAAGTATTTTACCCAAGAGCTACATGAATAAAGAACTAGTGATAAGAACGTTTATAGTTTACAAAGCATTATCACATACACATTTAGAGATTGCTCCTTTAAACTATCATACGAAACAGCAGGATTACTTTTGTTGTCTTTTTACAAATTAGGAAATTAGAGTTCATGCTAGTTCATGTGTTTCCAGAATCTGTGAAGGCAAGTGACAGCTTAACTACCCTTTGCTAAGTAGGAAGAACCGGTTTACATAGGGATAATCAGTGTCCTAGGTGATCTTCTAGTCACTGGGAATGAGGCGATGAACAAAAATGACAAAAGCCCCTAGTCTTTTGGAGCTTAGAGTTGATACTAAGAGCAGACCCCCACCTTCCCTCTTCCCAGGAATTGATGAAAATATACACAGACAGAAAAAGGGGAATTAGAGCCATCAGCATTTAAACAGATAGGTGCTAAACACAGATATCAATACAATGTAGAAATTTCTTTTAAAGTTTTAAAAAAGTAACAAAATCAATTCAGACTTAGAAACAATAAAAGTGGCCAATGAAATGGGACAGCTGCAAATTGATAGGTTCTGAGGTCACAGCGGGAGATGGAAGGTAAACTGGAAAGAGAAGTCTCCAGCAGGGAGATTTAGCACCAAATGAGAGTCTTCTGCTTGGACAGCCAACTTACATAATTCAGGAGAATGCTCTGTATGACATCATGATGGGACTCTGTCTGTAAAAGATTGAGGCCAGCTAAGCAACTTGCAAGAGAAATCCTTAGACGTGGGTACAGGTTATATGTCTATTCAATCAAATATTTTCCACACACATGTTCCCTTTTGTTTATTTAATGTTTTATTTGGACTTTAAGTAATCCCTTGCAAAGATATCGTGGACCTTTTTGGGAGTACGAAAAACAAACACATAGTTTAGATTCTTTTGCAGAGATTTTTTCGGAACTATTGATATTCTATAAATAATTTAACTTTAAAAATGTTATATGTATTTTTTAAATCTATTTTTTTAACTCTATTGAAGGACTGCTACTTCTATAGTTATATATTCCTAGGGATAACAAATGGTTACTAGTGTTAATTATACCCCAGTTTGGGGTCTGCCTTGTCAATTTCCATAGAATTTTTCAGTACTTTTTCAACTTGGATTTTGAGAAGGTTTTCTGTTTCTAGTTGGTTGATTCCTTCTAAAACAGACTCAGATAAAAATGTTTAAACTTTGTAAGTGCTCCTAGGAACTGACAAGAAAAGACCCAGGATTACTCTGACTTTATGTTGACATCTAAGGGAAGATGAACCTATTCATCCAGGCAAGGTTGAAAGTTGATATTAAATATGTTAAAGTGCAGATATCTTCAGACCTGAAGATAAACATGGGAAAAGTGCCAAGAAAGGGCAGAGAATGAGCCAATACTTCCACATTTATTAGCCAGCTGGAAGAGAGAGTCATACGGATGGCAGTAACTGATGCAAATGGAGAACAGATTCATTACCTCATTACTTTAAACTTATCAGCAATATGAAACAATTTGAGCGGCCATAAGTAAGAACGCTGGTGACCTAGATCTACAGTGTCCCAGGGCTCTGATAATCAGTAGTCCTGAGACCTTGGGCAAGTTAATCTCTGTCTCGGTTTCTGCTTTGCATCATGGGGATAATATTGTCCTCATTAAGCTATTGTGAAGATTAAATGAGATGATGGGTGACAGGCTTTAACACAGTGCCGGGCAATGATTAGCATAGCTAGTGGGAAGCAGCCGCATAGCACAGGGATATCAGCTCGGTGCTTTGTGACCGCCTGGAGGGGTGGGATAGGGAGGGTGGGAGGGAGGAAGATGCAAGAGGGAAGAGATATGGGAACATATGTATATGTATAACTGATTCATTTTGTTATAAAGCAGAAACTCACACACCATTGTAAAGCAATTATACCCCAATAAAGATGTTAAAAAAATAAATAAAAATAAAAATCCTCAAATAACCACCAAAAAAAATGAAAACGATAATTTAAAATTTTAATTGCACCATTCTTTTTCTCTCAGTCTGGCTGCAGTTCCAGCTAGACTTGAGCCGTTTGGAGCTGTTAAAAGAACTCTATGTTATGATATTCATAGAGATTCTTGTTAAAAGTAACAGACATTGACTCTCACTGATGAAGCAGAATAGGTATTTTTTGTTATTTTTTAAATGGGTAACTCACAGAATGCTAAGGTGACTAAATAACCAGGCTCAAGACTCAGCTTCCAGCAACATTGCCCAAAACGATGCCATAGAACTGGCTTGCTGAGTAAACTACTGCCACTCCCACGCCTCACAACCCCCTTCCAAACTCCAATTTACTGCCACCCCGACTGGAATGATTTCAGAGCCAGAATGCAATCTTGCAAGCACCGCCACTGAGAGAGCTAGCTGCCTCTGCTACCACCCTGGCAGCAAAACGGATCCTGTGCACATTTTCCTTCTACACGTGGCTCAGTTCTGAAGTGAGGTCTTGCATTCGTGATCTCTGATCTCATTAGTTGGGCCTGAGCACCAAAGATGAGGGAATCTAGTTTTGTAGGTTCTACCTTGGAGGAGCTCAAACCAGCAAAGTGGAAATTCTCCAAAATAGCAAGGATGCTCAAAAGTTGTGAAACAGCCAGAAAGACAGAAAATTGTCCATTGTAAATCACTGGAGAGGGATTATTTTTGCTTTGAGAAACTACTGTGAAAGAAAAAGCTATGTTCCTGTTCGTAAGTGAAAGGTCTGCTTGATTTGTGGTGCTTTGCCTCTGATCCAGCTTAGAACATTTTGGCTACTTGTGATGTATTAGAATCTGTTTCTTCCATTTGCATCATTCAGTAGCATATTTAAAACCCTGTGCAAAAGCAGCATGGCTGATACAGTTAGCTTCTAAACTGTCTATTTGTATACAGAGTGATCAGTTTGGCTAATACATATTTATATTAGGATGTCACACTTAGAGCAATGATTCCATTCAGCATGGAATAAAAGAAAATGACTTAAAGATAATGGCATGATGAGATTGCTAATAATAATGATTTGGTGTTAGTTAAAACTTCATTTGGTTCAGCATTATGAAATATCCAGGGAATGAGTATTAGATGAGATGCTCTATCACAGTAAATGCTACACAATGGAATGAGGGACCCAGAGAAACGTGATGTCAAAATTTCGTGACCAAAGGAGAGATAGTAGAAATAGTTAAAAATGTAATCTTTCAGTTAACAGAGTTAAGATAACATAATCTATGTTTAAAAGACCATACATAAGGAAAGAATCTATAAAATCACGTCCAGAGCCATAACTTCCAATTCCCCTGAGAGGCGATCTAAAAATAGCAAGAGTAAATATTTTTACCTTTCCTCCATAGAAAAAAAGAAATTGCATTTTTTTTCCCCAGATAGATCTTCACAGGAAGGATACTTTTCATTCAAGTTACTGTTCATTTTAATTTCTTAAACTTGGTACTCCTGGGCATTTGTACCTAATGTGCATTGTAGGTTCATCTGTTTTTAATTACAGTAAGTGATAAAGATTCTTAACTGAGGTTAGATTTTTAACTGAAGTTCATGTCAGGTTTACTAATGCTACAGCTTTAAGCAAACAAGACTTCAACCTGAGCAAGAAGTTTTCTCTCTCCCAATTCAACTGTTTAATATAGCCTAACATTAACATTAGTTGATTTGTTTTTACTCTGCACGTTCTGTCCCCCTTGTTTTATGGAGAAGAGGAATCTGACACTTTGCAAAGTTGAGTCAGTTGACCAAGATGACAAGATTATAGTGTATCAAAGCAAGACTTTGAACACCATCTGACTCTACATTTTCCTGCTTAAAATATTAGGAATAGGGCTTCCCTGGTGGCGCAGTGGTTGAGAGTCCGCCTGCCGATACAGGGGACGCGAGTTCCTGCCCTGGTCCGGGAAGATCCCACGTGCCGCGGAGCGGCTGGGCCCGTGAGCCATGGCCGCGGAGCCTGCGCGTCCGGAGCCTGTGCTCTGCAACGGGAGAGGCCACAACAGTGTGAGGCCCGCGTACAGCACACAAAAAAATAAATTAGGAATAATAATATTTAGTGTAGGTTTTTAATGTTCCAGCCGCTATTGTAAGCACTATATAAGTATTTTATCATTTAACCTTCACAATAAAACTATGAGATAAGTATGATTATATTACAGACCAGCAAACTGAGGCACAGAGGTGTTTAAGTAACTTGCCCAAGGTCACACAGCTAGTAAGGGGCAGATCTAAATTCTAAACCAGCTGTCTGGCTCAGGGTCCAGGCTGCTGAATACCCCCCTCCCCCAAATCTAAGTTGGCTTTGAAAAAAATATTTCAGTTTCTAATATGTCTAAAGTCTGAATCTCACGCGAGAAATTTCTGCTTTAAAATCACACGTGTGATAGAGACTGGCATGAACAAGGCAGATAGAGCCACACCTACATGAATTTAAAAGCTCCCAAGAGATAAGTAGGAGAGACCAGAGAGGATGTAGGAAAGAGTGTTAATATAGGGGAAATAGAAGGACTTTGGGAAGTCAGTCAGGGACATGATTCAATCTAACAGGTCAGCATAGGAATCCTGACTTACGTAATGTTTAAACTGATACGCGAGTGATGGACACGTGTTATCCAAGAGCTTGTGGGGTGAATTGCAGGCAGATACTGCAGAAAGTCTAAATGTATGATAAGAAATTATAACGTTTTAGAGAAACTGAAAGCTGCTTAATACACGACCTGTGAAGGGATGGTGAGCATTCCAGTACTAGAGGGTAGAAATTGTGTTGGGAATTCATGGAGGGAATTTAAGAAATGTGGGTCTTATCCTAATGGAAACGGGACATCATCAAGGGATTTTTAGCAGAGGAGTGAATCGTCAGTTTTGTGTTTTAGTAAGACTGGCCTGCAGAGTGGAGGCTAGCTTGTAATGGAACAGAGAGATAAGTTCTAGGGCTGTTCCAAGTGCCCAAGCAAGAGAAGTTGGTGGTTAGACTAGGAGGCTTTCACCTGGGGGATAGAGAAGTAGACAGATGTCGGAAACACGTGGGAGGTAGAATTTATAGGTTATGGCCGAGTAGATGTGAAAGATGACAGAGAAGACGATGCCCATGCTAACACCCAGATTTCTTTCTCTTTTCTTTTTTTTTCCCAAAGATTTTTTTGATGTGGACCATTTTTTTCAAGTCTTTATTGAATTCGTTACAATATTGCTTCTGTTTTATATTTTGGTTTTCTGGCCACGAGGCATGTGGGACATTAGCTCCCTGACCAGGGATCGAACCCATACCCCCTGCATTGGAAGGTGAAGTCTTAACCACTGGACCGCTAGGGAAGTCCCAACACCTAGATTTCTAACCTGAGTAACTGGGATAAATGGCAGTGCTATTTACTAAGACGGGGAGCATGACAGTAGAGCAGGTTTGGGGGGAGGGTGATGAGCTCAATTTTAGAACGAGAACTAAATGGATGTGCCGATAGGTAATAGAGCTTGCAAACCCAGGAGAAAAGTTTAAGCTGGGAATGGACATTTTGAAGACATCAGTTATATAGAAGGTATCAATAGGGAAAACTTTTAGAGAAGTTACCCATTTCCTTTTAGAGAACTATAGAGATGAAATGTTTTAAAGCGTCCCCAAACCTGGAATTTTAGTCAATTAAATGCAGAATGTATTTATGAAATTATAAATGTTGCAATGACATTTTTGTAAATGATTTTTTATAAGGATAGGAAAGTAAATTACTAGAAAATTGGTTATATTTTTGATATTGTTGGTATCTTCTCTATTTTGAATTATTGATAATGTTTTATGTTATATAGCATAAAGACAAGGCAGAAGTTTTAGCATTGAGATCCAAAGACAGAAATTCTGTTGAATGAAGGTGACAGTTTCCTTGTACTGAAGAAGGAGTATGCTATCCTTGTGATGACTTTGCTTGGTTACAGTAATGAGTGAATGACTTTGAATTATACGAAGGTTCATTAAATGGTCATTCTTGATGCGAGTGTAACTCTGTGGTGGGTCATTTGTGAGGCGCCGTAAATTCATGGCAGATTCAAATTGCACCTCCTTTTTCAGGCCATCCTTTGTTTCGAACACAATTCTAGATGCGCTTTCTGTTAAATTTTGACTGCTACCATACGTATGAATTAGCAAAGTCTAAACAGCTGGATAAATACACAAATTAGATGTGTTAGGTCTATTCAAAGGCACCACGAGTGTCGGGAGGGATAGGGGTTTGAAGCGTCTCTAATGGAAAAATGGCTCCAAGGGGTCTCTGCAGAGGCAGCCAATGCAAGACTAATTGAGGAAAAAGAAACTTCACAAAAAGTCAACCACTCAGTGGATAAGAGAGAGGGCAAAACCGTTTGAAATGCCATGAATGGTTTTTGCGAAAGATAAGGAAGTATAGTAAGCTAGAAATTAGAGATGACATATTATTTGCTTAAATAGTGGATTCTGGAAATGATTCCACCCAAAGGCACCACATGTGGCTGTAAACTGCACAGCTGTCCAGTGAGAATGGCGCCTCCCAGAGGTGAGGCCAGCCTGAACATTCACCTATTCCTTTAAGAATCTGTGAAGGATCTGCTTCCAGCAAACAATTAGTTTTTGCTTTAGCCAAACATTTCACCTTAACAAACAAGATAAAAAAGAAGTAAATTATGTTTTTCTAAAGCACTACCATATTATAATGTATTGATGATTTTTATAAAGCATGTAGTGTAGTGAATTACAAATTTATGACTCACTGTGTAAATCCCTAATATGTGATTCTGAGAAATCTAAAACATATTAAGTATATTGCTATACGTATATAATATAAAGTGTTCTCTTACAATACTTTATATGTGTAGGGGTTTTAATTATTCCACTTAGTCAATTATAGCTAGCTGACATTATTCTAGAATTGTTGAAAAAGCCATTTCAGTTTAAGGTGACAAAACGACATTTGACTGGAATCTATTATAACTGACACTGTGGCTTTTTTGCTTTATTTTCAGTGCCAAACACAGATATCATTTATTTTAATATTCCTCTTCTCTGGCAATGTAATAAGGGCCTAGTAAGCCAAGACTTATAAATAAGTAAAGCATGTGATTATTTCGTTAATATTTTCATGATTAGCTGCTTGGGGATTTATGGATATGTTGTTGTGAACTGACATTGAACTAGGGTATAGATTCCCTCCATATAGAGCCAGATGCCATGTATTTTTGTAAATATGAATCAGTTGTGTTGATTGCCAATTTTTTTGTAATAATTATAAATACTCAAATTCCAAGGATAACGAAACAAAGCAACATACAAGATTGCTTTATTTAAAGGTATATCATAATTATTCTGTGGTAGAGAAAAAGATTATTATGTAAATGTTTTTCTGCGTATGTCTGTGAGTAAAATGAAAGTACAAAAAGAGGAAAAGAAACTCCCACTTGCTACCTTAATGCTCCGATACGTTTTTGTGTCCTCAAGTACACACAGACACGCTTCCCCACGTCAGAACTATTACCTTGCTATTATCAGGACTACTTGACTATTTGGTTTAGGTTTATGTTGTGCTAGTCTGCTTATGGTAAAGGAAGAGTCAAAGCGTATACAACATCAGACACACTGCACTCAATTTTTAGAACAGTGGATACACTATGTTCTCTCTGGCTCTGATAATGTGTGGTCTCTCATTGTGATAAGTAAACACGTGTTTTAATGCGTGGAAGTGTTCCCTCATACGTTACTCAAATTTTATAAAGTTATGATTTAATAAGTTTCATACAACAATAAGTCTTTGAATCAGTACAGATTGCAAGTTATATTACAAAGGTATTCAACAAAACATGTTATAAAGACTCTGTGCCTTGGATTTTGATATATTTGTGTCTATCTTTTACGATATATGCATCTCAACATTTATCAGTGGTTGTCCCACAATCTGCTTTTCTTTTATTCTTCTGTTTATTTTATTTATTTATGTTTAACAATCTTTATTGCAGTATAATTGTTTTACAATGGTGTGTTAGTTTCTGCTATATAACAAAGTGAATCAGCTATACATATACATACATCACCATATCTCCTCCCTCTTGTGTCTCCCTCCCACCGTCCCTATCCTACCCCTCTGGGTGGACACAAAGGACCGAGCTGATTTCCCTGTGCTATGTGGCTGCTTCCCACTAGCCATCTGTTTTACATTTGGTGGTGTATATATGTCCATGCCACTCTCTCACTTCGTCCCAGCTTACCCTTCCCCCTCCCCGTGTTCTCAAGTCCATTCTCTATGTCTGCATCTTTATTCCTGTCCTGCCCCTAGGTTCTTCAGAACAACTTTTTTTTTTAGATTCCATATATATGTGTCAGCATACAGTATTTGTTTTTCTCTTTCTGGCTTCCTTCACTCTGTATGACAGTCTCTAGGTCCATATACCTCACTATAAATAACTCAATTTCATTTCTTTTTATGGCTGAGTAATATTCCATTGTATATATGTGCCAAATCTTCTTTATCTATTCATTTGTCGATGGACACCTAGGTTGCTTCCATGTCCTGGCTATTGTAAATAGAGCTGCAATGAACATTGTTGTTCATGACTCTTTTTGAATTATGGTATTTTCAGGGTATATGCCCAGTACTGGGATTGCTGGGTCGTATGGTAGTTCTATTTTTAGTTCTTTAAGGAACCTCCATACTGTTCTCCATAGTGATTGTATCAATTTACATTCCCACCAATATTACAAGAGGATTCCCTTTTCTCAACACCCTCTCCAGCATTTACTGTTTGTAGATTTTTTTTGATGATGGCCATTCTGACCGGTGTGAGGTGATACCTCACTGTAGTTTTGATTTGCATTTCTCTAATGATAAGTGATGTTGAGCATGCTTTCATGTGTTTGTTGGCAATCTGTATATCTTCTCTGGAGAAATGTCTATTTAGGTCTTCTGCCCATTTTTGGATTGGGTTGTTTGTTTTTTTGATATTGAGCTGCATGAGCTGCTTGTATATTTTGGAGATTAATCCTTTGTCAGTTGCTTCATTTGCAAATATTTTCTCCCATTCTGAGGGGTGTCTTTTCATCTTGTTTATGGTTTCCTTTGCTGTGCAAAAACTTTTAAGTTCCATTAGGTACCATTTGTTTATTTTTGTTTTTATTTCCATTTCTCTAGGAGGTGGGTCAGAGGAACCTCCATACTGTTCTCCATAGTGGTTGTATCAATTTACATTCCCACCAATAGTGCAAGAGGGTTCCCTTTTCTCCACACCGTCTCCAGCATTTATTGTTTGTAGATTTTTTGATGATGGCCATTCTGACCGGTATGAGGTGATACCTCACTGTAGTTTTGATTTGCATTTCTCTAATGATTAGTGATGTTGAGCATTCTTTCATGTGTTTGTTGGCAATCTGTATATCTTCTCTGGAGAAATGTCTATTTAGGTCTTCTGCCCATTTTTGGATTGGGTTGTTTGTTTTTTTGATATTGAGCTGCATGAGCTGCTTGTATATATTGGAGATTAATCCTTTGTCAGTTGCTTTGTTTGCAAATATTTTCTCCCATTCTGAGGGGTGTCTTTTCATCTTGTTTATGGTTTCCTTTGCTGTGCAAAAACTTTTAAGTTCAATTAAGTCCCATTTGTTTATTTTTATTTTCATTACTTTAGGAGGTGAGTCAAAAAAGATCTTGCTCTGGTTTATGTCAAAGAGTGTTTTTCCTATGTTTTCCTCTAAGAGTTTTATAGTGTCTGGCCTTACATTTAGGTCTTTAATCCATTTTGACTTTATTTTTGTGTATGGTGTTAGGGCGTGTTGTAATTTCATTCTTCTACATGTAGCTGTCCAGTTTGCCCAGCACCACTTATTGAAGAGGCTGTCTTTCTCCATTGTATATTTTTGCCTCCTTTATCAAAGATAATGTGGCCATATGTGTATGGGTTTATCACTGAGCTTTCTCTCCTGTACCATTGATCTATATTTCTGTTTTTCTGCCAGTACCATACTGTCTTAATTAGTGTAGCTTTGTAGTGTAGTCTGCAGTCAGGGAGCCTGATTCTTCGAGCTCTGTTTTTATTTCTCAAGATTGCTTTGGCTATTTGAGGTCTTTTGTGTTTCCATACAAACTGTGAAATTTTTTGTTCTGTGAAAAATGCCATTGGTAGTTTGATAGGGATTGCATTGAATCTGTGGATTGCTTTGGGTAATATAGTCATTTTCACGACGTTGATTCTTCCAATCCAAGAACATGGTATATCTCTCCATCTGTTTGTATCATCTTTAATTTCTTTCATCAGTGTCTTATAGTTCTCTGCATACAGGTCTTTTGTCTCCTAGGTAGGTTTATTGCTAGGTATTTTATTCTTTTTGTTGCAGTGGTAAATGGGAGTGTTTCCGTAATTTCTCTTTCAGATTTTTCATCATTAGTATATGGGAATGCAAGATATTTCTGTGCATTAATTTTGTATCCTGCTACTTTACCAAATGCATTGATTAGCTCGAGTACTTTTCTGGTAGCATCTTTAGGATTCTCTATGTATAGTATCATGTCATCTGCAAACAGTGACAGTTTTACTTCTTCTTTTCTGATTTGGATTCCTTTTCTTTCTTTTTCTTCTCTGATTGCTGTGGCTGAAACTTCCAAAACTATGTTGAATAATAGTGGTGAGAGTGGGCAACCCTGTCTTGTTCCTTGTCTTAGTGGAAATGGTTTCAGTTTTTCACCATTGAGAACGATGTTGACTGTGGGTTTGTCATATATGGCCTTTATTATGTTGAGGTAAGTTCCTCTATGGCTACTTTCTGGAGGGTTTTTATCATAAATGGGTGTTGAATTTTGTTGAAAGCTTTCTCGGCATCTGTTGAGATGATCATATGGTTTTCCTCCTTCAATTAGTTTATATGGTGTATCACATTGATTGATTTGCGTATATTGAAGAATCCTTGCATCCCTGGGATAAACCCCACTTGATCATGGTATATGATCCTTTTAATGTGCTGTTGGATTCTCTTTGCTAGTATTTTGTTGAGGATTTTTGCATCTATGTTCATCAGTGATATTGGCCTGTAGTTTTTTATTGTGTGGCATCTTGGTCTAGTTTTGGTATCAGGGTGATGCTGACCTCATAGAATTATTTTGGGAGTGTTCCTTTCCTCTGCTATATTTTGGAAGAGTTTGAGAAGGATAGGTGTTAGCCCTTCTAAATGTTTGATAGAATTCGCCTGTGAAGCCACCTGGTCCTGGGCTTTTGTTTATTGGAAGATTTTAAATCACAGTCTCAATTTCAGTGCCTGTGATTGGTCTGTTTATATTTTCTAATTTTTCCTGGTTCAGTCTTGGAAGGTTATGCTTTTCTATTAATTTGTTCATTTCTTCCAGGCTGTGCATTTTATTGCCATATAGTTGCTTGTAGTAATCTCTCTTGATCCTTTGTATTTCTGTAGTGTCACTCGTTACTTCTCCTTTTTCATTTCTAATTCTGTTGATTTGAGTCTTCTCCCCTTTTTACTTGATGAGTCTGGCTAATGGTTTATCAATTTTGTTTATCTTCTCAAAGAACCAGCTTTTAGTTGTATCGATCCTTGCTATCGTTTCCTTCATTTCTTTTTCATTTTTTCTGATCTGATCTTTATGATTTCTTTCCTTCTCCTAACTTTGGGGGTTTTTTGGTTCTTCTTTCTCTAATTGCTTTAGGTATAAGGTTCGGTTGTTTATTTGAGATGTTTCTTGTTTCTTGAGGTAGGATTGTATTGCTATAAACTTCCCTCTTAGAACTGCTTTTGCTGCATCCCATAGGTTTTGGGTCATTGTGTTTTCATTGGTATTTGTTTCTAGGGATTTTTTGATTTCTTCTTTGATTTCCTCAGTGATCTCTTGGTTATTTATTTATTTATTATTAGTTTTTCTGTGGAACGCGGGCCTCTCACTGTTGTGGCCTCTCCCGTTGCAGAGCACAGGCTCCGGATGCGCAGGCTCAGCGACCATGGCTCAAGGGCCCATCCACTCTGCAGCATGTGGGATCTTCCTGGACTGGGGCACGAACCCATGTCCTATGTATCGACAAGTGGACTCTCAACCACTGCGCCACCAGGGAAGCCCCTCTTGGTTATTTATTAGTAGTAGTTTTTGTTTAGCCTCCATGTTTTTGCATTTTTTACAGATTTTTTTCTGTAATTGATATCTAGTTTCATAACGTGGTTAGAAAAGATACTTGATATGACTTCAGTTTTCTTAACTTTACCAAGGGTTTATTTGTGCCCATGATATGATCTATCCTGGAGAATGTTCCATGAGCACTTGAGAAGAAAGTGTAATCAACAGTTTTTGGAGGAAATGTCTTATAAATATCAATTAAGTCCATCTTGCTTAATGTATCATTTAAAGCTTGTGTTTCCTTATTTATTTTCATTTTGGATGATCTGTCCATTTGTGAAAGTGAGGTGTTATAGTCCCCCACTATTATTGTGTTACTGGCGATTTCCCCTTTTATGGCTGTTAGCATTTGCCTTATGTATTGAGGTGCTCCTATGTTGGGTGCGTAAGTATTTACAATTGTTTTATCTTCTTCTTGGATTGATCCCTTGATCATTATGTAGTGTCCTTCTTTGTCTCTTATAATAGTCTTTATTTTAAAGTCTGTTTTGTCTGATATGAGAATTGCCTCTCCAGCTTTCTTTTGATTTCCATTTGCATGGAATATCTTTTTCCATCCCCTCACTTTCAGTCTGTATGTGTCCCTAGGTCTGAAGTGGGTCTCTTGTAGATAGCATATGTACAGATCTTGCATTTGTATCCATTCAGCGAGTCTGTGTCTTTTGTTTGGAGCATTTAATCCATTTACATTTAAGGTAGTTATCGATATGTATGTTCTTATGACCATTTTCTTAATTGTTTTGGATTGTTATTGTAAGTCTTATCCTTCTCTTGTATTTCTTGCCTAGAGAAGTTCCTTTAGCATTTGTTGTAGAGCTGGTTTGGTGGGGTTGAATTCTCTTAGCTTTTGCTTGACTGAAAAGGTTTTAATTTCTGTGTCAAATCTGAATGAGATCCTTGCTGGGTAGAGTAATCTTGGTTATAGGTTTTTCCCTTTCATTACTTTAAATATGTCCTGCCACTCCCTTCTGGCTTGCAGAGTTTCTGCTGAAAGATCAGCTGTTAACGTTATGGGGATTCCTTTGTATGTTAATTGTTGCTTTTCCCTTGCTGCTTTTAATATTTTTTCTTTGTATTTAATTTTTGATAGTTTGATTAATATGTTTCTTGGCATGTTTCTCCTTGGATTTATCCTGTAAGGGACTCTGTGAGCTTCATGGACTTGCTTGACTATTTCCTTACCCATACTGGGGAAGTTTTCAACTATAATCTCGTCAAATATTTTCTCAGTCCATTTTTTTTCTCTTCTTCTTCTGGAACCCCTATAATTTGAATGTTCATGTCTTTTATGTTGTCCTAGAGGTCTCTGAGATTGTCCTCAATTCTTTTCATTCTTTTTTCTTTATTCTGCTCTGCAGTAGTTATTTCCACTATTTTATCTTCCAGGTCACTTATCTGTTTTTCTGCTATTAATTCCTTCTAGAGAATGTTTAATTCCATTTATTGTGTTGTTCATCATTGTTTGTTTGCTCTTTGTTTATTCTAGGTCTTTATTAAATGTTCCTTGTATTTTCTCCATTCTATTTCCAAGATTTTGGATCATCTTTACTATCATTAGTCTGAATTCTTCTTCAGGTAGACTGCCTATTTCCTCTTCATTTGTTTTGGTCTGGTGGGTTTTTACCTTGCTCCTTCATCTGCTTTGTATTTCTCTGTCTTCTCATTTTGCTTAACTTTCTGTGTTTGGGGTCTCCTTTTCACAGGTTGCAGATTCGTAGTTCTCATTGTTTTTGGTGTCCGCTCCCAGTGGGTAAGTTTGGTTCAGTGGGTTGTGTAGGCTTCCTGGTGGAGGGGACTGGTGCCTGTGTTCTGGTGGATGAGGCTGGACCTTGTCTTTCTGGTGGGCAGGACCGCATCTGCTGTTGTGTTTTGGGGGTGTCTGTGAACTTATTATGATTTTAGGCAGCCTCTCTGCTAATGGTTGGGTTTGTGTTCCTGTCTTGCTAGTTGTTTGGCATAGGGTGTCCAGAACTGCAGTTTGCTGCTCGTTGAGTGGAGCTGGGTCTTAGCATTGAGATGGAGATTTCTGGGAGAGCTTTCGCCATTTGATATTGTGTGGAGCCGGGCGGTCTCTAGTGAACCAATGTCCTGAACTCGGCTCTCCCACCTCAGAAGCTCTGGCCTGACACCCGGCCAGAGCACCAAGACCCTGTCAGCCACACGGCTCAGAAGAAAATGGAGAAAAAGAAAGAAAGAACGTAAAATAAATAAATAAATAAATAAAATGAGCTTGTTAAATAGAAAATAATTATTAAAAATAAAAAAAATTAAAAAGTAATACAAAAAGAAATAAAGAGAGCAATCAAAGCAAAAAATAAATCAACCAATGATAAAAACACTAAAAAGTATACTACAAAAACCAAAAAACGGACAGTCAGAACCCTAGCACAAATGGCAAAAGCAATGCTATACAGACAGAATCACAAAAAGAAGCACACACATACACACTCACTGAAAGAGAAAAAGGAAAAAACAAATATATCCATAAAATTAAAAAAAGGAAGAGAGCCACCAAATCAATAAACAAATCTCCCAGTGATAATAAGCTCTAGATACTAAGCCAAGATAAACATAAAACCAGAAACGAATTAGATGCAGAAAGCAAACCCCAAGTCCACAGTTGCTCCCAAAGTCCACCGCCTCGATTTGGGATGATCCGTTGTCTATTCATGTATTCCACAGCTGCAGGTACACCAAGTTGACCGTGGAGGTTTAATCCGCTGCTCCTGAGGCTGCTGGGAGAGATTCCCCTTTCTCTTCTCTGTTCCCACAGCTCCTGGGGTTCAGCTTTGGATTTAGACCCGCCTCTGCGTGTAGGTCGCCTGAGGGCGTCTGTTCTTCGCTCAGACAGGAGGCGGTTAAAGGAGCAACTGATTAGGGAGCTCTGGCTCACTCGGGCTGGGGGGAGGGAGGGGCACGGAGTGCAGGGTGAGCCTGCAGTGGCAGAGGCCAGTGTGACATTGCACCAGCCTGAGGCGCGCCATGTGTTCTCCAGGGGGAGTTGTCCCTGGATCACGGGACCCTGGCAGTGGCGGGCTGCACAGCCTCCCAGGAGGGGAGGTGTGGATAGTGACCTGTGCTCGCACACAGGCTTCTTGGTGGCGGCCGCAGCAGCCTTAGTGTTTCATGCCCGTCTCTGGGGTTTGCGCTGACAGCCGCGGCTCACGCCAGTATCTGGAGCTCCTTTAGGCGGTGCTCTGAATCCCTTCTCCTCATGCACACGCTGAAACAGTGGCTGAAACAATGGTCTCTTGCCTCTTAGGCAGGTCCAGAGTTTCTCCCAGACTCTCTCCCAGCTAGCTGTGGCTCACCAGCCCCCTTCAGGCAGTGTTCACACAGCCAACCCCAGTCCTCTCCCTGGGATCTGACCTCCGAAGCCCAAGCCTCAGCTCGCAGCCCCGCCCACCCCGGCAGGTGAGCAGACAAGCCTCTCGGGCTGGTGAGTGCCGGTCGGCACCGATCGTCTGTGCGGAAATCTCTCCGCTTTGCCCTCTGCACCCCTGTTGCTGTGCTCTCCTCGGTGGCTCCAAAGCTTCCCCCCCACCACCACCCACGGTCTCTGCCCATGAAGGGCCTTCCTAGTGTGTCGAAACTTTTCCTCCTTCACAGCCCCCTCCCAGAGGGACAGGTCCCGTCCCTATTCTTTTGTCTCCGTTTATTCTTTTTTCTTTTGCCCTACCCAGGTACGTGGGGAGTTTCTTGCCTTTTGGGAGGTCTGAGGTCTTCTGCCAGCATTCAGTAGGTGTTCTGTAGGAGTTGTTCCACATGTAGATGTAGTTTTGATGTATTTGTGGGGAGGAAGGTGATCTCCACGTCTTACATCTCCATCATTTTGAAGGCACCCCTGCTTTTCTTTAAAAATGCCTATTTCTATAAAATGGGATAGCAATTCCCAGAGATGATACTTCAAATATTTAATTACTAGAAGGGCAAGGTCCAGTCAGAAAGAAAGGTGCTAATTAAGTCACACTGGACAAAGCACTTAAATGTCAGTCCTTATAATACCCATCTTATGTAGGAGGTGTGAGAAATTTGAGAGATAAAACAAATACCAGGTATGTAATGCACAAGGAGAGAGTGCTTACCAGACATTAGCCAAGTTAACAAGTGTTAGCTGAGAGCTTTACCTCCTTCTTTGGCTGGTCTCTCAACATTAATTGAATAAACTATATAAATTAGAGGGCAAGGTATTTGAAAATGTTTAAGATTGAATTAAGGACTGATAAAATGGATGAATAATTCCCAATTCTTGTTTAAACCCAACCAAAGACAAGGTGAACAATTACAAAAGAAAAGGTTTCTATGTACTGTGATGAAATTTATAATGTAAATTCCATGATAAATGGAGGACACAGGAATCAATACACTTTCTGCTTAATTGTGACCTCTCCTTGTGCTTATTTGCAATTCCTTGATTGCTAAAATAAAGCTTGGTAAGTTAATATCTGTGCAGAAAGTACATTCTAATTTCCCCAGAAAATCTTAGAGAAAGACGCAGTGATTAGGACTGCATCCTCAGGGTTAAGTATATCCTTCAACACTAGTGGGTTAGTTTCAAAAGCATAATAAAATAAATTGACAGAAAATGACAGTTTCTCTCAAAAGCAATTGCTTAGGATTGTTTAGCATGGCATATTCAAATTAGGTATTAGTCACAAAGCATTAGTTTAGCTTTTGAAAAGGGTTAATGCCCAGAATGCCATGAGAACTTCTGTTTTAAGGCTGTGAATATCCATCCTACAGAGCAGTTTACAATCTTTAATAGCTCCTTATATCATTTGTTTTCTAACTTGTAGAATTTCCTTCTTTTTGTAACAAATTTATCATCGGTGTTCATAAAGTGAGAACTGAAGGAGTATCTATTAAAATTTCCTGTTAAATCAGCAAAAAGCTTGAGGATAACGTTTTGAACCTAGACTTTTTTTTTTTAGTATACGGCAACTACGCACTCCAAGAGAATGGTGTTCATAGAGAAATTTTACTTGTATGCAGTAAAATAAAATTAAGATGTGAAATATCTCTTAGTCATTTTTTATGTCTAGCATTATTCAAGGAATGCTATTTTATATATGTGTAAATGATGAGAAATGGGCCATGGCAGAGACTGGCTGGCTATTCATCAAATAAATTTAACTGCCTCTAGGGTTCAGAGCTAAATTCGCCTTGCAATGAAAGGTGGCCATATAATTGAGTTCCTGCCGATGGAATGTGGTTGAAAGTGATATTGACCACTTATAAGGTCTAGCCCATACAAGCCTTCTGTTTTCCCTCTATAATCTCTATTACCCAATCTTCAGTGGAGTAAGAAGTGATTTCCACTTGGAAGCTACATGTATTTTTTAAAGCAATTTATTTTATTTTTTTGACCGTGCCGAGCAGCGTGCGGGATCTTAGTTCCCCAAACCAGGGCTTGAACCCGTGGCCCCTGCAGTGGAAGCACGGAGTCCTAACCACTGGACCTGGGCCAGGGAGTTCCTGGAAGCCACATTTTGCAGATGTTAGGGCCACTGGCAGCCTGGATCCCCGAGTGACTTTGTAAAGCAGAATCTCCCTGTACCAAAACAAAAATACCCATTCTTGTTCTGCAAGGTCATTGGAAGAATTTACATTCCCGCTAGTATTGCGTGAGAATTTTCCTTGGGTCTCAACTGAAAGCAGGGCGTCTTCCTCTGGAAGCCCAAACTTTCATTTTTGTTTCCCTAGCAATATAAGGTTGCTAGAAGCTCTGCCTAGATTTTTAGCCTCTTTGCCTCCATTTTGCTTATCTCAGCTTCTCATCCCATGAAACTTCAGCATCTACAAATCTCAAATGAAAATGCAGCTGAGAATATTCTCTCTCTTCTCCATTATTTCCTTGTTTTCCTAGGATCTCGGCCCCCAAAGCCCTGGCTGCTTTAATAGCCCAAATTCCAACTATTCTTTCCCAGTCTTGTGAGATTCCTGAAAGCTCTGCTTAACTCAGTTTCTTAGATGCCACTTTAATTTTGGATTCTTCTCTTAATGCGTGTGGATTAAGAATAAACAAATACTTCAAGGAAAATGAACAGAAAGCGTCAGTTCACTTCGATGATTTTGCCTGTTCTCTGAGGTTGTGGCCCCTCAAATTCTGAAGCCTTGATTGCTTTGTGATGCCATAAAAGTCTGTGACTGTCATTGCTTGTTTGCTATTTTGTTTTATTTTTATTTTATTCAACGACTGTGGGTATTCTTGATAGGAGGGCTAGACTGAGAGCAGCTGCCCTATGTGTATTATCTAATAGCAGTAGTTTCTCAGTTTCCTTTCAAATATGTGTGACATTCTTTTTGTAGACTGATGATAATTTGCCTTAGTGCTGATATTATGAAACGCACTTTTTATTGTTTCATCTGTGGCCCTAAGATTTATTCCCCAAACTGTAGGCCATTCCAGTGACTGTGAGGTCGTGCCTCTCCTCATGTGCAGCTCTGCATCTTCCTCAGTATTACCTTGTAGTATCCACCTCCCAATTTCAACATTCTTTAAAATAACAAACAGTGGATTCTTTTTTTTTATTTCTACCTTTTAAAAAATAAATTTATTTATTTTTGGCTGCACTGGGTCTTCATTGCTGCGAGCGGACTTTCTCTAGTTGTGGCGAGCAGGGGCTACTCTTTGTTGTGGTGCGTGGGCTTCTCACTGTGGTGGCTTCTCTTGTTGAGGAGCACAGGCTCTAGGCGCGCAGGCTTCAGCAGTTGTGGCACGCGGGCTCAGTAGTTGTGGCTCGCAAGCTCTAGAGCACAGGCTCAATAGCTGTGGCACACAGGCTTAGTGGCTCCGTGGCATGTGGGATCTTCCCGGACCAGGGATCGAACCCATGTCCCCTGAACTGGCAGGTGGATTCTTAACCACTGCACCACCAGGGAAGTCCCCCCAAAATGGATTATTTTTAACAATGACAATCTGGAAATACAATTTACACATTTGCAGTTACTCAGGATAAAAATATTATGATACTCAGAACGGTGAACTCAAAACTCTTTTGGTGAGCCTCAGCTCTTTAGGAGGTAACCTTCCCTCCATTTGAAGAAGACAATAATATTGTTTCATTTTGTAATATCACAGTTATTATATGGTCTTCTACAAAGAAGAATTGTGCTTGAAATGCACATCTTCAAGCAAAGTCCTTGAGGTTCACTCATTAAAATATTTTCATAATTTTATTGGAAACATTTTTATGTTTATGTAAAACTATGCATATAAACTTTTCTGGGCAAATCGAAGGCATGGGGCAAAACATGACTGTTTATATCTTCCTTTCTTTTGTTAGGTGAAGTGTTAACTATATACAAATAGATGATTACAACATAACATTTGTGAAATAAAGTAGAATATATAGTTTCTGACTTGCTGAAGGGACGTTGTTGAATCCTAGAGAAAACATACTTTTCATTTTCACCTAGGTTAGATACCCTCCTCTCTTTTAACCTTTCCTTGACTATACAGCTCTCCTGTCTGTATTTTACTGTATTTATGAAACATTTGCTACATTTCAAAGATTGTGCTAGGCGGCGAAGATAAAATTTTACTTTGACTTATGTTTATTAACTTTCCCCAGATACATAGATTTGATATCTCATATTCTTCTTCATTATTTAAAGTCCTAAATGTATATTACTGAGTGTTTTAAAGTATATTGTTTATATTGTTCTTGTTATCTATTACCATGTAATAAACCATCCCAAAGCTGAGTGACTTAAAACAACAATTTACAGTAAGTCTCCTACGTACGCAACCTTCAAGTTGCGAACTTTCAAAGATACAAATGTGCGTTGGCGTGTCCAATCACGTAAGTTAGTTCACATGTCTGGCATACATTGTCACATGCATGCATCCTCTACAATTGGTTGTGCTTTTGGGTACTTTAGTGTACAGTATTGTGTAGAGTGCAGTAGTACAGTATCTTTATTTCAAGCCCAGGATGTCTGGAAGCAGGTGTAAAAGCAGTGGTGATATAGCTGGTATTACTGTACTTTTCGAGGTACTGTACTGTAAGATTAAAAATGTTTTATTTTTTGTGTTTGTTTTTTATGTATTATTTGTGTGAAAAGTATTTATAAACCTATTACAGTACAGTACTGTATAGCCGATTGTGTTAGTTGGGTACCTAGGCTAACTTTGTTGGACTTACGAACAAATTGGACTTATGAATGCACTCTTGGAACAGAACTTGTTCATATGTAGGGGACTTAGTGTATAATTATCTCTCATAATTCTGTGCGTTGACTGGGCTCAGCTGGGCAATTCTTGTTTGCAGTCTTTAGTGCTATTGTAGTCATATGTTGCAGGCTCATCTAGACTGAATATCCAAGATCGCTCATGTACGTGGCCTGCCGTAGATATTGACTATTGGCTGGGGACTGTTGACGCCCCATGACTTAGGCTTCTCACAGCCTGTTGGCTAGTTTCACATAGGAGACAACCTGAGAGCGAGTGTTCCAAGAGAGCAGAAGTGGAAGTGGCCAATGTGTTAAGACCTGGGCCTGGAAACTGTTTCAGCAACAGTGCTGCCGTATTCTGTTATTCAGGACAGCTCAGTAGACTGAGCCCAGAACCAAGGGGAAGGTACACAGCTGCCACCTGTCAAAGGGAGGAATGTTAAAAAAATCTGTGATCGTTCTTATTCCACCATATATATGTATGTCTGTGCATTTATAATTATACAATAAATAAATCCACAATTATTTTAAAATTTCAGACATACAAAGTAAGAGTGAAAACTTTCTTTTCCTCTCCCCTAATTGCACTCTCTTTTCAAATATTAGTAGTATTAGTTCGTCTTTATCCATGTGAATCTTTTTCTACTTACTAAGTATATTTTGATTCTGCTTACTTTTACATAAATAGAATCAAGTCCCTATTTTCTGAAAATTACTCTTTTTATTTAACAATAATTTTAGATAATTTAATTTATCAATATATGTATGCACATATAATTTAAAATTACCTAGTATTCTATAGTGTTGACATATTGATTATATTTCTAGATGATGGTTTAGATTGTTCACAACCTTTGGTTATTTCGTACAGTATTGTTCCTTTTCATTCCTCTTTATACGTGCGCAAAAGTTTCACTAAGATATATACCAAAAGTGGAATCACTAAATTGATGGATATTAACATTTTTTAAAAAGATGCTGTTTAAATAGGCATTACCATTTTACACTTTCTTCAGCTGTACTGTATGAGAGTGCCTCTTTTTCCTCATCATTGTCAATTCTGGTTATTATATGTCTTTTCAATTTTTTAAAATCTAATGGATGAAAATGCTTCTAAGTGTAGGCATTTCACTTTTCAATCCCTAAGTTTTTGCTTACTCCTATTGCCATTGAGTCAATCTTGTATTGTTTTCTGTGAATTGCCTGTCTTTACAATTTACCTATTTTCCTACTGGTTGTATGTCATTTAAAACAATGATATAAAGATACTCTTTACAAATTCTCTACGTCCATTCATTCTTAGTTCATCATACATCACACATAAAATGGGCACATGGGGGCTCTATCTTGCTCCACATCTTGTAACTCACTCTTGGAGATGTGTTCTCGTGGTTCTCCATCCCCCTGGGGAGGCCAGAGTCAGTTTCAGGTTGGTGAAGTTTTGTGACCTGCAGTGTGTTCACTTGGAAAGCAGGCTGCGCATGGTGGAAGGTCAGCTTGCACGTGCTGCTGGGATGCTAAGACTGCCACACGTTGGGTGCACCAGCAGCAAATGAGTCAGGCACCAGAAGCCCAAATCACAGATATCTGTGAACTTTTGTATGTATTTGTGCTTATTTTTCAGTAGTGAAATGAAAGCATATACAAACAAATCTCAGTCATCACTTTTACCAGTATCTGAACTTAGACTGGACTTCGTGATCCGGCCAATTATTTGTTTGATACCGTCTACAAGATAGGCAAGAAGGACATCACACTTTCAATGGAGGGCAAGTGGAGAAAAATGACAACATTAGCAGGAAATCCGAAATAATGGATCTCACCCTTTTGCTCACATCCGTTACTGTATCCCCACTTGAGCTTGAGCAGAGAGCTCTTTGTGAAGGCATTTAGAGAAAGACTCTGATGGGGGAGGATGATGAAGTGCTACTGAGTCACTCTCCGGAGTGTTGTGAATGACAGAGAAATTTTAGTGGAAAAGTGTTATACTGCACCTCTAGCCACGTGGAGTGTTCAAGACTTGGCTTGGTGGCCTACAGCAAAGAGACCACGCCTGGGTTGTCTCAGGTATGATAGTCTCATGGACACATCCAGAGGCCTGGGAGGCTGAGCTGGCCTCCCCGGGGAGGCCGGTGCATCCTCCATGGTCTGCCATCCATCTGTGGCAGATTGGTCGCAGTAGAAGAGTAGCTCCTAGTTAGAATCCACCTCCTTCTAGGTGGACCGCTGGGTAGAATTATCAGAGAAAGTAGAGGACTCCTAGTTAAATCTGAATTTCAGATTTCAAACAGTGAAAATTTTTTAGTAATGTGTCTCCTGTAACATTTGAACATACTTACATTAAAAAAAATTAGTCATTGCTTATCTGAATTCCAATTTTAACTGGGTGTTTTAGATTTTCATTAGCTAAATTTGGCAACCCAATACCTAGCTGTCAGTTTCACGTAGGATCTTCTTTTGGCCTGCACCTTACAGCTGATTTTGAACCGGTGTAGAACAGAGAATTAATTATCTGCCAACATTATCATTCTGGATTCTTTAATAGAAGTCTGTGGAACTTACCAAGTCCACGTAGGCCTTTGGCTATGTTCTCTCCCATGGGGTGGGGAATCCTGAGAACACATCCTGGTCAGTGAGTCCTACAGAGTAAAGGTCGACAAATAAGTCTTGAGGAACTGTCTGGTGAGGGCAGGCCAGATAATCACTACTTCATAACTGAGGACCCTGAGGTAAAGCAAAGCAAGTGGCTGAAATGTAAAGCCTTATGAACTGAGAGTCATGTAACGTAAAAGGCAAGTATGTTTCTGCCACATTATAGAGTTGTCATTCCCATGCCCAGTCAGGAGCTAGAGGTTGGTTGTCCACAAGGGCTGGACACCCATTTTCACAATCAAGGGTAGGCTCTTTGAAGAGTACGACAGGCCCACTGCCAGTAGCCTTATGATGTAAGAAAAACACTGGGTGTGGAAATAGGTAATTTACATTTTCTTGTATAGTAAGAGGATGGATCCTGGCATACCTCATCCCCAGCCACAAGAAACCCCATGAGCAGGCTTCCCTGGTGGTGCAGTGGTTAAGAATCCACCTGCCAATGCAGGTGGGGGACATGGGTTCGAGCCCCGGTCCGGGAAGATCCCACAAGCCGCAGAGCAACTGAGCCCGTGCACCACAACTACTGAGCCTGCGCTCTGGAGCCTGCGCTCCGCGACAAGAGAAGCCACCGCATTGAGAAGCCCTCGCACTGCAAGGAAGAGTAGCCCCTGCTTGCCGAAGCTAGAGAAAGCCTGGCGCACAGCAGCGAAGACCCAACGCAGCCAAAAAACTTAATTAATTAATTAAATAAATCTAAGAAAAAGTAACCCCATGGCTTCCTCTTAACTGCCACCTCCCTCACTCCACGCAAGCTAAGACTACAGAACTTAAGAGAGTTTAGATTAGCGTCCCCAGACAAAGAGCCTGAGGTGGGGATTCTTACTCAAGTGGTTTACTAGGAGAGTTCTCAGTCGAAGGGAAGTAGGAAGGGGAAAAAATGTAAGTAGAGAATGTGAGACCAGCTTTATTCTGGCCCCAGAGGGGACTCTGGAGCTGAATGATGCCATAGACTTGATCCAGCTTTGAAGCTGGTGAGGCGAGGGGTTGAGGATAAGGGGCAGCCTTTTTGTCTCATATCAACTGAGCCGCTGGGAAGGGGAGATGAAGGATTGATGAACATTCCAAGACCTAGGTCAATTCTTTGGAGAAAGGGGCGGCTGTGAGCCATGAGTAAGCAACATTCACGCAGGATATGGGGACATCAGCCTGGTAAAGGGGACCTACGTGGACATCGACAGCATCTGTACACCATCTCATTAGTTGTTTCCTTGGTTTTATGTATGCCTTTTGCTATGGGTTTTGCTGGTTCAGTTTTAAACCAATTCTGTTCATTATCTCCAATATTAAAACTAATCTACCCTTGTCTTCTGGCCCAGCTCTACCTTAAGTCACTCAAATAGCTTAATTCTCCTGCCAATAACGTAAGGAGAGTTTATACACTGGTTGGATTCATGTGTCTTTTAGTAAATGGGGAATTCCATCTACCAATTACATCTCTAGAAACCTATGTACATATATAACTCTTCCTTCCCAATCTCTTGTATTTTTTTTCTTTCCCAGTATAGTTAAGATCTGCTCTTACCTGTGTCTTCAATCATTCTTGTACTTTTATCCCCCTTACAAGAAGAGAAATATGCTTGTTAATCATTCTACTCAAAATCACTAGATGTTTAGGCTTGCTAATAGATGAAGATGAATTTTTCACCATAGGCATCACAATAACTGAGAGCGTTTGCTTCCTTGTTAACATGTTGGAGATAGGAAGACAAGAATTAAATCATAGAGCATAGCAGGGGGAAAACATCCTCAAAGTGAATGGTAAACAGAACTATCTGAGCTAGGTTTAAGCATGTGTATAAAGAGTGAGTTTTGAAGAACAACAGTCTTTCAGAAAACTGAACTAAATAATAAAGTATGTCTAAAACTGTGTATATCTATGCTAAAAAAGTATCAGCTTAACCTTTTTGAAAGTGCTATAAAATAAGCAAATGAGGCAGCTTATAATTTAAGTATAAGAAATATGTGGACACGGGGAGGGGGGAAGGGGAGGGGGCATGAATTGGGAGATTGGGATCGATATATATACATATATATATACACTACCATGCATAAAACAGATAGCTAGTGGGAACTTGCTATATAGTGCAGGGAGCTCAGCTTGGGGCTCCTTGGTGACCTAGACGGGCGGGATGGAGGTGGTGGGAGGGAGGTGTAAGAGGGAGGGGACATATGTATACATATAGCTGATTCACTTTGTTGTCCAGCAGAAACTAACACAACGTTGTAAAACAACTATACCCCAGTTAAAAAAGAGAAATACGCCTATGTGTAAATACAGGAGTCTAGTAATGCAGGTAGGTATCTATAGTTGGTGCCCACAGACTTTTGGTTGATATTGTATGATGCAGTTGGGAACTTGCCTTCTAATAATACCACATCAGTAAGGACAATAGAATGCATTACTAAGATACTCTTCTATGTGAACTGTTTTTGTTTTTCAGAGGGTCTGTGTAGACCGTGTCCTCTATGAATGGAGTAAACCTACTACTGTTTCTCTGCCTGTCTGGTGCACTTCTCATGGAGATTGAATGAAGAGTGCTTTTCAGCCATCATGATGAATTGTAGGTAGTTTCATGACTATGACGTGATCCTTCAGGTCTCTGTGGTAGGTGAGGGCAATGCACGCTGATATAATACTTTTTTGACTGATACTGTCCTCAGTTGTATGACTCTACACAGGATTTTAACCTCAGGTGAAACCACAGGTTCCACAGTGGTTTGTTCATTTTCTGGTCCTTAAAGGCTTTACCTTAATCTCTATACCAAAAAAAACACCAGCGAAACTTTAGAGCTTCAGACCGTCAATTCTAGACTGGCTAGCTTATCAGGGGTCAAGTAAAATTATGCCCACGTGGGGCACTGATTGGGTTTTTCAAGGTAGAGTGATGGGGATTTGTACTAACATGGCGGTTCTCAATCTTGGCTGCATTTTGGAATCTCCTGCCAAGATTTTCAAGTGTACTTCTTCCTGGGTCCCATCCCAAGAACTTGATTAAACTGGTGTGGGTATGGCCTGGGCATGAGAATTTTTTTTTTTTTTTTAAAACTCCCAGGTCTTTCTAATGTATAGCTAAGGATGCAAAGCACTGGGGACATTCATCTGCATGTGCCTGAGATTGTCAGGGACTCAGCTTCCTAGCAGGTAGTCATATGCTTGAGTTAATGTACCAAACAGAAGGGCTTCATTAAGCTCTGCTGTGAAGACTATCCTCTTAGTCTCACAGGTTGGGAAATCTTTTGGGGTGGTGAGCTTGTGGCATTTGCTCAGTAAATGATTGTAGTCCCCTCAATTCTAAGAACTTGCTTGTACTTCTTTGTGATAAGTGGATTTAAATACTGTACTTTCCCAGCTCCTAAGTTTAGTTTTATCAGAATTTTTTGTGCCACAGATAGATTTGCCTGTCAGGGTAGTTTAAAAAATAATTTTTCATTACAAATTTAAAGGTCATGCCTAACAAATATTTTTCTCAAAGCTAATGGGTGTATCCTTTGATTAATATTGTTTTAAAATGATTTTTATTTCTCCATGCAAGCCCAGCTAACATTTATTGAATGTTTACTGCATGACAGACAGTGTTCTAAGTCCTTAGTTTACACATAAAGAAACTGAAGCAGAGAGAGGTCGTGGGTGTTCCCAAGGTTACACAGCTAATTAGTGAAAGGGCCGTGATCCAAACTGAAGCTGTCTGGTTTCAGTGTCTTTGCATCTGTGTAAGCCTGTTTGTTGAAAGAAAACTAAATAAAAAATTTTTAAACTTCACCTTTAACAGAAAAGCACCAAATTGACTTCCAAGTAGTTGCACAATTTACCTTTTCCTAGCATTATGTAACAGTTCTAGTTACTCTACATCTTTGCCATTATTTCACCTTGTGGAATTTTGAAATCTTGTTTAGCTTAGCTGGTGAGTATAAACTCTGATCTCACTATGATTTTAATTTTTAATTCCTTTGAGAGCTCGTAATGCATCTTTAATATATTTATTGGTCATTTGTCTTTTCTTATTTTCTCTTTTTATAAAAGAAGTATCTTTTCCCATTTATCTGGGGGGGATTGTCTGTCTCGTATTCATTTGTAGGTTTTAAAGCGTTATTTTCTACATAACAGTCCTTTTCAGTTTTATGTGATGCAAATGTTTCACCAAGTTTGGCTTGTCCTTTATGAACATCAGTTCTAATTAATGTAGTGGAACTTGTAAATTTTTTTTTGTTTATGGGTTTTTACATTTATTTTATTAAAATTTTCTCTGCCCCCAATATCAGATGCACCTTCTACTCTATTGTCTTTTAGTAGCTTTATGGTTTTGTATTTCTACATTGATTTTAATCCACCTGAAATTGATTTTTGTGTATGGTATGAATGGGGATCCAGTTTATTTTTCTTTTTTTAAAAAATTTATTTATTTTTGGCTGCATTGGGTCTTCGTTGCTGTGCGCGGGTTTTCTCTGGTTGCGGTGAGCGGGGGCTACTCTTCGTTGCGGTGCACGGGCTTCTCATTGCGGTGGCTTCTCCTGTTGCTGAGCATGGGCTCTAGGCACACAGGCTGCAGTAGTTGTGGCACGTGGGCTCAGTAGTTGTGGCTCGCGGGCTCTAGAGTGCAAGTTCAGTAGTTGTGGTGCACAGGCTTAGTTGCTCCAGGGCATGTGGGATCTTCCCGGACCAGGGCTCAAACCCATGCCCCCTGCATTGGCAGGCGGATTCTTTTCCACTGCGCCACCAGGGAAGTCCCCAGTTTATTTTTCAACATGGCTAATTACTTGTTCAGACACCATTGACCATGTTTCCATACATTTGTGGGTCTTTTTTTCTGGATACTCTGTTCTATTGCATTAGTTTATTTGTCTGTCTCTATATTCATAACATTTTAGGTTCATTTCTGTGGTGTGGTACTTATGATAAGTAAATCTCTTCTCTGTGTGTTACTTCTTTGCGAGTGTTTTTCCGACATTCAACTGTATTTTCTCAATCCATTAATTAGCGAATCACTTTCTAATGTTATACCAAACATGGATTCCCTAGATAAATCCAACTTGCTTATGGTGTATATTGATTTTATATATTGGAAGGTTCACCTTCCTGATTATTTACGCAGGATTTTTGTTTCTGTATTGATGAATGGAATTTACCTCTATTCTTTCATTCTCATATGTCCTTTCATGGTGTTGATAAGATTATGCTGGATTTATACAATGAGTTGAAGATATAGAAGATACATCTTTTTTTTTTTTCCTATTCTCTGAAAGAGTCATAATAGAGTTGGAGTTATGTGTCTTTTGAGTATTTGGTAATCCTGGTAAGTAATATCACTTAGGTCTATGGGTTTTGGTGAGAGAAAGATACTTAGTTATCGATTCATTCTTAAATGCTTATTGTACTATTCAAGTTGTCAGTGTTTTCTTCAGCCCGTTTTGATGCAGCTTATATTTCTAGGAAGTTGTTCATTTCTTACAGCTTTCAAATTTATAAGAGTACATTTCTCTTTATCACTCTCATCATAGGTTTTTAAATATTAGTCTTTAAAAAAACATGTCTTCTTTTGACTTTTATACTTTTGGTTGCTATGCCATGAATTTTTGTTTTTCTTTTTTTATTATTCCTTGTTATATTCTGATGTATTCTGATCTTTTTCTTTCTTCTTATATTAGTGGATTAGCTTATTAATTTTAATCCTTTATACATTTCTATTCTAAAATTAGCATTTAAAATACGCTTTGGACTTAAAGTTTATTTTACCTCAATGTATCTCGTAAGCTGAATTCTGTAAGTATTTCTTTATGATTTACATCTAAAATCTGTTGCTTCTCAGTATGATTTATCTTAGAATGAGGATTTATTTAGATTTGCGTTCTTAAATTTCTAGCTGGGTGGGAAGTTCTACTTTTCTTTCAATTATTTTAAATTAATTTAGGGCATGGAGTTTTATGATAAGTTATTTTGAATTTGTAGAAATTTATATGAATTTTCATAAATGCTTGATCTGTGCTTAAAATAATTCTCGAG
Source organism: Leucopleurus acutus (assembly GCF_964270905.1). Lineage (NCBI taxonomy): Eukaryota > Metazoa > Chordata > Mammalia > Artiodactyla > Delphinidae > Leucopleurus > Leucopleurus acutus. Next base: position 5,982,860 of record NC_139146.1, read on the forward strand.
GAATCTGTTCTTTATATGCCTATTGTATTAAGCTTATTAATTTTGTTCTTTAATTTTTCTATATACTTTCTGGCTTGGGCAGATGGATCTATCCAAGAAAGCTGTGTTAAAATCCTCTTGGTGTGGTGAATCTGAGACCTTCTCTTCGTAATTCTATCAGCTGGTGTTTACAAAACTTTATTATTTGACGCATAGGAGGTTAGAATTAATTTTTCTTACTGGAAAAACAATTATCAATCTATGACTCTATTTTTAATATTGCTTTTTATTTGAAGTCTAGTCAACACCGACTTTCTTTTGGATAAAGTTTTCCTGCTATATGTTTGTTTGATTTTTTTTAAATTGGGTTTTGTCTCGTGTACTCCTATCCTTGTCAGGCATGTAAACGCAAAGTTCACAGCTTACTTATCCAAGCTACCTGAAGTTGCTGAGAAACACAAAGAAGTCAGCAAATGTGTTGACAAGTAAAGTAGTTCATCTTACCTAAGATTTACTTAGCAAACTCTTAAGTACTTTAGTAAGCTGAAAGATGTTAGTAAAAATATTGGGGTTGGAATATCTAACTGCTTTGGGATACCGAGAACTTGGGCATGGTTTTATGAAAAGGGCATTTGAGTTATGTGTCCGTGACTTGACTGAGAACCATTATTTGTGTTTAAAAGTTTTCTTAGTAGCTTTCGAAAGTGGAAATGTTGCTGGTCGCCCTTGCTGGCATTCAGTTCTCTGCCATCCTTGGGCGCGCTGCTGCTTTGTCCTGGTTTTATGGCCGTTCTACTACATGCTGCCGGTTCTGCGCGGCTCTTCCTTTCTTCTGTGCCAATAGTAACAGCTGCTCCTGTTTGTTGCCTGCCTTCCCAAATGTTTTTTATGTTTACAATGGCAATAGGAGTAAGAAAAAGCTGTGGCGATTTCAGAGGGTTGATAAAGAACAATGGAAAGCTAGACTGAGTATTTCGCTAATGTTCTCACCACTTATCAGTGGCCCTTGGGGTGGCTTCCAGTTTCCCACCCTCTGTGGAATCTTACTCCATGACTTGGCCTCTTTTCATTCACTTAGTACACAGCTGTTTGCAATTCTATTGATGAGCTACAATTCTAAAACTCTACTGTAGGACAAGACAGATACTACCCTTTTTCACTTTCTCCTTTTAAACAATATAGTGATTTTATTAAAATACACAATGACTAAGTATACAGCTTGATACATTTTTACATATATGCACACCTGTAATTAGACCCAGATTAAAGATGGAGAAAATTTCATTTCTCCAGAAGGCTCCCTTGTGTCTCTTTCCAGCCAATACCTACGCCCACTCACGCCTACACCCATTCACCATCAGAGGTAACCACTATTCTGACTTTTGTTACTACCGATTAGGTTTGCTTGTTTTTGAATTTCATATAAATGGAACATACAGTATTTTTGTGTATGTGTGTGTGAAGTTTCTTACCCATATAAAACTACAGCCCTTATACTTTGATGTGTGATGATGTGGAAATAGAAAAGAACAAATAAAACTAAGATGAGTTTTATTTAAATGTGCTAGTCAGGTTATAAAGATAGATATTTCCTCGTAAAAGTATTTAAGTACTACACATGAAAGGAGCTATGGACTTGTCAAAGTTACTGTAATAACACAACAAATGTATATGGCTTAAGAAATTAAACAAACGGAATTTATGACTATCACTTTATCTCAGATTGCTAACAGTGTTGCAAATGAAAAAGAAAATTCTATGAATATTATCACATAACTTTATTTTTTTAACATCTTTATTGGCGTATAATTGCTTTACAATGTTGTGTTGGTTTCTGCTGTATCACAAAGTGAATCAGCTTTATGTATACATATATCCCCATATCTCCTCCCTCTTATGTCTCTCTCCCACCCTCCCTATCCCACCCCTCTAGGTGGACACAAAGCACCGAGCTGAACTCCCTGTGCTATGCGGCTGCTTCCCACTGGCTATCTATTTTACATTTGGTAGTGTATATATGTCCATGCTACACTCTCACTTCGTCCCAGCTTACCCTTCCCCCTCCCCGTGTCCTCAAGTCCATTCTCTACATCTGCGTCGTCTTTATTCCTGTCCTGTCCCTAGGTTCTTCAGAACCTTTTTTTTTTTTTTTTTTTTCCACATTCCATATAGATGTGTTAGCATACGGTATTTGTTTTCTCTTTCTCACTTCACTCTGTATGACAGCCTCTGGGGCCATCCACCTCACTACAAATAACTCAATTTCGTTTCTTTTTATGGCTGAGTAATATTCCATTGTATATACATGCCACATCTTTATCCATTCATCTGTCGATGGACAGTTAGCTTGCTTCCATGACCTGGCTATTGTAAATACTGCTGCAATGAACATTGTGGTACATGACCCTTTTTGAATTATGGTTTTCTCAGGGTATATGCCCAGTAGTGGGATTCCTGGGTTGTATTGTAGTTCTATTTTTAGTTTTTTAAGGAACCTCCATACTGTTCTCCATAGTAGCTGTATCAATTGACATTCCCACCAACAGTGCAGGAGGGTTCCCTTTTCTCCACACCCTCTCCAGCATTTATTGTTTGTAGACCTTTTGATGATGGCCATTCTGACCGGTGGGAGGTGATACCTCATTGTAGTTCTGATTTGCATTTCTCTAATGATCAGTGATGTTGAGTATCCTTTCATGTGTTTGTTGGCAATCTGTATATCTTCTTTGGAGAAATGTCTATTTAGGTCTTCTGCCCATTTTTGGATTGGGTTGTTTGTTTTTTTGATATTGAGCTGCATGAGCTGCTTGTATATTTTGGAGATGAATCCTTTGTCAGTTGCTTTGTTTGCAGGTATTTTCTCCCATTCTGAGGGTTGTCTTTTCGTCTTGCTTATGGTTTCCTTTGCTGTATAATGTAACTTTAGAGTGAACCTAAAACGAGAAGGAAAATATAAATATGCAAATATATTTATGAATTTGGGCAAATTTATGCCAACTCAACCAAATTCATATCTAACCTTAAATTTCCTAGAAAGGCTAGAAGTTGGTGCTCTTTGAGTCTATTTTTTATTAACTATCAAAACTGTTAACTTGCCTGCAGAAATCTTATAAAAACTTGGAGAAAAAATATGAAAAGACTTTATATACTGTTCCAGGAGACTCTTAACTACATGCGTTGGTAAAAATCCTTGTGTTCAACTAATTTAATATATTGGAGAAAATGTTTTCTATTATTAAAAGCATTAAATTCTTAATATATACGGGAGGGAAAAATGTAAAATGTATCATATTTCTTCTCTATGTTCCAGCATCTGAAATATATTACTTTTGTGAAGTGGATTTTAAGGGTTAAGTCAAAAGGGTTCAGGAATACACAGACTATAGACTCATTTATTGTGTCTAAACTTAACCCCTCCACTATAGTATTAGGAAGAAATTCTGTTATCTTCCTGTTATTTTTAATTTCTCAACTACCACATAAATTTTTTTTCTTGTCCTTCCCTTAAGTAATATCTACAGGATTAAGACTGTCTCTGTCACTGCCCCTTAATCTTTCATTGGGATTTAATATAAACAAAGTTATGAATTAATTTACATTACTAGATTGTTGTTATATAATATCTTTGAATTTTGAGAGTTATTTTCGTTTTTCTGGAGATCAGTGTTGAAAATAACATGTATGTTTAATGATACTACACAATTTAAATTAAAAAGGAAAAAGAAAAAATGCTAATTTTATTGTTAAGCAGTGGTCTAAGGACCTGCCCTATAATAACTCATGGAATTCTCACAACCCTCTGAATTATGTCCCATTATTATTACCAATCAAATATTGCTGTTCAGAAACAGTATGTCAATTTCCCAAGATTACAGAGTTGGTAAATGGAGGAGCCAGGTCTCAGGCTTCAGAGCCTCTGCTCTTAGCAGCTATCTAGCCTCTTAATAATAAAAGCTTGGTTTGGGAAACTTTTTTGTTTTTTGTTGTACAGCCTTCAGCACATTTTTTCTTTCTTTTTTTCTGGTAAAAGGTCAAGCAAGTAAATATTTTCTCTGCTGTTGTAGTATGAAAGCTGCTATAGAAAAATATGTCAACGAATGGACATGATTGTGTTCCAATAAAACTGTATTTATGGGCATTGAATATTGAATTTTATGTAATCTTCATGTTACAAACTATTATTCTTTGGATTTTTTTCCCCCAACCATTTGAAGATATAAAGCCATCCTTTGCTTGTGGGTCATGCAAGAATAGACAGTTGGCTGACTTGGCCTGCAGGCTCTGGTTGACTGACCCTTTCTGTAGTATATACTAGTGACAGCAAGGAACCTGAAACTTGGAAGGTAAGGTTACAGACATTATGAGGATGAATTTAGAAGCAATTGGCGTGTCTCGACTGGGATCAATAATGGCTAAGGTGCAGCAAGTCCCACACTAATAAATAATCTGTCAGTGGTAAAGCAAAGGGGCAAATTTGTTAAGATAGCCTGACTATTATTATAACAAATCAACCCTAAAATCTCAGTGGCTTACAGAAGTTAATATGAGGAAGAGTGGAGGAAAAGACTGATAGATGGCTTTCCTGTTTCTTTTTATTTCGAAACAATGGTCAGTTCAGTTCCAAGAATAGCATTAATGTTTTGGTGTGCATTTTCTACAAACAAGGACATTTTCCCACGTAATAATGATGCAATATAAAAATCAGGAAATTAACTCATATACGTTACTGTCATCGAATCCCCACACCCATTCAAGTTTTGTTGTCCCAATAAATGTCCAGGATTATACATTACTTTAGTTGTCAGGTCCCTTTAGTCCTTTTTAATCTGGAACATTTTTTCCTCAGTCCTTGACCTTCGTGGCCAGGGAATCTTTGAAGATTACATGACTATTATTTTGTAGAATATCCTCTATTTGTGTTTGTGTAAAGTTTGCTCATGATTAGATTCAGGTGATACATTTTTGCCAGGGATACCTTAGAAGTGATTTTTTTTTCTTTTTTCTTTTTTTTTTTTTCTTGTGGTACATGGGCCTCTCACTATTGTGGCCTCTCCCGTTGCGGAGCACAGGCTCCGGACGCACAGGCCCAGCGGCCACAGCTCACGGGCCCAGCCGCTCCGCGGCATGTGGGATCTTCCCGGACCGGGGCACGAACCCGTGTCCCTTGCATCAGCAGGCGGACTCTCAACCACTGCGCCACCAGGGAAGCCCAGAAGTGATTTTTTGATTTCCTTGCATTTTATTAGATGGTACATGATTACAGTGGGCCTTATGAAAGCTGATGTTCATTTATTTTTGTTTTTTTCCATTTTCATTGAGATATGATTGACATATAGTACTGTATAAGTTTAAGGTATACAGCATAATGATTTGATTTACATATGTTTTGAAATTATTACCACAGTAAATTTAGTTAACATCCATCATGACATATATGTGTAAAAATATATTTTTCCCTTGTGAATAGAACTGTTAGAATTTACTCTCTTAACTTTCAAATATACCATACAGCAGTGTTGTACAACACCATGTTGTACATTACATCCCTAGTACTTAACTGATTTTATAACTGGAAGTTTGTACCCTTTGACCCCCTTCATCCAATTCCCCCTCTTCCCACCCACCTTGTCTGGTAACCACAAATCTGATCTCTTTATGAGGTTTTGGTTGGTTCTTTGAGATTCCATGAGCTCATACAGTAGCTGTCTTTTTCTGTCTGACTTCACTTAGCATAATGCCTTCAAGGTCCATATATGTTGTTGCAAATGGCAGGATTTCCTTCCTTTTTAATGGCTGAATAATACTTCTTTGTACTGATGTATTTATACCACAACTTCTTTATCCAGTCATCCACTTATGGACACTTACTTTGTTTTTGTGTCTTGGCTATTGTAAATAGTGCTTCTGTGAACATGGATGTGCAGCCGTCTCTATGACATAGTGTTTTCAATTTCTTCAGCTATATTCCCAGAAGTGGAAATGCTGGATCATATGGAAGTTCTAGTTTTAACTTTCTGAGGGACCTCCAAACTGTTTTCCATAGTGTCTGTACCAGTTTACATTTCCACCACCAGTGCATGAGGGGGTCCCTTTTCTCCACATCCTCTCCAGCATTTATCATCTCTTCTCTTTTTGAGGACAACGTTGGTGAGGTGGTGAGGTAATACCTTATTGTAGTTTTGATTTGTATTTCCCTTAAGATTAGTGATTTTGAGCATCTTTTTGTGTATATGCTGGCTTTCATAAACCTTCTTTGGAAAAATGTCTGTTCAGGTCCTTTACCCATTTTTTAAATCAGATTGTTCATGTTTGGTTGGTGGGTTGGTTGGTTTGATATTGAGTTGTATAAGTTCTTTATTTTGGATATTAACCCCTTATCAGATATATGGTTTGCAAATATTTCCTTCCATCCCATAAGTTCTTTTCATTTTGTTGATCCTTTCTTTTGTTGTGCAGAGATTTTTAGTTTGATGTGGTCCTACTATTTTTGATTTTGTTACTTGTACTTTAGGTGTCATATCCGAAATATCACTGCCAAGACCTGTGTAATAGAGCTGACCATTTGTTTTCTTCTAGGAGTTCTATAGTTTTGGCCTTATATTTTAATCTTTAATGCATCTTGAGGTAATTTTTGTGAGTGATGTAAAATAAGGGGTCTAGCTTACATGTGAATATCCAGTTTTTCTAGCACCATTTATTGATGAGACTGTCTTTTCTCCATTGGATCTTCTTGGCTTCCTTGTCAGATGTTGGTTGACCATACATGTATGGTTTAATTTCTGGGTTCTAAACTCTGTTCCATTGGTCTGTGTGTCTGTTTTTGTGCTAGTGTCATAATGCTTTGATTATTATACCTTCATAATATAGCTGGAAATCAGGACGTATGATGCCTCCCACTTTATTCTTCTTTCTCAGGATTTCTTTGGCTATTTGTGGTCTGTTGTTTTATATAAATTTTAGGATTGTTTTTTCTATTTCAGTAAAAAAAAAATGCCTTTGGAATTTTGGTAGGGATTGCTTTGTAGTAGTATGGATATTTTAACAAGATTAATTCTACCCATTCATGAACTCAGGATACCTTCCCATTTATTTGTGTCTTTTTGGATTTCTTTTATCAGTGTCTTGTAGTTTTTGATGTAGAGATCTTTCACCTCCTTGGTTAAACTTATTTCTAATATTTTATTATTTTTGATGCTATTCTTAATAGGATCATTTTCTTTGTTTCTTTTTCAGATAATTTGTTATTAGTGGAGAGAAACGCTATTAATTTTTGTATGTTAATTTTGTATCCTGGAACTTTACTGAATTCATTAATTAGACATAACAGTTTGGTGGAGGCTTTAGGATTTTCTGTACATAAAATCATGTCAGCTGCAAATACAGCCAATTTTATTTCTTCCTTTCCAGTTCTGATGCTTTATTTATTGTTCTTGCCTGGCTGCTCGAGCTAGAACTTCCAGTACTATAATGAATAGGAGTTGTGAGAGTGGGCACTCTTGTGCTTTCCTGATCTTGGAGGAAAAGTTTTTCAACTTTTATTATTGAGTACGATGTAAGCTGCGGGCTTGTTATATGTTGAGGCACTTTATTTCTATACCTAATTTGTTAAGTGTTCTTATCATGAACAGGTAATGAATTTTGTCAAATGCTTTTTCTGCATTTATTGAGATACTTTTTTCATTACATTAATACAATATAACACATGTACTGATTTGTATATGTTGAACCATCCTTGTATCCCAGGGTTAAATCTCACTGATCGTGGTGAAGGATGCTTTTAATGTGCTGCTGAATTCATTTTGTTAGTTTTTATTGAGAATTTTTGTATCTATATTCATCAGGGTTATTGGCCTGCAGGTTGTTTGTTTTTAGTAGTATCCCTTTCTAGCTTTGGTCTCAGGGTAATGCAGGTTCTGAAAAATAAATATGAGAGTGTTCCTTCCTCTGGGATTTTGTGGGAGATTTTGAGAAGGATTAATGTTAATTCTTTAAATGTTTGGTAAAATATATCAGTGAAGCACTTGGTCCTGAGTTTTTCTTTGTTGGGAGATTTTTGATTACTGATTCCATCTCTTTACCAGTAGTTGGTCTTTTCAGATTTTCTATTTCTTCCTGATTCAATTTTGGCATATTGTACGTTTCAAGAATTTTTCCATACCTTCTAGATTTTCCAGTTTGTTGGCATATATTTGTTCACAGTAGGCTCTTATGATCCTTTGTATTTCTGTGATGTCACCTGTAGTGTCTCTTTTTTCAGTTGTAATTTTGTTGATTTGGGTCCTCTCTTTTTTTCTTGCTGATCTTTTCAAAGAACCAACCCCAGTTTTGGTCATCTTCTCTGTTGCTTTCCTGTTCTCTGTTTTACTTATTTCTGCTCTAATCTTTATTCTTTCTTTACTTCTGCTAACGTTGGGCTCAATTTGCTCTACCTCCCCTGTAATTTCTTTTTTGTTCTATTGGTTTTTCAGGAGAATGTTCTTTAATTTCCATGTATTCGTGAATTTTCCAGTCTTCCTCCCGTTATTAATTTTTATTAATACCACAGGATCAGAGAAGATATTCGTATGATTTCAATCTTCTTGAATTTGCTAAGGCTTACGGACTAACACATGATCTATCCTAGAAAATGTTCCATGTGTGCTTGAGAAGAATGTGTCTTCTGCTGCTGTCAGATAGCGTTCCGTATATGTCTGTCATGTTCATTTGATCTGTAGTGTTGTTCAGATCTGTTGTTTCCTTATTGATTTTCTCTCTGGATGACCTATCCATAGTTGAGAGTGGGATTTAAAGTCCTCAACTCTAATTGTATTACTGTTTATTTCTCCTTTTAGCTTGGTTAGTTTTGTTTTATATATTTAGGTGCTCCAGTGTTGGGTGCATAAATATTTACAATTGTTATGTCTTCTTGATGGATTAACCCCTTTATCATTATAAAGACCTTCTATGTTTATTTTTACCATTTTTAGTTTAAAGTATATTTTTGTCTGACCTAAGTATAGCTCTTCCTTCCTTATTATGGTTACCATCTGCTTTCCAGCCCTTCACTCTCCTTCACTTCATTCTCACTCTATGTGTGTCTTTAAGGCTAAAGTGAGTCTCTTAGAGGCAGCATATCGTTGGATCTTCTTTTTTGATTCATTCAGCCATTCTGTGTCTTTTGATTGGAGAATTATATCCATTTACATTTACAGTAGTTATCCATTTGTAAGGACTTACTTTTGCCATTTTGTTCATTGTTTTCTGGCTGTTCTGTAGATGCATTGCTCCTTGCTTCTTATCCCGGTCTCTTTTCTTGTGTCTTGATGTCTTTTGGCATCAGTATGCTTTGATGTATCGTGCTCTTTTATGTAATTACTACAGGTTTTTTCTTTGTGGTTCCCATGAGGCTTATATTAACACGCTATTTTAAGCTAATAGCAATTTAACATGGATAGCATTTCTAAACATTCACCTCCCCCTCACATTTTAGGGTATTGATGTTACACTTTACATACTTTTATATTGTGTATCCAATAACAGATTATTGTAGTTACGGTTATTTCTACCATGTTTGTTTTTAGCTTTTAAACAACTTGTAACTAAATTATGCACCATCATTACCATATTACAGAATCTAATTTTGACTAAAAACTTACATTATTTTCTTCTATTATTTGTTGTTGTGCTTTTAATTTCTATTTTATATTGGATTATAGTTGATTTATAATACTGTGTTAGTTTCGGGTGTACAGCAAAGTGATTCAGTTTATATATATATATGTGTGTGTATGTATATATATATACACACATATATATATATATATACCCATTGTTTTACAGATTCTTTTCCATATAGGTTATTACAGAATATTGAGTAGAGCTCCCTGTGCTATACAGTAGGTTCTTATCGGTTATCTATTTTATATATAGTAGTGTGTATATGTTAATCCCAAACTCCTAATTTATCCCTCCCCCCAACCTTTCCCCTTTGGTAACCATAAGTTTGTTTTCTAAGTCTGTGAGTCTCTTTCTCTTTGGTAAATAAGTTCATTTGTATCATTTTTTTAGATTCCACGTATAAGTGATATCAAATGATATTTGTCTTTCTCTGACTTATTTCACTTAGTATGGTAATCTCTAGGTCCATCCACGCCATTGCAAATGGCATTATTTTGTTCTTTTTCGTGGCTAATAGTCCATTGTATATATGTACCACATCTTCTTTATCCACTCCTCTGTCGATGGACATTTAGGTTGCTTCCATGTCTTGGCTGTTGTAAACAGTGCTTCAGTGAACATTGAGGTGCATGTATGTTTTCTAATTAAAGTTTTCTCCACATATATGTTCAGGAGTGGGATTGCTGGATCATATGGTAGTTCTATTTTTAGTTTTTTAAGGAACCTCCATACTGTTCTTCATAGTGGCTGTACCGATTTACATTGCCACCAGCAGTGTAGGAGGGTTCCCTTTTCTCCACACCCTCTCCAGCATTTATTTTTTTAATGAGGGCCATTCTGACTGGTGTGAGGTGAGATTTAATTGTAGTTTTGATTTGCATTCATCTGATAATTAGTGATGTGGAGCATCTTTTCATGTGCCTCTTGGCCATCTGTACGTCTTCTTTGGAGAAATGTCTATTTAGATCTTCCTATTTAGATCTTCTGCCTATTTTGATAGGATTGTTTGTTCTGACGTAGAGCTGCATGAGCTGTTTGTATATTTTGGAGATTAATCCCTTGTTGGTCACTTTGTTTACACATATTTTCTCCCATTCTCTGGGGTTTTTTTCATTTGGTTTATGGTTTTCTTTGCTGTGCAGAAGCTTTTGAGTTTAATTATGTCCCATTTGTTAATTTTTATTTTCATTACTCTAAGAGGTGGTTCAAAAAATATCATACTGCGATTTGTGTCAAAGAGTGTTCTGCCTGTGTTTTCCTCTAAGAGTTTTATAGCATCTGACTTTACATTTAGGTCTTTGACCCATTTTGAGTTCCTTTTTGCATACACTGTTAAAGAATGAAATTAGAACACTCTCTAACATGTAGCTGTCCAGTTTTCCCAGAACCACTTATTGAAGAGACTTTCTTTTCTCCATTGTATATTCTTGCTTCCTTTGTTGTAGATTAGTTGACCATAGGTGCATGAATTTATTTCTGTGCTTTCTATCCTGGTCCATTGATCTATGTTTCTGTTTTTGTGCCAGTACCATACTGTTTTTATTACTGTAGCTTTGTAGTATAGACTGAAGTCAGGGAGTCTCCAGTTCTGTGTTTCTTTCTCAGGATTTCCTTGGCTATTCAAGGTCTTTTGTGTTTCCATATAATTTTAGAATTGTTCTAGTTCTGTGAAAAATGCCACTGGTAATTTGACAGGGATTGTATTAAATCTGTAGATTACTTTTGGTAGTATATTCATTTTGACAATATTGATTCTTGCAATCCAAGAACATGGTAATCCTTCCACCTGTTTGTGTCATATCTGATTTCTTTTATCAACATCTTATATAGTCTGCAGTGTATAGCTCGTTGGTCTCCTTAGGTAGGTTTATTCCTAAGTATTTTATTCTTTTTGATGCGATGGTAAATGGGATTGTTTCCTTAATTTCTCTTTCTGATCTTTCTTTTTTAGTGTATAGGAATGCAAGGGATTTCTGGGCATTAACTTTGTATCCTGCAACTTTACCATATTCATTGATGAGCTTTAGTAGTTTTCTGGTAGCCTCTCTAGGATTTTCTATGTATAGTATCATGTCACCTGCAAACAGTTACAGTTTTACTACTTCTTTTCTAATTTGGATACATTTTATTTCTTTTTCTTCTCTGATTGCTGTCTAGGACTTCCAGAAAACTATGTTGGATAAGAAAGGTGACAGAGGACATCCTTGCCTTGTTCCTGATCTTAGAGGAGATGCCTTCAGCTTTTCACCACTGAGAATGATGTTAGCTGTTGGTTTGTCATATATGGCCTTTATTATGTTGAGGTAAGTTCCATCTATGCCCACCTTCTACAGAGCTTTTATTATAAATCGGTTTTGAATTTTGTCAAAAGCTTTTTCTGCATCTCTTGAGATGATCCCATGGTTTTTATTCTTCAATTTGTTTCTCTTTTTAACATCTGTATTGGAGTGTAATTGCTTTACAATGGTGTGTTCATTTCTGCTGTATAACAAATCAGCTATACATATACATATATTCCCATATCTCCTCCCTCTTGCATCTCCCTCCCACCCTCCCTATCCCTCCCCTCTAGGTGGACACAGAGCACTAAGCTGATCTCCCTGTGCTATGTGGCTGCTTCCCACTAGCTATCTGTTTTACGTTTGGTAGTGGGTATATGTCCATGCCACTCTCTCACTTCGTCCCAGCTTACCCTTCCCCCTCACCATGTCAAGTCCATTCTGTACATCTGCATCTTTATTCCTGTCCTCCTCCTACGTTCTTCAGAACCATTATTTTTTTTAAGATACCATATATATGCGTTAGCATATAGTATTTGTTTTTCTCTTTCTGACTTACTTCACTCTGTATGACAGACTCTGGGTCCATCCACCTCACTACAAATAACTCAATTTCGTTTCATTTTATGGCTGAGTAATATTCCATTGTATATATGTGCCACATCTTCTTTATCCATTCATCTGTGGATGGACATTTAGGTTGCTTCCATGTCCTGGCTATTGTAAATAGAGCTGCAATGAACATTGTGGTACATGACTCTTTTTGAATTATGGTTTTCTCAGGGTATATGCCCAGTAGTGGGATTGCTGGGTCGTATGGTAGTTCTGTTTTTCGTTTTTTAAGGAACTTCCAAACTGTTCTCCATAGTGGCTGTATCAATTTACATTCCCACCAACACTGCAAGAGGGTTCCCTTTTCTCCACACCCTCTCCAGCATTTATTGTTTGTAGATTTTTTGATGATGGCCATTCTGACTGGTGTGAGGTGATACCTCATTGTAGTTTTGATCAGCATTTCTCTAATGATTATTGATGTTGGGCATTCTTTCAAGTGTTTGTTGGCAATCTGTATACCTTCTTTGGAGAAATGTCTATTTAGGTCTTCTGCCCATTTTTGGATTGGGCTTTTTGTTTTTTTGATATTGAGCTGCATGAGCTGCTTGTATATTTTGGTGATTAGTCCTTTGTCAGTTGCTTCATTAGCAAATATTTTCAACCATTCTGAGAGTTGTCTTTTCATCTGTGCAAAAAGCTTTTAAGTTTCATTAGGTCCCATTTGTTTATTTTTGTTTTTATTTCCGTTTCTCTAGGAGGTGGATCACAAAAGATCTTGCTGTGGTTTATGTCAAAGAGTGTTTTTTCTATGTTTTCCTCTAAGAGTTTGATAGTGTCTGGTCTTACATTTAAGTCTTTAATCCATTTTGAGTTTATTTTTGTGTATGGTGTTAGGGAGTGTTCTAACTTCATTCTTTTATATGTAGCTGTCCAGTTTTCCCAGCACCACTTATTGAAGAGGCTGTCTTTTCTCCATTGTATAATCTTGCCTCCTTTATCAAAGATAAGGTGACCATAGGTGTGTGGGTTTATCTCTGTGCTTTCTATCCTGTTCCATTGATCTGTATTTCTGTTTTTGTGCCAGTACCAAACTGTCTTGATTATATATATTGTAGTATAGTCTGAAGTCAGGGAGCCTGATTCCTCCAGCTCCTTTTTTCTTTCTCAGGATTTCTTTGGCTATTCAGAGTCTTTTGTGTTTCCATGCAAGTTGTGCAATTTTTTGTTCTAATTCTTGAAAAATGCCATTGGTATTTTGATAGGGATTGCATTGAATCTGTAGATTGCTTTGCATAGTATAGTCCTTTTCACAATGTTGATTCTTCCAATCCAAGAACATATATCTCTCCATCTGATTGTATCACCTTTTATTTCTTTCATCAGTGTCTTATAGTTTTCTGCATACAGGTCTTTTGTCTCCTTAGGCAGGTTTAATCCTAGGTATTTTATTCTTTTTGTTGTTGCAGTGGTAAATGGGAGTGTTTCCTCAATTTCTCTTTCAGATTTTTCATCATTGGTGTATAGGAATCCATGAGATTTCTGTGCATTAATTTTGTATCCTGTTACTTTACCGAATTCATTGATTAGCTCCAGTTGTTTTCTGGTAGCATCTTTAGTATTCTCTATGTATTATATCATGTCATCTGCAAACAGTGACAGTTTTACTTCTTTTCCAATTTGCATTCCTTTTATTTCCTGTTCTACTCTGATTGCCATGACTAGGACTTCTAGAACTGTGTTGGATAAAAGAGGTGACAGTGGACATCCTTGCCTTTTTCCTGATCTTAGAGGAAACACCTTCAGCTTTTCACCCTGAGAATGATGTTACCTGTGGGTTTGTCATATATGGCCTTTAGTATTTTGAGGTAAGTTCCGTCTATGCCCACTTTCTAGAGAGCTTTTATTGTAAATTGGTGTTGAATTTTGTCAAAAGCTTTTTCTGCATCTATTGAGATGATCATACGGTTTTTATTCTCCAATTTGTTGATGTGGTGTATCATACTAATTGATTTGCAGATATTGAAGAATCCTTACATCCCTGGGATAAAATCCCACTTGATCATGATGTATTATCCTTTTACTGTGTTGTTGGATTCAGTTTGCTAGTATTTTGTTCAGGATTTTCATGTCTATGTTTATCAGTGATATTGACCTATAATTCTTTTTTTGTGATATCTTTGTCTGGGTTTGGTATCAGGGTGATAGTGTCCTCAAAGAATGACTTGGGAGTTTTCCTTCTTCTGCAGTGTTTTGGAAGAGTTTCAGAAGGATAGGTGTTAACTCTTCTGTAAATGTTTGATAGAATTCTCCTGTGAAGCCATCTGGTCCTGGACCTTCATTTGTTGGGATTTTTAAAATCACAGTTTCAATTTCAATTTCAGTAATTGCGATCGGTCTGCTCATATTTTCTGTTTCTTCCTGGTTCATTTTGGAAGGATGTACCTTTCTAAGAATTTGTCCATTGCTTCTATGTTGTCCATTTTATTGGCATAAAGTTTTTTGTAGTAGTCTCTTATGATCCTTTGTATTTCTGTAGTGTGCATTGAAATTTCTCCTTTTTCATTTCTAATTTTATTGATTTGAGTCCTCTCCCTTTTTTTTTAACATCTTTATTGGAGTATAATTGCTTTACAATGGTGTGTTAGTTTCTGCTTTATAACAAAGTGAATCAGTTATACATATACATATGTTCCCATATCTCTTCCCTCTTGCGTCTCCCTCCCTCCCTATCCCACCCCTCCAGGCGGTCACAAAGCACCGAGCTGATCTCCCTGTGCTATGCGGCTGCTTCCCACTAGCTATCTACCTTACATTTGGTAGTGTATATATGTCCATGCCACTCTCTCGCTTAGTCACAGCTTACCCTTCCCCCTCCCCATATCCTCAAGTCCATTCTCTAGTAGGTCTGTGTCTTTATTCCTGTCTTACCCCTAGCTTCTTCATGACATTTTTTTCCCTTAAATTCCATATATATGTGTTAGCATATGGTATTTGTCTTTCTCTTTCTGACTTACTTCACTCTGTATGACAGACTCTAGGTCTATCCACCTCATTACAAATAGCTCAATTTCGTTTCTTTTTTTTGGCTGAGTAATATTCCATTGTATATATGTGCCACATCTTCTTTATCCATTTATCTGATGACCTTTTTTTTTTTTTTTTTTTGCTGAGTCTGGCTTAAGGTTTATCTTCTCAGAGAACCAGCTGTTAGTTTCATTGATCTTTACTATTGTTTCTTTGTCTCTTTCATTTATTTCTGCTCTGATCTTTATGATTTCTTTCCTTCTACTAGGTTTTGTTTATGCTTCCTTCTCTAGTTGCTTTAGGTGTAAGGTTAGGTTGTTTGAGATTTTTCTTGTTTCCTGAGGTAAGATTGTATTGTTATAAGCTTCCCTCTTAGAACTGCTTTTGCTGTATCCCAAAGGTTTTGGACTGTCGTCTGTCTCGAAGTATTTTTTGATTTCCTCTTTGATTTCTTTAGTGATCCATTGGTTGTTTAGTAACATATTGTTTAGCCTCCATGTGTTTGTGTTTTTTATAGTTTTTTTTCTTGTAGCTGATTTTTAATATCAGAGCATTTTGGTCGGAAAAGATGCTTGACATGATTTCAGTTTTCTTAGATTTCCTGAGGCTTGATTTGTGGCCCAAGATGTGATCTATCCTGGAGAATGTTCCATGTGCATTTGAGAAGAAAGTGTATTTGGCTGCTTTCAGATGGAATGTTCTATAAGTATCAGTTAAGTCCATCTGGTCTAGTGTGTCATTTAAGGCCTGTGTTTCCTTATTGATTTTCTGTCTGGATGATCTATCCATTGATGCAAGTGCAGTGTTAAAGTCCCCCACTATTAGGGTACTTCTACTTCCACTCAAAGAACTCCCTTTAGCATTTCTTGTAAGTCAGAGTTAGTGGCAATGAATGCCCTCAGCTTTTGTTTGTTTGTTTGGGAAAGTATTTCTCCCTCAATTTTCGAAGGATGGTTTTGCCAGATATAGATTTCTTGGTTGGTGGGGACTTCTTTGTTTCAACATTTTAATATAGTATTCCATTTTTCTCTTGGCCTGGAAAGTTGCTGCTGAAAAATCTGCCAAGTCTTAGGGAGGCTCCCTTTTATTTAAGTGTCTCTTTTCCTTTGCTGCTTTCAAAATTCTTTCTTTGTTTTTGACTTTTGACAATTTAATTGTAATGTGTCTAGGTGTAGCCCTGTTTGGGAACTTTGGAGTCTCATGTGTCTGGATGTCCATTTCTCTCCCCAGGTTTGGGAAGTTGTCAGCCATTATTGCTTTAAATACACTTTCTGTTTTCCTTCTGGAATTTCCATATTGTTTCTTTTGGCTGTGTCCAGTAAGTTCCATAGGCTTTGTTCACTTTTTCCTTTTGGCCCCTCTTACTGGGTAATTTCAAACATCCTGTGTTCTAGGTCACTGATTCTTCTGCATGATTGAGTCTGCTCTTGAAGCTCTCTGTTGAGTTCTTCAGTCATTTTATTTTTAAACTCTGGGATTTCTGGGGTTTTTTTTCCCCAGTGGTCTCTCTTTCTTCATTGAACTTCTCATTTTGTTCATGCATTGTTTTCCTGATTTCATTTAGTTGTCTGGATTTTCTGGGATTTCACTAAAATTTAAGAGGATTAGTCTGAACTATTTATTTGTCTGACACTTCTTATACCTCTTTCTTTAGGGTCAGTTACTGGAGCTTATTAGTTTCCTTTGGTGGTGTCATGTTTACCTCAATTTTTATGGTCCTTGCTTTCTTTCACTGGTATCTGTGAATTTGAGTAAGGAAGTGTTATCCTCTTCCAGACTTCACAGGTTCACTGTGGCAGAGACAGTTTTGGTTTTTTTTAACCAGTCAGCTCAGTTTGAGTTTCTGGATGTGTCCACAGGTAATTGCCTTGGGCAGGTTTGGCTTGATATCAGGGACTATTTCTGGGTGAGGCAACTGTCTGAGCTCTGAGGTCAGAGTGGGATATCTGCTAGCGGAGGAGATGTAGATAGGATTGCTGGCTTTCTTCCCTGCCCAAGCAAGGCTGAAGTATGGTTTCTGCAGTTGCTTGGTGAGATTTAGACAGTTGGGACTGGGTTCTATATCTATTTAGTAGTAGTTGGGGGCTATGAATTAGCTTACCTGCCCTGGCGGGGCAGCAGAACTGTCCCCAGGACCTGCACAGCTTCTTGTTTGGGGACCCAAATCAGGCAAAACTATGCACTGAACTCCCTGGCCAGAGAAACCACCAGTTTTGCTCTGCAGATGGGGCAAGCCACAGGCTGTGCTCTCTGTTCATCTTATACTTTAAACAGATCTGCTGGGTGGGCTCTGGTTAGATCACCCGGTTTGGAGGGCCTGAAGCTGGGTTTAGCAATGAACATAGCTATGAATTAGTTTCCTTGCCAGGGCAGCGTGGGCGAACTGGATCCAAATCAGTAAGGCTCTTTTTGCTCTTGACTGAAGTTGACCTGCACCCCAAGTTCCCTGGCCAAGTGGGGCCACTAGCTTTGCTCTGTGGACAGTTAACTCTGCCTGCTGGACTCTTCAGTTGAGCATTATTGGGCTACATGGCTCTCCAGTCAGATGACGCAGGGAGCTGTACTCAGCAGTAGATGGGGCTGTGAATTAGCTCACCTGCCCGGGCAGGGGCCGAATAGGCTCCAGAGCTAAGAGGCTCTTGGTTTGAGGACCCGAATCAGGCAGACCCGCACCCTGCCAAGTTCCCTGGTCAGACTGCACCACCATCTTGGTTCTGCAGATGAGCAAAGCTGCTAGTCGGAATTACTATTTGGGCGCTGCAGGTAGGAACTTGGTCTGCCAAGATCTGAGTGTTGATTGTTGGAAGCCCTTTCCTCCTTCTCTGTCATAATTAGATTCCCAGCAGTAAAGCCTGTCAGATTCCCCCATGGGGCAGTACCAGAATGGGGGCTCCCAGAATGGGGGCTCCCAAGAAGTGACTGCCAATGTTGGGGGAGATGGATGTTTACCCTGGGTTCTCCTTCTCCTCTGGAGGAACCACAGGCCCAGGGACAACCATTCCGTGGGATGCTATGCTGGCCTGAGGGAGGGGCACCGTGGTCAGCATATGGCTACTTTTCTTACCTTCTAATGCCATCTGTCTTGGTCTCTGGTGCAGGGGGGTGCTTCCTCCTTCAGTCCCGTGTTCTAGGATTTTTTCATTCATGTCTTGCCTATGAATAGTTGTTAGTTGTTCTTCTTGTGCTGGGGAGCAAAGTCAGGAATGACTAGGTCACAATCTTGGTGATATGACTCTCTAGAAGCATTTCTTTATATGTTCATTTGGGAACCCAAATGATGGGGGAATCTACCATCTTCAGCAGAAGCTCCAGATGTCACCTTGGAAGGCTTGATTCTGAGCAAAAATCAGGATTATAGGATTTATTAAGAGGTTTTTATGGGCCAGGGCTAGAATTGCTATAAGAACTTTGGTCCACGTTCCACTGGTCAGAACCCAGTCACATGGACATAAGATGTTTAAGGAAGACTGGAAAAAAAAAAATATTGTCTACTCAGGCAGTTGCTATCAGTAGGAATTGTACACAATGATTAGGGAGCAAAAATTTTTGGCAGACAACTAGCCATCTTTGCCACAGGAGATTTAAAAATATATAAGCCCAGATTAACACAACATTGTAAAGCGACTATTCTCCACTAAAAATTAATTTTAAAAATATTTAAAGGTCCTATTCATGTTGTCTAGTATGTAGTTGAAAAGATATAACTCTCATAGAAGGTCCGCTTATGTAGCATGTTCAAATATATCATACCCTGTCTGAAGATTCCTTTCCCTGAAGGGAATGATTTGAATATTTACGTAGAAGCTAGAAAAAGGGTGGCAAAGAAGAAAATTTTAGTATCTTCAGCAGTTCTAGTAAAGAACCTATAACGACCAGTAGAGTTAAGCATCTAGACCTCTCGACAGGCATATCTTTTTAAGAGAATAGCTGCATCAAACTTGTGTGTTGGTGATGGTAGCCATCCAGATTACCCAGTAAGCCTTACCCTGATTGTATATTTATTTAACGTAAAATCATCTAATAATCATATGATTTCCCACATCGTTTTTCTTATAGGAAAAGAAGATGATACCAGCTAACAAGTATTCTCTTTTGCCTGCCTGTTTTATTTCTCTCTGTAAGACAGTTAATTAGTATTTTGGTTAATATATAGGTTTTTAGAGTTTTATAGCACTAATTTCATCATCCAATTTCTAATCAATTGGGAAATAAGACCAACAGAGTGAGGCAGATGAGAGATCAAATATGACTTTTTTAAATTAATAAAGTTAGTGTTGGAAAATGGGGCATATATCTGCGGTCAAGTGGATTACTGTATTTTGAAAAATTACACAGGTTTACCCTTCCAATTAAGGCAATGGTGTCAGGATGGAGACCATCCTCTATAGAGCTTCCCCTGCACAGTTTATGGCAACAAGAAGCGAAGGATAGCATTGGACACATGCTGGCAGCTCAAAGAAAGTGGCACAAGCATGCCCAAAGTAGCAAGTCAGAGAAGTCATCTATTTTCCATGAAGCAGAGAAATGTTAGAAGAATTAAACTAGAAGAGCTCATGTGAAACTAATTTGATTGGGGGCAGCTGAAGACAGCAGCGTTAACATATTACAAATGACTTAGCCTCCTAGAGATAACCAGTGACCTATGGCTGTATGTAATTTTTTTTAGTTGTAGGTCTGAGAACCAAGGTTTATACCGCAGAAAACAGTGAGTGTTTTCTAAGTGCTTAGGCATCATTTTCAAATAATATTTCTATCTCATTGCTTCTTACCTTCAGCAGTTTCTAATATGTATAGTTTCTTAGAATACTTGTTAAAGCAACATTCTCATTTTGTCCAACCACTTTTGATACAGAGCAGTTAGTCTTAACATATAAATAGATGCTCATTTTTTCGATCAGAGCATTTGTGTATTTCCAAAAGTTTAAATCGTACATCTGAATGAAAATAGGAAACAATGGAAAACATGTAAGATGCTGTTATATTAAGGATGATTTCAAAGTTATATTGCCAGTAAGAAATTTCTTAAGATAGATAGGAAGAAAAAAATTAGTATCGTGATATACTGAATGAGAGCACGATCAGATTTTAAAGATCTATTACTGAGGGTTTACAGTTGAAAGGCAGATGTGGTGCTCATGCAAAAATCAAAGAAAATGGTCTGATATGCCAAGGAAGCGAAACACTACTTCAGCAAAGCTGAAAAATTAAGCATTGACTCATGGAAATAATAAGAAGACACTGAGGAAACATTTTTGTACCTTTTGCCTTTAAAAGATGCAAGGAAACCTTTGAGAAAGGAATAAAGTAAATTTGACATTGTTTGGGCAAGTGACATTTAGAAGTTGCATATTTTAATTTTAGCATGCTCTCCTTTTCTTATGGAAAACTAATGCGATAGCAGATAGTTGCTAGTTCATTTAATCGTATAGTAACTCAGTAAAAGAGTGAATATTGCTATTAGTATATCCAGAAATAATTTTTCTTGCTTTAAACAATTTGGAGTTCTATTTCAAACACTTTTCATAATTTTGCAGTACGGCACGTAAGTCGCAACTTCATTTAAACCTACTGTGAACAATCCATTGCAGTGACAGACCTTTCCCCAATGGTCGTCAGGTAATTGATGCTTTATGTGAAAGAATCAATGCAGAGCAAGAAGTTTACTTCTGGCTTCATGGAAATAGTCATTAAACTGTGATTTACATCTACAACCAAGTGAGTTGGATTAAATTTATAAAGTGAAATTCAGAAAAGGTATATTCAGTGGCCAAAATGAGAAAGGAAGAAAGAAAGCTGTTGGTAAAGCAGTAGCCTGTGTATACTACATTTCTTCTGAAACCCGGTAAAACATTATGGATAAAGGAAGGAAGGATATTGTTGAGGCACCATCTCTGTTTCTAAGCCAAGAAGAGCATCATGGTGATGAATCGTAACGGAGGCTAGAATATGAGTAGCATCCAGTTTTACAGCAGGGGATGGAATGGACTAAACAGAAATCAACACTAACCATCATACAAAATACCCAAGCACTACAAGCTTCACTGAGAAGTAACATCCTCTGTCTGGGTGACTGCTTGTCCTGAGGGTGGAATGCCAAAAGCTGAATTGTCAGCATTTTCTTCCTGAAGTTGTTCTTCCTGAAGTTGTGATCACAGATCAATATCCATTTACTTGCTTAACCACTGCTGAACAAACAGCTGTACCATAGAGAATTACCTTGTTCAAAGATGAAGTGGAGACAAAGAAGAACACATGCACAGATACAGTAGAAAAGGGAGGAGTGATTGATAATGAAAATCCAGATGAATTGTTAGGTGTAACACACCTCAGAAAAAATAATTCTGTCCAGGTAACAGAAAACATTTCACACAAATACATCTACATACCCTTAAATAAACCAAAGGAAAACTTCTAATATAAAAAGGAGACTGCAGTAGTGAGTAACAAAGAGAGGAGACATACTAGCAGATCAAATATGAATCAGCAAAACACAGAAAACAGAGAAATAAAATAAAACCACTACAGAAATGAAAACTACATTTGAACCAGAAAGAAACAGAATAAAATACTACTGAAAAGAGAGATAGATAGGAATAAGGACAAACACAAGGTGACTATGAAAAACAAATTACTTAAAAACATTTTAATAACTGTGCTTAATGAGATGATTGATAGACATGGAAAAACATAGGTAAACAAATGGGTGGATTTCTAAAAGAAGAGAATATTTTAAAAATCAAAAGGAATAAGATATTTCCTGAAATAATAGACGAATTGACTCTCTAGACCAAAAATGCAAAATTTGTTCCAGGAAAAGTTGATTTAAAATGACGAACACTGATACATATGTTGATAACATTATTGAACTTGAAGGGTCAAGAAAGAAACCTATGGTATTCAGACAGAAAAATTAAATTACTTGTAAAGATGAAGCATAAAATAACTGGCTCCAGGATTCTCCTCAGTAAATTTGATGTAAGCCAACCGTTGAGCTATATAGAGAGTGTTCCTGAAAATTTTGTAACACTCATATTTTTATTCACTTAAAATATGAGTGGGAGTTCTGGTTCAAGGTGGCGATGTATAAAGACCCTGAACTCACCTCCGTCCACAGACACACTGAATCTGTGCTACATATGGAGCAGTATCCTCTGAGGAAGAAGAAAAAAGCTAGCTGAGCAGCTCCTGCGTAGCAGGTAAGTGAGAAGGAAAACTCATCAAAGTGGGTAGGAGAGGCTGAGTCAAACTCAGCATAATCCCCACCACCCCACAGTGGTGACTCACAGTCAGGAGGGGACTCCAAACCCCACCTTCTGCCTGAGAAGCAAAAGGTGTGAACTACACACTGAGCACCCCAACTTTGAAGACTTCCACCTGAGACAAGACACCAAAGCATCTAGTTTTGAAAGCTAACATGGCTTGCATCCCTGAGAACCAGAGGGCTAGAGTGAACGCAGAAACGGTTCCTAAAGGGCTCTCACACTCAGACTCACCTGCCCTAAAGCCCAGCGCCGAGGCAGCCAACCGAAAAGCACCCAGACTTTCTGTGAAAGAGGTTATTTGCTTCTAGCGTTGATGTGAGGCGCAGGCCTCTGATTGACACACATTTAGGAGCCAGCTGAAATACTCTCCAGGGATAAATTCTCACAGGCACCATTCTTACACTCTCCCTGTGCCTCACTCCAGCTCACTGCTATCTTCCAGAAAGATCTTGAACCCTTGTTGGTACCCTGATGTTTGTGGCTGCTGCCCAAAGGACACCCCTATGTCACCTGGCTCTGGTGGCCAGAGGGGCTTATGCTCTCAGACCCCACAGGCCTGTAAGAAACTGAGAAAGAATTCTTAACTGGTTACCAACTCCAGGGCACAGCAAGAGGCAGCAAACAGAAATGCCCCGTCTTTCTATGAAAGACGCCTAGGAGCTAATATTCGTAGGTACAGTCTGAGAGGCAGGGTTGTACTTCAACACATAGGTAAGGGCCAACTTCAGTCGTCTCCAGAGGCCTCAGAGGCTGGGCGATACCTTTGTGCTGTCCCTCTGCCATGCCCCAGAGTGCCAACATCTCCCAGAAGGGAACTGTACACGTGTCTGGTGCCCCAGCTTTGTAGCTGCTGCCCAGGGGATGCCCTGTGATCGTCTGGCTGTGGTGGCCAGTGGGGCTTGAATTCCTGAGTCCCGTGGCACTGTACCAATGGAAAGACAGTTCTTGGCTGGCTGCCACCTCCATGGCACAGTACAGACGGCAGACTGAAACACATCCAAAGTCTTTCTGTGAAAGAGGACTATTATTGACTTGTCCTGGAAGCCTGAAGGGCAGGCATCTCCTTTGGCACACAATTAGGTGCCTACTGAGGTGCTATCCAGGGACGAAAGCTAGTGGGCGCTGTCTTTGCTCTCTTTCCCTGAATCACTATGGCTCACCAGTATCTCACAGAAAGGAGCTCGTACACTCTTCTGACACCTCAACTTCTGTGG
Organism: Leucopleurus acutus; assembly: GCF_964270905.1. Classification (NCBI taxonomy): domain Eukaryota; kingdom Metazoa; phylum Chordata; class Mammalia; order Artiodactyla; family Delphinidae; genus Leucopleurus; species Leucopleurus acutus. The sequence goes on from NC_139146.1 coordinate 6,006,830, forward strand.
CTGCACGCAGGAAACACCTCTAAATTACTTAGCTCTGGCTGCCAGTGAGACTTACGCTTGCAAGGTGCCAAGAATATGCAACGGGAACAGGGTAGTCTCTTCAATAAATACTGTGGGAAAACTGGACAGTCACATACAAAAGAATGAAACTGGATCACCATCTTATACCCTTAACAAAAATTAACTCAAAATGGATGAAAGACTTGAACATAAGACCTGAAACCATAAACTCCTAGAGGAAAACACAGGCACTAAGCTTTTTACATTGGTTTTGATATTTTTTTTGAATTTGACACCAAAAGCAACAAAAGCAAAAATAAGTGGGACTACATCAAATTAAAATGCTTCTGCACAGAAAAGGAAACCATTAACACAATGAAAAAAACAGCCTACTGAATGAGAAAAAATATTTGCAAGTGATGTATCTGCTATCTGAATTCTTTACATATTTTTTGCATCTGTAACTCAATAACAAAGAAACAGGCAATCCATTAAAAAATAGGCAGAGGACCTAAACAGACATTTTTCCAGAGAAGACATACAGATGGCCAACAGGTACATGGAAAGATGCTCAACATCACTTATCATCAGGGAAATAAAAATCAACACCACAGTGAGATGTCACCTCACATCAGTTAGAATGGATATTACTGAAAAGACAAATGAAATAACCAATGAAATATGACATAACAAATGTTGGCAAGGATGTGAGGAAAAAGGAATGTGCACTGTTGGCGGGAATGTAAATTGGTGCAGCCACTATGGAAAACAATATGGACGTTCCTCAAAAAATTAAAAATAGAACTACCGTATAATTCAGCAATTTCACTTCTGGGTATTTGTCCTAAGAAGACCAAAACAGTATCAAAAAGATATCTGCCCAATTCACTGAAGTGTAATTACCATAGCCAAGATAGGGAAGCATCCCAAGTTTCCACTGATGGATGAATGGATAAAGAAAGCATATGGAGATATAGAGATAGATAGAGAGGGATATAAACACACACACACTGGAATATTATTTAGCCTTGAAAAAAAGAAAATATTGCCATTTGCAATAATATGGATGGATCCTAGGGCGTTCATGCTAAGTGAAATAAGTCAGAGAAAGACAGATGCCACATGATCTCATTCACATACAGAATCTAAAGAAAACCCCGCAAAAGACACAACCAGCCAAGCTCATGGATACAGATAACAGATTGGTGATTGCTAGATGTGGGGTGTGTGATGGGTGAAATGGATGAAGAAGATCAAAAGCTTCCAGTTATAAAATAAGCCATGGGGATGTAATGTACAGTATGGTGACTACGGTTATACTGTATTGTAGATTTGAAAGTTGCTAAGAGTAAATCTTAAAAGTTTTCATCACAAGAAAAACTTTGTAACTTTGTAACATGATGAATATTAACTAGACTTATTGTGGTGGTCATTCTGCAATATATGTAAATGTTGAATCATTATGTTGTATACCTGAAACTAATATATTGTTATATGTCAATTATATCCCAATTAAAAATAATTAAAATTAAAAAAACATGAATATAAAGTATTTCCTAAGTATATACATTTAACAAATATAGACATGTATAAACCTTTCTTGATAAAAATTATTTGATAAAGATATTCAACCAAGAGATAAATTTAGCATATACAAATCAGGAATCATGCAACCATGATTTTAAAGGTGTTGTTTCTTTATATAGAAATATATATATATAGAGAGAGAGAGAGAGAGAGAGCGAGAGAGAGAATAAATATAAAAATAAATCTAGGAGAATCTAGGAGAAATTTGGGGATTATTGATACAGAGATGACAATGGTTTAAAGCTTATTGATACAGAGATGACAATGTCTTGGGAGAATCTCTCTCTCTCTCTCAAAGGACCCTTTCCCCCTTCTCCTTCTCAATATTCAATGAGTTATAGAAGATGCAAATTTTCATTTGTGCTGTATAAGAGCCAGTAATATCTTTTACTATGTTTAGTGGCTGTTTAAACAAATCGTTCTGTAACTCTGAAAGAATAAGAAATCTCTAACTACATTCTTTGTTCCTCATTTGTAATGGTACCTGTGAAATGGACATTTACAGACTCTGATTTGTACTTACCTTTCTTCGTGCAATGCCTCTATTCAATCTTTTTCAACTTACTTTATTAATTGTACATCCTTACATCCTAACCCTTTTTGTGTATCATAGATTTCTTTCCAAAGAATCATTTCTTTGTCCTGCATGTCACCAATAAGTTCTTCAAAGTTTCTAAAATTTCATGAAATACACATGAAACAGGTGCTAAACTGAATTCAGTTTAATCATATCAGACCAAAAAAAATCTTTATCGAACTAACTCAAAACGGCTTTTTCTGTAGGTAAACCACAAGAAAAAAGAAAATATCAGTTTTACAGCTCATTCACCCCAAAATATTTTTGGAGAGTCTTAATTATCATCAGTGACAATTTGATGTCTGGCAAATTATGTATCTGTGCTTCTTTATTTGTTAAACGTTAAATTAAGTAGCGATAATGCTATCAGTAAAATTTTTTAAAGGACATTAACTCACAGAATTATTATGATTGAATTAAATGATGCAATGAGAAATCTCTCGTTAGTGCCTGCGATTTATCAAATGCTCAGTAATTATTCAGTTTGCTTCTCCCAGAGAATTGGCCCACCCAAGGCATTCACATAAAACAGCCCTACTCTCTACAAGGTGTAACAACGCCAAGCGCTCCCAACAGAATAGCGCTCCCCAAACAAGACGCTTCTAGCCAGAAATCGCTTTGGGGAATACAAAACTGTATCGCCTCTTTCTTTTCAGGTCTGAGAAATGTAGCTTGGATAGGTCTCCCTTCCACAGAGTGACATTTTGGCCTTTGCTCTGTCTTCCTGCTTGTCTAAATCCTGTTTTCTGCCAGTTCTCTTTCAAGATTGACACGATTCCAGGTGCTGTCGCTGCCAGTTCTACAACATCTTGCCTGTTTGGCATCACAGGACTGGAAGGACAGTTTATACGAGAGAGAGAGATCCTTACTGCCTGCTGTGGCAAGGAGCCTGCTACTGTGGTCACATTGGCTGTTCACTTTCTCTATGTGGGATCTGGCTGTCTTCTTGGATTACCCTGTCTTGGACTTGGACGCAGAGCTTCTGAGATTAATACCATGAGTCTTCCCTGATACACTCCCCAGACTATTTTGTCCATTATATAAATGCTCACAGCTTGTCGTTTATCAGACACTGCGGAAACAAAAATTAATTATCGAGTACCACACTAAGTATTAGGGACATAAAGATAACTAAAGATAGCTCTCTATCTTCAAAACCTTCTGCTAATAAAATAATCCTTAGTAATTTTTCCTGACATCCCTAAGAGAACAGAGATCCAGTATCACAACTCCTCATTTCATCCGGCCACACTGCTCTACCAGATTCCTCAGCATAGATGGTCAGGGGATATTATAGGCAAAAAGCTTCAACAAAGTAATAATAAAAACAGCAACCAACATTTCTTGAGAGTGTAAAACTAGCAAAAGGGTTTGACATGTATTCATTTATTTGCCTAACAATCATAGAAGTGTGGTACCATTATTATCTGTTTTACTGATGAAATGGAAGCATAAGGAAATTAACCCAGGTTACATAGTAAATTAGACCTATATTTTGAACAGATAAAATAAAAATTTGTATTCTATGGCAAGTCAAGGACGATTTAAACATAAAAATTTTTCTCTGCCCTTTGGCCTCCTCTCTCCCCTTTACTGTGCATTAGGTATCTGTATTATGTATCGAGCGGACCTCCCCATCAGCAGAAATACTCGCTCAACTATAAAGAACAACATTCTCCTACCACCAACACCTAGCACCTTAGGAGATAACCTTCCTTCTTAATTTTGTAAGGGGCCACGGTGACCCATAACCCACTATTCATCTCGTACTTGCAGACCTGGATTGTGCAAACTGTCTACATCATTTAATGTACGGCCCTTTGTCTCCAAAACCTGTATAACTGTGCTTTGACCTCCCAGGAACAGCACAGTTCTCAGAGCTTTCTGAGAGGCTCTTCCCAGGTTATAATCCTCAACTTGGCTCAAATACAATTTTCTATTTCTTTCTTAGATCGACTGATTAATTTTCTTCATCAACAGAACTCAGCTCTCGAGTACTAGAAAAATCACACATACACAAGATCATTAGTAATAGATATAAATACACGTAGAGGTACCACTAGACGTTTGGAATGCTAGAATATTACTTTACTAGATCACTGCATTGCTACACTAGTATTCTGAGATTCAAGTGCTTTAAATTGTACTGCAGCCATTCCACTAAATATATATGGGCTTGGATTTCAATAAATCTTTAAATTACACAGCATAAACTTTCCTTAACACAAACTAAAAGACCAATAGCATACAAAGGCTGACACGTAGCACGCATACCTTACACATTCACTGAATTATTTTCCTGGGTTTATACTGTTTGTTGTCCCAATTAGAAGATTACTCTCTTATAGCCTATTCTTCTACTTATGTTTAGACTTTGTTCAATCAAATATCAGACTTTATGCAAGAATGTAAATTTCTTAAAATACTTGAGGGTGCTGTCGATTTAGGTATGATTTGTTAATCCTGTGTGTATGAATTTTGTTCTTGTAACCAATCTTACATTTTCAGGTGCGTATATCTCACCTAATAAACTAGGAAGGAAAAAGTTTCATAAACTCCATAAGCTTCAGCACTGGAATGGATCAATTTCAGAAGATAATGGTCGTTATTTTTAGTGCAGGGATTATTTCACAATACCAGACACATACAGGTAAAAAAGAGTTTACTATAATTTACTATCTTTACATGCTTTTATCACTAGAAACTTATTATTACATTTACAGTGCTCTAAGGGTGTGTTCCCATGTAGGGACAGCAATGCTTTTAGCTATTGTAGCTGTTCTGGGATCACTGTCAAGCTTTATACGTTGCTCCTTCCACAGTTTTTCAGGGTGAATCAAAGTAGTCTTTAAAATCTGTGGCCTGACACATTGTGTATATTAGCCCTGTCAATATTGTCTGTTGATTTGAATCCTAGCTACATTGAAAGTGCTGAATTCCCAAACTTTAGAAGAAATCAGAGCTATCTAAACCCCATTTTCTATCATATCTAGAAAACGCATAGTGGCAGTTATCTTTTTTTTCTCTCTCTCTCTCTGAAAGTCATTTCTTCAGCTCACCTTCCTTCCAGTATCTGTTAACGAGCTTTCTATGCCTGGCAGATTTTGAGTAAGTTAAAAATTTTATTGGGTATAAAAAAGCTCATGTCCCTTGGACTTTTATCACTGTAATGTGGAAGCATGGCACGTCCAAGTGTGAAAAGTACCCGTGAATAATTGAGAATTTACAGAGCAATGGAAAATAAGACCCTTTAAATATAAAAACAACTTGAGCAAATTAAGCCTTGCCAACACCTGTATGTTGACGGCTGACTCATAATGAATGTTGGATCAATCATTGCCAGATTTTAAGGTGCCCCTAACGATCACTCAAGATACATAGAAATTATTAAGTTATGAGATGATTCTTGTTGACGCAGGTGTTAGAACCCATGTTTTAAGAATAGTTTATTAGAAGATTGGGATATTCTGGACAAATTTTTAAACACCTAAAAAAATATGGAACACGCTAACAAAACCAAGAGGGAGAATGGAAACTAACTTTCTTTGACAAAAAGGTGCAGTGAAAAAGAGTCTTTAAAGGTACAACACTGCAGTATGCAGCGGATTGCAGAAATGCTCTATACATTTACACTTGCCCGAAAAGATTGCATATAATGTTTGATTCTTTTAGAGAATTTGTAAAATTCTCTAAAATTTTACAACTGGCCTGATTTGTAAATGTGTGGTTAATTTACAGCCCATTATTTAGGAATGGAACTGGCCTCTTCCTTTCAACTTACTCCGAAGGTTAAGCAATGTGGTTGAGTTTAGCCCAGATGTTAGCTATCACTTGCTTTCATGGAATTATCATGCTGTATGTTGGCAGAAATATAGGTGTTTTGTAGCTTGCACTTAAATGGCTCACTTTTCAAATAGGAAAAATGAATGACCAATAGATGTGACATAAACCTTAAAAAATCCACGCAGCAGTCAACTTTAGCTACAAGATTTAACAAGCTTGGGCAATACTAAGTTTTAGACAGTGTTGTCTATAATTTGCACATAATTTATACAGCCTTTTGAGCACAACTTTATATTTAAAGTTGAGCACAACTTTAAATATTGTAGCATACTGGCATCACAACAGAGCACACTAATCATTAGAATCTCAAGGAATGCAAAATGAAATTCAGTGTGGGTTTTTGTTCTTAACCTTAAAAGTGTATAGACTATTTTAATCTAATAAATAAGCCATGTGAAGGTGACTTAAAACATTCAAAAACTCACTTTTTTCAAGATATGTAATTAACTCTAAGATATTTTATTTAATAAATGCTTGGTATGGCTTAACTGCCCTTTAATAAGATAATGAGCCTTTTATGAACATCTCCCGTTTTGTGTCTCATAAAAAAAAAAAAAACTGAAGGGCTTCCCTGTTGGCGCAGTGGTTGAGAGTCTGCCTGCCGATGCAGGGACACGGGTTCGTGCCCCGGTCCGGGAAGATCCCACGTGCCGCGGAGCGGCTGGGCCTGTGAGCCATGGCCGCTGAGCCTGCGCGTCCGGAGCCTGTGCTCCGCAACGGGAGAGGCCACAACAGTGAGAGGCCCGCATACCGCAAAAAACAAACAAACAAAACCTCCTGAAGCATCTGCTGTCGACGTTATATCCAAGAGACTGTCTTTACATAGAGTAATGAAGAGCCGTCTGTCTCAGTTTTATAGTCATTGGCATTATGCTACCTAAGAATGAGACTCAATATCTATTTTACAACTATTTTTTGGCATATATGATTATGTCTTCTAAATGGGAAGACAGAATTTTTGAAAAAAAAATTTTAATTATTTTTTTGGTCTTAATGTTTCCCCATATATTTTCTCGGTTAGAATAATGGGAGAGTTACGGGGAAGGTGCTATTATTGGGGAAAACCCCCGTCTTTACATAGCAAAGTTAACAAAAGCTCATACTTATTATATTCTTAAACATTATAAAACCTGTCTTATTGTGGAATTTTGTAGTCCCATATCAGCAAACACAAGTGTATGTTATAGGATGTATTTCCCTATATAGAAAAAGCAACAAGTGAACACATATTAAAGAGCTCCTGTTTTGCAGAATGTGTCCAGTAATCTTAAAGATATGCCGAAGCGATGAATCAGATAAGAATACACCTGGGCGGTTGAGGTTGAAGATGCAGTTCTCAAAGACGTCGCTGTTTGAGTAGGGAGAAAAAGAACCAGGTAGCAGGACACATTTTGCTCACTGGAAGCTAAGGAATCAATTCTAGAAAGGCACCTAGCTCTCAAAATTAGACCTGACGGACATAATCTGAGCTATGTGAATCCAGGCAACCTAATGGTGTAATAAAAGAGGTCAGTTACATGGGTAGGACTGAGGGCTTAATCCAACAGATGGAGAATTACTGCGCAGCCAATCTAGGGGAGGATGAAAACACAGGGGAGTAATTTACTTTGGAGATTTGCCTATAACAGAGGATGGCAGGGCACATGGGGGAAAGGTCCAGTGCTTCAAGGAAAGAAAGAAATGGAGAAGTATTCTTTCTGACTACTGTAAGATTAGCCATTCTTCTCAAATACATTTAAAATGTTTTGTTTTGTTTTGTTTTTGTTTTTTCCTCTTTGGATATTTTGCAGAGTTATCTCTGTTGTTTTTAATTTGATTTGTCAAGTCTTTTCTGTGTATTTCTATGCTTATTTACATGTGTAACAAATATCTTTTCCCTGTGGATGGATTTGCTTTTAAATTGTTTATGCTGATTCAGGTGTCCAGAAGATTTTAATTTTAATTATAAAGTAGTCAAATGTATTAAATGTTTCCTTAATGGTTTATGCTATCTTGATTCTTGCCAATAGAGTCCTTCTCTGCCCCACCTTCAGAAAGATTTTCTCCTATATTTTCTACAATTTTCATACTTTGCTCTAAATATTTAGGTTGAATTTTACTGCGATTATTTGTATGCATGCATGTGTGTACTGAATAATCCACTGTGATTTTTTTAACTATTAATAATCAATTTTCCCAGCAAATTTACTAAATGATTTAACTTTTCCCCACAGATTTGGAAAATCATCTCTATCACACATTAAAACCTCATTCACTATTGGGTCTATTTCTGACTCCTTAATCTCTTCCATTGTTTCTTTTTTCCTGCATTGTCCTAATTCCTTAGCTTTCATCCTTATTTCCCTTCCCTTTCACATTTTTAAATGAATTCACACGCATTCTTATTTTTTAAATGACTACATAAATGCTATTTTACTGTTGATCCAAATGGGGTACTGTATTTATTTAGCTTTTCTTATACTATCTCCTAATCTCTTCTCTGGCTTAATTTCCTATTGGTTTTCTCTTTCTTAATTTACATGTGTTAAATCTCTGGCTAATTTTGGATATTCTCTAACCTTTATGGAAATCACCTCTCAATCAAATATTTCTCATATTTATATCTTTGTTATTCCACTCTGAGAGGGTAAAATAAAAGAGCAGATAAATAAAATTGGAAAGTGGAAGACAGGAGGGTAGAAGAGAATGAGTGCATCAAGTGATCATGCATTAGGAGTATTTTCAGCTGAAAGTAAGAGACTAGTCAAATAAACCTGACATAACCCATACGGTCATTTATTATTTTCTTTAACAAAATGTTTGGAATTAAGCATCCCCAGAGCTTTTTTTCATTCAAGTTATCAAGGACCAGGGTCTACCTTTCTTGTTGGCCATTCTTAGTGCATTAGTGGTTTACCCCACAAGGTCAGCCATAGCTCTAAGCAGCATCCTAAACAGCATCTGTTTAGGGATAATCCTAGACAGAGTGCAAGGGTAGAAGGGAGATCAGTAGAAAATATTATCCTGTAAACCAAGCAGGAAAGGGGGAAATAGCTGCTATCTAGACATCCAACAGTGTCTTCCATGATACTCTGCATAATTTATCGAATAAGAAACAGATGTGCAAGTACATTACATATAGGTACCAAGTAAATTTACTTGAAGGTTTTAAAGAGTGGAATTACAAATACTGACATAACTCTATTGAAAGAATGGAGAACTCAGGACAAGACGGCAGAGTAAAAGGACGCTGAGCTCACCTCCTCTCGGGAGCGCACCAAAACCACAACTAACTGCTGAGCAACCATTGATAAAAAGGTCTGGAATCTACCAAAAAAAGATATCCTACATCCAAAGACATAAAGAAGAAACCAGGAGGTGGTAGGAGGGGCACACTCATGATATAATTAAATCCCATACCACCCGGCTGGGTGACCCCCACCCTGGAGAATAATTATATCACAGAAGTTCTCCCACGGGAGTGAGAGCTCTGAGCCCCACACTGGGCCCTTCAGCCTAGGGGTCTGGCATGGGTAGGAGGAGCCCCCAGAGCATCTGGCTTTGAAGGCCAGTGGGGCTTGATTGCAGGAGCTCCACAGGACTGGCGCAAACGGAGACTCCATTCCAGGAGGGTGCACACAAGGTCTTGTGCACACTCGGACCCAGGGCAAAAGCAGTGACTACATAGGAGCCTGGGCCAGACCTACCTGCTGGTCTTGGAGCGTCTCCTGGGGAGGTCGGGTGGTGGCCGTGGCTCCCTCTGGGGACATAAAAACTGGTGGCAGACACAGCAGGGACCTACATGACCACTGGCTGGAGGCAGATATCTTGGGTCCTTGGCCCAGAGACCCGGCCTCACCCAACAGCCTGTAAGTTCCAGTGCTGGGATGCCTCAGGCCAAACAACAGGGTGGGAACACAGCCCCACCCATCAGCAAACAGGCCACCTAAAGACTTCCTGAGCCCAGAGCTGCCTCTAGACATACCCTTGACATGGCCCTGCCCACCAGAGGGCCAAGACCCAGCTCCACCTACCAGTGAGCAGGTCCAGTCCTTCCCACCAGGAAGCCTGCACAAGCCTCTAAGCCAGCCTCACCCACCAGACACCAGAAGGAAGGAAACTATAATCCTGCAACCTGCAGAACTGAGTCAACGAACACAGGTCAGAGCCTACCCTGGGACCAGCCGATCCCTGGCCCTTGGGTGACAAGAGGGGGGTGCACTGCTGGGACACACAGGACATCCCCTACAGAAGGCCGCTTCTCCAAGGTCAAGAAATGTAGCTAAGCTATTACATACATAAAAATACAAATAGAAATTTAAACAAGATGAGATGGCAAAGGAATATGTATGTTCCAGACGAAGGAACAAGATAAAACCCCAGAAGAACAACAGCTAAGTGAAGTGGAGATACTCAGTCTACCCGAGGAAGAGTTCTGAGTAATGATGGTAAAGACGATCCAAGAACTCGAGAAAAGAATGGATGCACAGGAGAGCTTCAAAATGGCGGAAGAGTAAGACACAGAGATCACCTTCCTCCCCACAGATACATCAGAAATGCACCTACATGTGGAACAACTCCTACAGAACACCTACTGAACACTGGCAGAAGACCTCAGACCTCCGAAAAGGCAAGAAACCCCCCACGTACCTGGGTATGGCAAAAGAAAAAAGAATAAACAGGGACAAAAGGATAGGGATGGTACCTGCACCAGTGGGAGGGAGCTGTGAAGGAGGAAAGGTTTCCACACACTAGAAGCCCCTTCGCAGGCAGAGACTGCAGGTAGCGGAGGGCAGGTGCTTCGGAGCCACAGAGGAGAGCGCAGCAACAGGGGTGAGGAGGGCAAAGCGGAGAGATTCCCGCACAGAGGAACGGGGCCGACTGGCACTCACCAGCCCGAAAGGCTTGTCTGCTCACTGGCCGGGGCGGGCGGGGCTGGGAGTTGAGGCTCGGGCTTCGGTCGGAGCGCAGGGAGAGGACTGGGGTTGGCTGCGTGAACATAGCCTGCAGGGGGTTAGTGCGCCACGGCTAGCCGGGAGGGAGTCCGGGGAAAAGTCTGGAGCTGCCGAAGAGGCAAGAGACGTTTTCTTCCCTCTTTGTTTCCTGGTGCGCGAGGAGAGGGGATTAAGAACGCTGCTTAAAGGAGCTCCAGAGACGGGCGCGAGCCGCGGGCTAACAGCGCAGTCCCCAGAGACGGGCATGAGACGTTAAGGCTGCTGCTGCCACCACCAAGGAGCCTGTGTGCAGGCACAGGTCACTATCCACACCCCCCTTCCAGGGAGCCTTTGCAGTCTGCCACTGCCAGGGTCCCGGGATCCAGGGACAACTTTCCCAGGAGAACGCACGGTGCGCCTCAGGCTGGTGCAACGTCACGGCGGCCTCTGCTGCCGCAGGCTCGCCCTGCACTCCGTGCCCCTCCCTCCCCCCGGCCTGAGTGAGCCAGAGCCCCCAGTCAGCTGCTCCTTTAACCCCGTCCTGTCTGAGTGAAGACCAGACGCCTTCCGGTGACCTACACGCAGAGGCGGGGCCAAATCGAAAGCTGAAACCCAGAGCTGTGCGAACAAAGAAGAGCAAGGGAAATCTCTCCCAGAAGCCTCAGGAGCACAGGATTAAAGTTCCATAATCAAATTGATGTACCTGCATCTGTGGAATATCTGAAGAGACAATGAATCATCCCAAATTGAGGAGGTGGACTTTGGGAACAAAGATATATTATTTTCTCCCCTTTTTGTCTTTTTCTGAGTGTGTATGTTTATGCTTCTGTGTGTGATTTTATCTGTATAGCTTTGCTTGTACCATTTGTCCTAGGGTTCTATCTGTCTTTTTTTTTTTTGCTGTTTAAAAATTTTTTTCTTAATAATTATTTTTTATTTTAATAACTTTATTTTATTTTCTTTCCCTTTCTTTCTCTTTCTTTCTTTCTTTCTTTCTTTCTTTCTTTCTTTCTTTCTTTCTTTCTTTCTTTCTTTCTTTCGATTTCTTCTCCCTTTTATTCTGAGCCGTGTGGATGAAAGGCTCTGGGTGCTCAGTGCTGTGCCTCTGAGGTGGCAGAGCCAACTTCAGGAAACTGGTCCACAAGAGACCTCCCAGCTCCATGTAATATCAAATGGCAAAAATCTCCCAGAGATCTCCATCTCAACACCAAGACCCAGCTTCACTCAATAGCCAGCAAGGTACAGCGCTGGACACCCTATGCCAAACAACTAGCAAGACAGGAACACAGCCCCATCCATTAGCAGAGAGGCTGCTTAAAATCATAATAAGGCCACAGACACCCCAAAACACACCACCAGACGTGGTCCTGCCAACCAAAAACACAAAATCCAGCCTCTTCCACCACAACACAAGCACCAGTCCCCTCCACCAGGAAGCTACACAACCCACTGAACCAACCTTAGCCACTAGGGACAGACACCAAAAACAATGGGAACTACGAACCTGCAGCCTGCGAAAAGGAGACCCCCAACACAGTAAGTTAAGCGAAATGAGAAGACAGAAAAACACACAGCAGATGAAGTAGCAAGGTAAAAACCAACCAGACCTAATAAATGAAGAGGAAATAGGCAGTCTACCTGAAAAAGACTTCAGAATAATGATAGTAAAGATGATCCAAAATCTGGAAATAGAATAGAGAAAATATAAGAAACATTTAACAAGGACCTAGAAGAACTAAAGAACAAACAAACAAGGATGAACAACACAATAAATGAAATTAAAAATTCTCTAGAAGGGATCAATAGCAGAATAACTGAGGCAGAAGAACAGATAAGTGACCTGGAAGATAAAATAGTGGAAATAACTACTGCAGAGCAGAATAAAGAAAAAAGAATGAAAAGAACTGAGGACAGTTTCAGAGACCTCTGCGACAACATGAAACACACCAACATTCAAATTATAGGGGTCCCAGAAGAAGAAGAGAAAAAGAAAGGGACTGAGAAAATATTTGAAGAGATTATAGTTGAAACTTCCCTAATATGGGAAAGGAAATAGTTAATTAAGTGCAGGAAGCACAGAGGGTCCCATACAGGATAAATTCAAGGAGAAACATGCCAAGACTCATACTAATCAAACTATCAAAAATTAAATAAAAAGAAAACATATTAAAAGCAGCAAGGGAAAAACAACAAATAACACACAAGGGAATCCCCATAAGGTTAACAGCTGATCTTTCAGCAGAAACTCTGCAAGCCAGAAGGGAGTGGCAGGACATATTTAAAGTGATGAAAGAGAAAAACCTACAACCAAGATTACCCAGCAAGGATCTCATTCAGATTTGATGGAGAAATTAAAACCTTTACAGACAAGCAAAAGCTGAGAGAATTCACCACCAAACCAGCTTTACAACAAATGCTAAAGGAACTTCTCTAGGCAGGAAACACAGGAGAAGGAAAAGACCTACAATAACAAACCCAAAACAATTAAGAAAATGGTCATAGGAACATACATATCGATAACTACCTTAAATATATGTGGATTAAATGCTCCCACCAAAAGACACAGACTCCCTGAATGGATACAAAAACAAGTCCCATATATATGCTGTCTACAAGAGACCCACTTTTGGCCTAGGGACACATACAGAGTGAAACTGAGGGGATGGAGAAAGATATTCCATGCAAATGGACATCAAAAGAAAGGTGGAGTAGCAATTCTCAGACAAAATAGACTTTAAAATAAAGACTATTACAAGAGACAAAGGCCACTACATAATGATCAAGGGATCAATCCAAGAAGAAGATATAACAATTGTAAATATTTATGCACCCAACATAGGAGCACCTCAATACATAAGGAAAATACTAACAGCCATAAAAGGGGAAACTGACAGTGACACAATCATAGTAGGGAACTTTAACACCCCACTTTCACCAATGGACAGATCATCCAAAATAAAAATAAATAAAGAAACACAAGCTTTAAATGATACATTAAACAAGACTGACTTACTCGATATTTATAGGACATTCCATCCAAAAACAACAGAATACACATTCTTCTCAAGTGCTCATGGAACATTCTCCAGGATAGATCATATCTTGGGTCACAAATCAAGCCTTGGTAAATTTAAGAAAATTGAAATCATGTCAAGTATCTTTTCCGACCACAACACTATGAGACTATATATCAATTACAGGAAAAGATCTGTAAAAGATACAAACACATGGAGGCTAAACAATACACTACGTAATAACCAAGTGATTACTGAAGAAATAGAAGAAATCAAAAAATACCTAGAAACAAATGACAATGGAGACACGAAGACCCAAAACCTATGGGATGCAGCAATGGCAGTTCTAAGAGGGAAGTTTATAGCAATACAATCCTACCTTAAGAAACAGGAAACATCTCAAATAAACAATCTAACCTTGCACCTAAAGCAATTAGAGAAAGAAGAACAAAAAAACCCCAAAGTTAGCAGAAGGAAAGAAATCATAAAGATCAGATCAGAAATAAATGAAAAAGAAATGAAGGAAATGATAGCAAATATCAATAAAATAAAAGCTGGTTCTTTGTGAAGATAAACAAAATTGATAACCCATTAGCCAGACTCATCAAGAAAAAAAGGGAGAAGACTCAAATCAATAGAATTAGAAATGAAAAAGGAGAAGTACCAACTGACACTACAGAAATACAAAGGATCATGAGAGATTACTACAAGCAACTATATGCCAATAAAACGGACAACCTGGAAGAAATGGACAAATTCTTATAAAAGCACAACCTTCCAAGACTGAACCAGGAAGAAACAGAAAATATGAACAGATCAATCTCAAGCACTGAAATTGAAACTGTGATTAAAAATCTTCCAACAGGGGCTTCCCTGGTGGCGCAGTGGTTGAGAGTCTGCCTGCCGATGCAGGGGACATGGGTTCATGCCCTGGTCTGGGAAGATCCCACATGCCATGGAGTGGCTGGGCCCGTGAGCCATGGCCACTGAGCCTGTGCGTCCAGGGCCTGTGCTCCGCAATGGGAGAGGCCACAACAGTGAGAGGCCCGCGTACCGCAAAAAAAAAAAAAAAAATTCTAACAAACAAAAGCCCAGGACCAGATGGCTTCACAGGCAAATTCTATCAAACATTCAGAGAAGAGCTTACACCTATCCTTCTCAAACTCTTCCAAACTATAGCAGAGGGGGGAACACTCCAAAACTCATTCTATGAGGTCACCATCACCCTGATACCAAAATCAGACAAAGATGTCACAAAGAAAGAAAACTACAGACCAATATCACTGATGAACATAGATGCAAATATGCTCAGCAAAGTACTAGCAAACAGAATCCAACAGCACATTAATAGGATCATACACCATGATCAAGTAGGGTTTATTCCAGGAATGCAAGGATTCTTCAATATATGCAAATCAATCAGTGTGATAAACCATATTAACAAACTGAAGGAGAAAAACCATATGATCATCTCAATAGATGCAGAAAAAGCTTTTGACAAAATTCAACACCATTTATGATAAAAACCCTCCAGAAAGAAGGCACAGAGGGAACTTTCCTCACCATAATAAAGGCCATATATGACAAACCCACAGCCAACATCGTTCTCAATGGTGAAAAACTGAAGCCATTTCCACTAAGATAAGGAACAAGACAGGGTTGCCCACTCTCACCACTATTATTCAACATAGTTTTGGAAGTTTCAGCCACAGCAATCAGAGAAGAAGAAGAAATAAAAGGAATCCAAATCGGAAAAGAAAAAGTAAAAATGTCACTGTTTGCATATAACATGATACTATATATAGAGAATCCTAAAGATGCTACCAGAAAAGTACTCGAGCTAATCAATGAATTTGGTAAAGTAGCAGGATACAAAATTAATGCACAGAAATATCTTGCATTCCCATATACTAATGATGAAAAATCTTAAAGAGAAATTACAAAAACACTCCCATTTACCACCGCAACATAAAGAATAAAATACCTAGAATAAATCTACCTAGGAGACAGAAGACCTGTATGCAGAAAACTATAAGACACTGATGAAAGAAATTAAAGATAATACAAACAGATAGATATACCATGTTCTTGGATTGGAAAAAACAACATTGTGAAAATGACTATATTACCCAAAGTAATCTACAGATTCAATGCAATCCCTATCAAACTACCAATGGTGTTTTTCACAGAACAAAAAATTTCACAGTTTGTATGGAAACACAAAAGACCTCAAATAGCCAAAGCAATCTTGAGAAAGAAAAATGGAGCTCGAAGAATCAAGCTCCCTGACTGCAGACTACACTACAAAGCTACAGTAATTAAGACAGTATGGTACTGGCAGAAAAACAGAAATATAGATCAATGGTACAGGAGAGAAAGCCCAGTGATAAACCCATACACATATGGCCACATTATCTTTGATAAAGGAGGCAAAAATATACAATGGAGAAAAACAGCCTCTTCAATAAGTGGTGCTGGGAAAACTGAACAGCTACCTGTAGAAGAATGAAATTAGAACACGCCCTAACACCATACACAAAAATAAAGTCAAATGGATTAAAGACCTAAATATAAGGCCAGACACTATAAAACTCTTAGAGGAAAACATAGGCAGAACATTCTATGACACAAATCACAGCAAGATCCTTTTTGACCCACCTCCTAGAGAAATGGAAATAAAAACAAAAATATACAAATGGGACCTAATGAAACTTAAAAGCTTTTGCACAGCAAAGGAAACCATAAAGAAGTCCAAAAGAGAATCCTCAGAATGGGAGAAAATATTTGCAAATGAAGCAACTGACAAAGGATTAATCTCCAAAATTTACAAGCAGCTCATGCAGCTCAATATTAAAAAAACAAACAACCCAATCCAAAAATGGGCAGAAGACCTAAATAGACATTTCTCTAAAGAAGATATACAGATTGCCAACAAACACCTGAAAGAACGCTCAACATCATTAATCATTAGAGAAATGCAAATCAAAACTACAATGAGGTATCACCTCACACCAGTCAGAATGGCCATCATCAAAAAACCTACAAACAATAAATGCTGGAGAGGGTGTGCAGAAAAGGGAACACTCTTGCACTGTTGGTGGGAATGTAAATTGATACAGCCACTATGGAGAACAGTATGGAGGTTCCTTAAAGAACTAAAAATAGAACTACCACACGACCCAATAATCCTATTACTGGGCGTATACCCTGAGAAAACCATAATTCAAAGAGCCATATACCAAAATGTTCATTGCAGCTCTATTTACAATAGCCAGGACATGGAAGCAACCTAAGTGTCCATCAACAGATGAATGGATAAAGAAGATGTGGCACATATATACAAAGGAATATTACTCAGCCATAAAAAGAAACGAAATTGAGTTATTTGTAGTGAGGTGGATGGACCTAGAGTCTGTCATACAGAGTGAAGTAAGTCAGAAAGAGAAAAATAAATACCGTATGCTAACGCATATATATGGAATCTAAGAAAAGAAAAAAAAAAAAGGTCATGAAGAACCTAGGGGCAAGACGGGAATAAAGACACAGACCTACTAGAGAATGGACTTGAGGATATGGGGAGAGGAAGGGTAAGTTGTGACAAAGTGAGAGAGTGGCATGGACATATATACACTACCAAACGTAAAATAGATAGCTTGTGGGAAGCAGCCACGTAGCCCAGGGAGATCAGCTCGGTGCTTTGTGACCACCTAGAGGGGTGGGATAGGGAGGGTGGGAGGGAGATGCAAGAGGGAGGAGATATGGGAACATATGTATATTTATAACTGATTCACTTTGTTATAAAGCAGAAACTAACACACCATTGTAAAGCAATTATACTCCAATAAAGATGTTTAAAAAAAGCAAGAAAAGGAATGGATGCACAAATCGAGAAGTTACAAGAAGTTCTTGGCAAAGAGGTAGAATATATAGAGAACAACCAAAGAGAGTTGAAGAATACAATAACTGAAGAGAAAAACACACTAGAAGGAATCTAACAGGAGAATAAATGAGGCAGGAGAACGAATCAGGGAGCTGGAAGACAGTGTTGAAATCACTGCCACAGAACAGAATAAAGAAAAAAGAATGAAAAGAAACGAGGACAGTTTAAGAGACCTCTGGGACAACGTCAAATGCACCAACCTTTGCATTATAGGGGTTCCAGAAGAGAAGAGGAAGAGAAAGGGTGTGAAAAAATACTTGAAGCGATAATGGCTGAAAACTTCCCTATAATGGGAAAGGAAACAGTCACCCAAGTCCAGGAAGTGCAGAGTCCCAAACAGAATTAACAAAAGGAGGAAGACGCTGAGACATAGTAATCAAATTGACAAAAAATAAAGACAAAGAAAAAATATTAAAAGCAACAAGGGAAAAGCAACAAATAACATACAAGGGAATCCCCATGAAGTTATCAGCTGATTTTTCAGCAGAAACTCTACAGGCCAGAAGGGAGTCACATTATATATTTAAAGTGATAAAAGGGAAAAACCTACAACCAAGAATACTCTACCCAGCAAGGCTCTCATTCAGATCTGACGGAGAAAACATAAGCTTTACAGACAGACAAAAGCTAAAAGAATTCAGCGCCACCAAGCCAGCATTCCAAAAAATGCTAAAGGAACTTCTTTAGGCAGAAAAGAAAAGGCCACAAGTAGAAACAAGAAAATTACAAAGTGGGAAAACTCACTGGTAAAGGCAAACATACAATAAAGGTAGGAAATCATCCACACACAAATGTGATATCAAAACCAGTAATCAAGGTTGGAGGAGAGTACAAATGCAGGATATTTGAAATGCATTTGAAATTAAGAGATCAGCAACTTAAAACAATCATGTATACATGTAGACTGCTGTATCAGAAGCTCATGGTAACTGCAGCGGAAAAATTTATCATAGATAAACAAATTTTAAAAAAGGAAGAATGGAGAAGGGAAGGGAGGATAAGGAAATTTGTAGTTGAGCTATATTCTCTTCTTTTTTAAGAGTAAAAAGTCTATAGATAATGGTTAAAATTGATTTTAAAATATCTATATGAGAATACACTTTAGATAAAATTAGGTTTCAGAAGAAAGATCCAAGAGAATACAAAGTATTTTTTTCCTGCAAGGAACAGGACAGAATGTGAAAAAAATAGAGAAGGGACAGTTGCTTTTATGTCAAGTAAGTATGTTCCATTTTTTAAAAATCATGTGCATACTTTATTTGATCAAAACTTAAAACATTTCATTTATTTCTCCACAAGGTCTTCCACTAAGATAAAAGATCTATTATGATGACAGTTAAACTTCTATTTCCTACCCTAGGTATATTAAAAAATCTATCTATCTCAAAATCAATTCCTGCCTATTTTAGTCTCTTTGAAGCATTTAGTAGTATCTCAGAAATTGCCACATCTTCAGTTATACTATAATTCAGTGAGAACTCCGTACCACTTGACTTTGAACTAGACTGTTATGTTCCCCAAACACCAATTCTGAAGCTAAGTGGCAAGTCTATAGTGAAACACTGTTACTTTGTTCTCTCTCTTTGTCAGTTTTTTGGCTTCCTAACTCTAGGTTTCTCTCCACACACGTGTGTGTGTGTGCGTGCACACACACACACACACACACACACACACACACTTGTTAAGTGATATAATTCTTTAACTCATTAATCCTTTCAATCCTCTATAGTTCCTTTAAAGCATTCCTTGAAAATTAACTGGGTCATTAAAGCTCCCCAGTGGTGCTTGTGCCCCTGTATTGACCACCACACAGACATCTTGTAACATCCTCAACAAAATCACAGCAGTCCGTGGGTTTCATCATGTCAGAGTGCTTTTAAAGAACTATAGTTGTCAAATGAGACATTTAGTAGGATTTTCAGGGTTTCCTCAATTGGCACTGACTCCTGAGGACAAAGAGAACTTATGTGCCTCAGTTCTAAAATGAGCCTTAAAATTTGGGACCAGACAAGTCTTTACAAAGAAGCTGAACTAGTCCAACCACAGTCAAGCACTACCATGACTGCCTTAAGAGTGGCACTCCTATGTCTAGGAACTACCTTAGGATCTTTCAAAGGCGTAACAGGAACTCTCCAAGATAGAGCCAGCATTTTATACTTGCCACATGGAGGTCATCGATGCCCAGACAGTAGCTAAAGACAGTGGCAATGAACAGAAGCTGCCTTCAATGGGCAGTTGAATTGAGATAGTTGCCACTTCTGCCCCATGTCCCTCCTATTTCACTTTACCAATGTAGCAGGAGAAGAGAGATTGTAGGGCCAGTCCAGGTATCAGACTCTCCTGCTTTAAGGAGGTAGAGTGGGAAAAAGAGTAAAGAGCAGAGCAGGTTGGCTTTCACCAGCCTGCATGGCACCTGCCAGAGGTAGCAGGGTAGGGATGGGGATGATGGACATCACTTTAAACTGATCAGACTCTTAAGAACCACAATATTATAAAGCACTTCATAAACAATGGACTCTATTCAAAATACAGAGCATTAGCATGCTATTTAATTATGTACTATTTAGCATTCCTTGATACAGATAAGTTCAATGGTTCACATGGTTTACTGGAATTGAGATGTCAAAACAAACACTGTACTTTGAGCTGCTTTATCAAGACTTAAACATATTCCTAGAATATAGTTACACAGTTATAGGCAATACACTTCTCCTTAACTAGCCCTACAGGCATTTACAGAAGGATTATTTTTGTGAAGTCACATATAAACACAACCCAACAATAGGTTACTAGTCTGAGTTAGAAAGAAAGAAATTGAGGAAGAGACAAATGTGAAAAGAAGGAAAGGGGAAAATGAAAAGATAACTAGAGCTTAAGTTGATGGATATGTAGATTGTGAGTGAAGGAATCTGAGTTTTCCAAATGTCTGTATTTATCTATTTATTTTAGTTTGCCGGGCTAAAATTCTGATTAAGAAAATGGACAGGTTGGATAATATATAGTAATGGCTGTGTCTAAAACTACGAAAGTTTCTTTATGCCACTACTTCTGTTGTGAGTATGAGTCCTTAACGTCCTGCTAAAGTCAGATTAAATTCCACTTACATCTCCTAAATGGCAGAACATTTGTTTCTGCTCCCAGAGCATTTTGTGCTCGATCACAGAGGCACAATTTATATATAATACTTATGATCAAGTAATTGTAGCGTAAGATTCTATCTGTTCAAAAGTCAGAAGTGGTGTTAAAATATTCAGCCCAGCCGTGCACACGGTAAAAGTCTAAAGAAGCTAAAACTTTTCTTTTTGAAAAAATTATTTGAAGAAGAATACAGCAATCCATTATTCGTTAGACATATGCATTATACAAAGCAGCTGTTTTAGTTTTACAGAACATTTCATTTCTACCAAAGCTATCTTCCGAATTCAGCTCATCTATGGAATTTAGCAGTGTCTGAATACGTGCTTTATTTCATCAGTATTTCACAGATTCTTTGTTAAATTTAACTATATCTATGGTGTGTTTCTGAAAATAAAGCTTTATAAGAGTCAAGTTTTATGGTCAATGTATTTTTTCACTGGGATAACTAATCAACTGTTTAACTTAACACAAGCTAGAATGGTAAAGTTATGTTCTGTCATTTGAATTATGAAAAAAGAAGAAAAATTAACAGCTCAAAGTTCAACTAAGCTTCGGTGAGTTTGCCTTTAGAGCAGCATTTATTACTCTGACTGATAAATAATGTGCTCCACGTGTCAATGCTGTATAATCCATTTCCATGCCTCGCTTGATTCAAGTACTCAACTCCCTAATTAGACCTATGTTAGACAATGAAACTTTGTTTTCCCGCACATAATATTGGTCTCTTCACTAGTATAGCTTGAATAACAACTTCTTTCTCAAGAGATTGATTTGATGCCTAAAGTGTCAGGAGGAAAGATTCAACATTTACTTTATATTAATTGTTAGGGTGTGAATATGACATTGTTATTACAGAAAGCCACATATGTTAAAATTCAGTCATGGAAACCAAAACCCAACAATTTTGAACACAGGAAATACTGCCACATCAATGAGATATCAATGAATATGGTTTCCATTACTGTTTATTTTGTAGGCTATTATATTCAAATAGACTAACTGACATATCATTCTTCTTTGCTTTGTCTATAAATGAGTCTAGATAGCCAGTAGTTTTATCTGTATTCTTAGGAGAGGACATTTTCTCCATTAGAAAATTCAGTGTATAAAAATGTCTGTGTTGGTTGGTCATTAGTTTCATAAAAAGAAATTTGTTTAAGGAAAACCACCCAATGAACAGAGAAGGGTTATCAGCCATGTAGAGCTCTCAGATGTCAAAGTGGTCAATTAGGATACCGAGTCAAAACGGAGGTAAGAAGCACGCCTATTGACTCACTGTAACAGCATAACAAGAGACAAAAGTAGATGCCGGTTCCCCAGTGTTCCATGTCTCACATAGAACAGCAAGGCAAGGGTTCAGTGACGCACAGTGCAGACAGGAGCCTTCGTCTAACTGCCAAGGATCCCCAAACAGACAGCCCCTATCTCTTTATGGAACTGAGGGGCTTGGGAGAAGGGAAGGGCTAAGAGTGGAGAAGTACTGAGCCACTGGATGGAAGTGTCTTAGTCAAGGTTCCCCACTAAGAAGGTCGAGGCACCTGAAAAGTGCCTCGGCCAGTTGCCCCAGTAAAGAGGCTTCTGAATGGGCACCGAGGCTAGGAAGCAGGTATGTGTCTGAGCATGGCTGGCCTGTGGGACCTCGAGTCCTGAACTTGACTCTCTGCGGACAACTCTAACATGCGGGATGCAGACCAAGTCTGGTGAGGAGGGAGCAGCTTTCCCCATGAGACCTGTAAGGCAGAGCCTGTGTAATTGCCTATAGTCGGGCCTGAAAGGTCACACAGGGATCTCTGGCCTGGAACCAGACGCCTTGAACCAACGCTGTCAGATTCAACAAATACATCCCATACTTCTGAAGACCTGTCGCCTTCACAGATAGCACGGCGGAAACCGTCTTTGCTATTTTTCGTCATTAAAATTAAAGTTCAATTCTTCATTCAAATTTTCTATTGTATAAGAAAAGACTGGCTTACTTTATTTTGTTGAGTTTGGTATGTTGAAGTGTTATATAACTATAATTTCAGTGTTCACAGAATGCCTGACCTCAGATGCTACGGCATGTGACATTTACAACGTGGATGAAATACTAAGCCTGTGAATGACTGCTTTCTTGGGTTGGAATTTATTGCAGCAATGGTACAGCTTCTCTGAAAGGAAAACTGTATTTTTTTCAAGATGCATCATTGTGAAGCAAAAAATATTGGCTACAATGATGCAGTTATATACCAGCAATAATGAGGAAAGCAGAATTACTGTTGAGCTGAAGTAATGGTTAAATAGTTTTTCATTAACTTGAACGGTACATGAGATGTAATAAAGATGAAATTTTTACTGAAGTAATTTTCTCTTCATTATGGAAACATTTCTGACAATATTGAAAAGCAATGCGAAGGAAAAAAAAAACCCTGTTTAGCTTTAAAGAACTGTTTGAAAAAGTAATGGATAAATAGAGAAGTTCTACTGAGCTGCAAATCCAAACAATTATTTCCTTACCAAGAAATCCCAGCATTTAATAAAATACAGTTCCCATCTCATTTTTAAATTTGTTTTTTTAAGCAAAAAGAAATGTATGTTATATAGAATAGTGAGGACAAACAATAAGCAGGAAAATGAACATAGTTAATATCTGTATGTATTATAAATAGATACCCCATATGTACACATAAGCCCTAGTCCTTGAAAATGTATTATTTAACAATTTTTGAGCATTAATTTTGCTTTAATTTTTTAAATTCGTTTTAAGTCAGAGTTTCCTCTGATTTATTGAACAATATGAATATGCATATAAAAGTACTGGGCAAAACACTGAAAGTAAGTACTACAAAAATACATACATGCAAAACATATGACATGAAAGGATGTTATATACACTATTTTATAGTTCCCTTTATAAAACCATATGACATGGGGTGATGATCTGAAGCCTAGAAACTAGGTTCGTCCAATTCCCAGCTATCCCTGGTTTGCCACTTGGCTAGTCACTTGACGTAAGGCATTGACTAATAACAATCCTGACAGTTAAATTCACTGAACTAATAGGTCTATTGTAAGTAGCACAAGAATAATAAGTATAAATGACTTGGGAATTATGTAGGACTGTTTAGACTAATCTTAAAGTAATAACACATTTGGCAGAAAAGTGAGTCATGAAAATATTTTTCCTAATTAGAGCTGAAAAATCAAATTTAGTGCATATAAATAGAAACAGGATTCAAGTATCCTTGGATTGTCACAGGTTGTATTTCTTTATATTTCCCTTCTCAAAGTAATGTGGTGGTGCTGTGTAAAATTTTCAACATTCATATCTTTAAATAAGTTCCTTCACACTTTATTTATGGAATAATTTTGTAACTTACGGTTATATGATCAGTAAATGTCAATATTTCACAATGTTAGTTTTTCAAATATATTTGCCTACCTGATCATTTGAATTACAATGAACACATTTATAAAACTGGAAATTGTAGTTACTCAGTAGAACTAAATACATATTGTCTTATCAAATGCAATACGGATGCTCAAAAACAAAGACTCCATTTATTGCAAACAAAATCACATTCTTGTCCTGATTCCTGTTTCTGTTGCACTTAAACATTAACCATGTTAAAACGAAAGCGACAGGGCTGTAACAGTTTTTGTTGTTGTTCTGCTAGCACATTTTTGCTTTCCTAAACAGGCAAATATCATAGTGAATTACATGGATCTTCTTAATGCCAAGACAACTGCTTTTCAGTACCAAATTATCTTTGATATTTGAATTGAAAACACAATATAAGCGAGCATAGCATTCTAAAGATGACTGATAAAGCAAAATTCAATTAGTCAGATTTATCTCAGCTCCTTCTTCCTTGAAGCTTAATCTTTATAACTGGGTAACTTGTGAAACCTGTAACTTTTGCAGAGGCATAATGTCACAAACTACTTTAAAATAAGAATACCAGGACAGAATCAGGATTATGATATAGAAACTAAAACTGCTTCTGGTAGTTTCACTTTACAAAATAGCAGGACTAATTTAGCTATTTTACTGAGAATGTATTCATTTTTGTTTCATCTAGCTTATGTCCTATAGGCATAATGGAAAGCCATGTGCAAGGGTAAAGAAATGCCTGCTTATGAGGGTAGAAAAATAAGGATTCAATAGTCAAATAATAATACCATCATGTCTTCGTGTCCTTGGCATTCGTGGAGATTTTCACCTTGACCTGAAAGTATATACAAACTACAAGTTGCTTTCCAACTATGTAGATTTGAGTAACATGTTTTTGTGTATGCCTTCAGTATAGCTCTGACCAATCTTCATACATAATCCGAACATAAAATCCCAGGCTCGACAACCTAGGTAGAGGAATTCTGGCTTTGGTAATATGGTGAAATAGATAACGTGGCTTCAATCTCTGACCCCAACCGACAAAAACTAACCCTGCTACAAATGTGGGATAAAATTTAAGAGGCATTCTCACAGGGAAGAAAGGGAAATCCCCAAGCAAAAGAAACAAAATAGAACTTCAACGTGGATTATAAGAAAATGAGCTGGCAGTGGGCTGCAGGGAGATCTTAGTTATTGCTCTTTGTAACCTGAGCAGGGATGTAGTACTTAGACTCCCATGTAAAGCTGAGACCCTCAGAGCCTCCATTCATGTGAAGAGGGTACACAGAGAAAGTTTGCCTAATTGCACATGCAGATACCTGAATAATGATGCAAAACCATGGACCTTTATCTACTGGGCTTTTGCTTCAGTGTATAGCAGTGGTCCCCAACCTTTTTAGCACCAGGGACTGGTTTCCTGGAAAATAATTTTTCCACAGACGGTGGGTGGGGGGGAGCGGGGGGGGGTGTCAGATGGTAATGCGAGCAATGGGGAGCGGCAGATGAAGCTTTGCGCGCTTGCCCGCCGCTCACCTCCTGCCGTGCAACCCAGTTCTTAACAGACCACAGACTGGTACCGGTGCATGGCCAGGGGGTTGGGGACCCCTGGTATATACTAACTCAATGGTTCTGGAAACCCTACGGTAAGAAACCTACACTATGACATAAGTGTTGGCCCAGAAGACAGTGGTAGGCTTGGGGTACTAGGGAAAAGCAAGTGCAAAATCTCTTTGACCCCTACAGGATGCCTATAAATAAAGCCCAGAAGGCAAGCTCACAGTCCAAAGTTATAACACACTCAAACAAAACAATCCCATACAAGAGAGTCACAGCCATGACGAGCCAGTTGAATAGAACCTCCGAAATTCAGGTAATAAAGCAAACTGGTAGACATTATGAAAATGTATGTTTAAAATGATTTAAAAATATATAAAAATGAAGTTATAAAACTAAAAAGCAAATTTAAATAAGAGGAGTATTTGAAAAGAACGAAATATAAGTTTCAAAAATTATCATTTAAACATTTATGAAATTAAACAATTGATTAGAAACAGGTGAATAGGAAATTAGTGACCTGGAAGCTACATAATAACTAATGCCTATAGAGTGCTTACCAAGCCTACAAATGCTAAAAAGGTTATTGCTATACTATGATTTTTTATTGTCGTTTGTTACTAATTTTATTATTATAAGTATGTTCATTAGTATAGTCTTGCTGGATGGAATTTGTTAGTGACAAGCAAACTGGCTCTGTGACCTGTGCTATCAACCACTCCGCTCTACTGACCCTGAGGAAATTATCTAGAATTCAGCATAGAGTTATAACTAGATGGATAATATGAAAGGGATTAGGAGACGTGGAGAATGAAATTTAAAAACCTAACCTGTGACTCTACTCAGTCTTCCCTGACACTCTTGTGAGACGTACACACTCCTGGATTTCTGGCTTCTTCACTGGCTACTGCATCTCAGTGCCTTACACTGGTTCCTGCTCATGTCTCTGACCTCAACAGTGCAACACCCAGGGCTCAGTCTGCAGACCTTTTTCCTCCCTGGATTGCTCACTCACTAGATGATCTCACACAGTCTCATAGTTTTAAACATCTCCAGGCTGTTAATTCCCAGTTTCTATCCTATGTATACCTATATCATATATACGACTGACTTAGTAATACCCCAAATTAATATGTTCAGAATTGATATGATTTCCCATCCCCCCAGTCTGGCTCTAAAAGTGTTCCTCATCTTAGTTCCTTCTAGTTCTTTAAGCCATATTTCTTCTCTTTCTCTTACAAACCACATCTAAGTCATCAAAAAATTCTGATGGCCTAAGGGTCTAACCCTGCTTCCCACCTACACCATTAACCACTCTGGTCCAAGCTACCATCATCATTCTTCTGGATAACTGCAATAGTCTCCTAACTTGATCCCTTTCAGTCTATTCTGAATACTGAAGCCTGTATGATCCTACTTCAACGTAAGTCAGATGATGTCACATCTTTGCTCAAAGCTATCTAATGGCTTCCTAGTTCACCCAGAGAAATAAAAGTGTATAAGGTGGTAAATAATCATGTGCCATCAGCAGTGTTCTCATAATTTTCCACTCTTCTCCTTTTTTCCTGTGTTCCAGGCACACGGGCCTCCTCTAATAATCTAGGCATGCTCCTACCTCAGCATATTTGCACAGGTTCTCTCTCTGCTTGGAACATTCTTCTTCCCAGGGATGTCCACATAGCATTTTCCTACACCTCCTTTTTCATTCTCTTTATACAACTATCACCTTCCCTCATCATCTATATGAAATTACAACCCTAAACAACTCATCATTTCCTCTACCTGCTTTAATTTTATTTAGTTATTTAAAAAATTTCTCCTTAGCACTCACTACTGTACACAAAATATGTCCTTTTAATTTTTTTTCAGTCTGCATCTCACAGAAGGTAAACTCCATAGTCACTGCTGAGTCCCCAATGCCCAGAAGAAGAGGAGGTCCTGAACAAGGTCCTGAAAACATGACTAGGTTGCATGAGCAGGTAGCTTGCACTCCCAGTGCATGTATTCATCCCTGTTTTATTGCCTTGTCTTTTTCAACCCTTATCAATGGCCTCATGGAAAGTTCCTGTGACTGGCTGACTAAGGGATAAAAAAAATGTACCTGTCCTCTAGATGGCGCTACGTGATACGCTATCACCAAACGAAAATGGAAGTCTGTAGCATTAAAACCTTCTTTAAAGGTCGTGGGAAGAGAAATCTTTGCAGAGGGTAGAATTTGGACCAGTGCACCTGGCTGTCCACTTTGTCTATATTGATTATACTTATTTATGAATGACAAATAGTGGTTGAATGGTGAGGAACTTTGATGAAGTAAGATTAATGGATTGGAGTAAAATACAGCAAGCCCCTGACTCTGGACTCTTCAGGTCTATCAGATTCTTCCCACCACATACGCAGTCCTGACCAAACTTTGTGCGCATCTCTGTGAGGCTCTAGGAAGAAACTGGGCACCTGCCTCCAGTCATGTTGATTCTTCCCTCATAAATCTTTTGCATGGCTTCTGCTAGTTCAATAATAACAACAACCTTGAACCAGCCTGAAGTTCCCCTTCTGGAAAACTTTGTAATCTAGTTGGCCCTGAAAGGTGTGGCATAGCTTGCTGTATGTTGGAAGTATTTCAGAATTAAAATCTAGGTATTTATAAATAGAAATGAAAACCTATGATAATATTTCAAAAGTGGCACAGTGGCCAAAGTAGGTGGCTCTAGACAAAATAGTTATGAGAGTTATTTCACTCTCAGTTATATATTCTAGGTCTGTTTGTCTCCAAGACCCTCAGTAACTTTCACTTTACTGTTCTCTAATTGACCACAACCCTACCATGACATCCTATCCAGATTTTCCCACCTTTCTACTGTACCACACTTCAAAATTCCTTCTATGACTTTTCTTTTCATAACTCTTATTCGTAATATTTAACATATACAACATATATAATTCATATTTCCTAATATTTAACATTTCCTGAAGCCTTCACAACTAAATCTTCATAAATATATAAAAGATTCCTATTCCCCCTAATTTCTGGGGATTATGAAAGCGGATGCTTTTGATCCTTATGGATTATTCTCTCTCACATTCCACTTTCTAAAATGAGGGACCTATTTTTACCAGGAGAGAAGTAAGATCAACTTTGGTCGAGGGAGATCTAGAAGTAGTTACAGTTTTTGCACTTCTTCTTTTCTTTCTGCCCCTCTCTTCCAACTCCTGTCTCACGATCCCATTTTCCTATTTATTTATCATAGGGAGAAGTTTCTCTCACTTTTAAAGATTTTTTTATAAAGTTAGTAATTAATTATATTATGTATTTTCTTTGTATACAACATAATCATTTCTTGCTTAGACATTCAGAGCCTCTGGTTTTTCACAGTTATATTTCTTCAGTTTATACTGAATGTGGAGGATTTTAATTTGACTAAATTGTTACTCAACAGTATTAAATTTCAAGATAACAGGCATAGACTGGTTATAAAATTTTTGTAATTAGCTTATTTAAATATTAAAACAAATAAAACCATAAGGTAAAAGGCAAGATAATTTTCATTTTTGAAATAAGGCAAGTTAATTAATAAAATTCCACCAATAAATAGGGCTTAACGTTGACAGTTCCTTGTCGAAATATGCAAGTATTTATCTGTTCCAATTGCAATCATGGATTTTTTAAAAAACTGACATTTTTACATTTATATAAAATGTTTATATTATCCAGAAAAACAGGTAAAATTTAATTTATTAACCTATTTTTCCCAAAATTTTAATGTTCCAGGTATCCTTGGAACTCCATATATTTAACGGGACTTCACTTTTAAAGTATTTTCCATGGAAAGAGAGTTTTCTATTATGTAAATTAATTTTATTTTGGAAGAGCAGAACATATTTCTGTAACTGAAATACTCATTAGATCTTTAAAAAAATGTCTTAAATAAAAAAGCTAAATCGTTAAAGGATAATACCATGACTTGTATTGTAGAAGGGCATTGAACCTGACTGTCTAACTAGGTTTTTGAGATGTTTTGAAAGGAGAATTTATTGAAGATAAGAATTGGTTGGCTAGATATTTGTATGGTTAGACCTAGTGTACCAAGAGATGATTATGAAGAATACCTTAACTTATGATGAAAAGTGGCGATTCCAATGACTTTACTGCTATTTTAGGATGGCATGTAGAACTTAGGTGTGCAGACAGCTAGGAGCTCTGTTCCTAGTCCCTCCATTCATGATAACTGTATTTTTTTTTTAATTTTTTGCGGTACACAGGCCTCTCACTGTTGTGTCCTCTACCGTTGTGGAGTACAGGCTCCGGATGCGTAGGCTCAGCGGCCATGGCTCACGGGCCCAGCTGCTCCGTGGCATGTGGGATCTCCCCGGACCGGGGCACGAACCTGTGTCCCCTGCATCGGCAGGCAGACTCTCTACCACTGTGCCACCAGGGAAGCCCAACTGTCTGTATTTTAATAATCAAAGTGCTGGGTTCTGGTTCAAGATGGCAACATAGCAGAATTCTGAACTCACCTCCTGCCTTGGACACACCAAATCTGTGACTACACATGGAAAAACTTCCTCTGAAAAATCTTAAAAACTGGCTGAGCAACTCCTACACATCAGGCAAATGAGAAAAAGCCCACATTGAAGTGGGTAAGAGAGGCTGGAACACAATCTCACCGTGAATCCCACCCCCAGTGCTATGACCCACAATCAAGAGGGAACTCAAAACCTGAAGGTTCCCCTGAGGAGTAAAGGGTTTGAACTACATCTTTTAAGGTGGCCCATCTTTTAAGACCTGCATCTAAGAGATGAGATTCCAAAACATGTAGCTTTGAAACAAATGAGACTCATATCCATGAGAGCAACAAGACCACAGTGAAGTGAGAAATGGTTAATAAGGGGCTCAGGCACGAACTCACCCAACGCAGGGATCAATGCAGAGGCAGTCGATCAAGAGATGCCCAGACTTCAGGTGAAAGAGGCTCATTTGCTAATCCTAAAGTTTCAGCTTGAGGAGCAGGAATCTAATTTAGTACACATCTGGGTACTTGATGGCTGGCAGGCACTGTCTTTGCACTCTCCCTCTGTCTCAGTCCAGCCAGTGGGCACCACCTAACCACCCACCCCCAGTGGGTGCCATTTATATGCTTTCCCTCTGCCTTCCTCCATCTTTTTTTTTCCCCCCCGAGCAGACACAACCTTCACACTCTCCCTCTGCCCTGCTTCAGCCTGTGGGCACCATGTTCAGGCGCACTCTCTGCCACACTCCATAGCACAAGTATCTCCCAGATGGGAGCTTTCACATGCATCTGGTTCTCTGGTTTTTATATCAGGTGCCCCAGTTTTTATGGCTGCCACTAAGAGCATATGCTACGATATCTGGCCCTGGAGGCCAGGGAAGCTCGTGATCCTGGGTCCCATGGTACTGGAACAATCAGAGAGACAGTCCTTGGCAGACTACCAGCCCAGAGCCCTGCACAGACAGCAGAGAAACATACCCTCAAACTTTCTGTGAAAGAAGCCTATTTGCTTGCCCAGGGACTTTGGTCTGAGGGGCAGCCTTCTACTTTGGCACACGACTAAGAGCGCTATGGTGGTGCTCTCAGGGAAAGGAGGCTGGTGGATGCAATCTTTGCACTCTGCCTCTGCCTCACTCCAGCACACTGGTATCATCCAGAAAAAAAAGTTATACTTTTGTCTGGCACCCTGATTATTGCCTGTGGCTACAGGACATCTGTATATCACCTGGCTCTGGTGGCCAGTGGGGCTTATGTTTCTGGTTCCCACTGGGCTGTAACCAATAGAAAAAAATCTCAGATGGCTACTACCCCCTAAAACAACTAGAGAAAGAAGCACAAACAAAACCCAAAGTTAGCAGAAAGAAAGAAATTGAAAAGATCAGAGCAGAAATAAATGAAACAGAAATGAAGAAAATAATAGCAAAGATTAATGAAACTAAAAGCGTGTTTTTTTGAAAGGATAAACAAAATTCATAAACCTTTAGCCACACTCATCAAGAAAAAAAGGGAGAGGGCTCAAATCAATAAAATTAGAAATGAAAAAGGAGAAATTACAATGGACACCACAGAAATACAAAGGATCATTTGAGACTACTACAAGCAACTGTATGCCAATAAAATGGACAACCTGGAAGAAATGGACAAATTCTTAGAATGGTACAGTCTCCCGAGACTGAACCAGGAAGAAATAGAAAAATATGGACAGACCAATCACAAGTACTGAAATTGAAACTGTGAATTAAAAAGTCCCAGAAAAAAAAAGCCCAGGACCAAATGGATTCACAAGCAAATTCTATCAAACACTTAGAGAAGAGTTAACATCTATCCTTCTGAAACTCTTCCAAAAAATTGCAGAGGAAGGAAAACTCCCAAACTCATTCTATAAGGCCACCATCACGCTGATACCAAAACCAGACAAAAACACCACACACACAAAAAAAATTACAGACCAATATCACTGATAAGCAAGGATGCAAAAATCCTCAACAAAATACTAGCAATCCAACAATACATTAAAAGGATCATACACCATGATCAAGTGGGATTTAATCCCAGGGATGCAAGGAATTTTCAATATCCGCAAATCAATCAGTGTGATACACCACATCAACAACTGAAGAATAAAAACCATATGATCATCTCAATAGATGCAGAAAAAGCTTTTGACAAAATTCAACACTCATTTATGATAAAAAGTCTCCAGAAAGTGGGCATAGAGGGAACCTACCTCAACATAATAAAGGCCATATATGACAAACCTATAGCTGTCATCATTCTCAATGGTGAAAAGCTGAAAGCATTTCCTCTAAGATCAGGAACAAGGCAAGGCTGTCCACTGTCACCTCTTTTATCCAACATAGTTTTGGAAGTCCCAGCCATGACAATCAGAGAAGAAAAAGAAATAAAAGAAATCCAAATTGGAAAAGAAGAAGTAAAACTCACTGTTTGTAGATGGCATGATACTACACATGAAAAATCCTAAAGATGCTACCAGAAAACTACTAGAGCTCATCAATGAATTTGGTAAAGTTGCAGGATACAGAATTAATACACAGAAATCTGTTGCACTTCTATACACTAACAGCAAAAGATCAGAAAGAGAGATGAAAGAAAGAATTCCATTTACCATCGCATCAAAAAGAATAAAATACCTAGGAATAAGTCTACCTAAGGAGACAAAAGACCTGTACTCTGAAAACTATGAGGCGCTGATCAAAGAAATCAAAGATGATACAAATAGATGAAGAGATATACCATGTACTTGGATTGCAAGAATCAATACTGTCAAAATGACTATACTACCCAAGACAACCTACAGATTCAATGCAATCCCTATCAAATTACCTATGGCATTTTTCACAGAACTAGAACAAAAAAATCTTAAAATTTGTATGGAGATAAAAAAGACCCCAAATAACCAAAGCAATCTTGAGGAAAAAAAAAAAAATGGAGCTGGAGGAATCAGGCTCCCTGACTTCAGATTATACTACAAAGTCACAGTAACCAAAACAGTATAGTACTGGCACAAAAACAAAAATATAGATCAATGGAACAGCATAGAAAGTCCAGAGATAAACCCATGCACCTATGGTCACCTAATCCATGACAAAGGAGGCAAGGATATTCAATGGAGAAAAAGCCTCTTCAATAAGTGGTGCTGGGAAAACTGGAAAGGTACATGTAAAAGAATGAAATTAGAATACTTCCTAACACCATACACAAAAATAAACACAAAATGGATTAAAGACCTAAATGTAAGACTGGCTACTATACAAGTCTTCGAGGAAAACATAGGCAGAATACTCCATGATATAAATCGCAAGATCTTTTTCAAGCCATCTCCCAGGATAATGGAAATAAAAACAAAAATAAACAAATGGGACCTACTTAAACTCAAAAGCTTCTGAAAAGAAAAGGAAACCACAGACAAAATGAAAAAACAACCCACAGAATGGGAGAAAATATTTGCAGACAATGCAACCTACAAGGGATTAATCTCCAAAATTTATAAACAGCTCATGTGGGTTAATATCAAAAAAAAAACAACCCAACCAAAAAATGGGCAGAAGACCTAAATAGACATTTCTCTGAAGAAGACATACAGATGGCCAAGAGGCACATGAAAAGATGCTCAACATCACTAATTATTAGAGAAATGCAATCATAACTACAATGAGATATTACCTCACAACAGTCAAAATGTTCATCATCAAAAAATCTACAAATGGGGAAGGCGGAAGATGGCGGAAGAGTAAGACGCGGAGATCACCTTCCTCCCCACAGATACACCAGAAATACATATACACGTGGAACAACTCCTACAGAATACCTACTGAAGGCTGGCAGAAGACCTCAGACCTCCCAAAAGGCAAGAAACTCCCCACGTACATGGGTAGGGCAAAAGAAAAAACAGAGACAAAAGAATAGGGACTGCACCTGCACCAGTGGGAGGGAGCTGTGAAGGCGGAAAAGTTTCCACACACTAGGAAGCCCCTTCGCGGGCGGAGACTATGGGAGGCGGAGGGGGGAGCTTCGAAGCCGCGGAGGAGAGCGCAGCAACGGGTGCGGAGGGCAAAGCGGGGAGATTCCCGCACAGAGGATCGGTGCCGACCGGCACTCACCAGCCCGAGAGGCTTGTCTGCTCACCCGCCGGGGCGGGCGGGGCTGCCAGCTGAGGCCAGAGCGCAGGGAGAGGACTGGGGTTGGCGGCTTGAACATAGCCTGAAGGGGTTAGTGCACCACAGCTAGCCGGGAGGGAGTCCGGCGAAAAGTCTGCACCTGCCGAAGAGGCAGGAGACTTTTCCTTCCCTCTTTGTTTCCTGGGGCGTGAGGAGAGGGGTTTAAGAACGCTGCTTAAAGGAACTCCAGAGACGGGCGCGAGCCGCGGCTAAAAGCGCGAACCCCAGAGACGGGCGCGAGCCGCGGCTGAAAGCGCGGACCCCAGAGGCGGGCGGGAGACGTTAAGGCTGCTGCTGCCGCCACCGAGGGGCCTGTGTGCGAGCACATGTCACTCTCCACACCCCTCTTCCGCGGAGCCTGTGCAGCCCGCCACTGCCAGGTTCCCGGGATCCAGGGACAACTTCCCCGGGACAGCGCACAGCGCGCCTCAGGCTGGTGCAAAGTCACGCCGGCCTCTGCCGCCGCAGGCCCGCCCCGCACTCTGTGCCCCTCCGTCCCCGCCGGCCTGAGTGCGCCAGAGCCCCCAATCAGCGGCTCTTTTAACCCCATCCTGTCTGAGCAAAAAACAGACGCCCTCCAGCGATCTACACGCAGAGGCGGGGCCAAATCCAAAGCTTAGCCCTGGGAGCTGTGAGAACAAAGAAGAGAAAGGGAAATCTCTCCCAGCAGCCTCAGGAGCAGCGGATTAAAGCTCCACAATCAACTTGATGTACCCTGCATCTGTGGAATACAGGAATAGACACCAATCATCCCAAATTGAGGAGGTGAACTCTGAGAGCAAGATCTATGATTTTTTCCCCTTTCCTCTTTTTGTGAATGTGTATGTGTATGCTTCTGTGTGAGATCTTGTCTGTATAGTCTTGCTTCCACCATTTGTCCTAGGGTTCTATCCGTCCATGTTTTTTTTAATTTTTTTTCTTAATAATTAATTTTAATAACAATATTATACTTTACCTTCGTTCTTTCTTTCTTTCTTTCCGTCCTTCCTTCCCTCCTTTAGACAACGAATCATCCCAAATTGAGGAGGTGGTCTCTGACAGCAAGATTTAGGATTTTTCCCCATTTACCTCTTTTAGTGAGGGTGTATGTGTATGCTTCTGTGTAAGATTTTGTCTGTATAGCTTTGCTTCCAACATTTGTCCTAAGGTTCTTTCCGTCCCTTTTTTTTTTTCTAAATAAGAATTTTTTAATTCAATAACTTTAGTATACTTTATTTTATTTTTACTGTATCTTCTTCCTTTCTGTCTTTTTTCCTTCTTTCCCTCCTTCCTTCCTTCCTCCCTCCCTCCCTCCCTCCTTTCTTTCCTTCTTGCCTTCTTTCCTTCTTTGCTTCTTTCTTTCTTCCTTCCTTCCTACCCTCCTTTCCTTCTTTCTTTCCTCATACTTCTACTAATTCCCTCTACTTTTTCTCCCTTTTATCCTGAGCCGTGTGGATGAAAAGCTTTTGGTGCTCCAGCCAGGAGGCAGGGCTCTGCCTCTGAGGTAGGAGAGCCAACTTCAGGACACTGATCAACAAGAGACCTCCCAGCTCCACATAATATCAAACGGCGAAAATCTCCCAGAGACCTCCATCTTAACACCAGCACCCAGCTTCACTCAACGACCAGCAAGCCACAGTGCTGGAAAACCTATGCCAAACAACTAGCAAAACAGGAACACAACCTCACCCATTAGCAGAGAGGCTGCCTAAAATGATAATAAGGCCACAGACACCCCCAAACACACCACCAGACGTGAACCTGCCCACTAGAGAGACAAGATCCAGCCTCATCCACCACAACACAGGCACTAGTCCCCTCCACTAGGAAGCCTACACAACCCACTGAACCAACCTTAGCCACTGGAGACAGACATCAAAAACAGGAGGAACTACGAACCTGCAGCCTGCAAAAAGGAGACCCCAAACACAGTAAGATAAGCAAAATGAGAAGACAGAAAAACACACAGCAGATAAAGGAGCAAGATAAAAATGCACCAGACCTAACAAATGAAGAGGAAATAGGCAGTCTACCTGAAAGAGAATTCAGAATAATGATAGTAAGGTTGATCCGAAATCTTGGAGATAGAATGGACAATAGATTGGACAAAATGCAAGAATCAGTTAACAAGGACCTAGAAGAACTAAAGATGAAACAAGCAACGATGAACAACACAATAAATGAAATTAAAAGTACTCTAGATGGGATCAATAGCAGAATAACTGAGGCAGAAGAACGGATAAGTGACCTGGAAGATAAAATAGTGGAAATAACTACTGCAGAGCAGAATAAAGAAAAAAGAATGAAAAGAACTGAGGACAGTCTCAGAGACCTCTGGGACAACATTAAACGCACCAACATTCGAATTATAGGGGTTCCAGAAGAAGAAGAGAAAAAGAAAGGGACTGAGAAAATATTTGAAGAGATTATAGTTGAAAACTTCCCTAACATGGGAAAGGAAATAGTTAATCAAGTCCAGGAAGCACAGAGAGTCCCATACAAGATAAATACAAGGAGAAATACGCCAAGACACATATTAATCAAACTGTCAAAAATTAAATACAAAGAAAGCATATTAAAAGCAGCAAGGGAAAAACAACAAATAACACATAAGGGAATCCCCATAAGGTTAACAGCTGATCTCTCAGCAGAAACCCTACAAGCCAGAAGGGACTGGCAGGACATACTGAAAGTGATGAAGGAGAAAAACATGCAGCCAAGACTACTCTACCCAGCAAGGATCTCATTCAGATTTGATGGAGAAATTAAAACCTTTACAGACAAGCAAAAGCTGAGAGAGTTCAGCACCACCAAACCAGCTTTACAACAAATGCTAAAGGATCTTTTCTAGGCAAGAAACACAAGAGAAGGAAAAGACCTATAATAACGAACCCAAAACAATTTAGAAAATGGGAAGAGGAACATACATATCGATAATTACCTTAAATGTAAATGGACTAAATGCTCCCACCAAAAGACACAGATTAGCTGAATGGATACAAAAACAAGACCCTTATATATGCTGTCTACAAGAGACCCACTTCAGACCTAGAGACACATACAGACTGAAAGTAAGGGGATGGAAAAAGATATTCCATGCAAATGGAAGCCAAAAGAAAGCTGGAGTAGCAATTCTCATATCAGACAAAATAGACTTTAAAATAAGGACTATTAAAAGAGACAAAGAAGGACACTACATAATGATCAAGGGATCGATCCAAGAGGAAGATATAACAATTGTAAATATTTATGCACCCAACATAGGAGCACCTCAATACATAAGGCAAATACTAACAGCCATAAAAGGGGAAATCGACAGTAACACATTCATAGTAGGGGACTTAAACACCCCACTTTCACCCATGGACAGATCATCCAAAATGAAAATAAATAAGGAAACACAAGCTTTAAATGATACATTAAACAAGATGGACTTAATTGATATTTATAGGACACTCCATCCAAAAACAACAGAATACACATTTTTCTCAAGTGCTCATGGAACATTCTCCAGGATAGATCATATCTTAGGTCACAAATCAAGCCTTGGTAAATTTAAGAAAATTGAAATTGTATCAAGTATCTTTTCTGACCACAATGCCATGAGACTAGATATCAATTACAGGAAAAGATCTGTAAAAAATACAAACACCTGGAGGCTAAACAATACACTACTTAATAATGAAGATATCACTGAAGAAATCAAAGAGGAAATCAAAAAATACCTAGAAACAAATGACAATGGAGACACAACGACCCAAAACCTGTGGGATGCAGCAAAAGCAGTTCTAAGGGGGAAGTTTATAGCAATACAAGCCCACCTTAAGAAGCAGGAAACATCTCGAATAAACAACCTAACCTTGCACCTCAAGCAATTAGAGAAAGAAGAACAAAAAAACCCCAAAGCTAGCAGAAGGAAAGAAATCATAAAAATCAGATCAGAAATAAATGAAAAAGAAATGAAGGAAACAATAGCAAAGATCAATAAAACTAAAAGCTGGTTCTTTGAGAAGATAAACAAAATAGATAAACCACTAGCCAGACTCATCAAGAAAAAAAGGGAGAAGACTCAAATCAATAGAATTAGAAATGAAAAAGGAGAGGTAACAACTGACACTGCAGAGATAAAAGAGATCATGAGAGATTACTACAAGCAACTCTATGCCAATAAAATGGACAATCTGGAAGAAATGGACAAATTCTTAGAAATGCACAACCTGCCAAGACTGAATCAGGAAGAAATAGAAAATATGAACAGACCAATCACAAGCACTGAAATTGAAACTGTGATTAAAAACCTTCCAACAAAGAAAAGCCCAGGACCAGATGGCTTTACAGGCAAATTCTATCAAACATTTAGAGAAGAGCTAACACCTATCCTTCTCAAACTCTTCCAAAATATAGCAGAGGGAGGACCACTCCCAAACTCCTTCTACGAGGCCACCATCACCTTGATACCAAAACCAGTCAAGGATGTCACAAAGAAAGAAAACTACAGGCCAATATCACTGATGAACATAGATGCAAAAATCCTCAACAAAATACTAGCAAACAGAATCCAACAGCACATTAAAAGGATCATACACCATGATCAAGTGGGGTTTATTCCAGGAATGCAAGGATTCTTCAATATACGCAAATCTATCAATGTGATAAACCATATTAACAAATTGAAGGAGAAAAACCATATGATCATCTCAATAGATGCAGAGAAAGCTTTTGACAAAATTCAACACCCATTTATGATAAAAACCCTGCAGAAAGTAGGCATAGAGGGAACTTTCCTCAACATAATAAAGGCCATATATGACAAGCCCACAGCAAACATCATCCTCAATGGTGAAAAACTGAAAGCATTTCCACTAAGATCAGGAACAAGACAAGGTTGCCCACTCTCACCACTATTATTCAACATTGTTTTGGAAGTTTTAGCCACAGCAATCAGAGAAGAAAAGGAAATAAAAGGAATCCAAATCGGAAAAGAAGAAGTAAAGTTGTCACTGTTTGCAGATGACATGATCCTATACATAGAGAACCCTAAAGACGCTACCAGAAAACTACTAGAGCTAATCAATGAATTTGGTAAAGTGGCAGGATACAAAATTAATGCACAGAAATCTCTGGCATTCCTATATACTAATGATGAAAAATCTGAAAGTGAAATCAAGAAAACACTCCCATTTACCATTGCAACAAAAAGAATAAAATATCTAGGAATAAACCTACCTAAGGAGACAAAAGACCTGTATGCAGAAAATTATAAGACACTGATGAAAGAAATTAAAGATGATACAAATAGATGGAGAGATATACCATGTTCTTGGATTGGAAGAATCAACATTGTGAAAAAGACTCTACTACCCAAAGCAATCTATAGATTCAATGCAATCCCTATCAAACTACCACTGGCATTTTTCACAGAACTAGAACAAAAAATTTCACAATTTGTATGGAAACACAAAAGACCCCGAATAGCCAAAGCAATCTTGAGAACGAAAGAAGGAACTGGAGGAATCAGGCTCCCTGACTTCAGACTATACTACAAAGCTACAGTTATCAAGACGGTATGGTACTGGCACAAAAACAGAAAGATAGATCAATGGAACAGGATAGAAAGCCCAGAGATAAACCCATGCACATATGGACACCTTATCTTTGATAAAGGTGGCAGTAATGTACAATGGAGAAAGGACAGCCTCTTCAATAAGTGGTGCTGGGAAAACTGGACAGGTACATGTAAAAGTATGAGATTAGATCTCTCCCTAACACCATACACAAAAATAAGCTCAAAATGGATTAAAGACCTAAATGTAAGACCAGAAACTATCAAACTCTTAGAGGAAAACATAGGCAGAACACTCTATGACATAAATCACAGCAAGATCCTTTCTGACCCACCTCCTAGAGTAATGGAAATAAAAACAAAAATAAACAAATGGGACCTAATGAAACTTCAAAGCTTTTGCACAGCAAAGGAAACCATAAACAGGACCAAAAGACAACCCTCAGAATGGGAGAAAATATTTGCAAATGAAGCAACCGACAAAGGATTAATCTCCAAAATTTACAAGCAGCTCATGCAGCTCAATAACAAGAAAACAAACAACCCAATCCAAAAATGGGCAGAAGACCTAAATAGACATTTCTCCAAAGAAGATATACAGACTGCCAACAAACACATGAAAGAATGCTCAACATCATTAATCATTAGAGAAATGCAAATCAAAACTACAATGAGATTATCATCTCACACCAGTCAGAATGGCCATTATCAAAAAATCTAGAAACAATAAATGCTGGAGAGGGTGTGGAGAAAAGGGAACACTCTTGCACTGCTGGTGGGAATGTGAATTGGTTCAGCCACTATGGAGAACAGTATGGAGGTTCCTTAAAAAACTACAAATAGAACTACCATATGACCCAGCAATCCCACTACTGGGCATATACCCTGAGAAAACCAAAATTCAAAAAGAGTCATGTACCAAAATGTTCATTGCAGCTCTATTTACAATAGCCCGGAGATGGAAACAACCTAAGTGCCCGTCATCGGATGAATGGATAAAGAAGATGTGGCACATATATACAATGGAATATTACTCAGCCATAAAAAGAAACGAAATTGAGCTATTTGTAATGAGGTGGATAGACCTAGAGTCTGTCATACAGAGTGAAGTAAGTCAGAAAGAAAAAGACAAATACCGTATGCTAACACATATATATGGAATTTAAGAAAAAAAAATGTCATGAAGAACCTAGGGGTAAAGCAGGAATAAAGACGCAGACCTCCTAGAGAACGGACTTGAGGTTATGGGGAGGGGGAAGGGTGAGCTGTGACAGGGCGAGAGGGAGTCATGGGCATATACACACTAACAAACGTAGTAAGGTAGATAGCTAGTGGGAAGCAGCCGCATGGCACAGGGATATTGGCTTGGTGCTTTGTGACAGCCTGGAGGGGTGGGATAGGGAGGGTGGGAGGGAGGGAGACGCAACAGGGAAGACATATGGGAACATATGTTTATGTATGACTGATTCACTTTGTTATAAAGCAGAAACTAACACACCATTGTAAAGCAATTATACCCCAATAAAGATGTTAAAAAAAAATCTACAAATAATAAATGCTGGAGAGGATGTGGAGAAAAGGGAACCCTCCTACACTGTTGGTGGGAATGTAAATTGGTACAGCTACTATGGAGAACAATATGGATGTTTCTTAAAAAGCTAAAAATAAAGCTACCATATGATCCAGCAATCCCACTCCTGGACATATATCCGGAGAAAAACATGGTTTGAATGGATACATACATCCCAGTGTTCATTGCAGCACTATTTAGAATAGCCGGGACATGGAAGCAACCTAAATGTCCATCAACAGAAGAATGGATAACGATGTGGTACATATATACAATGGAATACTACTCAGCCATTAAAAAGAATGAAATAATGCCATTTGCAGCAACATGGATGGACCTGGAGATTATCATACTAAGTGAAGTAAGTCAGACAGACTTACATATGATAAAATTAAAAAATTAAAAATTAAATTAAAAATTGAAATTAAAAAAATGATACTAATGAACTTATTTACAAAACAGAAACAGACTCACAGACTTAGAGAAGGAACGTAGGGTTACCAGGGGGAAGGGTGAGAAGGAAGGATAGATTAGGAATTTGGAATTGACATGTACACACTGCTATATTTAAAATAGATAACCAACAAGGACCTACTGTATAGCACAGGGAATTCTGCTCAATATTCTGTAATAACCTAAATGGGAAAAGAATTTGAAAAACAATATATACATGTATAAGTGAATCACTGTGCTGTACACCTGAAACTAACATAACATTGCTAATCAACTCTGCTCCAATATAAAATAAAAATTTTAAAAAAATAGGAAATACTAGACATGACTTGAAGTTATGGTGGACCGATGAGAATCATAATGGAATACAATGGAGCAGAAACATGAAATGTTGAAAACATATGAAATGATTAAAAATAGAAAAGCCTGTAATAAAGTAAAAACTTAAAATACTTTAAAAAAAATGGCTACTACCCACAGGGCACAGCAAGAGGCAATGGACCCAGGAGTTCAGTCTTTCTTAGCTTAACATCACAGCTGTAGCCTGAGGGACAAGTTCTAGTTAAACATACAGATAAGAGCTCATACAGTCCTTTTCAGGGACCTTGTAGAGTGGGCACTGTCTTTGCATTCTCTGTCATGCTCCAGAGCAACTGTACCTCCCAGAGGATAACTTGTACAGTGTCTGATGCCCTGGTTTCTGTGGCTGCCACCCAAGTGATGCCACATGAATACCTGGCTCTGGTGGCTGGGGGAGCCTGTGTTCCTGGGTCCCATGGGAATGTAACGATCAGAGAGACAGTTCTACACACCCAAAGTCTTTCTGTGCTTGTTCTGGAGTTTCAGCCTGAGGCACAGGCTTCAGGTGTGGCACACATCTAGAGGTCTTTGGAGCTACTTTCAGGTAACACAGAGTAGTGGAAGCCATCCTTGCACTCTACTTCTGCTTTGCTACAACTCATGTGTATCTCCTGGAAAGGAGGCCCAATTTTTGTCACTGGTAACCAGGCAACACCCTTGATTGCACGACTCTGGTAGTGATACTTATACTTGCTGCCCCTCAGGTTTGTATATATTTGCATACCTTAATAGCTCTTGCCGGGCTTCCTATCAGCCTGAATCTAGGTGCTGAATGAGATCCTCCCCTCTGGGACAATGACAAGTCTTGCACAACCACAACTAGTGAGAGCCATTAAAAATAAAATAGACTGCATTAGCAATCACACAAGTCTGAGAGAAAAATAAGAGCGAGGGCAGGATAGAACAATAAGATTCATCTCCTACACAAAGCCACTCTTTCAAGACTGGGAGAGGCAGCTGTTTTATCTAATGCATAAAAACCAACATAGAGATTCAAAGGAAATAAAGAAACAGAGGAATGTGTCCCAAGGGAAAGAAAGAGATGAAACCCAGGCGTGGGGGAGGGGGGATGAATGAAGCAGGGATAAGTAATTTACCCAATAAAAAGTTCAAAGTAATGGTCAACAAGATGTTCACTACCTATGGAGAAGAACAGATGACCACAATGAGAACTTAAGCAAAGAGATAGAAAATATAAGAAAATAGCAAATAGAAGTCACAGATCTAAAGAATACAGTTAATGAACTGAAAAATACAATAGAGGGGTTCAATAGCAGACCAGACAAAGCAGAAGTGAGGATCAATGAACTTGAAGACAGGGCATCGGAACTCACCCAGAGCAGCTAAAAGAAAAGAAAAAAAAAATTGCGAAAGCACAGATAGATTAAGGAAATAACATGAAAATATCAAATGGATTAACATCCACATTACAGGTGTCTCAGAGGAAAAGAGAGAATGAAAGTAGCAGAAAACTTATTTCAAGATAAAACAGCTGACAACTTCCCTAACAGGGAGAAGGAAATAGGCATTCAGATCCAGGAAGGACAGAGAGTTCCAAAAAAGATGAATCCAAAGAAACCCACACCAAGACACATTATAATTAAAATGTCAAATTTAAGGGGAGAATCTTAAAATCAGCAAGAGATAAAACAACTTGTTATATACAAGGGAACCCCCATAAGATTATAAGCTTAGCTTTCAGCAGGAATTTATAGGCCAGAAGGTGTGACTTTTAATTTTAATTGTATGTGTATGGCAGAGGGGAGTTTACCATAAACACATATATACTGTACATTTTCTTATTTACTGCTCATCCTACTTATCTTAGGTCAGGAGTATAACTTTTTTTTTTCAGAATTCTGAGCACTTGCCAAAGCTTTCTGACAATAAATATACCCTATCTGTCAACATACAGTAGACATTCATTTATGATTCATAATATTCTTTGACTTCCCTCATTTATAAAACAGGAACCAAGAGTTTTCTTACTGTATTGAATGAAGTATAGAAATCTCATTTCAAAAATCTGTTCATTATAAATTAAATAAGTCAAAATCATATTTTACAGATTTACTAAAAAAGATAATGTACATTGTCTATGTGATCTTGACTTCTCCAGAAGATGACATCTACCAGAAATCTTTTTTTCTAAACCATGAATTATAAAATTGGAGGATTTATTAGGAATGATGTCAGCTTCATGGTGGTCTAAGTCATTTCTCTTCTTTGCTCTCCCTTTTTTAAACAACTAATTAGATATCCATAACCAAAGTGCCTCTGCATTTTACACCAAGGGACCTAGGAGGTTCCTAGCCCACAAAAGCATCCAAAGCTAAACAAGAACTTTGTAAGGGCTGTGGATCCAAGGGATTCAGTGAACCTGCTCCACCCCCACCCCAAACTGGGCTTGATTAGGAAAAAAAAAAAATTGGAGAGCGTAAAACTGGGCAGATAC
The DNA here is from genome assembly GCF_964270905.1 of Leucopleurus acutus. Taxonomy (NCBI): domain Eukaryota; kingdom Metazoa; phylum Chordata; class Mammalia; order Artiodactyla; family Delphinidae; genus Leucopleurus; species Leucopleurus acutus. Next base: position 6,051,829 of record NC_139146.1, read on the forward strand.
CTATGGGCAAGAGAGAATTTATAAAAGTATAGCCTGCCAGAGGCGAGATTCTATCACCCCAATGAATCAAGAGAGAGGTCAGTTTGGACACAGAGGAGAGGGAGTAACACACTACCCTGCTACCAGGGCAACACTGCAAGGGGCTAAACTTTTGGCTGCTGTAGTGGTGCCCCTCCTGCAGAGGAGGTGGGAAGCAAAAGTTGTGAGTGATTGCCCAGCCACCCCAGGTGTGTGGGTTACATCTGGAGAAACCTGCTTGTTTCCAGCAGTTCTTGATTTCCGAGGAACTTCCATGACTGGGGGGAAGGAGGAGAAAGAGAAGGAAGCCGATAAGAATATCGAAGGGCATTAAAGGAATATATTTCCTGCGGTCTGCTTCAGGACTTCAGCAGGAAGTCTACCCACCAACCTCTGGGAGTATCACACTCAAGGATCTCCCTACCAGCCTCTGGGTAGCCCCAAATCACCAAGTGTTAAACCCACATCTCCCTGCCACTGCACTCTGTTGCCGGCTCCTTCTGCAAGCTCTCAAGTGCATCCTTAAGAGGGAACTGGAGTAGACGCATAGGGTGATCAGATAATAGGCAAGGGAGAAACTACAAAACTGAGCTATAGCACCACCTTCTGGAATACAAAAGAAAGGTTTCTAATGGCCAGCCTGTTGAGTTGTAAGAAGCAAAAAAGTCATAAAAGCTTAGTTACAGAGATGTCTGCTACTTAGAAGAAACACATTTCAGCTCTAAAGACACACATAGGCTCAAAGTACAGGATAGAAGAAGGTATTTCATGCAAGTGGAAACCAAAATAAAGTGGTTATAACCACACCTATGTCAGATAAAATAGACTTGAAGCCAAAAATGGTAACTAAAGACAGCGGTCATTATATAATGATAAAGGATTCAATACATCTAGAAGCTATAACAATCATAAACATATACACACACAACATTGGAGCACCTAAATGTATTAAGCAAATACTCACAGATCTGAAGGAAGAATTAGAGAGCAATACAGTAATAGTAGGAGATTTCAATACCTCACTGCCAGCAATGGATAGATCACCTGGAAAGAAAATCAAAAAGGAAATATTGGAATTGAACCATGCTTTAGACCAAAGAGACTTAGCAGACATATATAGAACATTCTCAAGTGGCTTGACCATCTGATAGGGAACAGATCAAGTCTTAGCAAATTTTAAAAGATTGAAATAATACCAACTATCTTTTCTGACCACAATGGTATGAAACAAAAAATCAAAAACAAAATGAAAGCTGGACAGTCTATAAATACGTGGAAACTAAACAACACATTTCTGAACTACCAATGGTTAAACAAAAAATAAAAATGGAAATTTAAAAAAATCTCTTGAAACAAATAAGAATGGAAACACAACTTAGCAAATCCTATGAGATGCTGCAAAAGCAGTTCTAAGAGGGGAGTTCATGGCAATAAATGCCAACATCAAGAAACAAGAAAGATCTGAAGTAAACAACTTAACTTTATACCTCAAGGAAGTAAAAAAAGAGGAACAATGTAAGCCCAAATTTAGCAGAAGGAAGGAAATAATAAAGATCAGAATGGAAATAAATGAACTAGAGATGAGAAAAACAATAAAAAGGATCAATGAAACAAAGAGCTTGTTTTTCAAAAATGTAAACAAAATTGAGAAACCTTTAGCTAGACTCACCAAGAAAAAAAGAATGCTCAAATAAATAAAAATAGAAATTAAGGAGAAAAGTACAACTGATACTACATAAATACATAGGGACATAAGGGACTATAGGCATACCTCAGAGATATTACAGGTTCAGTTTCAGAACATTCCAATAAAGCAATTATTACAATAAAGTGAGTCACATAATTTTTTTGGTTTTCCAGTGCATATAAAAGTTATGTTTACACTATACTGTAGTTTATTAAATGTGCAATAGCATTGTGTCTGAAAAATGTGTATACCTTAATTAAAAATACTTTATTGCTAAAAAACTTTATTGCTAAAAAATACTTTAGTAATAAATCTTAATCTTTTTAAGATAGTAACATCAAAAGATCACTGATTACAGATCACCATAACAAAGAAAATAATAATTAAAAGTTGGAAATATTGTGAGAATTATCAAAATGTGACAAAGAGACATGAAGTGAGCACATGCTGTTGCAAAAAATGTCACTGACATAACTTGCTCGACTCAGGGTTGCCACAAACATTCAATTTGTAAAAAAAAATGTAATATCTGGAAAGTGCAATAAAGCAAAGGGCAATAAAATGAGGTATGCCTGTACTATTAACAATTATATACCAATAAATTAGATAACCTAGGGGAAAAATGTTATCTATTCCTAGAAGCACACAACCCACCAAGACTATATCAGGTAGAAATAGAAAATCTGAACAGACCAATAATGAGTACTAAGATGTTAAATGAGTAATCAAAAATCTGCCAACACAGAAAACCCCAGGACCAGATGACTTCATGGGTGAATTCTATCAAACATTTAAAGAAGAATTAATGCCAATGCTTCTCAAAATCTTCCAAAAAATTGAAGAAAAGAGAACATTTCCCAACTCATTCTATAATTCAGCATTACTCTGATACCAAAACCAGATAAGAACACTACCAAAATCAAACAATAGAAATAAAAACTATAGACCAATGTCCCTGATAAAAAGATGTAGAATTTTTCAACAAAATATTAGCAAACTAAATTCAAGAACACATTAAAAGTATTATACATCATGACCAAATGGGATTTATCCTTGGGATGCAAGTATGTTTCAACATACACAATTCAATACATATAATACATTACATTAATAGAATAAAAGATAAAAATTGCATGATCACCTCAGTAGGTGCAGAAAAACGTATAAGGTATGGAAGAAACATACCTCAACATAACAAAGGTCATATACAACAAACCCACAGATCACATCCTCAGTGGAGAAATATTGAAAGCTTTTCCTCTAAGATCAAGAGCAAAACAAGAATGTCCACTCTCACCTCTCTTATTCAATATAGTACTGGAAGTCCTAGCTAGAGCAATTAGGCAAGATAAAGAAATAAAATGCATTCAAATTGGAAAGGAAGAAGTAAAACTGACATTTTTATTACATGATATGATTTTGTATATAAAAAATTCCAAAGACACAACCAAAAAATTATTGGAATTGATCAGTGAATTCATTAAAGTTGGAGGATGTAAAATCAACATACATAAATTACTGTATTTCTGTACACTAATAATGAATCTTTTGAAAAATTTAAAGAAACTATCCTATTTACAATAAAATTACCTAGGAATAAATTTAACCAAGGAAGTGAAAGATCTGTAAAATGAAAACCACAAGACTTTATTGAAAGAAATCAAAGATGACACACAAAAAAATGAAAAGACATCCCATGTCCATGGATTGAAAGAATTCATATTATTAAAATGTCCATACTACCCAAAGCCCTCTATAGATTCACAAAATCTTTACCAAAATTCCAATGGTCTTCTTCACAGAAATTTTTAAAAAGTCTAAAATTTGTATGGAACCACAAAAGACCCCAAATAGCCAAAACAATTCTGAGCAAGAAGAATAAAGACAAAGGTATTATACATCCTGATTTCAAACCATACTACAAAGCTATAGTAATTAAAACAGGATGGTACTGGCATAAAAATTGACACATAAACCAATGGAATACGAATAGAGAAGCAACAATTAAACCCCCAATACACAAAAAATTAATATTTTACAAGACAGTCAAGAACGTCCAATGGTGAAAGGACAGTCTCTTCAACAAATAGTGCTGGGAAAACTGGGTAAATACATGCAGAACAATGAAATTTGATCCCTACCTTATATCACTCACAAAAATTAACTCAAAGTGCATCAAAGACTTAAACATAAGACCTGAGGCCGTAATACTCCTAGAACATAGAGAAGAATTACTCAACATTGTTCTCATCAATGACTTTTTGTATATGTCACCAGAAGCACAAACAACAAAAGCAAAAATTAACAAAAGGGACTGCATCGACTTAAAAGCTCTACACAGCAGAAGAAACAACAAAATGAAAAGGTAACCTATGGAATGGGAAAAAAAATTGCAAACCATATATTGGATAAGGAGTTAACATCCAAAATATATCAAGAACTCATACAACTCAAAAACAAACAGACAAAAAATAAAAGAATCCAATTTAAAAATGAGTAGAGAAAGTAAAGAGACATTTCTCCAAAGAAGACATCCAAATGGCCAAGAGGTACATGAAAAGATGCTCAACAGAACTAATCATCAGGGAAATGCAAATCAAAGCCACATTGAGATACCACCTCACAACTGTTAGAATAGCTATCATCAAAAAGACAAGAAATAACAAGTGTTGCAAGGACATGGAGAAAAGAGAAAACTTGAACACTGTTGGTGGGAATGTAAACTGGTGCAGCCACTATAGAAAACAATATGGATAGTCCTCAAAAAATTAAGAATAGATTTACCATATGGTCCAGCAAAGGAAATGGAAATGGAATATAGATGGAATATACGCACTCCCATTTACTGCAGCATAATTCAATAGCCAAAATATGGAAACAACTTAAGTGACCATCAATGGATGAGTGGATAAAAAAAGACGTGGTATGTATACACACACACAGGCACACAGAGAAATATTACTGAGCCATGATAAAGAAGGACATCCTGCCATTTGCACCAACATGGATGGACCTTGAGGACACTATGCTAAGTGAGATAAGTCAGACAGAGATAGACAAATACTGTATGGTATCACTTATATGTGGAATCTAAAAAAGCCAAACTCGTAAAAAGAGAGAATAAAATGGTGGTTACCAGGAGGTAGGTGGGTGGGAGTGGAAGGATAGGACAAACACTGTTTAAAGGTACAAACTTGCAATGAGTAGTAAATAAATCCTAGAGATCTACTGGGTTGGCCAAAGAGTTCATTCAGTTTTTCCATAGCATCTTACAGAAAAACCCAAATGAATTTTTTGGCCAACCCAATAAATCAGCACAGTGTAGTGATGTATTATAACCATCAAGCTTGGTAAGAGAGTACATTTTAATTATTCCATCCAATAAAAAGAAATAATTAGGGACTTCCCTGGTAGTCCAGTGGTAAAGAATCCACCTTACAATGCAGGGGATGTGGGTTCGATCTCGGGTCAGGGAACTAAGATCCCACAAGTAAACCTGCGCCACAACTACTGAGCTTGTGCGCCTCAACTAGAGTGCCTGCGTGCTGCAAACTACAGAGCCCACGCGCCCTGGAGCCTGTGTACCACAACCTAGAGAGAGAAAACCCACATGCCACAACTAGAGAGAAACCCATGATCCGCAAAAAGAGAAGCCACTGCAATGAGAAGCCGCACACCACAACTAGAGAAAGCCCGCATGCAGCAACAAAGACCCAATACAGCCAAAAATAAATAAATAAATAAATTTATAAAAAAAATAAACTGTCACTTTTTTTGGCTCATTGAGAACACCGGTTCACAGAAGTGGAAAATTTAAATCATTAAATATTTCAAAGAAAATAGAGTAGTACAATTAATTCAAATAAAACTCAACAAGTAGTATTCATTCTGGGTGCTGGAATGTGGGGTTTGGAGAGCAGACCTAAGGGAGAGGACTGCTGTTGGCTGTGAGGAGACAGCCTGAGGGGACTGGAGTGAGGAAATCAGCTACTGGGAATGCCTGTGGAGGAAACCCGGACCACCACAGAAGTGAAGCACCATTGCTGAGTGTCATGTAAGGGGTGGAGCCACCACTGCAGCTTCTCTCCCCATGCACCAGCCCCTGCCTCCCCAGGCACTAGGAAGTGACCCTGCTGGGGCCAGCTCTCTCGTGCCTGCAACTAGGCACTAGGAAGGGTCCCCACCAGGGCTGCCTCTCTCATGCCCATGGCTGCCAGCTACCTCGCATGACCCATCCCCACTGGGGCTACCACGGCCAAGGCTGCTGCCACCTCTGTACCCCTTCCTCACCAGGGTGGTCTCGTGTGATCCTGGGCAGCCTCGGCAACAGACCCCTGTGGGTAGTCTACACTCAGAGGTGGGGCTGAAACCACAACTGAGCCCCAGGGCCCATGCAACTAAGGAAGAAAAGCTGAAATCTCTCCTTGCAGCTGTGCAGACCACGCACTGACACCCCCGCAACCGGCTTTGTAAACTCAGTGCATACAGAACATCTGAATGGACAAGTGCTCCCACAGCCAAGACTGGTCTAACTTTAGCAGCTGTAGACTTTATGGGCACATACACATGGGGGTTGGGCCAGGCCAGAGCCTGAGCTGCCCTATAGCGTCAACGGCAGGTCCAGATCCATAATTATTGCACTCCTGGGACCTGAATTCAGTGGATCTTTGCTGGTGCCCTCGTGAAAATAACGTCTGAGAGACACCAGGGCCAATTGCCAGCATACCCACAGTTAAGGTGGGCCCGAGAGCAGTGTCAACAACAACATAATCTGAGAGCGCACACAATGGGTGAAAGGTGACACAACAGAGCACACCCACAGGTGAATGGCTCCAGAGGAGGAATACTCATTGTCTTCTCTCCCAGTGGGAGTGCTCCAATCCCACCTACCTTGCACCGCAGATCAGAAACACAGCTAGAAATAGATCTGGGGGCCTCCACTCCAACAACTAGGGAGGATACCCCACCTCTGACAGGGCAGTAACAACCACAGAGAAAAGGAGAGGCCCTGCTCAATAACCAGTGCAGGCTCTGGTCATCACACCTCCTATAAAGAGGATAAAGGCCACGATACACTAAGGAAAGAGATAGCAGACATGTATACTAAAAACAACCCTTGCACCAAAAAATATTAAACTCACGTAGGCTACACAGGGACATTCCCACATAAAATGGCCCTTGAAGACCCTCTGAAGGTCTGGCATTGGCGGGAGAACCTCCAGAGCATTTAGCCGTGAAGGCCAGCAGGGATGGAGTGCAGAAGATCCACAGGGTTGGGAGAACAGAGACTGCACTCTTGGAGGGCACACACAAGGTCTCATGTGCACTGGGACCCAGCATGAAGCAGTACCTCCATAGGAACCTGGGTTCCACCTACCTAGGGGTCTTGGAGTGCATCCTGGGAAGGTGAAGGTCAACTAGAGCTCACTGTGAGGGCAAGGACACTGGCAGCTGAAGACCCAGGGAATATTGACCAGAGTGAGCTCTCCCAGAGGTCCACATTTCAGCACCAAGACCCAGCTTCATCCAAAAAACTGCAGACTCCAGTGCTGGAAGGCCTCAGGCCAAACAACCACCAAGATAGGAACACAGCCCCACCCAACAGAAGAAAGGCTGCCTAAAGTCGTACTGAGCTCACAGCCACCTCAAAACACAGCCCTTGACATGGCCCAAGCCATCAGATCAACAAGACCCAGCTCCACCCATCAGACGGCAGGCACCAGTCCCTCCAAACAGGCAGCCTGAACAAGCCTCTGGAACAATCTCACCCACCAGGGGGCAGACACCAGAAGCAAGAGGAACTACAATCCTGTAGCCTGTAGAAAGGAGACCACAAACACAGTAAGTCAGACAAAATGAGACAACACAGAAATATTGGGTTGGCCAAAAGGTTCATTTTTTTTCCCTGTCAGATGGTTCTAGTAGCGCTTAGTTGTCTTTAACTTCATTCAAAACAATTTTGTTAGATTATATTGTGACAGCTGTCATATCATTATGCATTTTTAAAAACATTATCAAAATTGGTGAATTTTTAAAGATGTTAAAAAAAAATTGGTGAATTTTTGTGTAGCCATTTTAATATTGAAGATGGAAGGGAAAAAATGAACATTTTTGGCATATTATGCTTTATTATTTCAAGAAAGGTAAAAACCCAAATGAAACACAAGAAAAGATTTGTGCAGTGTATGGAAAAGGTGCCGTGACTGATTGAATGTGTTAAAAGTGGTCTGCAAAGTTTCCTGCTGGAGATTTCTTGCTGAACGATGCTCTATGGTCAGGTAGACCAGTTGAAGTTGACAGTGATCAAATCCAGACATTAATTGAGAACAATCAATGTTATACCACACAGGAGATAGATGACATACTCAAAATATCTAAATCAAGCACTGAAAATCATTTGCACCAGCTTGGTTATGTTCATCATTTTGATGCTTGGGTTCCACATAAGTTAAGCAAAAAAACCCTTCTTGATGGTATTTCTTCATGTGATTCTCTACTTAAACATAATGAAAACTTTCTGTTTTTAAAACAAATTGTGATGGGTGATGAAAAGTGGGTACTGTACGATAATGTGGAATGGAAGAGATCATGGAGCAAATAAAATGAACCACCATCAATAACACCAAACCCCTGTCTTCATCCAAAGAAGGTCATGTTGTGTATATGGTGGGATTGGAAGGGAGTCCTCTATTATGAGCTCCTTCTGGAAAACCAAACGATTAATTCCAACAAGTATTGCTCCCAATTAGACCAACTGAAAGCGGCACTCGATGAAAAGCGTCCAGAATTAGTCAAGAGAAAATTCATAACCTTCCATCAGGATAACGCAAGACTGCATGTTTCTTTGATGACCAGGCAAAAACCGTTACACCTTGGCTGGGAAGTTCTGATTACTCTGCCTGTATTCACCAGACATTGCAGCTTCATATTTCCAATTATTTCAGTCTTTACAAAATTCTCTTAATGGAAAAAATTTCAATTCCCTGGAGGACTATAAAAGGCACCTGGAACAGTTCTTTGCTCATAAAGATAAAAAGTTTTGGGAAGATGGAATTATGAAGTTGCCTGAAAAATGGCAGAAGGTAGTGGAACAAAAGGGTGAATACATTGTTCAATAAAGTTCTTGGTGAAAATGAAAAATCTGTCTTTCATTTTTACTTAAAAACTGAAGGAAGTTTTTGGCCAACCCAATATGTTGCAAATGAAGAACAAGATAAAAACCCACAAGAACAATTAAATGAAGAGGAGACAGGCAATCTACCTGAAAAAGAATTCAGAGTGATGATAGTGAAGATAATCCAAAATCTCAGAAAAAGAATGGTGGCACGATCAAGAAGATACAAGGAATGTTTAACAAGGAGCTAGAAGATTTAAAAAACAAACACACAGAGATGAACAATACAATAACTGAAATAGAAATATACTAAAAGTAATCAATAGCAGAATAACTGAGGCAGAAGAAGGAATAAGTAAGCTGGAAGACAGAGTGGTGGAAATCACTGCCACAGAACAGAATAAAGAAAAAAGAATGAAAAGAAAGGAGGACAATCTCAGAAATTTCTGCGACAATATTAAATGCAACAACATTCACATTATATGGGTCACAGAAGGAGAAGAGAAAGAGAAAGGGCTTGAGAAAATATTTGAAGATATTATAGCCAAAAACTACACCAACATGAGAAAGGAAACACTCACTCAAGACCAGGAAGTGCAGAGAATCCCATACAGGATGAATCCAAGGAGGATCACACTGAGACACATATGAATCAAATTAACAAAAATTAAAGACAAAGAAAAATATTAAAATCAACAAGGAAAAAGCAACAATTAACATATAAGGGAACCCCCAAACGTTATCAGCTGATTTTTCAGCAGAAACTCTGCAGGCCAGAAGGGAGAGTCGTGATATACTTCAAGTGCTGAAAGGGGAAACCAACAACCACGAATACTCTTCCCAGCAAGGCTCTCATTCAGATTTGATGGAGAAATCAAAAGCTTTATAGACAAGCTAATGCAAAGAAAATTCACCACCAAACCAGCTTTAAAACAAATGCTAATGGAACTTCTCTAGGTGGGACAGAGACTAGCAACCTAAAACAACTGTGTACATACATAGACTGCTATATCAAAACTTCATGGGAACAGCAAATGCAAAAACTACAATAGATACACACACAAAAAAGAAAAAGCAACCCAAAAACAACACTAAAGATGGTCATCAAACCACAAGAGAAGAGAAGAAAAGAGGAAGGGAAGAAAAAATACCTACCAAAAATCCCCCCAAAACAATTAAGAAAATGGCAATAGGAACATACATATTGAAAATTACCTTAAGTGTAAATGGATTAAATGCTCCAACCAAAAGACACAGACTGGCTGAATGGATATGAACACAAGACCCGTATATATACTGTCTACAAGAGGCCCACTTCAGACCTAGGGACACATAGTGACCAAAAGTGAGGGGATGGAAAAATATATTCTATGCAAATGGAAATCAAGGAAAGCTGGAGTAGCAATACTCATATCAGACAAAATAGACTTTAAAATAAAGACTGTTACAAGAGAAAAGAAAGGACACTACATAATGATCAAGGGATCAATCCAAGAAGATGATATAACAATTGTAAATATATATGCACCCAACATAGGACCACCTCAATAGATAAGGCAAATGCTAACAGCCATAAAGCAGGAAATAAACAGTAACACAATAATAGTGGGGGATGTTAGCACCCCACTTACACCAATAGACAGATCATTCAGACAGAAAATTTATAAGGGAACACAAGCCTTTAAATGACACATTAGACCAGAAAGACTTAACTGATAACTATAGGACATTCCATCCAAAAGCAACAGAATACACTTTCTTCTCAAATGCACATGGAACTTTCTCCAGGATAGATCCCATATTGGGCCACAAATCAAGCCTCAGTAAATTTAAGAAAATTGAAATCATATCAAGCATCTTTTCTGACCACAAAGTTATGAGATTAGAAATTCATTACAGGAAAGAAATGTTAAAAACACAAACAAGTGGAGGCTAAACAATATATTACTAAACAGCCAATGGATCACTGAAAAAAATCAAAGAAGAAACCAAAATACCTAGAGACAAATGAAAATGAAAATCTATGGGATGCAGCAAAAGCAGTACTAAGAAGGAAGTTTATAGCAATACAATCTTACGTCAGGAAACAAGAAAAATCTCAAACAACTTAACTTTACACCTAAAGCAACTAGAGAAAGAAGAACAAACAAAATCTAAAGTTAGTAGATGGAAAGAAATCATAAAGATCAGAGCAGAAATAAATGAAATAGAGATGAAGAAAACAATAGCAAAGATCAATGAAACTAAAAGTTGGTTCTTTGAGAAGATAAAATTGATAAACCTTTAACCAGACTCATCAAGAAAAAAGGAAGGGACTCAAATCAATAAAATTAGAAATGAAAAAGGAGAGATTACAACTGACACCGCAGAAATAGAAAGATCATAAGAGACTACTTCAAGCAACTATACGCCAGTAAAATGCACAACCTAGAAGAAATGTACAAATTCTTAGAAAGGTACAACCTTCCAAGACTGAACCAGGAAGAAATACAAAACATGAACAGACCAATCACAAGTACTGAAATTGAAACTGTGATTTAAAAACTCCCAACCAAAAAAATTCAGGACCAGATGGCTTCACACGTGAATTCTATCAAGCATTTAGAGAAGACTTAACACCTATATTTCTGAAAATATTCCAAAAATTTGCAGAGGAAGGAACACTGTCAAGCTCATTCTATGAGGCCAACATCACCCTGATACCAAAACCAGACAAAGATATTTAAAAAAGAAAAGAAAATTACAGGCCAATATCACTGATGAGGAAAGACACAAAAATCTTCAACAAAATACTATCAAAACAAATCCAACAGTACATTAAAAGGATCATCCACCATGATAAAGTGGGATTTAACCCAGGGATGCAAGGATTCTTCAACATATGTAAATCAATCAATATGATACACCACATTAACAAACTGAGGAATAAAAAACATATGATCATCTCAATCAGTGCAGAAAATCCTTTTGACAAAATTCAACACCCATTTATGATTTAAGAAACTCTTCAGGAAGTGGGCATAGAGGGAACATACCTCAACATAATAAAGGCCATATATGACAAACCCACAGCAAACATCAGTCTGAATGGTGAAAAATTGAAAGCATTTTCTCTAAGATCAGGAACAAGACAAGGATGTCCACTCTCACCACTTATCCAACATAGTTTTGGAAGTCCTAGTCATGGCAAGGAGAGAAGAAAAAGAAATAAAAGGAATCCAAATTGGAAAAGAAGAAGTAAAACTGTCGCTGTTTGCAGATGACATGATGCTTTACATAGAAAATCCTAAAGATGCTACCAGAAAACTACTAGAGATCATCAATGACTTTGGTAAAGTTGCAGGATACAAAATTAATGCACAGAAATCTCTCACATTCTTGTACACTAACAGTGAGAGATCAGAAAGAGAAATAAAGGAAACAATCCCATTTACCACTGGGATTTTATAAAGAATAAAATACCTAGGAATAAACCTGCCTAAGGAGGCAAAAGAACTGTACTCAGAAAACTATAAGATATTGATGAAAAAAATCAAAGATAACACAAACAGATGGAGAGATATACCAGTTTCTTGGATTGGAAGAATCAATATTGTCAAAATGACTACACTACCCAAAGTAATCTACAGATTCAACACAATCCCTATCAAATTACAAAGAGCATTTTTCATAGAATTAGAACAAAAAAAATTTACAGTTCGTATGGAAACACAGGAGACCCTGAATAGTGAAAGCAATCTTGAGAAAGAAAAACAGAGATGGAGGAATCAGGCTCCCTGACTTCAGACTATGCTACAAAGCTACAGTCATCAAAACAGTATGGTACTGGCACAAAAACAGAAAGATAAATCAATGGAACAGGATAGAAAGTCTAGCGATAAACCCACACTCCTATGGTCACCTAATCTACCACAAAGGAAGCAAAAATATACAATGGAGGAAAGACATCTCTTCAATAAGTGGTGCTGGGAAAACTGGACAGCTACATATAAGCAAATTAGAACATTTTCTAACACCACACACAAAAATAAAATCAATATGGACTAAAAACCTAAATTAAGACTGGATACTATACAACTCTTAGAGGAAAACATAGGCAGAACACTCTCCAACATAAGTCATAGTGAGATCTTTTTGGATCTACCTCCTAGAGTAACGAAAATAAAAACAAAAACAAACAAATGGAACCTAAATAAACTTAAAAGCTTCTGCAGGGGCTTCCCTGGTGGTGCAGTGGTTGGGAGTCCGCCTGCCAATGCAGGGGATATGGGTTCGTGCCCTGGTCCGGGAAGATCCCACATGCTGTGGAGTGGCTAGGCCCGTGAGTCATGGCCACTGAGCCTGCGTGTCCGGAGCCTGTTGCTCCGCAGCAGGAGAGGCCACAGCAGTGAGAGGCCCGCGTACCACAAAACAACAACAACAACAACAAAATGGGCAGAAGACTTAAATAGACATTTCTCCAAAGAAGACATACAGATGGCCAAGAGGCACATGAAAAGATACTCAACATCACTAATTATTAGAGAAATGCAAATCAAAACTACAATGAGATATTACCTCACACCACTCAGAATGGCCATCATCAAAAACTCTACAGACAATAAATGCTGGAAAGGGTGTGAAGAAAAAGGAACCCTCCTGCACCACTGGTGGCAATGTAAATTGGTGCGGCCACTATGGAGAACAGTATGGAGTTTCCTTAAAAAACTAAAAGAGCTACCATATGATCCAGCAATCCCACTCCTAGGCATATATCTGGAGAAAACCAAAATTCAAAAAGATACACATACCCTAATGTTCATTGCAACACTATTTACAATAGCCAGGATGTGGGAGCAACCTAAATGTCCATTGACAGAGGAATGGATAAAGAAGATGTGGCACATATATATATATGTATTCATACATACACACACAATGGAATATTATTCAGCCATAAAAAAGAATGAAATAATGCCATATGCAGCGACATGGATGGACCTAGAGACTGTCATACTAAGTGAAGTAAGTCACACAGAGAAAGACATGTATTATATGATATCGCTTATACGTGGAATCTAAAAAAATGGTACAAATGAATGTATTTACAGAACAGAAATAGAGTCACAGATGTAGAAAACAAACTTATGGTTACCAAAGGGAAAAGTTGGGGGAGGGATAACTTGGGAGATTGGGATTGACATATACAACTAAGAATCTACTGTAGGGCTTCCCTGGTGGCACGGTGGTTGGGAGTCCGCCTGCTGATGCAGGGGACACGGGTTCGTGCCCCGGTCCGGGAGGATCCCGCGTGCCGTGGAGCGGCTGTGCCCGTGGGCCATGGCCGCTGAGCCTGCGCGTCTGGAACCTGTTGCTCCGCAATGGGAGAGGCCACAACAGTGAGAGGCCCGCGTACCGCAAAAAAAAAAAAAAAAAAAAAAAAAAAAAAAGTCTACTGTATAGCACAGGGAACTCTACTCTCAATACTCTGTAATGACCTATATGGGAATAGAATCTAAAAAAGAGTGGAGATATATATATATATATATTTGTGTAACTGATTCACTTTGCTGTACAGCAGAAACTAACACAACATGGTAAATCAACTATACTCCAATAAAAATTAATTTTAAAAATCTAATTAAAATTAACAGCTTTTGTGTTGCAAAAATCACCATCAAGAAAGTGAAAAGATACCCCACAGAACTGGAGAAAATAACTGCAAATCATTTATATGATAAGGAGTTAACATCTAGAATATATAAAGAATTACAACTCCACAAGAAAATGACAAGCACTCCAATTAAAAATGAGCAAAGATCTGAGTAGCCACTTCCCCAAAAATGATATACAAGTGGCCAATAAGGACATGAAAAGATGGTTAACATTAGCCATCAAGGAAATACAAATCAAAACCACAATGAGATACCACATCACACCTATGAGGATGGCTATAATAAAAAAGATATAATAACAAGTGTTGATGACAATGTGGAGAAACTGGCACCCTTACATACTGCTGGTGGGAATTTAAAATGGTGCAGTTCCTTTGCAAAACACTTCGGCAGTTCCTCGCAGAGGTTAAACATAGAATTACAATAAGACCCAGCAATTCCACTTCTAGGTATATACTTGGAGATTTGAAAACATATGTCCACACAAAAACTCATACACAAACGTTCATAGCAGCATTATTCATAACAATGGTGGAACTCCCAGAAAGTGGAAACAATCCAAATGTCTATCAACCGATGAGTGGGTTAACAGAATATTATTAGGCAATAAAAGGAAATGGGGGCTTCCCTGGTGGTGCAGTGGTTTAGAATCCACCTGCCAATGCAGGGGACACGGGTTCGAGCCCTGGTCCGGGAAGATCCCACATGCTGCAGAGCAACTAAGCCCGTGTGCCAGGACTACTGAGTCTGTGCTCTAGAGCCTGTGCTCCACAACAAGGAGTAACCCCCACTCACCACAACTAGGGAAATCCCGCACGCAGCAACGAAGACCCAATGCAGCCAAATAAATAAATTATTTTTAAAAATGAAATGAAGTATTGACACATTCTACAACATGGATAAACCTTGAAAATGCATATTAAGTAAAAGAATCGAGTCATAAAAGACCACATGTTATATGATTCCATTTATACACAATATTCAGAACAGACAGATCTACAGAGACAAAAAAAGTAGACTAGTGGTTGCCTAGGACTTGAGGAGGCGGGGAGTGTATGAAGGGGAAGAGGGAAGTGACTGCTAACAGATACAAGGCTTGGGGGGAGGTAATAAGAGTGTTCTAAATTGATTGTGGTGACGGTTGCAAAGACTTTGCTGTACAATTTTGGTTGTACCAAAAATCACTGAATTATACACTTTAAATAGAAAAATAAAGTGCTTAGCTTTATATATACACACATATATATACACACACATAAATACAGGGTTGGTCAAAAAGTTTGTTCGGTTTTCTTCCGTAAGCTGTTACAGAAAAACCCGAACAGATGTTTTGGCCAATCCAATGCCATCTCCCACTATGTGTGGATTGTTTATTTGGATATATTCTCACCAGAGAATATACCAGGAGAATATACCAGTGCACTTTTGATAACTGCCATAGTTGAGAATACACGACCTACAGAGGAAATTTCTTTCATCTTTGGATAGCTCTGCAATGAGGAAAGTTTTGGTCATTTCGAACCCCAAATCAATATTCTGGAATCTTGCAATCTAACACAACTACAATTCTATTCAACTAGGCTAGCATTGTATTAGTTATACAGGTTGGTACTTTATACCAATATATTGGGTATTAATTGAGATTGATATTGAGTTTAATAACTAACATTCAGATGTCATGCCTTCTCAATTCCCAGGTACTGTTTCCCAATCAAATTTTATTTTCTTCCATCCTTTTTGGAACCAAATGCAAGAATTTTTATTTACCCACTTTTAAGTTCATTCTACTAGGCAGATTGCTCTATTGCATTGCACCTCCTTTAGATTTTAATTACTTTCACTAATGACCATTCCCTGTTATTTGCAAATTTTGCAAAATATATTCAATGTCTTTATTCATATTATTGGCTAAAATGTTATGAAAAAACGCCTCTCTAAACTTCTGTGTCACCCATATTTCTGTTCCTATCCACTAGGTTACATGACAAACCTTGACAAATGTCTTGCTAATTTCACATAAGAAAAAAAAGAGAAAATTAGATTAGTCATAATGGCATGTACTAAATGAAACCATTAATACTCCTAGTGATTAATGGTTTCATTTTCTAAGCACACAAATTTTAAGTACCTAATTCTAGAAACTTAACCAGGACCTGTATAATCACATCTGCTAATAATTATCAGAATTTAATTTCTTTGTCTCTTGGAAAACACAAGCTACATCTTTCCTTCTTTCTCTTCTTCATAATTCTTCCAATAGTAATGCAACGACTCAGTAACTTTATCTGAAACTTTACTTAGTATCCTGGTATATAATTCATCAGAATTTTATTGTCAAATGATTCCCAGATCAGGTTCTTCCTGTCTGGGAGACTTATCTCTTCTTCTCTAATAAACCCATGAGCCTTCCTTAAACTTGAGGAACAGCCCAGCAGCAAGGCATGCACTGTGCTTGAGGCCAACTTGCCTTCAGATGCTGGTGCTGACTCCTATTGGGGGAATAAACTGAAGGCCAGGTTTTTAGTTTTGCTAAACATAGTTTGTCCTGGCTACATAATTACATAATGAAATCCACACTGCTGGGATGTAGGGATTTAGAAATTTTGCATTCAAAGCAATGGTGCATAGCACTAACAAAATTTTCAATCCATTTCAGCTTTTATGATCATTCAGTGCCCAGTTTCTAATTCTTACATTTCCCTATTCTTTGTGCTATTCTCTTTTATTCTTTCTTGTCTATGTTCATATTAACTTATCTATAGACTCAGAAAATCAGAGATTTTCAAAGGTTTGTTGTTTAATTTATAAAGCTGCATTGGGTATTGGTTTTTGTAATCAATGCTCTTTTTTTTTCTTCCTCAAGATATTTTGTAAATTCCTTTTGTTTTTACAGTGAGTATAGTCTTGGATATTCTTTCATTTTAACATAAATATAAGTGAAGCAAAAATAATCATGTGTGATAATATTAAGAATTAAATATAGAAAAATATTAATAGAAAGTAAGAACAGGGTATTATATTAATGGCTTCAATTATTCCTATTTTTTTGTATCTTTTACCCCCATTGATGACATGAATTGCCTAAAATAAATAATAAGCTAAAAGGACATGCATTTTTAGGAACCGAGGGTGAAACACATTTCTGTACTGCTTATTACTCTTGCTTTATTCTAAGGATTGGGTATGTGATTTAAATATTTACACTGACGCCTTGAGGAACATCTGTCTTACCTGTGTGAGTAATGTGCTTACACAGAATTATTCAATTCAGAACTAGGCAATTAATTCCATAAGTGCCTACATGACCCTCTACATATTTCATGAAGCTGCTGTTACTACATTTGCCTTTGTACTTTGTGTTTGCAGATTACATCATAATTATTTTATCTGTAATTTATTATTTCCATCAGTTCTTAATACCATTATTTTCCACATTTGCAATGTAGAGTAACTGAAGCGTAAAATAGGTTGTTGTCCACACTAAATAACAAAGGCAGCATCCAAACAACCTGTTTCTTTGTTTAAATTAAAGCAGCAATGTTGCCATTTTAACTAGTAACTTCTTTTCAACGGTAAGGGGCTAGAGTGTGTTGCTTTTAGGAAGAGAAGATGTGACATTTATCTTTTCATAGTCTATATCTTTACTACAGTAAATAAAATACATGAAGCAATAAAAAAGTGAAAATTCATTTTGACATTTGACTTTATGTCATAAGTTATGTCTGGCTCTGAGTCTAGATTTTTCTGGTTCACTCAGCAGCAATAATAGCTTTATTCATCATAAAGCAAGTGATTACAATAACAGGATCACAGGAATCAGAAAGTATTGATTTTTTTTTCTTCTAATCAAAACTTCTGCAACACGTAAGTACTGGCTCAGAGTCTGTAAAGTTGAAAGCTGTAGAATGTGAACATTTTTCTTTCTCAAGAGGCTATAACTTTATTTTTCCCACTTAGCTCTAGAAAGAGGTTACAGAGGGGTATGCAGTCAAACCTTAGTACTTTGCAAATTGCTCCTAGAGCCTAATTGGTGACTCAGCTGCCGGTACAGCAGCTGTAACAAAAGACTCTGCCTACAGACAAATGTCCATAGAAACCATTTTTTCCCTAACTTGCTTAGAAGCTCTGCTCCAGGCTAAACTTAGGGCATTAAAACTCTGCATTTCCAACGATTTTATCTGAATACCAAGTCACATTGTAGGTTTCTTATATTTTAAAAAATTATCATTAACACACTCCTGCTCCCCAGCCCCACAGCCCAAATATTCAAATGACTTCAAAAAATCTTTTGGGGCTTCCCTGGTGGCGCAGTGGTTGAGAATCTGCCTGCTAATGCAGGGGACACGGGTTCGAGCCCTGGTCTGGGAGGATCCCATATGCCGCGGAGCAACTAGGCCCGTGAGCCACAACTACTGAGCCTGCGCGTCTGGAGCCTGTGCTCCGCAACAAGAGAGGCTGCAATAGTGAGAGGCCTGTGCACCGCGATGAAGAGTGGCCCCCACTTGCCGCAACTAGAGAAAGCCTTCACACAGAAACGAAGACCCAACACAGCAAAAATAAATAAAAATAAATTAATAAACTCCTACCCCCAACATCTTAAAAAAAATCTTTTAGAGTACTAAAGTAGGACTAGACCCTCACAGATCTCATCAATATTAATGTCTACTTATTCAAAAATTCTCAAAAACAATGAGAAAAACAAATGTTTTAAAGTATTTACAGAGCTGACATTTGAGACTGACTCAAATCAAGGGTGTGGTAATAATTAAAGTCTCTGTGATGGAGCATAATGCTCTCCTGTGTACTCTGTAGTAACAAATAATCTGACATTTTAGTAAAGATGAGTTAAATGATAAATTAGAAAACACAATTGTATACAAGGGATAGAAAGGTGGAAGACAACCAGAAAATCCTTAAGACTGGCCAATATTTATACCAGATTCCAATAGGGAAACTGGTAGTTGACATCAGAACCCCCCCAAAATACTGCATTTTAATGATTTTTTAACATAATAACTAAATAGACATCATAAATGTCTCAAAAATTCCTTTCACATCTTTGTTAATTCCCAGGTGACACAATGTGGCATATGGAATGCAAGACTGGGTGGTTCCTATCAGGGCTATGAAAGTCAAGGTTAAATGTCCACAGTAAAAAAGAACAGGCAAACTGCACTCCTGACAGATGCTGTCTTAGGAGATACAGTGATGCCACCTATCACTTCCATCACATATTCTGTGGCATCATGAAATTTATGCAACTTCCTGTGGATGTTTTTATATATACTATTTTCAAATATCTGTGTAAGTTTCTGAAACCATTAAAAAAAATCCTCCCAGAGAATTCATTTTTGCCTGAGGGTGTTCCTGATTAGGCTGAAATTCTACTGGGATTCTCATTTTGTTTTTATTATCACCATCAAGTTTTCTTCTTTTTTTTGTGTACTCAGAAACATATAGGTAGTACTTTAAACTTTAAAATCAAAAACAACAAATGACAACACATTCATGACAGGCATGTAATTTGTGTGTGCATATACACACACATTATCACTATTTATCTTGCTAATGTTGATATGTTGAAATGGCACATTTACATACTTTTAACATTCTAATGGAAAATTAATATATGCATATGATAAACAAAGAGGGGTTAAAAGGAAAGATTCTTTTCTATAGAAGACTCCACAAGGCTCTTTTTGCTATGCAAACATTGTTAGTATTATTTTGTGTATCTTACCATAATTTGCCTATGAATATGCCCAAATACATTTATATTTTTTAACAAAAATGAGATCATGTTATACACACACACACACACACACACACACACGCACGCACACACACACAAGTGTTCCCTCTCATGCAGTTTTCAATTTTCAGTAAATAAGCCAATATATATTTTGGCTCATTCTACATCATCAAATTAGATCTACTCCATTATTTTAGCAGCAGCAGAGTCAGTATTTCATTAGACAATTGTATTTTGATACATTTAATGAGCCCTATATTAACTGACATTTGATTCGTTTCTAGCATTTTGTTAATACAAACTATGCTACTAGGAGAAACTTTTTTCGGGTGTGTTTGCACACTTGTAGACTGTAATGTACTTTAACTAAAAGAATGTGGAGGACAAGGCATTTGTGCTGCTTTTGTTTTACCGGAAGCAGGTTACGAAGCGAGAAATGCAACTTCAAGGGACTGTCATACCCTCCCCAATTTCACAATTGTGAGGAAATAATACAATGTTTTAAGTTGCTAGTTTTGATGGTAGGTACTCACACAGCAATAGCAAATGGAAAGAGGCTTTGTTAAATTTAAGACTTTCTGTTCATCAAAAGATATCGTTAACAGAATGAAAAGGAAGTCATGGATTGGAAGATATTTACAATACATACAACTGAAAAAGGAATTATATTCAGATTGTATAAAGAAACTCTATGAATCAATAAGAGAAAAAAATCTAAACAGTAAATGGGCAAAAGACTTGAGACACTTCACAAAAGAATATATTGAAATTATAATAATTATATAAAAGGTGCTCATCATTAGTAATCTGAGAAATACACATTAAACTGCAAGGATATATCAGTATACATCCATCAGTGGCTAAAATAGAAAGTTTGACAATACCAAATGTTGACAAGGATTTCTGTAGCAAGTGAAATTTTCTTTCATAGTTAGTGACTGTAAACAGGTAAAACCATATTGTTTAGTAAGTACTGCCAAACATACTTCCTATCAGCAATTCCTCTCTTAGGCAGATTATCAAGGGAAATGAGCGCACATGTCCACCAAAGACACATAAAAGAATATCATAACAGCTTTACTCAGAGTAGTCAAAAATTAGAAGCAACTAACCATAGAATAAGTGTTACATTTATGCAGTGAATACACACCAGTAAAAAAAGTACTCTACCACAATCTACAATTACATGGATGAATATTGTTTCTCTTTTTTACTTCATACCTGGCATCTTTTCATCTAAATTTTAAACTTTTTGCTTATAAAGGACTTCCTCAACTAAGAATCTTTTTAAAATATATTGTTTTATTCTAGTACTGTTATAGATTCCATTTTAAATCTTTGATTCATTTGCAGTTAGTGTTTGTTTCAAGAGGAATTAAAAATCAGCATTATTTCTTTCTAATGGCTAGCCATGTATCCAACATTTACAGAGTATCTGTATTTTCTTCACTAACTGGGAATGGCAGTTTATCATATGTTATGTTCCCATACTTGTTTGTGTTTACTTCTTAATTTTCTAATTGGTACCATTAATGTCTGTAGATTTTTTTGCACCAATATGAAGCTGTTTCAATTACTAAAGCTTTAAATATCTTTCAGTTATCTGATGAGACTACTTACCCTTTACTCATTTTTCTCTTTAGACTATCCTGGCCTTTTTAAAATATATATATTGTTAAGAATTTTAACATTAGAACTGTTGAGTTCCAGAAACTATGATACATACATTTCAGATTGAGGGGAGAAATGACATAGTTAAATGTGAAGAACTTATAATCAAAAACAGTGTTTATGATTCCACTTACTCAAGTCTTATTTTATGTCTTACACAAATATTTCAAGTTTCCTTTGTAGATCTGCAATTCCTAAGCACATCCACCATATATTATCTATTGTCTTTTTCTCTTCCTTCCTCCCTCCCTCCCTCTCTTTTCTTTCTTTAAGGAAATGTTGCAAATGAAATCTTTTTTCTTGTTAGATTTTCTCTGTTACAGTACACAAATGATTGACTTTATTACTTGTGTAACTAACCATTTTAATACAGTTTCTTATCGTTTCTAACCATATTCTGGTTGAGTCTTCAGAGTTTTGGACAAATACAACAACACCATCTGCCCAAAGTGTTCTTATTTATATACTGCATGTGTAATTGGACTACCTAGTACTATCAAGAATATTCAAACTAATTATGTTTTTGGAGTAGTCTTCATGATGATATTAAGCTTAAATAATGTATCTGAATTCCTTATATACTACCCAATTGTTTTTTAAAGACATCACAAACTATTTTCCCAAATCTTACCCTTATTTTAGGTGGAGTGTCTATATTGATTGTGTTTGTTTTCATTAACTAATGCAGAAAAGCACCTAGTGAGTTATCTTTTTTTCCCTTTGAATCAGTAAATCTAATAAATGTCCTAATACTGAAGAATTTTTATATTCCTTAGATAAAATTCAATCAGTTGACAGTACTTATGTATTATTACATTTTTCATTTAGCATTACTGGACTCATATTCGTAAGTAATATTGGTCAGTAATTTTCTTCAATTTATTCTTTACCATTTTTAAGTTTTTGGTGACAGTATTTTCCTACTTTTCTGAAAACCATTTTACAAAATTTTCCTTTTTTCTATGATCTAGATGAATTAGTTAATTCATCTAGATCATAGGTTAATTGATTTATGTTATATTAATTTCACATCTACAGCATAGTGATTCAGTATTTTTACAGGTTATACTCCATTAACAGTTATCAGAACATAATGGCTATAATTCTCTGTACTGTACAATATATCCTTGTTGCTTATCTATTTTATACATAGTAGCTTGTTTCTCTTAATCCCATAACCCTATTTTGCCCCTCCCCCTTTCTTTAAATATAATTGGAGCTGTTTGTTTCCTAATGAAAAAGAGTACACCTGTAAAAGATCTGGACATAAGAGTTTTGGAGAATAGTTCCTTAACAATTTTCTCAAACAGTTCCTTAGAATTTTCTTTTAGATTTCCATCTCTTTTAGACACAGTTTTTCCAATCCAGCTTTTCAAATTAACTCATATGGAGCTGAGAGAAGTGGTCAAAAATAAGTCTTTTGTATTCTGCCATTCATTTTTCTAATATCATTTGTGCTTAAACTTTGCCAATTTTCTGATTTCTATTTTATAAGTTTTTGCTTGCTTTTATCTTTTAAAGTTACTTTCTTCTCCATTCCTTTGTTATGTTTTGTTGTTCTTTTAATTATTTTATAAACTCAACGTTTTCCTTTGTTTCCATTTTTTTCCTTTATCTTGTAAGCTAGGTACATAATAGTATTAATTTTTCATCTGAACATTTTTACCAGATACTACAAAAGAGCTGATAGTGTTTACTGCCTTTATATTTTGTGAAGTGTATTCTATGCGTTCAGTATATATAAGTACAAACATGTATCTTTTTCTTTGTATCCTACCATAAATGCATTATTTATTTCTCCTATATACTTGATTTTATTGAAATTATTTAATCTATTATTGGCTAATACATAAGTAGAAGTTCCTGGTATTTTTCCAGAGAGTTCTTGCTTTATTAATTTTAATGCTCCTTAACTATTTAACATATGTATAATACTCACCTGACTTCATACTAAGTCTTTTATAAGTATTAACTAATTAAATTCTAGAAGTAACTTTTTGAAAAAAAGACTATCGTCTGCATTTTAGAGATGAGGAAATTGAAATATTGAGAACTTAAGTGACTTGTTCAAGTTCACATAGCTATAGCTGGTGGACCAAGAATTTTAACTCAGCCATACTGACCCAGAGTCCCTCTTCTATATTATGGAATTATTGGCACATACAGAGTATAAAATATTTGAGTTGTGCTTTCTGATGTAGCCCTGAGAACACTGTAGACATTTGCCCCACAGTTTTTAGTACTGAATGGTGTTAATTACAAGTCTGCAATGAGCTCTATTTTTTTGTCCCTTTTTTAAGTGACTTGATCTTTTACCTAAATTCCCTTAGAATTTTATTATTTGTTATTGAAGTTCTATAACTTCACCAGGATTGGCCTGGTATTCATAATCTTTGGGACAGTATGGACTATTTAAGGTGATAATACAGGTCTTCCTTTTAAAATAATTTCTTTGATTATATATATGAATTTTTTCTAGGTTTATTTATTCTATCCTCTAAAAACACTGATTTGTTACATGCTGTTTTGCACATTGCTCATTATCTTTCTCTTTCTTTACAGTCTTTGTTTCTAATTTGATTTTGTATATTTTCAAACCTTTGACCAATGACCGCTTTCTTGGCTAATATTATTTGAATTTTCATTATATATTTTCTTTCTCCTTTTCATTTATTTTCTGGAACCAGTTGGCTCACTTTTCATCTCTTTATGTTACCTTGTCATTGCTTTTCTGGGAAATTATTTCAGAGGGGCCATATCTTTCACTGTTCTTTGTTTCCGTTGTTGATTTTTAAGATTTGATCTACCTTGTGATAGAATTTGTCTTTTGTTCGTCCACTCCAGGTCATTTGTTTTGGAGTGTCTTTGCTCAGTCCTTTCTAGATTTCACTCATCCCTGAATGGAGACTGTTCTCCATGGTCCGCCTTTTTGTAGACGTGATTTTAAGGGGAAAGGTCCATGAGCTGTAATAGCCCAGCTTGAACATTTTTTTTCTGTGGTTTCTAAATTTCTCTGTCCTTGAGGTAGCAAGCAGTCCTCTTGGTTCTCAATCTTCCTACACAGACTTATTGTATGCTGACATGGCATTTTCTTTCTTTTTTTTTTTTTTTAGCAGACAAGATTGAAAACTGCAGGGCTGCATACTCCCCAAAGCTGCTTCATCCTGCCTCCTAAAATCATGCTTCTTTCAAGGACAGTATGTACGGATGGGTCCTTCCCAGCCCCTTTTCCCCTGACACACCTCTGTGATAAATATGTTTAAGGACATCTCCTTGTTTGTTTTTCTAGACATTGCTATTTCAATCAAGGACACCTTGCAATAGCCTCTGAGAAAGTGACACTGAATTTGTCATTCTCTGTGCTCCTCTCACTCTGACCTAGATACACAGAGACAATTTTCTCTCTGTCTCTCTTTACTGCTCTGGTCCAATAATTTCTGCTGTTGGCAACTTTACTCCATGTTTAGTTTTTTCTTTCTTTCTTTCTGTGTGCTTTGTCCTAATTTTATCAATTTTATGATTTTCTATTTCTCATTTCCTTGTCTTGGAGAATTGGATTCAGGACGAAGGTGAACAAAGTGACCTTTGTTGTCTCCAAATGGAAGTCAAAACATGCTTTAGACCTTGGTGTAATGCCTTGTAAAATACTCAGGACACAGAATAATTAAAAGATAAAATGAACTTGATGTAAAAGTAATGGATGAGTACATTAACATACTTAACAATTCTATTCTTCTCCAAAGCTTGTAGCTGTATGTCTCATCTATATTTGGTATTATCATATACCATATTCAGTATAAAATACACCACTGTACAAAATTCAAATTCTGTATTAAATTGTGTTAATATACACTATCAATAACATATCAAATATCTCAACATCTACTATGTAACTGAAAAAAAAGCACATGAATGTTACTAAGGAATAAAGTACTAGATCTGTGTAATATTATCATTTAAAGTGTTTTGATTTTTAATCAAATTTTCTGGGTCACTAAGAACTAAATTATCTGTGTCCTGCCACAAAGTATGTCTAAAAACAAAACATTTTCTCAAATTACATTCTTAACCCCAAGATAGTATATTTTTTTCTCATATATTTTGATTCATTTCAAATTTATTTCCAATGGTTACTCCTGACTTTGGTTACCTAATATGGGTAACTGAATAGCGACTTCAAATGTTATTTGAGTTCAGAAGGTTTAGATGCTCTATGACAATTTGGGACACTTGGATTGGAGGGAAGATTGTTGTGTCATTAAGACATGAAAGAGTGGGAGTGTCTAAAGATGTTTTATGTTACTGTATTGTTTATCTATTGCTATGTACCAAAATCTCTCAAAATTTAGATACTTAAAAATAACACTTATTAGCCACAGATTCTGTGGGTCTGGAGCTGGTCACAACTGATCTGGGTGCCTCTGAATTTGGTCTCTCTTGAGGTTTCAGTCTAGCTCTTAGCTGAGGCTGCAGTCTCATCTGAAGGCTCACTGCGGGGAGGGATCCAATTTACAAGCTCACTGATATGGGTGTTGGCAGGTCTCAGTCCCTTGCCCTGTGGGCTTCCTCATGCTCCCTTAAGGGATAATGCATCATAAAGGGATGCTTCCTGATGTGGCACCTGGTTTTCCTCAGAGTAACTGAAGTTGCATTCTCATTGCCTGATCTCAGAAGTGACACGTCATCACTTTTGCCGGTTCTCTAAGAAAGGAGTTGGTAAATTCAGCCCACATGAAGGGAAGAGGATTACACAAGGGCATGAATATCAAAGGGTGGGAATCACTGCCCCCCATCTTAGAGGCTGCCTACCACAGCTATCTTCTGAAAGGGTGTAAAAAAGGGTCAGAAACACCAACTTTAAAATACCCTGCTCTGATTTATATCTTTTCATCCTTTCAAAGTGGCTCAAGGGGATATCTGTAAAACTCTTTCAAAAAAAGGTACACAGTGATAGAAGAGGCTGTTTATCTGTGTCCAATGGAAATAAGGATGTTTATTGATAGGTAATTGTTCCACTCCCTAGACAGTCTCAGAAATAGCTTGACTATTTGGGGTTCATTTCAGAAGCAACATGAGAACACAGAAAACTAGATAGATTGTAAATTGTCCTGGATTTTAGAAGAGGAATATGTGTGGGATCCCCTGTAAGTTTCCAAACATCTCAACCAATGGAATCGTGGAAAGGAGGTTATTTCAATTCTTCAAGCTTCATCTGTCAAATGAAGTGTAAAGTACCAACAGTTCAGGTTTTCTCTGAATATTAATAAAGAAAGAAATATCCTGGCAGAGTAGGAATCTTTCTGCTCTCTTCTTTATCCTCATCCCCTCTTGTTTCCTTTCTCCCTCCATCATTGCTTTAACACTGCAGAATTTCTGGACCCGTCAAACTTCATGTGATTTTTCCCTTCCTCCAAAAATCTATAGCAGTTTGAGTATCTAATGCCATTGACTGTGCTTATCATTATATTTCATATTTATTATAATTGCCTATCTCTATATTTTGTAGTATTTGGCCTAGTTTCTGTACATTGTAGATGTTCAACATATATTTATTTAATTCTACTGAGTTGAATTCATAAATGAATCCAAATATTAACATATTTGCATTACTCAAAGCAAACATTATGTGCTAGTTTACATTAGTATTCTACAAAAATAATGGATACCAAATTTATACATTTTTACTATTTGCAATAGTTGTGATACTGTCCTTCAGATGTGGTCATTTTGCTTTGAGCATTGACATTAACTCAAAATCCATTTAATCCAAATTTTCAGTTTATTTTTAAAGAATCAAGATGATTTGCAATATGAAATGAATCCAGTGCAGTGGTATGAATAATATTTAAATTGTTTCATGTATATTTTGACATAGAAACATTTTTTTCTAGCTTTTGCTCCTTTGAGGGTATTTACAATTTTAATATAAATAATAAATTCATGTACACACATATTAGAATAAACTCAAAATCACCAAGCAAGGGCTTCCCTGGTGGCGCGGTGGTTGAGAATCTGCCTGCTAATGCAGGGGACACGGGTTCGAGCCCTGGTCTGGGAGGATCCCACATACCGCGGAGCAACTAGGCCCGTGAGCCACAACTATTGAGCCTGCGCATCTGGAGCCTGTGCTCCGCAACAAGAGAGGCCACGATAGTGAGAGGCCCGCGCGCCGCAATGAAGAGTGGCCCCTGCTTGCCACAACTAGAGAAAGCCCTTGCACAGAAACGAAGACCCAACACAGCAAAAATAAATAAATAAATTAATAAACTCCTACCCCCAACATCTTCTTTAAAAAAAAAAAAATTACCAAGCAAAACTATATATAGCAAGAGACTTTATACTACTTTTTTTTTCCCCCAATAAAATGCCATCTCCAAATTATGAGCTACTTATTTAGCTAAGGGAAAGTACCAAGTCTCTTAGGAAAGCGTAAGCCATATTTATTTGCTGTTCAGAATGGCAATTTTAGCTAGTTTGGAGAGATCAATATTGTTTCTTATGACTATGACATTGATTCAGTTTTACGATAAAGAAGAAAATTTATATTTGAGAAAAATACAACTATTTCTTCTATTCTTTTGGCATGGTAAAATATACAAGACAGGGAAAAGTTACACAATTATCCTAATTGCATTTCTTTATTCCGAAAATTATTTTCGTAAGACAATACAAATCGTTCAGAAGATTGCCTGGTATCCAATAAATATTTCTAAATGAGTTTTTATGATTATTTAATTTTTAAAAATAGTTGTATTATCTTACCATTAACAGTAATTAAAGTATGCAACAATAGAAACAAACCAAAATGCAGACACTAATCCTTCCTAATTTGAAACCACATCTCTTCAAGTAAATAAATAAATAACATTCAATCTTGCCTTCTTATTACAATGTGTGTGTGTGTGTGTGTGTACATACTGCATGTGCAGGTGTCTGAATATTTATATGAGAGTAAGGATATATATATTTATCAACTGAAATAATTTTACAATATTTAAAATAATTTGAATTCTAAGTACTAGTATTATAGCATATTCTATCATTATTACAATGCAAGTATGGTAAAATTTCAATTTAAAAATTCTCCTAAATTGCATGTTTTACTTGCTATCTTCCTTCTTCTTGTCCTTTTTCAAATACTTTGTGCATTCTTCCATACACATTTTTTCCATGTAAGTATGTGTGTATGTATATTTATATAAGTAGGTAGACAACAGGTAAATTGATAAATGTGCAGAATGTCTTGACCATAGATAACAGGTAAATTGATAAATGTGCAGAATGTCTTGACCATTGTTTCCAAAATTCATACCACATTAAATATACTTTTCTGAATTATGAACGTATATCACCTAATAACAGGGCTTTAAAATATATGAAGCAAAAATTGACAGTTCTTATGGGAGACATCAACAAAGCCACAATAATGGTTGGAGACCTTAATACATTTCTGTCAGTTACTGATAGAGAAGCTTGATAAAAATAAAGAGTAAGGATATAGAACATCTGATTGACAACATTACCTACTTTAGTCAAATTGACACTTAAAGAACACTACATCCAATAACTGCAGAATGTGCATTTTTTTTCAGAGTAGATATAACACATTCAATATGCTGCACCATAAAATAAGTCTCAGTAGATTTCAAAATCAAATAATGACAATCCCAAGGAAACTTTTCTATGATAGAATTAAATTAGAAAGCAATATAAATATAACATCCAGAAAAGCCCCCAAATATTTGGAAGTCTGACAAATCACACTTACATATCTCACAGGTAAAAAGAAAAAATAATTATGAAAATTACAAAATATTTTGAAGTAGGTTATCATAAAAAACATGAAAATTTAAAGAGAAATATATAACTTTAAATATTTCTATTGAAAAAGAAGAGTCTAAAATTAATTATCTAATCTCCCACCTTAAGAAGTCAGAAAATGAACTCAAATAAGTAGAGTGATAGAACATAAAGATAAGATTAGAAATTAATAAAATGTAAAACAGATGAATAGAGAAAAAGTTTTAAAGTCCAAAGCTGTTTGTTAGAAAACATCAACAAGACTGACAGTCTCCTAGACTGAATGATTAAGAAAAAAGGAGTGAGAACAAAACTATCAGTGCCAAGAATGAAACTGTGGGCCCCACTAAAGATCCTACAGAAATTAAAAGTGTAAGAGAATATTAGAACAACTTTACACCAATACTACTGACAGCTTAAATGAAGAAGATAAATTCCTGAAAGACATAAATTACCAAAACTGATAAAAGAAATAGAAAAATCTGAATTCTCCTATATCTATTAAAGAAATTGAAATCATAATTGAAATCTTCCCATGAAGAAAACTCCAACATTAAATTGCTTCATTGTTGAATTGTATCAGACATTTAAGAACAAAGACTAAGCCAAGATGAATACATTCCAGAAATAGATGAGTAGGAAGTACTTCCCAACACATTTCATTTTGCTAAGATTCCTCTGGTCCCAAAACCAGGAAAAGACATCACAAAAAATGAACCTCATACTAATTATTTCATGAATGTCAATGCGAATTCCTTAATAAAATATTACCAAATCAAATCCAACAATATATAAAAAGAATAATATATTTTGACCCAGTGGAGTTTATCCCAGAAATGCAAGTTTGTTTAACATAAAGAATCAGTCAGTCTTATATTCAGAAGATACAAAGAACTCTTAAAAATCAACAAATAGTAAACAATCTGATTAATAAATGGGCCAAAGACTAACAGATAGCTTAACAAAGAAGATACACAGATGGAAAATAAGCATGTGAAAAGATGCTCCACATCATAGGTCATCAGGAACA
Source organism: Leucopleurus acutus (assembly GCF_964270905.1). Taxonomy (NCBI): domain Eukaryota; kingdom Metazoa; phylum Chordata; class Mammalia; order Artiodactyla; family Delphinidae; genus Leucopleurus; species Leucopleurus acutus. The sequence goes on from NC_139146.1 coordinate 6,082,555, forward strand.
TGCAAATTAAAACAACAATGAGATACTATTACACTATTGGGATGGTCGAAATCCAGAACACTGACAACACAATGCTGGTGAGGGTGTGGAGAAACAGGAACTCTCATATGCTGCTGATGGGCATGCAAAACGGCACAGTCACTTTGGAAGACAGTTTGGTAGTTTCTTACAAACAAACATAATCTTACCGTATGATCCATCAATTGTATGCCTAGATGTTTACCCAAATAAGTTGCAAACTTATGTCCAAAACAAACCAAGAAACTTATGTCCTGCATACAAATGTTTATAGCAGTTTTACGCACAATACCAAAGCTTAGAAGCAACCAAGTATCCAAGGTGTCCTTCAATAGCTGAATGGATAAGCAAACTGTGGCATGTCCACAGAATGCACTATTATTCAGTGATAAAAACAGATGAGCTTTCAAGCCACGAAAAGACATGGAGGGACCTTTAATGCATATTGCTAAGTGGAAGAATCCAGTCTGAAAAGGCTTCATATTGCATGATTCCAGCTATATGGCATTCTGTAAAATGTAAACAGTAAAAAGGACAGCTTCCCATGGTTTGGAGTGGGTGTTGGAGTAGAGGTCAAGTTGAATGAATAGGTCAAGTTTAGGAGATTATTAAGGCAGTGAAACTATTCGGTATGATACCATAATGGTGAATACGTGATATTATGCATTTGGCAAAACCCATAAAACTATGCAATACCAAGAATAAACCATAATTTAAACCATGGATTTTAATTATGATGTAACAGTGTTGGATCATCACTTGTAACAAATGTAGCACAGCAGTGCAAGATGTACGCTACTGTGGGAAACTGGGTGGCAAGAGATGGAGCATATAGGAACTCTCTGTACTTTCTGTTCACTTTTCTGTAAACTCATTACTGCTTAAGAAATAAGGTCTATTAAAAATTTTTAAAAATCGATTTGAGTCCCCATGCCACTAAATAAAGGAAGAAAGCTAATTATTTCAATATATGCAGAAAAAAGCATTTGACAAAATTGAACATTCTTTTATGATAAATAAAACATCTTTGCAAGTTAGGAAAAGGTATATAAAAATAGATTTGCCTTCAATCTGGTCTGGGGTAGCTCCATGCTTAAGTTTGATAATGCTTGAAAATCTGGTTCTAACCCTTGGCCAAGATAAAAAAAAATTGTGGTAGCTAGTCCTTTTAATGTCCTGTTTAAAGTTCACAATTTCCCTGGAGACAACTCTATACTCTTGTCTCCATTGTTTACCAAAAATGTATTAATTAATGGTTTAGACCTTCTTTAACTGGTTTACACAGCCTGGTTTTAGGTACTTTACCAGCGGAATATGGGAAATCCCGCAGTCAACTTGTGCTTTGACTCCCCTGAAATCAAGACTTATCACATAGTTTGAAAATGAAGCATATTCTGTTTAACTGAGAAAAATCCCTAAACGCTGTGCTTGGACGTTTTCTTTATTAACACCATAAATGAGTTTACCTTATGGATGTTCTTTCAATTATCTGATTGTTTAATTGCTACAGCTGGTACTGTAAGCAGGTTATTTGTAATACAGTTGACTCTATAATGTAAGTAATTGCTAAGGCTTGGTTTAGGAAAAAGAAAGATGAGGAATGTCAGAATGGAGAATCTGCAAAGGCAGGATGGCTTCCTGACAACCTCTGCTTTGAGGTCCTCACTCAATCACTGTGACAACTGAAAGGAAGGAACATTTATCAGTGGGAGTCAGAGGTGTTAGATCCACAACAGAGGGGAATAGCTAAACGGATCTTTAAAAATTCAAAGAAGGAGGAAGCCAGCCCCTTAATATGGTACTTTGGTTGCTTTTGGTTGCTTTGGAGAAAACAAAAGTAACTGACAAAGATCTCAAGCTGCCCAGGCCCTCAAATTACGGCCCATGAATCCGTGTGTTCAGAGGACACACATGACACCAAAGAGAGGCATATTTTTAAATAACATGTGGCCATCATCCAATAATAAATCACTGAAAGGAGTATATAGATTATAGGAGATAGGAATGAAGAGACACCTAAAAGATGGGAATATTGATTCAAATAGTCAAGTCACTTTGTGTAATACTACTAGTACATTACTTTTAAGACATTATTGAAATAGATCATTGGTGATCAGGGAGCTATTTCCCTTGTATTAGATATTACCAAATGAAAAGGCATATTTGGTCTTACTCAGGATCTTCATTAATCTCAACTTTTGCATGAAATATAGCCAGACAAACTCCCAACCTGTTGAGTGAGATAAAGTAGAGATATAGCCTAAGAAAGAAATTGTCCAAATCCATCCTAAGCTATTAAATGGAATACTGTTTCTGAGGCTGCTGAAACGTGGAAGATGCAAACACATATGGATTAATTTTAGGATGATAATGAAGTATTCCTTAATTCTATTCCTTTGACCCAAGTGATGTTAGATGCTGTAAGAAAAGAGTTTCCAATTGCTTGGACTCCTTATGTGACCCTATTGTCAGAATAAAGTCACATAAGGCAGAGAGATGTGACAGATGTTGTGGAGTACATCCTTGCTGAGCTTCCACAGGATGGGGTTGAATAACGGGAAAATAGTTACAATTTAAGGAACAAGTAAACAATACAAATTAAACGGATGAAATATTCTTGGGACAATTAAACTAGGTAGAAGTGTTTAGATAATTAAAAATGAGATAAAAAAAGAGGAGATAGATGGAGTAGCCATTAAAAATTTAATGGATTGCCATAAAAAATAGGTGGTTTGGCTACTCTCAACCCCTAATACTGCACAAAGACCACAATGAGTTTACTCAATTTGCTATAGCCTTGATTAATTTTAAAAAGTGATAATAACACAAAGGAGGAATCTACAGTCCCTTCCAAACAGTGCCAATTAAAAGGTGTGAAGCAAAGGAGATGTTATAATTTGAGTGGATGGCTAGGATCTCTCAGTACAACCCCAGCAGGGGACCAAAATCCATTTGCCTTAATAAAATGGACTAGGTATTGTGAAGAAATTTTACTGGGATTTCTGGACACTGGTGAAGAAAGTACTGTCATAACTAAACCCACTAATCAAAACCTAAAGGGCAATAGAATTATGTTAAGAGGGTCTGGTGATGCAACTATAATAGACTCCAAAGTATGAGTAAGACTTAAAGAATTTAAGAACAAATGTTATCTCTGATTGCTGTCTCACCCACCAGAGTATATTATTGTAATGGGAGAGATGTTTGAATGGGAGACTATGTCCTTTTCCAAACCATTGGAAAAGGGATATCATTCAAATCTGCTGTTGAACTGTTTTCAAATCTGTTCATACTATTTTAATTTGTATGCCAAATAAGAACTTTTACAATTACCTCAAACACTCAAATGGTTAGTTAAAGCAATATCAGATACATCGGAGAGTATCAGTACATTTCAGCTTTAATTAAGGCTATATTAGATGCGAGTCTATCAGTACCCACAATTTTTTTTTTTAATAGTCCAGTATGGCTATTGGAGAAAAGGTGATGGATCCTGGTTAACTTTATTTTCTTTAACTTTTTTTAAAAATAAACTTATTTATTTTCATTTATTTATTTCTGTCTGCATTGGGTCTTCATTGCCGCTTTCTCTAGTTGTGGAGAGCGGGGGCTACTCTTTGTTGCAGTGCACATGCTTCTCATTGTGGTGGCTTCTCTTGTTGTGGAGCATGGGCTCTAGGCACATGGCCTTCTGTAATTGTGGCACACAGGCTCAGTAGTTGTGGCTCGCGGGCTCTAGAGCACAGGCTCAGTAGTTGTGGTGAAAGGGCTTAGTTGCTCCGCAGCATGTGGGATCTTCCCAGACCAGGGCTCGAACTTGTTTCCCCTGCATTGGCAGGCGGATTCTTAACCACTGCACCACCAGGGAAGTCCCCTGGTTAATTTCACACTACAAAAGATTACATGGAGTGTTGCCTTCAATAGCATCAGTTCTTCCCAATGTGTGGTTTATTCAAACTGTGTAAGAAACTAAGGCAGATCAGTATTCTGTGTTCAATTTGGCTAACACTTTCTTTTCAATAACTACTTCAAATTTTTTTAAGAAAAGAAGAAAATTGGGGTGGTGGGGAGCGAGAACCAATGCACAATCACGTGAGACAAACTCAAATATACTTTTAGAGTTTATAATATTGTGTTTACATAGGGATATTTAAATTCTCAGGCTTATTGCCAGAGCCTAGAGATGACACGTATACTTGATTAACTTGGAAGTACAGACCATCACACACAAACACACACACACACACACACACACACATAATGTTCATGATATAATGTTGATTCTCAATTGGTAGATCAACCTAAGATTGAGTTACAAATTCTGGTTAATCATATGAATTTCAGTGTGTAGCTGATTATTCTGGATGAGGTACACTGCTCATCACAAATGGGGAAATCCTTAGAATATTCAGTTAGCAAATCGAATCCAATAACATATAAAAAGAATTCTCCACCATGATCAAGTAAGATTTAACCCAGCTGTGGAAGGCAGGGTCAAGATTTGAAGATCAGTTAATAAAATCATCACATAAATAGGCTAAAAAAAAGCAAAATCACATGATCATATCAATAGATGCAGGAAACATTTGACAAAATCCAACACTCGTTCATGAAAAAAAACTTTCAGTAACCTAAGAATATAAGGAAATTATCTCAACTTCATAGAGAATATATATGAAAAAATCTACAGCTAATAATGTACTTACTGGTGGGGAACCTGAAACTCACCTACTAAGATCAGGTATAATTCAAGGATGTTCCCACATTCCACTACTTTTAAACATCATACTAGAAGCCTTTGTTAATATAATAAGCCAATAAAAGGAAATAAAAGTTAGATTGGGAAGGAAGAAATGAAACTGTCTTTGATTGCATATGACGTGATCGCCTATGTAGAAAATCCAAAATAAATTCAACAAAAAACTTCCTGGAACTAATGAGCAATTCTAGCGAGGTGGCGGCATACAAGATTAATATAAAAAAGCCAATCACTTTCCTATTTATTAGCAAGGAACAAGTGGGATTGGAAATTTAAAATACAATGCACCCGCCAAAATTGAATTCTTAGGTATAAATCAAGACCTATATGAGCAAAACTACAAAACTCTGATGAACAAAAAGAAAAACTGAATAAATGGAGACATTTGACCTACATAGATATTGTCAACTGATCTTTGACAAAAGAGCAAAGGCAGCACATTAGAAAAAAGATAGTTTCTTCAACAAATAGTGCTGGAATAGGTAGATATTCACATGTAAAAATAAACACGTAAGTAAATCTGCATACAGACCTTACACTCTTCACAAAACTTAAGTCAAAATGGATCACAGACCTAAATCTAAGATGCAAAACTATGAAACTATGTAAGATAACAGAGAAGAAAACCTAAATGACCTTTGGCATGGTAATGACTTTTTAGATAAAATGCCAAAGGCACAATTCATGAAACAAAAAAGGATGAGTTAGACTTCATTAAAGTTAAAAACTTCTGCTCTGTGAAAGACATGTCAAAAGAATAGAAGATGAGGTATAGACTGAGAGAAAATGTTTGCAAAAAATTATATCTGATAAAGGGCATTTATTGAAAATACACAAAGAACTCAAAACTCAGTGATAAGAAATCAAATAATCCTAACAAAAATGGGCCAAAGACCTTAACAGACACCTCAACAAAGAAGATACGCAGATGGAAAATAAACATATGAAAAGATGCTCCAAATCATATCAAAGAAATGCAAATTAAAACAATAATGAGCTACTACTATACATCTATTAGAATGGCCAATATCTGGCACAATGACAGTCCCAAACGCTGGTGAGAATGTGGAAATACAGGAACTCTCCTTCATTGCTGGTAGAAATGGAAAATGACGCAGCCACTTGGGAAGAGTTTGGCAGTTCCTACAAAACTAAGCACCTAATCTTACCACAAGATCCAGCAATTGCAATCCTTGCTATTTACCCAAAGGAGTCCAAATCTCCTGTCCACACAAAGATCTGCACATGGATGTTTATAGCAGCTTTATTCATAATTGTCAAAACTTGGAAGCCAACAAGATTTCCTTCAGTAGGTGACTGGATTAGTAAACTGTAGTATACAAAGACAATGGAATATTATTCAGCACTAAAAAGGAGTGAGCTATTAAGCCATGAAAAGGTATACAGGAAATTTAAGTGCATATTACTGAGTGAAAGAAGCCAATCTGAAAAGGCTGCATACTGTATGATTCCAGCTCTGACATTTTAGAAAAGGCAAAACTATAGAGACAATCGAGGGATCACTGGTTGCTAGCAACTGGGGGTAGAGGGGAGGGATGAAGAGGTGGAACACAGAGGTTTTTTATTTAGGACAGTGAAAATACCCTGTAGGATATCATAATGATGGAGACATGTCATTATAGAGGTGTCCAAACCCATGGAATGTACAACACTAAGAGTGAACCATAATGTAGACTACAGGCTTTGGGTGATAATGATGTGTCAATGTAGGTTCATCAATTGTAACAAATATACAACTCTGGTGGAGGATGTGGATAATAAGGGAGGCTGTGCATGTGTAGGGGCAGGGGGTAGAGGGGAAATCTCTGTACCTTCCCTTCAATTTTTCTGTGAACCTTTAACTGCTCTTAAAAAAAGAAAGTCTTAATAAAAAATAAAAGCAAGTCACAAGTCCCATCCACAATCAAGGGGTGAGAATTAGTGGGAGGTGGGCAACATAGCCCACCTTAGAGTCTGTCAACCACTATAAGTTTCTTTCTCCCCTGTATTATACTAATTTTACTTAGTTTATTTTTCAAATAATACTTCTCTGAATTGCCTGCATCCTTTTTTTTTTTTTTTGTAGCAAATAACTGTCAAAATAGTGTATAGGTGTGAAGGACATTTAGCAGGTAAATGTCTATTCCATTTTCTTTTTTTTTCTTTTTTTTTTTGCAGTACCGTTTTCTTTCTAAAGAAACTTATAGTAGTGGTAAACTGAGTATAGTCAAATGTAAAATTGACCAACTGACTTGCAGCTCTGCCCTTATGAAGCTCAGAGTCTGCTAAGTCCTGATATCAATCTAATGTGATAACATCAAGCTAGATAATCTCAAAAACACACTTGAACATGAAATATTTAGGAATTCAATGTACTAGCAAGAGCAGATTTTTAGATTAAGAAATTAGTGTTCAGTACTCCAAAAATGCCCACTTTGTATCCATGGACTTATTTTGGTAGATCATCAGCTGTTTGCCAATTAGGCCGTTTGTACCCATAAACTCATTATATAGACTGAGTCTGAAATTCTAGCATTTTTAAAAATTCATAAGCACATTGGATAGTATCTAAAAAGTTAAACCTTTCTTTCTCAGGGAAAATTATTTTAAAGCACAGAAGAGGTTGATCTTGTGAAATTTAATTTGCATTCTATGTAAATTAGTTTTAGTAAAGAAATTGAAAAGTCCTGTTTAACTTGACTCTTTTCTGGTGATTAAAAAAATATTCTGAAACAATGTTATTCCAAAAAAATTGATTGTTTTCCACAGTTTGAATTTTTGCCACAGCCTACATAGAATACTGGTCAATTTAGATGCTGTTAGTTCATTCTTTTCTAGACTTATGGACTCAAAAATTCTCCGACATTTTAGAGAAATAGCATGCAACTTTCTATTTTATTATAATCTTGTAATCTCTATTCTCATCCTCACTGCATTTCCAAATTAGAGAAGGAAATTTTATTTTTCCTACACTTTACAGATATTTCTAGAACAACATTTCCATGCAGCAGGCCAACATTTTAGCACTTTTTTATGGCGCACAACAATGAAAGCCTTCTTGTAGAAACACATCTAGGAGGACACTTGTGATTACGTTTAATGAGCCTAATTGGCTAATCCAGAATAATCTCACCATCACAAGATTAATAATCACAACTACAAAATTCCTTTGCCATACAGGGTAACATTCACAGACTCCAGGGATTAGGATGGGGGTATCTTTGGGGAACATTACTAAACACCACATTTATCCATGACTTACATTACAAAAGCCTCAATATCACAGGTGAGAAAATCACACCCCTATTTAGCAGTATTTTTTACATGTGTAAGACATTAAGCAGGTAAGATGTTTTCATTGTCCCCGATATGAAATTTATAAATGGAATGGAACTTGCCAAAATTTATGTTTTCACAGTCTGCCAAATATGGAGAGAGGTAAACAAAGTCTAGTTTGTATTTTGAAAAGATATTAGCAATATTTTGATTTACGCTTTCTGTGGTTTCACTAAAATCTTCACAGAAACAAGGATTTCATTCGAAACTACAGTTTTTTGAAATGAAAGTATCTAAGAGTTAGAGAGAACATCTTTGGATGCTTATTCAACACATCACTTTATATATCCTAGAAAGCATGATAGTTGGTAAGGTCTGACAGAATGAGCTCTATACTGTATTGATTTCCTATGGCTACCATAACAAATAACAGTAAACTGAGTGGCTTAATAGTATAGAAATTTATTCTCTCACTGTTCTGGAGGTTAGAAGTTCAAAACCAAGGCACTGACAGCACCATGCTGCCTTTGCAGGCTCTAGGAAATAATCCTTCCTTGCCTCTTCCTAGCTCTGCTGTTTGTCGACAATCCCTGGTTTTCCTTGATATATAAACGCATCATTCTAATCTCTGCCTGTCATCACATGGCATTCTTATAAGGACACCAGTCATTTGATTCAGGACCTACTCTAATCCAATACACTCAATTTTAACTTGATTAAATTAACCTGATTACATCGGCAAAGGCTACTTCTGAAGAGGTTCATATTTTGAGGTTTTGGAAAGATATGAATTTTCAGGGACACTATTCATCCAAGTGTAATACTATAAGACACCAACATATCTGTTATCAAAATTTCTTCTTTTGCTTGCCCATAGGACATTATAGTTACAATCTTTGACTCAGGAAATACAACTCTATCCTGTTTAAGGAAGCAATGAAAAGAGCACAATGATAACGCATGTTCACTCATGTGGTATGTCCAGCTAATTCAGTGCTCGCTATTTTGGACTGAGCATTTGGGGAAACAATAAACGTTTCCATTGCTTTAGAAGAACTTGCCCATATCATCCGAGACTTGTGAGATTCAGTCTCCTTTATGTGATTTTATACCTCCTTCTCCACTCTGCCCAATTTTGAATTCTTTTTGCACATCTTACAGTATGCTCTGTTTTGGTCCTAATGCCATTGTATGTGTCCTTCCATTGCCAATAAAATAACCCAGTTGTTAACTTTCTTTGTCAGTGATATCTGAGTCTTGCTGGCATTGGTATTGTAATCATCCACATATTCATTATCTGAACTCTCAGAAAACACTGTCACAACATTCACAATATTATAAATAAAACTAGTAGTATTGCAATAAAAGGCACAATTACTCCACAAGCAATCATATCACACTTAAATCACATCATTTCGAATGATTCAACAATGGATTATTTATTATTGTGAGTTGTAAATCATGGTTAGCAATATCAACAGTCAGGTAAAAGCAGTGACTGTGATTATGGAAGTTATATAATCCCATACCCATTTGACACCAAAAACAGTGTTTCTTTCAGCCCCTATATTTGGCCCATCATATGGGTTTTATACTTTTCCTCAGCCTTCTACAGTGACTACTGAAACCTTTTATAGCTTAGGGTGGGTTTTCCTGGCATTCAAGACTTTCAGTGCTAAACTTATACAGTCCAGACAAATCAGGACAGTTGATCACCCTTCTTAGGACCTAAATGTTTGAATGATATTAAAAGTGTCAGTAACTCAACATCATGCTGACTGCTAAGATTTTGGACTAGAAAATTAATTATGTATTCTTATCATATATACCCTTTGAAAGACAATTAGTGGATTATTTTTTGGCTTTAGTTGAAACTACTTCTATTACCAGAAGAACAGAAAATTATTTGAGATAATACCCATCATGTCATGGTTTATGTCACAATAGCATTTCAATAGAAAAGGAAATACAAAGAAGGGTTACCTTGTCAAATGGATATGGTATGTTTAGGACATTGTTACAGGGGTTATACTTGGGAATAGATATTGCATTTATAAACAGGTAACTGGCATGACTTTGAATCCTACTTAGATACCCTTGAGGAGTTAACTAACCCCAAAGCTAAATAGTTCTCTTCCTATGATCAGTATCTGAGGATGCCAAACTAGCACATGATCTAAAGACGGTAGCTCAAGAGTGGAATAGCAACCGTTAATTTGGAAAACAGCTATATTGCCCCTGTTTAAGGGCTGTATTTTGACCAAAGAAGGAAGAGGTAAATATGCTTAATGGGCAGAAGAATTAGATAATAACAATAATTATATGGCCTCCAGAATAATTAGATAACAACAATAATTACCTGGTATATATTTTTTAGCAACACAGGTGATAGACAATGGATTAACAGTATAGTTTAAGATGGGTTTTAGATAACTGGAAAATTAAATTTCAATTTGGGGTGCTATGTTATAAAAATTTTTGTGGGTTTAAAAAGGAAAAATCAAAGGGGCATGCTGATAATCTGAAAAGAATCTTTTTCCAACTTCAGAAGTATTCTGGAACTCGTGAGTGGATGCCTGTATTCATCCTTTCAAAGAAGTCTCTCCTGTACATGAGATGAGTGGTGTGGATGCATTTAATCATTGAAACAATTGGTGGATAGAAAAGCATCCCACTAACCTAAGGCACTTAAAAGCTTGAAATGTGGGGGCTTCCCTGGTGGCGCAGTGGTTGAGAGTCCGCCTGCCGATGCAGGGGATGCGGGTTCACGCCCCGGTCCGGGAGGATACCACATGCCGCGGAACGGCTGGGCCCGTGAGCCATGGCCGCTGAGCCTGCGCGTCCGGAGCCTGTGCTCCGCAACGGGAGAGGCCACAGCAGTGAGAGGCCCGCGTACCACAAAAAAAAAAAAAGCTTGAAATGTGGTAAAGATTATTCTGTTTTTCAACAGAAACGTAAGAGACAGAAGAAGGACAGCCATGGGTCACCCACTAAGAATGTCTTAGTGTGGCTGCTATAATGAAATACTATAGACTGGGGCGCTTAAACAACAGACATCTATTCTCCACAGTTCTGGAGTCTGGGAAGTCCTAGATCAAGGTGCTGGTAGATTACGGTCTTGGCTACAGACAACTGCCCTCTTCCCACATTCTAGCAAGGCAAAAAGCAGAAGCTCTGGTGTCTCTTCCCTTTCTTATAAGGGGACTAATCCCATCATGAGATTTCCATCTTTATGACCTCATCCAAACCTAACTACTTCCCAAGGGCCCACCTCCTAATACCATCACATTGGGGGTTAGGGTTTCAACATATTCATTTTTGTGGGGGAAACAAACATTCGTTCCACAGCAGAGAAGTTAAGAGTTGGCCCGGAGCTGTCCTATTGCCCATGGCTCCAGGTGATACTAGCAGGTATCACCAGTATTTTGCCAGGGGTATATAATTTATTCCAGATTTGTATTGGCATACCCAGTAACTGAAGCCAGTGTTTTACACACTACCATAGGTAGTGCCTGACAGAATTCATAGCATACCCTTTTCTTATGCTCTCCTGAGGAGGGGTAATCATAACCAGTTCAATCTGTCTATGCCAAACAGACCTAAAATCAGTTATCACATACTCTTCTGTCAGCCACATAGCACTAGTTATTGCAGCTATCCTCATCCAGACTCCTTGAAGTCACATAGGAGTCACCATTCTAATAATCGCCCATGGCCTCCCATCATCTATATTATTCTGCCTCGCAAACTCAAACTACGAGCGAGTCCATAGCTGAACTATAATTTTAGCCCGAGGCCTACAAACCCTCCTCCCACTACTAGCCACTTGGTGACTACTGGCAAGCCTGACAAACTTAGCCTTACCCCCAACTATCAATCTAATCGGGGAACTATTCGTAGCTATAACAACCTTCTCATGATCAAATCTCACCATTATCTTAATAGGAACTAACATTGTAATTACAGCCCTATATTCTATATACATATTAATTATGACACAACACAGTAAATACACACACCATATTAATAATATTACACCCTCCTTCACACGAGAAAAGGCCCTTATAGCCCTCCACATTCTACCCCTCCTATTCCTGTCGCTAAACCCCAAAATCATCCTGGGCCCCCTGTAATGTAAATATAGTTTAAAAAAACCCCACTAGATTGTCAACCTAGTAACAGAAGACTGAGACTTCTTATTTACTGAGAAAGTATTGCAAGAACTGCTAATTCATGCCCCCATGCCTAACAGTATGGCTTTTTCAAGCTTTTAAAGGATAATCATTATCCATTGGTCTTAGGATCCAAAAAATTGGTGCAACTCCAAATAAAAGTAATAATCTATTTCCCTCTTTTGCCCTGGTCACACTACTGATACTAATCATCCCGATTATAATAACGCAAATTTCTACAAAAGTGATAAATATCCATCATATGTAAAAAGTACTGTCTCACGTGCTTTTATTAGCCGCCTAGTTCCAACAATAATATTCCTCCACACAGGTCAAGAAATAATCATTTCAAACTGACATTGAGTCACTGTTCAAACTCTTAAATCCACACTTAGCTTCGAAATAGATTTCTCAATAACATTCGTACCAGTAGCATTATCTGTTACGTGGTCCATCATGGAGTTCTCAAGATGGTACCTACACTTAGGTTCTTACATTAATCGGTTCTTCAAGTACCTACTCCTTTTCCTCATCACCATGCTAATCCTTGTTATGGTCAATAACCTCTTCCAAATTTTCATTGGATGGGAGGGGGTTGGAATGATGTCCTTCCTACTCATTGGGTAAAGGTATGGAGAGGCAGATGCAAACAGAGCTGCTCTTCAAGCAATCTTACATAACCACATTGGAGATATCAGACTCATGATATCAATAGCATGATTCCTGTTTAACTCAAAACACATGAGACCTGCAACCAATTTCTAAACTCGACCAAAGTCCCTCAGACCTCCCCCTTATAGGACTCATACTAGCCGCAGCCAGAAAATCAGCCCAATTTGGACTTCACCCCTGGCTCCCCTCAGCAATGGAGGGCCCCACCCCTGTATCAGCCCTGCTCCACTCAAGCACAATAGCTGTGGCAGGAGTCTTCCTACTTATCCGATTTTACCCCTCAACAGAAAACAACAAACGTATTCAAACAACAGCGCTGTGCTTAGGAGCCCTCACCGCCCTAGTCGCAGCTACATGCGCTCTCACCCAAAATGATTTTTAAAAAATGATCACTTTCTCCACTTCAGGCCAATTAGGCATCAGCAAACCCTATCCAGCATTCTTGCACATCTGCACACACGCTTTTTTTAAAGCCATGCTATTCATATGCTCTGGATCCATTGTCCACAGCTTGAACAACAAACAAGATACTCGAAAAACAGGAGGGCTATTCGAGGCTTTACCCTTCACCACAACAGCCCTTATTATCGGGTGTCTGGCATTGACAGGAATGCCTTTCCTCACCGGTTTCTATTCTAAAGACTTGATCATTGAAGCCGCCGACGCGTCTTATACCAACGCCTGAGCCCTGTTAATAACTCTAATTGCCACCTCCCTCACAGCTGCCTATAGCACCCGCATCATCTTCTGTGCTCTATTAGGCCAACCCCGCTTCTCTCCCCGAACCCCCAGCAACGAAAATGACCCCCTCTTAATTAACTCCATCAAACGCCTACTAATTGGAAGTGTCTGCTGGATTCATTATCTCCAACAACATCCCCCCAACCACAGTGCCCCTAATAACCATACCCTTACATCTAGAACTAACTGCTAACTGCCCTTGCAGTAACCATCCTAGGCTTCCTACTAACACTCAAAATTAACCTTAACACACAAAACTTAAAATTCATCTACCCCTCAAATTCCCTTAAATTCTCTAGTCTCTTAGGATATTTCCCCACCATCATGTACCGTCTGCCTCCTTACCTAAACCTATAAATAAACCAAAAATCAGCATCCTCCCTTTTAGACTTAATCTGACTAGAAAACATTCTACCAGAAACCACATCCCTTATTCAACTAAAATGATCCACGCTACTCGCAAGCCAAAAAGGCCTTATCAAACTATACTTCCTGTCATTCCTCATTACTCTCACCCTTAGCATGCTTTTATTTAATTACCACGAGTAATCTCCATAATAACCACACCACCAATAAACTGCGACCAGCCAGTAACAATCACCAACCAACTACCATAACTATACAATGCCACAATCCCTATAGCCTCCTCACCAAAAAAGCCAGAGTCACCAGTATCATAAATAACTCAGTCTCCCAACCCGCTGAACTTAAACACAACTTCCACCTCCTCATCCTTTAAAATATAAAATACCATCAAAAACTCTATTATCAACCCTGAAAGAAATGCCCCCAAAACAGTCTTATTGGAAACCCAAACCTCAGTGTACGGCTCAGTTGCCATAGCCGTCGTATAATCAAACACAGCTAATATCCCTCCTAAAAAAATCAAAACCACTATCAAACCTAAAAATGAACCACCAAAGCTCAACACGATCCGGCACCCAACACCACCACTCACAATCAACCCAAAGTCCCCATAAACAGGCGAAGGTTTTGAAGAACCCCCAAAGAACTGATCACAAAAATAACACTTAAAATAAATACAATATATGTCATCATCATTCTCACACAGGTCCCAACCATGATCAATGACATGAAAAATCATCGTTGTCATTCAACTGTAAGAATTTCAATGACCAACATCCGAAAAACTCACCCACTAACAAAAATCATCAACAGTACATTTATTGACCTCCCAACCCCATCAAACATCTCATCATGATGGAACTTTGGCTCTCTGCTAGGCATTTGCCTGATCCTACAAATCCTAACAGGCCTAATACTAGCAGTACATTACACACCAGACACCAACAACCGCCTTCTCATCAGCAGCACACATCTGTCAAGACACTGACTATGGGTGAATCATTCGATACATGCATGCAAATGGAGCTTCCATATTCTTTATCTGCCTTTACATTCACATAGGACGTGGCCTATATTATGGGTCCTATACCTTTCAAGAAATATGAAACATTGGAATTATTCTACTGCTTACAGTCATAGCTACTGCATTCATAGGCTATGTACTACCATGAGGGCAAACATCATTCCAAGGGACAACAGTCATTACCAACCTGCTCTCAGCAATCCCATACATCGGAACCACCCTTGTCGAATGGATCTGAGGCGGCTTTTCCGTAAGCAAAGCATCACTCACACCATTCTTTGCTTTTCATTTTATTCTCCCCTTCATCATTACAGCACTTGCAACTGTCCACCTACTATTCCTCCATGAAACAGGACCCAGCAACCCCACAGGAATCCCATCTGACACAGACAAAATTCCATTCCACCCCTATTCCACAATCAAAGACATCCTGGGCACCCTACTACTAATCCTAGCCTCACTAATACTAGTCCTGTTTTCACCCAACTTGCTAGGAGACCCTGACAACTATACCCCAGCAAATCCACTCAATACACCACCACACATTAAAACAGAGTGATACTTTCTATTCACATACGCAATTCTACGAACAATCCCTAACAAACAAGGGGTCTTAGCCCTATTACTCTGAATACTAATTCTAGCATTTATCCCAATACTCCACACATTCAAACAGAGAAGCGTAATATTCCGACCTCTTAGCCAGTTTTTAGTTTGAGTGCTAGTGGCAGATCTACTAACACTAACATGGATTGGAGGGCAACCTGTAGAACACCCCTTCATCATTATCGGACAACTCACATCTATTTTATACTTTCTTTTAATTCTAGTGCTAATGCCAGTAACTAGCACCATTGAAAATAATTTCCTGAAATGAAGAATCTTTGTAGTATATCACATTACCCTGGTCTTGTAAACCAGAAGAGGAGAACAACACACCTCCCTAAGACTCAAGGAAGAAGCCCTAAGCTTTGCCGCCAGTGCCCAAAGCTGAAATTCTACTTAAACTATTCCCTGAAAATAAGACATTTACAAAATTATTAAGAACTGTGTCAGTATCAAAACAGTCTATTTTATCACAAACTATTATGTACATCGTACATACTTGTACTACCACATTAATAAGTACATATACCTCATCCATGCATATTACATTATACGTATAATCGTGCATTACATTATCTACCCCATGCTTACAAGCATGTACATCTTATTAGTAGTATTACATAGTACATACAGATTATTAATCGTACATAGCACATTAAGTCAAATCAATTCCAGTCAACATGCATATCCTGTCCATTAGATCACGAGCTTAATCACCAGACCACGTGAAACCATCAACCTGCTCGGCAGGTGTCCCTCTTCTCACTCCGGGCCCATAACTTGTAGGGGATTCTACTGATGAACTTTATCAGACATCTGGTTCTTACTTCAGGGCCATCTCACCTAAAATCGCCCACTCTTTCCCCTTAAAGAAGACATCTCGATGGACTAATAACCAATCAGCCCATGCTCACACATAACGGTGATTTCATGCATTTGGTATTTTTTAATTTTTAGGGGGGATGTTTGGACTCACCTATGACCTTAAAAGGTCTTAACACAGTCAAGCAAGTTGTAGCTTGACTTCAACTGAAAGTTACCAGCAGCAACAATCCATGGTGTGCAATTCAGTGAGTGGTTATAGGACATAACAATATTATATGTGTACGTATGTACAATAGACATAGTATTCCACTCTCCCTGCCTCGTCTAAAACAAACACCCATCAAAACAGATTAGCCTCAAAACACCCCCATTATACCAATTAACTACTTAAATATTCACCACCCATATAGACAGACGTTCTCCTAGATTCAACAGCCATAGGTCTAGAGTCAAAAATATAATTTCAAGTTGGATTTCCTGCTTATATATCACCTGATCAACGCATCTGCTTTTATTAAAGATGCACTACAACAATGGGCTAAGAAGCATCATATATACTGAATTTATCCTATATGCTATCATTTACCAAAGTAGTGTACTGATTGAAAATTGCAATGGGCAACTGAAACAACCCTTTACTAAATTAGTGGAGTGGAGGAGCAATGAGGGACTGAAAGAAAAGCTTGCATGATTTAATATACGTTAAAACTTAATTTCTATGGAAATAAGATGATCATCGTTGGATAGGCTATTGAGATATTGTGGGAAAGATATGGAAGAGGAGGTGGGGGATGACCCAGGAACTTACGTAAACTTCTTTCTTACCACTAAATTTTTATTTTTCTCTGCCTTGTCATATAGTATGAAATCTGAACTACATATAAAATTCCAAAGGGATCAACTGCTGAACATCATGAAAATACCTCTAAATAAGATATAATAAAAATAGAGATTCCATGTACTATAACAAAAATAATATATAATACATAATAAGCCATAAATATAAACTAAAGATGGTCAGGTTTTTTAAAAGGGCAAAGCCTTAATTATCAAAAGATCTGAAAATAGACATACATCATACTCTTGGATATAAACACTAAATATTTAAAAATATATATCTATTTCCTGAGTTAAACATATAAGTTTAAACAACACCAAGATGACAATCTTTAAGAGGACATTTTTAAAACTTGACAGAATGTTTACAAAACATAATGGAAATAAAAAGACAATGTTGTAGGACATTTGGAAGAAAATATGGGACAGCTGGACTCTTTTCCTTTCAGAAACTATGTTTAAAATTAAACTCTTTCAAATCAAATATTTAAAAATTTCTCTTTTGTAGAGGCAAACAGAGAAATAAATTAGCAGAATAGAGAACTCGGAATGCAATCCATTAAATATAAAGTCTAATATCTCATGATTATACAAAAGTTTAATATAAGTTAGTGTAGAATGTTATTTAATAAAGAGTTGTATTTTAATACAGTCAGTGATTTAGGGGCAAATATTGAGTTCTATCCATCTTATGCCAGTTGTTCTCAACTGTTCTTCAGTGACAACTCAGGCACTTGTAAAAACATACTTCCCAAGATCTCAAGACCAGAGATTGCTTTAATCTGTATAAACAAACCACATGCGTCTGATAGCATATAGTTTTGATCTCTGCATTGACAAATACTGTCTTATATCATACTCCTAACTAAATCTCATGAATAAGAGGAGAAATATAAAATATAATTTAATGGGACAAATAATAGAACCAACAAAAATTCTCAACCTTGAAACAGCAGAAAATTTATGATGGAAAATATTGGCAGACTATAACATATAAAAACTAAAACTTAGAGTGAATATAATAAAACTCAAAAAGCACAATAGAAGAGGAAAACACTTCTTCTATCAATGGGTTAATAGGTGTTCATATATCTATTTTGTTACTATAATTTATAGGAAAGTTATCAAACTATAATACTTCAACAGTTAAGTGGGAAAAAACTAACAATTGAGCTAATTAGACAAAATTCAAATAAAAAATGTTTATTTTCCATGATAAAGGATTGCAAATTAAAGGAATTTTGAGTCTATTTTATACTTATAAAATTAAAAAATTAAAGTTATCAAAGAAAACATGATGTATTAAATGATGTTACAGAAACTTGGTAAAATATTTATAACCTTAAGATCATTTTGAACATTTTAAAGAAAATATGTAATAAAATTATAGATAATTTAATCTATAAATACAACAATGATACCTAAAGCACAGCAACAAAATAAAAAATATAGTGGGACTATATCAATTAAAAAGCTTCTGCAGAACAAAAAACAATCAACAAAATAAAAAGACAACATGTGGAATGGGGAAAATATATCTGCAAATCATGTATCTGATAGGGTTAATATCCAAATATCTATAAAGAACTCAAACAACTCAATGGAAAAAATAATCCAGTTAAAAAATGGGCAAAGAACTGACTAGACTTTTCTTCCAAGATATACAAATGGCCAACCGGTGCATGAAAAGGTGCTCAACATCACTAATCATCAGCGAAATGTAAATCAAAACCACACTGAGACATCACCTCACACCTGTTAGAATGATTATCATCAAAAACACAAGAAACAACAAATGCTGGTGAGGATGTGGAAAAGAGGATCCTTGGGCACTGTTGGTGGGATTGTAATTTGATTTAGCCACTCTGCAAAACAGTATGATTGCTGCTCAAAAAATTAAAAAAAAAACTACCATACAATCCAGCAATTTCATTTCTGGGTATTTTTCCAAAGAAAATGAAAACTCTGACTCGAAAAGATATAGGCACCCATGTGTTCACTGCAGCATTATTTATAACAGCCAAGACATGGAAATAACTTAAGTATCTATCAATGAATAAATGGATAAAGAAGTTGTGGTATATATAAACAATGAAATATTATTTAGCCATATAAAAGAAGGAAATCCTGCCATTTGTGACAATGTGGATGGACCTTGAAGACATAATGTTAAGTGAAATAAGTCAGGCAGAGAAAGACAAATGCTGTATGATCTCACTTATCTTTAGAATCTAAGAAGCAAACTAACTAATAGAAAAAGAAGTCAGATTTGTATTTACTGGAGGTGGGGATGGAGGAAGGAGGAATTGGATAGAGGTGGTCAAAAGGCACAAACTTCCAGTGATAAGCTAAATAAGTACTCAGGGTGCAATGTACAACATAATGTCTATAATTGACACTGCTGTGTGGTACATTTAAAATCTGTTAAAAGAGTAAAACCTAAAAGTTCTCATCACACGGAAAGAAAAACATTTTTTTCTTTGTGTTTATATGAAATGATGGATGTTAACTTATTGTGGTAATCATTTAATAACTTATATACGTAAGTCAACTCGTTATGCTGTACATCTTAAACATACAGCTATGTCAAATATATCTCAATAAAACTGGAAAAAAATAAAAACTCAGTGGAAAAATATAACATAAAATTGTATATGATATGTTGTCTCAATAGCATAATATGTACATGATAAAGATAACATACAAATGTTAACATAGGCTCACTAAAGTGGTGGGATTATAAAGTTCTAATTTAACTTTTTAATATTATCTTTTCAATAAAAACAAATTTAAAACAGTTATTGTGTAGTAAATTCCCCCTTAATTATGAATTCATGGCATTTCAGATATGTCCTATGCAACTTTATTACATTTGAGTACTTAATTAATAGAAAGTGTAATTATTCACTCATTTCACAATTATATATTGACTATCTACTACCTGGCAAGTACTATTCTAGGCAAGGGGGGTACAGGTCTGAGGAAAACTGGAAAAACAAAACAATCCAAAAAAAAAAAAAAAACACTTGCCCTCATAGTTAATATTCTAGTGGAGAAAATGATAATAAATACCATGAACATTTATAAGGTATTAAAAAGTTGTGCTGTGGGAAAAATAAGAGCAAGGAAAGAGAGATGAAAAAAGTGGATTTTGTGGGAGAGATAGCAATTTTAAATAGAGAGGTCAGAGTAGGACTCAATGAGAAGGAGTTTAAAAAAAGTTGTAAAAAAGATAATGCAGCAAGCATGTGGAAGAACATTCTAAGCACAGAGAGCAAGTGATTCAAAGACTGAGCAGGAGAATGACGGATTAAATAAATACTAGGAAATCCACTGCACTTAAAGGGCATGAGCAGGGGAATATATAAGAGAATGAAGGTAGTAGGAGATGAGAGTGGGGGGACAAAAATTATTAGTATTCTAACATCTTTTTCTACATACTCCTAAATGAAATAAATTTTAAGGATGGGTATAGGGAAGGCATCTTTAACTTCTCTAAAGCAAGAGCTTGATAAATACTTATTTAAGAGAGTGGTCCGATTGTTATAGTTTATAATGTTTGGGAAAATAATGACAATATACATCTAAGATGTATTATGGGTGACAATTATGCTTCATATATGTTTGAGTTTGTAAATGCTATGTTAAGAGTTATGCAGAGTCTCATTCTAACTCTGTACTTAGGTGATTATTTTCCTTTGATAACAGTGTATTTTGCATATGTATACATTCAGATACCCACTAGCGATCCCAGACCCAATGCAAAAGGAAAATGTGTGCTATAATTAATACTGATCTAAAAAAATATAGAGTTGTTCCAAAATGTCATTGCAACAGATACTAGACAAAGGATGCACACATCCTAAACAGAAGAGTCGTTTACAAAACAAAAATGTCATTGAGGACTAGAGAGACTAAAAAACCAACTCCATTGAGAACAGAACAGGTCATAGCATGAGCACAAGGGAATTATGTATGTGTGGCATTTTCCACAGGCATTTTAATACACTAAGCAGAAATCCATCATATATACATCTTACTGTCTTACATTCTCTAGGAGAAAATAATGGATGCCTTAAATATTCTATTTCTTTGCAATACATATCAATATAAAGTTTGCAGCATAGAGATAGTTGTAGTGAGTACCTGATATAAAACACTCAATTTAGTTATTTCATTTTATTCTGTAATTATAGTCAATGTTACCAGTAAAGTAAAACATACTTATTTATACTTTGAAACATAAAGGTAATGTTACTCAGTGTAGCTCCTTATAATTGATGTTATTAAATTCAAATAACTTGGGAGAATATTTGCACAGATAAATGTGTCAAGTATTTTTTAAAATTTACATTGGCATCCCACCTAAAGTGTTTCCTATATTTGGGAGGGGATTCTGAAAAACAACAGTACCCTAATCAAAGTAAGATATAAAGCAATTTAACAGAAGTAAACTGTGACATCAAAACATAAATCATGGAGAGGAGTGAAAATGTAGAGCTTTAGAATGCATTCAAACTTAAGTTTCTATCTATTTAAATAGGTTGTTATAAATATAAGTTGTTTTATGTAAGCCTCACTGTAAACACAAAGCAAGAACCTTATAGGAGATACACAAAAGATAAAGAGAAAGGAATATAAGCATACCACTACAGAAAGTCATCAACTCACAAAGGAAGAGAGCAAGAGAAGAAAACTGAGGAAATGAAAAACAGCCAGAAAACAATGAACAAAATAGCAATAAGGACATACCTATCAATAATGACTTCAAAAGTAAATGGGATAAATTCTCTAATCAAAAGACAGAGTGGCTAAATGGATAAAAAAACATGACCTATGTATGTGCTGTCAACAAGACACCCACTTCAGATATAAGCACATGATCAAACTGAAAGTAAAGGAATGGAAAAGCATCTTCCCAGGAAATGGAAACCAAAAGAAAGCTGAGATACCTATGCTTACACCAGACAAAATGGACTTTAAAATAAAGACTCTAATGAGAGAAAAAGATCATTATATAATGGCAAAGGGGTCAATCTAACAAGAGGATGTAAACTTGTAAATATATATGCACCCAACAAGGGAGCACCTAAACACACAAAGTGAATATTAACACCTAGAGAAATAGATAGCAGTACAATGATGGTAGGAGACTTTAATACACCCCTTTTATCAATGGCTAGGTTATCCAGACAGAACATCAGTAAGAAACCATTAGCCTTATATGATACTTTACCCCAAAAGGACTTAAAGACATATGCAGAACATTCCATCCAAAAGCAACAGGCTCTACATTCTTCTCAAGTACACAGTGAATGTTCTCCAGGATAGATAATACGTTAGGCCACAAAACAAGTCTTAAAATAATTTAAGAAGACTGAAATTATATCAACCATCTTTTCTGACCACAGTGGTATGAAACTAGAAATCAATTACAAGAAGAAAACTGGAAAATTCACAAATATGTGGAGATAAAACAACATGCTACTGAACAAATAATGGGCCAAACAAAGCATTGAAAGAGAAATCAAAATATACCTTGAGACAAATGAAAATGTAAACACCACATACCAAAACTTGTGGGATGCTGCAAAAGCAATTCTATGAGGAAAGTTCATAGCAATAAATGCTCACATCAAGAAACAAGAAAGATCCCAAATAAACAACCTAACTTTACACCTCCAGGAACTAGAAAAATAAAGACAAATAAAATCCAACTTCAGTAAAAAGAAAGAAATAACAAAGATCCAAGCAGAAATAAATGCAAGAGACCAAAAAGACAATATAAAAAAATCAATGAAAATAAGAACTGGTTTTTTGAAAAGATAAACAGAAGTGACATATGTTAGCTAGACTTACCAAGATTAAAAGAAACAGAACTGAAATAAAATAACAAATGAAAGAGGAGATAATAAAACTGATACCAGAGAAATACAAAGGATCATAAGAGACCACTATGAACAATTATATGTCAACAAATGGACAACCTACAATAAATGGATGAATTCCCAGAAACATATAACCTACAGGAAATATACAACCTACGAAGACTGAATCATGAAAATAGAAAATTGGAACAGAACGATTACTAGTAAGGAGATTGAATTAGTAATCCGAAGTCTCCCAACAATTCAGTCCAGGACTAGATGGCTCACTGGTGAAGTCTACCAAACATTTAAAGAAAAATTAATACCAATTCTTCTCAGATTCTTTCAAAAAACAGAAGAGGAGAGAACACTTCCCGACTCATTTTACAAGGCCAGTATCACTCTGATACCAAAACCAGACAAGGATGCCACAATAAAAGAAAATTACAGGAAAATATTTCTGATAAACATAGATGCAAATATTCTCAACAAAATATTAGGACACCAATTTCAACAGTACATTTAAAAGATCATACACCATGATTAAGTAGAATTTATTCCAGGCTTGCAAGTGTGATTTGATATTTTCAAATCAATTAACATGATATACCACATTAATAATATGGAGGATAAAAATCATATGATCATCTCAATAGATGCAGAAAAAGCGTTTGACAAAATTCAACATCCATTGATAACAAAAAGTATTGACAACAGGGTATAGAGGGAACATATCAAAATAATAAAGCCCATATATGACAAGCCTACAGCTAACATCATACTCAACAATAAAAAGCTGAAAGATTTCTAAGACCAAAAACAAGACAAGGATGCCTCATCTTGCCTCTTGTATTCAATGTAATATTAGATGTCCTAGCAAAGAAATTACTCAAGAAAAAGAATAAGCATTCAAACTGGAAAGGAAGTAAACTGTCACTATTTTCAGATGACCTAATATTTTATATACAAAGCCCTAAAGACTCTTCCAAAATACTGTTAGACTAATAAATGAATTCAGTCAAGTAGCAGGATACAAAATCAATTTACAAAGATGTGTTGCATTTCTATACACTAATAAATATCAGAAAGAGAAATTAAGTAAACAATCCCATTATAATTGCATCAAAAAGAATACCTATGAAGAAAATATAACCAAGCAGGTGAAATATCTATACACTGAAAACTATAAGATATTGATGACAGAAACTGAAGAAGTCACAAGTAAATGGAAAGACATTCTATGTTCATGCATTAGAAGAATATTGTTAAAATTTCCATACTACCCAAAGTAATCTAGAGACTCAATGCCATCTCCATCAAAATTCCAATGGAATTTTTCACAGAAAAAGAACAAACAATCCTAATATTTTCATGAGACCACAAAACACCCCAAATAGCCAAAACAATCTTGAGAAAGAAGAACAAAGTACGAGGCATTATGCTTCCCAATTTCAAACTATATTACAATGCTATAGTAATCAAAACAGTGTGGTATTGGCATAAAAACAGACACACAGATCAGTGTGACAGAACAGAGAGCCCAGAAATAAACTCATACATATATGGTCAATTAATTTATGGCAAAAGAGCCAAGAATACACAACGGGGAAAGGATAATCTCTTGAACAAATGGTGCTGAAAAAAATTGAACAGCCATATGCAAAAGAATGAAACTGGACCACTATCTTACACCATACACAAAAAACAACTCAAAATGGATTGAAGACTTGAACATAGACCTGAAACCATAATACTCTTACAAGAAAACATATGGGGTAGTTCCTTGACATAGGTTTGGCAATGAATTTTTGGATTTGACACCAACAGTGAAGGCAACAAAATGAAAAATAAACAAGTGGGATTATGTCAAACTAAAAAGCTTCTGCACAGAAAAGGAAATCATCAATAAAATAAAAAGTTAACCTACTGAATGGGATAGAATATATACAACTGTATATATGATAAGGGTTAATATCCCAAATATGTAAAGAAGTCATACAACAGAAGAAAAAAACAATTATAAATGGGCAGAGGATCTGAACAGACTTTTCCAAGAAAGACATACAGCTAGTTAACAGGTACAGGAGAAGGTATTCAACACATCACTAACCATCACGTAAATGCAAATCAGAGCCACAATGAAATAGCACCTCACAACTGTTAGAATAGCTATCTTCAAAAAGACAGAAAGTAACAAGTGTTGGTGAGGATGTGGAGTAAAGAGAACCCTTGGGCATTGTTGATGGAAATATAAATTGCTGTAGCCACTATGGAAAACAATATGGTACTTCCTCAAATAATTAAAAATAGAAATAACATATGATCCAGCAATTCCACTTCTGGGTATTTATGCAAAGGAAACAAAATTACAACCTCAAAAAAATTTATAGTACATGTGTGTGTATTATACATATATGTGTGTATATACATGTATATGTGTATATATATATATACACACATATATGTATAATACACACACACATACATCACCATATTTATTGCAACATTATTTACAATAGCCAATATCCAAGACATGGAAACAACTTATGTATTTACTGACTGATGAATAGATAAAGAATATGCAGTATGTAACTATGGATGGTGATGGACGTTAACTAAACATTATAGTAATCTTTCACAATATGTACATATATCAAATCATTATGTTGTATACTTAAAACTAATACAATGTTATATGTCAATCATATCTTAATAAACATCTTTTAATTAAAAAAAAAACAGGCGGGCCTTCCCTGGTGGCGCAGTGGTTGGGAGTCCGCCTGCTGATGCAGGGGATGCAGTGTTCGCGCCCCGGTCTGGGAGGGTCCCGCATGCCGCGGAGCGGCTGGGCCCATGGGCCATGGCCACTTGGCCTGCGCGTCCGGAGCCTGTGCCCCGCGATGGGAGAGGCCACAGTGGTGAGAGGCCCGCGTACCGCAAAAACAAACAAACAAACAGGCGAAGTGTGTGGTTAAGTAATTTACAGCGCTCAACTGCACTAGAAATCAGGGAAATACAAACTAAAGCAACAATAGGATATAATTTCATACCCATCAGTATAATAAAAACATAAAAGCTTAATTATATCAAGTGTTGGTGAGAAATATAAACTGTCCCAACCAGCTGATAAGAGTATTAAAAATTAAAAAATAATGTTTAGACAAGATTATTGTCAAGTTGATGTGCACCATCATTATCATTATATTAACTTTTCAATATTACAACTAATATTTATTCAGAGGTTGTGATGTGTCCAATTTTCTGTTGAGCTTTTCATGGACTGTCTCATTTATTACTCATAAAAATCCTATGAGGTAATTACTATTATACAAAGCAAATTGAATGAGTAAAAAATATTTTCAATTAATCTTTAATTTTTGTTCAACATGAATATTTATACAAATATATCTAATCAGAAATAAACTCTAGCGTAATTATTGTTCTAAGTATGGTTCTCATTGGCGACTCTAATACATTAAACCCAAATAATGCTTATGCCTTGTAAATGATATCAAAGTTGAGTTTTTCTAATGCTAAGCAACATAAATGCAATTTTCTAATGTTCCCATTAAACTGTCCAGAATAGTGGCATTCTTGAGGAAACGAAGTCTTTCTTTCCTTGTAGTTGTTGAATATCATATATATGTCTATGTACAGCAGAACTTCAACTTAATGAAAAATATCCATGGCAAAAAAATACAGTAGCCCCTATTCTGAACTGTAGTCTATGAAAAATAAAGATCTTAGAGAAATACATTATATTATGTGGATAGCAGTTACAAAGAAGGATCCTTTTTTAAGGTAAAATCAATGTAGAAACTATTTTATCTACATATATGCGATAATAAATAATATTTGACTTCACTTACTAATTCATGAGGAGTCTTCTCAACATCAGAAATACATGGGGGGAAATCAGTGAAACAGAGAGTTTCCTTCAAAATAAAAGCCCATGACAGCATTATTCATAGAAATAGGAGGTTTGTCTTATTAAAGGTATTAAGAATACTATGACACTTTCAACTGCATGCCTCTGTCATGAGGTTTTATACCATATCACAGCTTCAACTCATAAGTATGGTACTTATACTGTTTTCATGGTTGCAAGTCTCAGAAATCACTTTAGCTAATTTAACAAAAACAAAATTTACTTGAAGGAAAGAGGTTTCTTATAGAGTCAAAAGAGTAATTGATGTATCAAGCTTAGAAAGGTTTAGGAATCAGGGCAGGTTCAGGTCTCCAGAAAGTAAGCTGATTTACTAAAGAACCACCATTGACATAAATCAGCCTAAGAGCAAAATCTCAGGAGAGAGAGGCCAGTTTCCTGACTCCGAGTTAGGTGTTCACCTCTTGAAAGATGAAGGCTAGGGCACATTGAATTAGATCATTTCTAAAAGACAAAATTGACTAATGTGAATGTAAATAAAGGGTAATGGTTACCATGTGGACTAAGGAATCCAGGGCCTACTACCACTTAGAAGAAAGAATGCAGAGAGAATATAGGTGTAGCAACACTGAATTAGTAACTTATCATACAGTAATCTAGTAATTTGCAGTAGAACGGAGCATGGAAAATCAATCATGATTCTTAAAGAACTTTCTATATTTCATATTTGATAGATACGCAAAGGCATTCATTGAGAAGTTAATCTCAAAGTGAAGCAGTAAAGTGGAACATTTAGAAGTCACTAAAAAATAAAAGTTAGTGGTTTGCATTTTTTGAAAGCCAAACTTCATATTTCTGGGGTAGGCAAGATTCAAAAATATTGCATTCTTCCTAGTTTAACTTTATTCTATTTCTCTGATGTTAGCACACTTCCAGCAGCTTTCCATCATTATGTCAGGGTAGTACTTCATAATATTTATCACATTTTCTACCTCATACATCAAACTATAAAATTTTACCCATAAGGCAGAGCTGTTGTTCTGTAAAATTTTTAGCAATGTTCTCATTTTTATCTGATATCTAGAAATACCTAAAGTAATAAAAAATTCATTTTTACCCCATATTTGCTTTGGTTTTCATTCTGTCCCTGTCAGTCTATATACAGTATAGGAAGAGAAGATTTATATAATATCATTTTGGGTGTTCTAGAATCAGACAAAGAACCCTCACTTTAGCTGGGTTTTTCCCACAGAATTTTATATAAAAACA
Source organism: Leucopleurus acutus (assembly GCF_964270905.1). Lineage (NCBI taxonomy): Eukaryota > Metazoa > Chordata > Mammalia > Artiodactyla > Delphinidae > Leucopleurus > Leucopleurus acutus. The sequence goes on from NC_139146.1 coordinate 6,110,873, forward strand.
CAAAACCTATACTTAAAATAATACTATGTTTCTCTTACAACTTTACCTTTTGCAATGAACACTTTCCACTAAGTTTTGCAATATACATATATATAATTTACATATAAAAATATTCAACATCTACAAGGAAAGAATTTCCAAGAATGTCACTATTCTAATGAAAACATTAGAAAATTGCTTTTATGTCACTTAGTATTGTCTCATGATAGTTTTCAACTATCAAGATAGTTAAAAAATAAGATTTTGCCAAACATCCAGGTTTCAATTCAATTCTGAGAATGCAAACTAAGCACTAAAATAAGATCCTTATCTTCAAACAACTTATTACCCTAAGTGGTTTAAATAAAAATGTAGATTCTATCCTTAACATGTTAAATTCAATGTATAAAACCTTGAAATTATTTAAGGCAGCAAGAGATATTAATGACCTGAAAAATCTAAAATGCTATACACTCTCCTTAAAGATGATCATGTATTAGTTTTTGTAGTTTCATTATGAAAAATAACTAGGTATTTTACTGAGCACTTTGTATGTGCCAAATACCATGCAAATGTATTAACTCAATGGACCCTCAAATAAGACTAGAAATGATTAATTTTCTTATTTAATACTGAGGAAACTGAGGCTTAGGAAGGCTGACCAATTTGTTCAAGTTCATTTGCTGGTAGGTAGTGGAGCTGGCATTTGACTCCAGCACAAAGACTTGGGCCCTCTCTCTCCAGCCCTCTGCTGTACTGCTTCTCACAAAGTGGTTTCATTGTACAAAACCCAAAGAATGCCAGAATGCAGATATTCCAATTTATTTTAATCAAGTATATACTTTTCATAGTCATGACTTCATAACGGGGACAAAAAGGATGGTATAGATGATGTAATTCATCATTCCACTCAACAATCTCAGTTTTGACATAAACTCCAAGACAGAAGTACAAAAATAACTCATCAGTGTGCAACATTTTAAAAATGAGCCTTTTTGCATGTTTTTTCCAATCTGTGTACCTTAGAGGACTAGTTGTGTGTTCTGGGGAAAGGAGATGGAAGCAGAATGATCCAGAGAGCTTGGGAAGTGATGCATACTCTCTTCTTCTCAATATACATCACCATGTTAATACTAAAGAGAACACTGAGGCCTGCTTATCTTTATTTAGTACGGTGTTTTCCAAACATGTTTGAGACAATTAATGAGCAAGGTTCTTTAAAGTTTTTATTTAGCCTGTCATAATATACAAAGCAAAAAGTACTTTCACTTTTTATTTTAAAATAATAATATTGAATAGTTTTCTTCATGTCTGAACCATTTTTTAATCACAGCTAGGTTTTATAATAATGCCTACATATGCCTCAAAATTAACTGTAAGATGTCCATGATAAAAAATTATTTCCTCTTTGAATAATAATTTCACAAAAAAGACAAATACTATATGATCTCACTTACATCTGAATCTAAAATAAGTGAATTCACAGAAACAGAGTACATTATTGGTTGCCAGGGATGAGGGGGTGGGGAAAATGGGTGAAATTGGTCAAAGATTACAAGCTTTCTTTATAAAAGAAATAAGTTCTTTTTATAAGATGAATAAGTTCTGGGGATCTAATGTACAATATCGTGACTAAAGTTAATAATACTGTATCGTATACTTGAAAGTCGCTAAGAGAGTAGAACTTAAATGTTCTCACCCCCTCCACACACACACACACACACACACACACACACACACACACAACTGGTAACAATGTGAGGTGATGGACATGTTAACTAACCTTATCGTGGTACTCACTTTGGTGTATCAAATTATTACATTGTATACCTTAAAGTTACACAATGTTTTATGGCAATTATGTCTCCAAAAAGCTGGAAAAAAATAACTATACATAAAAACAAAACCCAAAAGAATTTAGTGTTTGTATTTTCAGACATGATTCTGAAATTTAGGTATTTGCCAGCAAGTGAAGTAGTGTCTGCATTGACAAATCAAAACAGACAGCATTGCTTCTAGTAGCCAATCAACAACACACTGCATTGTGTCTTTATTCATAGAAATATAATTTTTATTATATGGCTAATACAGTAGCAACAAATAGAACAAAGAGAATATCTATTCTCTTGACTACTGATACCTTTAGCTGTGTGTTTTAAAAGGTAAGAAAGGAAATGATCCTTTACCGAGATGAACTAGCAAATGGAGTTTTGGATATTCATTATATAGGTAATTTCACTCATAACCCTAATAACTGGATGGCAAAGGAAGTATTTCACTTTTGATATTTTATTGATGAGGAAACAGCTTATATAACTCCCAAAGTGATGGATTTGAGATATGGATCTAAAAACAACAGAAAAAGAAAAACCTGTCCTCTTTTTTCCATGATTTGTCAACTTTATCAACTAATACCAAATCCCAGGTGAGAATAAAATTACAAATCTCCACTTTCAAGTGTCCGGCTCTTTAATACGCATCTACCCATGGTGCTCTGGGCACATTATCACTTCCTAATGCAATGACATCCACTCAAACATTATTGCAAGAATCTCTGTAGGGGCCAAGAAAAATGGTTCATTCTCTTCATATTATGTTTAGCCTGTCTTTATTCTTAGGTACCACTTGCCTGATTTTATCCAATGATAACTATCTCTGAAATTGGTGAACATGTTGTGTTTTCCTGGCCTAGTATCCTGATTCCTGAACCTTAAGGGCTAGTGATATATCATGGGAAAAATCACTGACATTTGGTATTCTGAGTCAGATTCCAGTCTCTGCTACCTAATAGCTATAACTTTACCTCTTTTAGCATCTGGTTTTATAAAATTCTGAGCTTGATCTGAATGATAATGTTTCTTTCCAGTTTTAATATTCTATGATTCTAGTTGTCAGTAGCTAAAATCTTCTATGATTATAGTTGTCTATATTCAAATATAGTTGTCTATATAGTTGTGACTATATTATAACACTTGTGAATTGGATGTGTTAGCTTACTTTCACAATAATACAAGTTTTAATAATAATGATTATAACCATGTTTTTGAATAGAATTCTTCAGGTATTTCACCAGAGCCATTTCTCCAAGCCCTCAAAGTCTCTGAAAAAGATGAAACAAATTTCAATCTTCATGATCAGGTCAACATTAAATGAAAAGATGCAGGGCATTTCAGGTTGAACTAGGTCTATTTTGGGGGTAGAGGCAGAACATTGCCAGTTTGCATGTCAGCAGCCAGAGAGATCAAAAGTACTTTGCCACTTTACCTACTAGCAAAACAACAAGCCTACATAAATATATCCCTATTCAATGAGAGTAGCCTGAATTTTTTTTTTTTTTACACATATAAGCCCACTTCCAAAAAAAAAAAAATTAGGAGAAAAGCAGAGATTAAGTACATCTGTAAAGATAGATTTCTAAAACTAAAATACGGAAATATTATGAGATATATGCTTGGTGTTATCAAATATATCAAAGAAGAAAGGGCCTCTAATACACAAAGTCTTGGACGCATAGGGGAAAATCAAAATTGGGCTGAAGTCAAAAATGCAAAGAGAGTTAAATGAAAAAAAAAAAGCCAGAAAATACAAAATACACTAGTGGCAAAGATTATATTTGAAACTTTTGGAAACGTGAATCAGTGATTTGAAGCATACACTTGAGAAAGCCTGAAAGACTCACCAAGAATGCAGTGGAAGATTAAAAGTGATTTTAATGGGTCTTCCCTGGTGGCGCAGTGGTTGAGAGTCCGCCTGCCGATGCAGGGGACACGGGTTCGTGCCCCGGTCCGGGAAGATCCCACATGCCGCAGAGCGGCTGTGCCCGTGAGCCATGGCCGCTGAGCCTGCGCGTCCGGAGCCTGTGCTCCGCAACAGGAGAGGCCACAACAGTGAGAGGCCCGAGTACCACAAAAAAAAAAAAAAAAAAAAAAGTGATTTTAATGAAACAGTGGGTATGAGCACTGAAGACCAGAAAATGGTAATCTAACTTAACACCGTTGCTGACAGAAGTACAACCAACTCAAAAAGAATGGGAACAGTGAAATTGCTAATATTATAGAGAAAACAAAACACAAACTCATTAAGCCAAAAACTGAGTTTACAAATTAATAAGAATCACATTACATTCCTGTATTAGAGTAATACTGATGTATTTAATAAACTAAAGAAACTACTATTAGAATTTAACATATGTTACCACCAAAATAACCATAGAATTTAAGATAAAATATAATCTATTCAGTAGCAGAAAGGAGGCTGCAAAGAAATTTCCCCAAATTTCAGAAACTGAGCTAAACATTTTGATTATGAGGGTAGACACATTTATTATTTTATAAGCATTTAAGAAAAGGGGAAACAAAATAATATTATATCATCACAAAGCTGAATCCATAATAGGGGTTTAATAATCATGAGTCTTCAGGTGATATATTGATACCGAAACTTAAAATGGTTTAACTTTTAGAAGTACAAAGACAAACCCAGAGAAACAAAATTATAGAGATAATGTGGCAAAGACTGAAAAAATGTGTTTAAGTGGACTAAATTAAATAAGATCCAATATTTTAAGTATTAAACACTTAATTTATGTAATTTGTATATAAAAGAATATATGTTATTTACACAGAATGTATAGGACTATAAAAATACATCTCTAAATTTGCTCATAAATGCCATAGAAGTTTAATAAATTAAGATATATTCAATATTTCTGGATATAAAAATTGACTATTGTAAAAGAGTATGATTTTTCCTGCATACTTTAGAGGTTTTAATTATACTATAATAGAAATCACAATGAGAGTTTAAGGAAACAAAAATTATGATTCTAAAGTCCGTTTTGATGAATTAAAAGAGAAAAGTAATATAATGTTGAAGATAAAGATGAATAAAAGGGCGCTTGAACTGTCAGTTCAAATAATATTTTAAAACTATAGTAATTAAAAATGTGGAACTGGCACAATAAATAATAGATCAGTGTAGCAGAACATATAGTCCTGGAAGGAAATCTACTGAGCGTGTGTTAAAGGCATACACATATGCCAATATGTAATTGTTAGGTATTCAAGAAATTATGTGGGGAAAAATGGCTACCTGGGAGTTAATAAAAAGAATCAAGTCAACTGTTCATCTCAACATAGGCTAAGACAAATTCCAATTGAATTAAAGTAAAATGTAAAAGAGAAAGAACATAAAACATTGTGGGGAAAAAACATAATTTAATATGTAACTGATGATGGAAAAGTCAAGATCTTTCATTACATGATAGCAATGGAAAAAAACCACAAAAAACTCATAATTTTGACCTGAACTTCAAATGTCTATATTTATATATTTATTTTATTTTTTTTTGAGGAATTTAATGTACAAAGATTTACAAACATTAATGTTTTATTAACATTAAACACCGAGAATAATGGTTAACATGTCTTTTTTTTAACTTTATTTTATGTTGGAGTAGTTGATTAACAATGTTGTGATAGCTTCAGGTGTAAGGCAAAGTGATTCAGTTATACATATACATGTATCCATTCTTTTTCAAATTCTTTTTGCATGTAGGTTGTTACATAATATTGAGCAGAGTTCCCTGTGCTATACAGTAGGTCCTTGTTGATTATCCATTTTAAATATAGCAGTCTGTATATGTCAATCCCAAACTCCTTAACTATCCCTTCCCCCATCCTTCCCCCCTGGTATCCATAAGTTCCTTCTCTAAGTCTGTGAGTCTGTTTCTGTTTTGTAAATAAGTTCATTTGTATCATTTCTTTTTAGATTCTGCATGTAAGTGATATCATACAATATTTCTTCTTTCTCTGTCTGGCTTACTTCACTCAGTATTTCTCTCTAGGTGCATCCATGTTGCTGCAAATGGCATTATTTCATTCTTTTTAATGGCTGAGTAATATTCCACTGTCTATATAAAGCACATCTTCTTTATCCATTCATCTGTTCATGGACATTTAGGTAGCTTCCATGTCTTGGCTATTGTAAACAGTGCTGCAATGAACACTGGGGTGCATGTATCGTTTCGGACCATGTTTTTTTTTTTTTTCCCAGATATATGCCCAGGAGTGGGTTTAACACCTTACACAAAAATAAGTTCAAAATGGATTAGAGACCTAAATGTGAGACCAGACACTATAAAACTCTTAGAGCAAAACATAGGCAGAACACTCTCTGACATAAATCTCAGCAAGATCTTTTTCAATCCATCTCCAAGAGTAATGGAAATAAAAACAAAAATATACAAATGGACCTAATTAAAAGCTTTCACACAGCAAAAGAAACCATAAGCAAAACAAAAAGAAAACCCACAGATTGGGAGAAAATATTTGCAAATGATGTGACCGACAAGGGATTAGTCTCCAGAATTTACAAACAGCCCATGAGGCTTAATATCATCAAAAGAAACAATGCAATCAAAAAATGGGCAGAAGAGCAAAATAGACATTTCTCCAAAGAAGACATATGGATGGCCAAGAAGCACAGGAAAAGATGTTCAACATTGATAATTATTACAGAAATGCAAATCAAAACTACAATGAGATATCACCTCACACTAGTCAAAATGGCTATCATCAAAAATTCCACAAACATTTCTTTATAATTGTTTCCAGTTTTTTTTATCTTAAGAGATTATATATTATGGATATTACAGATATGACTAAACTTACCTTTTACTAACACCTATATTCCTATTCTTCTAACCCCAGGGGCAAAAAATATCATACATTTTGTATTTATCCTTTTACTCCATTGTACACACATAGGTATGCATTCACAAATGAGCTGAGTGTTGGTGTGTTTTTTAACTGCCACAAACTAAAAGATGTATATAGATCATGTTACATCTTGCAGCATTATGTTTCTGAAATGAATCCACATTCTATCTGCTTGACAATGTTTCATCCTGAGATTATGCCCTATCATATGAATGTCTTTATTCATTTCTTTACCTGTAAACACTTAGGTTATTCCCTTGATTTTGCTATTAAGGAAAAATGCTTCTTTGTGGATATCTCTTTGTTTTTTTCTTCTTCCAGTTTTACTGAGATATAATTGATACAGCACTGTATAAGTTTAAGGTGTACAGCATAATGATTCAACTTACCTACATCATGAAATGATTACCATAACAAGTTTAATGAACAATCATCTCACATAGATACAAAATAAAAGAAAAAAAACTTTCCTTATGATGAGAACTCTTAGGACTTAATCTCTCAACAACTTTCATATACTGTATACAACACTGTTAATTATATTAATAATGTTGACATTATATCCCTAGTACTTGTTTATCTTATAATTAGAAGTTTGTACCATTTGACTAACTTCACACAATTCCCCTCCTCCCATGCTCTGCTTCTATTAACCGCAGATCGGATCTCTTTTTCTATGAGTTTGTTTCTTGAAGTGTAATAGATCTACAACAGTGTGTTAGTTCCTAGTGCACAACATAGTGGTGATTTGATATATCTATACATTATAAAATGACCACCACTATCAGTCTATTTACCACAAACACATCCTACTCAATGGTGAAAAGCTGAAAGCATTTCCTCTAAGATCAGGATCAAGACAAGGATGCCCACTCTCACCATGTTTATCTAACATAGTATCAGAAGTCCTAGCCATAGCAATCAGACAAGAAAAAGAAATAGAAGGAATACAAATTGGAAAGGAAGAAGTAAAACTGTCCATGTTCACAGATGACATGATACTATATATTGAAAATCCTAAAGACACCAACAAAAAACTATTAGAACTCAATGAATTCAGTAAAGTTTCAGGATACAAAATTAATATATAGAAATTTGTTGTATTTCTATACACTAACAGTGAACTATCAGAAAGAGAAATTAAGAAATCAGTCCCATTTACAATTGCATCAAAAAGAATAAAATAGCTAGGAATAAATTTAACTAAGGAGGTAAAAGACCTGGACTTGGAAAACTTTAAGACATGATAAAAGAAATTGAAGACTACAAAAATCAAATGGAAAGATATACTGTACTTATAGATTAGTGGAATTAATACTGTCTAGATGACCATACCATTCAAGATATTCTACAGGTTTAATTTGATTCCTATCAAAATACCAACGGCATTTTTCAGAGAAGTAGAACAAACAATTCTAAAATTTGTACGGAAACGTGAAAGATCACAAATAACCAAAACAATCTTGAGAAAGAAGAACAGAGCTGGAGGTATCACGCTTCCCAACTTCAAACTATACTTCAAAGCTACAGGAATCAATACAGTATGGTACTGACACAGAAAGAGACACATATATCAGTGGAACAGAAAAGAGAGCTCAGAAATGAACACATATGACCCATTAATCTACAACAAAGGAGGCAAGAATATACAATGAGGAAGAGACAGCCTCTTCAATAAATAGTGTTGGAACAACTGGACAGCTACATGTAAAAGAAACAAGCTGGACTACTCTTTCACACTATATTAAAAAATAAACTCAAGAATGGATTAAAGACCTAAATGTTTAAGACTGGAAACCATAAAACTCCTAAGAAGAAAATAGAGAGTATGCTCTTTGACATCAGTCTTAGCAATATTGTTTTGGATATGTCTTCTCCAGCAAGAGGAATGAAAGCAAAAATAAACAAATGAGACTACATCAAACCAAAAAGCTTTTGCATAGCAAAGGAAACTATCAACAAAATGAAAAGGGCACCTACTGAACTGGAGAATATATTTGGAAATTATATGATATATATGATAAGGGGTTAATATCCAAAATATACAGATAACATGCAACTCAACATCAAAAAAAACAACTGATTAAAAATGGGCAGAGGACCTGAATAGACATTTTGCCAAAGAAGATATACAGATGGCCAACAGACATGTAAAAAGATGTTCAACATCACTAATCATCAGGGAAGTGCAAAAGATAACCACAATGAGATATCACTTCACACCTGTCAGAATAGCTACAATCAAAAAGACAAGAAATAGCAAGAGTTGGCAAGGATATGGAGAAAAGGGAACCCTCATGCACTGTTGGTGGGAGTGTAAACTGGTGCAGCCATTATGAAAAACACTGTGGAGGATCCCTAAAAAATTAAAATAGAACTACCATATGACCCAGCAATTCCACTTCTGGTATTTTTCCAAAGAAAATAAAACACTAATTTGAAAAGATATATGCACCCCTCTGTTCACTGCAGCATTATTTACAATAGCCAAGATATGGAAGCAACCTAGGTGCCTATAGATAGATGAACGAGTAAAGAAGCGATTATATATATAGTACATCCATTATGCATATGTATACACACACACACACACACACACACACACACATACACAAACACTTACAATGGAATATTACTCAGCCATAATAAAGAATAAAATCTTGCCATTTGTGACAACATTGATGGACCTAGAGGACAGTATGCAAGTGAAATAAGTCAGACAGAGAAAGACAAATACCGTACATTCCACTTATAAGTGAAACCTAAAAAACAAGTGAACAAACATAATAGAATTATAGATACAAATATATACAGAGGACAAACAGGAGGTTGCCAGAGGGGAGGCATGTGGGGGAATGAGTGAAATAGGTGAGGCAGATTTGTACAAGAGGCACAAACTTCCAGTTACAAAATAAAGGAGTCACAGGAATGAAATGTACTGCCTGGGGTATATAGTCAATAATAATGTAATATCTTTGTATGGTGACTGGTGGCAACTAGACTTAAAATGTCTCTATATGTTTAGCATCATATTGAAATAATATATTGATGTTAACACTTACTGAGAGCTTATAGCAAGTGAGAGAAAATTAGAATTGATTCTAATGAAAGTGGGTGTGAGCCCTGAAGAACAAAGAATGATAATCCAATCTAACATTATAGTTGAAGGGACAGCAACCAATTTAAAAGAACGAAAGCTTTTTTAAAAGTTTTACATTTATTAACATATCTAATCCTCATGATAACTCAGCGATATAGATGCTATTATTGTCCCCATTCTACAGATGAAGAAATGAAAGAAGAGAGAGTTTAAGAAATTTACACAGGGTAACACAGCCAGTAAGTGCAGAAACAGGATTAGAACCCAGAACACATTCTTTTAAGTAGTACTTCATTATATTACAATGAAAATGGAAAATTTAAAAGTTTGTTACTAACATGATAGGGAAATATTTAATATTATGTACACAACTCAAATACACATAGGGAAAATGTCATTCAAAAATGCAGAATATAGAGACTTTTAAAATCAAATATGAATTTTTAAAATAAAACAGTCCAGTAAGACTGGTATTTTCATATAGAGTGTCAAATTTCTGGGAATTTTCTAGAAAGTGATTTGACTATATGAATTAGAAGTTTTAAAAAAAACTTTCAATTTGGAATTTGATTCAGACATTTTAAATCTAGAGGGTACCCTAAGAAAATATTCAGTGAAGTAGAATGTAAAATCTTTCATTACTTGTCACACTGGTAATTTGTGTAACTATATTATAGTGAGAAACCTCTTTTCAAACTTGACTAACACAATCGCCTGTAGAGTTTCTACACAGAATGACAGATTCAGAATTTTAAAAAGGCCCACTGGTGATCTGCTGCAGAATCAGTGTTAAATAAATTATAGTACTCATTAGAATTTTTCTATCCATTAAAATAATATTTTTGAATAATATTTACTATTACACAAAATATTTATAAACTATTTCTCAAATATTTGTACTTAAAACATATTAATTTTACAGTTAAAAAGCATGAAGAACAGAGTAAATATATTGGATCATGTTGAACAAATATGCCACAAAAATTCACTCTGGTCTACACTTCACTAGGAAAATAAAAGTTTACACATAGAGTATAGGCATCTACTCCAAGGCTCAGTTAATTTCACTATTAATATCACGGTCAAGTAACATATATTCTGTTAAAGGTAGTGTTTTTATCTTGCTAATCCTCACATCTCTAGCTACTAACAATTTTGCAGAAAGTGGGCATTCAAAACATGAATAAATTAGTAAGAGAATGGCTAATGAATGAACGAACAAATATGAAATGAATTACAGTCAGCCTTCCATATCCATGGGTTCCCTATCCACAGATTCAACCAACCCAGATCAAAAAGAATTGAAAAAAAAACCTTTAGAAAGATCCAAAATGCAAAACGTGAATTCACCAAGCAGGCAACTATTTACATAGCATTTACACTGTATTTACAACTATTTATATAATATTTACATTGTATTAGGCATTATAAGTAATTGAGATGATTTAAAGCATAAGGGAGGATGTATATAAGCCTAGGCAAATACTAGGCCATTTTATATAAGGGATTTGAACATCTGTGGAGTTTGGCATAGGGGAGGGTCCTAGGACCAACGCCCCATGGATACTGAGAGATGACTCTATAGAACTTCTTATATATGAATATATCCTTAGAATGTATATATATGTTTTCTTATCATTTATTTTCTAATATGAGTTTCTCTACTCATATGGTTTAGAGTAGCCTTTTTTGAGTAGCAATTTTTCTTACTCCTTACTTTAAAAACATATTAATATCCTAAAATATATACTATTTCTCTGTTGGATTCTTAATTGCTTTATGCTCTTTTGCTAAGATTTGTAGACTTGAGTTTATGGTCAGAATTCTCTGTCAAGTATTAGAATTGCAAATAGAGCACACTTGCTTTATATTAAAAGAACAGGAGCTGCCAGTGTCTTAAAAGTTAATTAGACAAAACAGACTATTAATTACATCTTATTAACGTGTAAAAGGCCTGTGACAAATTGCACTAATTGCATGCTCTTATACATCTGAAGAGGTCAGGCTACTTTAAAAGTATGTTGTTAATGGAAGACAAATGTATCTTTACGTGCTTGATAAGAATATTATAAACTGCATTATTTATGACTCTATTGGAATCCTTAATATTTTTAAGTTTTAAATTAAACTGCTCATTAAACAGGAGAGCTCGTACCAAGTTCTTAAAATAGGCCATAAAAGCTGGCAGCAGTGTAAGATAAACTTGAAGGTCTAGCATTTCCTCAGAATGTCTTTATACCCTACTTTAAGTGAGCCCTGGAGATGTTAAACTTATCTTAATGTGGCCTTAGTAAGGGGGAGAATTCTTCCATTAACAGTATTCACCCCAAAGAAATATGATTCATTTTTAAAAGCCCCTAGCTGCTTAAAATACTCTTCTTAGCCCTTAAGCTTTATTTTCAAACAAAAAAGATGGAAAGAAAAAAAATAAAGCAATGGGTGTGCATTGTTTGAAGGAATTAAGGACGTTTTAGGAGATGGGTGAGACTAGTGACAAAGAAACAGTAGTGGTAAAAAAAATATGTTAGAAAAGTGGACAAAAAAGCCCAATAGAAACTTAGAGAGACAAAAAGAAGTAGATGGAAACAACTTAAAGTAAGGAATGAGTCACAGAGGCTCTCACAGGCAAATAATTACACAAAGGCACTTTAGTTTGTTTCATTGAGTACCTGTCAAGGGGAGGGTACACTAGCAACTGGAGAGGAAACTGTTTCTATTTCAGTTAACAAAACCGGATGCTCACCCAGGGCTCTCAGAGGGGCTTTGCAAATAATGTAGATTAATTTTTTTCTGTTCCCCAGAACCAAAAGGCCTTCTAAGATGAACCTGACTGTCACCACACTTTAGTTGTTTATGGTTGGTGAGCTCAGTTCACCAAAGCAGTGTGCTAATGAAATCACCATGCCAAGTTTCACTCTATCAGGAGTCTAGAAACTGCACACAGGCTTATAGTTAAAGGGGGACCGAGGATAAAGGATAAGCTCACGCCTCCTGCTCTCTGTGTACCCATCCCAGCATCTTCATGCTGTTTTGACAGGCAGGTAGGTCAGAGTACGCCAGAGCCCTTCTTCAATTATGTGATTGAAACAGCTGAACATCAGTCATTTCAATATAAGGCCCACAGAATCCATTTATTTTTTTTAATTTATATTTATTTTTATTGAAGTATATTGATGTACAATATTATACAAGTCACAGGTATACAATACAGTCACCATTTATAAAGGTGTACTCCATTTATAATTATATTGACTATATTCCCCTTGTTGTATGATATATCCTTGTAGCTTATTTTATACCTAATAGTTTGTACCTCTTGCTCTCCTACCCCTATGTTGCCCCTCCCCCCTTCCCTCTCCCCACCGGTAATCACTAGTTTGTTCTATACCTCTGTGAGTCTGCTTCTTTTTTGTTATAATCACTTGTTTGTGGTATTTTTTAGATTCCACATGCAAGTAATATCACACAGTATTTGTCTTCTTCTGCCTTTTTTTAACATCGTTATTGGAGTATAATTGCTTTACAATGTTATGTTAGTTTCTACTGTACAACAAAGTGAATCAGCTGTATGTATACATATATCCCCATATTCCTTCCCTCTTGTGTTTCCCTACCACCCTCCCTATCCTAGCCCTCTAAGTGGTCACAAAGCACCAAGCTGATCACCCTGTGCTATGCAGCTCCTTCCCACTAGCTAGCTATTTTACATTTGGTAGTGTTTATATGTCAATGCCACTCTCTCACTTTGTCCCAGCTTACCCTTCCCACTCCCAGTGTCCTCAAGTCCATTCTCTACATCTGTACCTTTATTCCCATCCTGCCCCTAGGTTCTTCAGAACCATTATTTTTTTTTAAGATTCCATATATATGTGTTAGCATATGGAATTTGTTTTTCTCTTTCTGACTTACTTCACTCTGAATGACAGACTCCAACTCCATCCACCTCACTAAAAATAACTCAAATTTGTTTCTTTTTATGGCTGAGTAATATTCGATCGCATATATGTGCCACATTTTCTTTATCCATTCATCTGTCAATGGACACTTAGGCTGCCTCCATGCCCTGGCCACTGTAAACAGAGCTGCAATGAACATTGTGGCACATGACTCTTTTTGAATTATGGTTTTCTCAGGGTACATGTCGAATACTGGGATTGCTGGGTCATATGGTAGTTCTACTTTTAGTTTTTTAAGGAACCTCCATACTGTTCTCCATAGTGGCTGTATCAATTTACATTCCCACCAACAGTGCAAGAGGGTTCCCTTTTCTCCACACCCTCTCCAGCATTTATTGTTTGTAGATTTTTTTGATGATGGCCATTCTGACTGGTATGAAGTGACACCTCACTGTGGATTTGATTTTCATTTCTCTAATGATTAGTGATGTGTTGAGCATCCTTTCATGTGTTTGTTGGCAGTCTGTATATCTTCTTTGGAGAAATGTCTATTTAGGTTTTCTGCCCATTTTTGGATTGGGTTGTTTTCTTGATATTGAGCTGCATAAGCTGCTTGCATATTTTGGAGATTAATCCTTTGTCAATTGCTTCATTTGCAGATATTTTCTCCCATTCTGAGGTTGTCTTTTCGTCTTGTTTATGGTTTCCTTTGATGTGAAAAAGCTTTTAAGTTTCATGAGGTCCCATTTGTTTATTTTTGTTTTTATTTCCGTTTTTCTAGGAGGTAGGTCAAAAAGGATCTTGCCGTGATTTATGTCATAGAGTGTTCTGCCTATGTTTTCCTCTAAGAGTTTTATAATGTTTGGACTTACATTTAGGTCTTTATTCCATTTTGAGTTTATTTTTGTATACAGTGTTAGGGAGTGTTCTAATTTCATTCTTTTACATGTAGCTATCCAGTTTTCCCAGCACCACTTATTGAAGAGGCTGTCCTTTCTCCATTGTATATTCTTGCCTCCCTTATCAAAGATAAGGTGACCATATGTGTATGGGTTTATCTCAGGGCTTTCTATCCTGTTCCATTGATCTATATTTTTGTCCTTGCGCCACTACCATACTGTCTTGATTACTGTAGCTTTGTAGTATAGTCTGAATTCAGGGAGCCTGATTCCTCCAGCTCCATTTTTCTTTCTCACGATTGCTTTGGCTATTCTGGGTCTTTTGTGTTTTCATACAAATGGTGATATTTTTTGTTCTAGTTCTGTGAACAATGCCATTGGTAGTTTGATAGGGATGACGCTGAATCTGTAGATTGCTTTGGGTAGTATAGTCAGTTTCACAATGTTGATTCTTCCAATCCAAGAACATGGAATATCTCTCCATCTGTTTGTATCATCTTTAATTTCTTTCACCAGTGTCTTATACTTTACAGCATACAGGTCTTTTGTCTCCTTAGGTAGGTTCATTCCTAGGTATTTTATTCTTTTTGTTGCAATGGTAAATGGGAGTGTTTCCTTAATTTCACTTTCAGATTTTTCATCCTTAGTGTATAGGAATACAAGATTTCTGTGCATTAATTTTGTATCCTGCTACGTTACCAAATTCATTGATGTGCTCTAGTAGTTTTCTGGTAGCATTTTTACATTCTCTATGTAGAGTATCATGTCACCTGCAAAACAGTGACAGGTTTCCTTCTTTTTTCCAACTGGGATTCCTTTTATTTCTTTTCTTCTCTGATTGCTGTGGCTAAAACTTCCAAAACTATGTTGAATAATAGCAGTGAGAGTAGGCAACCTTGTCTTGTTCCTGATCTTAGAGAAAATGGTTTCAGTTTTTCACCACTGAGAATGGTGTTGGCTGTGGGTTTGTCATATATGGCCTTTATTATGTTGAGGCAGTTTCCCTCTATGCCTACTTTCTGGAGAGTTTTTATCATAAACAGGCATTGAATTTTGTCAAAAGCTATTCCTCCATCTACTGATATTATCATATGGTTTTTATCCTTCAGTTTTTTAATATGGTGTATCACATTGATTGATTTGCATATACTGAAGAATCCTTGCATTCCTGGGATAAACCCCACTTGATTATGATGTATGATCCTTTTAATATGCTGTTGGATTCTGTCTGCTAGTATTTTGTTCAGGATTTTTGCATCTATGTTCAGCAGTGATATTGGCCTGTAGTTTTCTTTTGTGACATCTTTGTTTTTGGTATCAGGGTGATGGTGGCCTTGTAGAATGCATTTGGGAGTGTTCCTCCCTCTGCTATATTTTGGAAGATTTTGAGAAGGATGGGTGTTAGCTCTTCTCTAAATGTTTGATAGAATTCCCCTTGAAGCCATCTCATCCTGGGCTTTGGCATGTTGGAAGATTCTTAATCAAAGTCTCAATGTCAGTGCTTGTGACTGGTATGTTTATATTTTCTATTTCTTCCTGGCTGGTCTCGGAAGTTTGTGCTTTTCTAAGAATTTGTCCATTTTTTCCAGGTTGTCCCTTTTATTGTCATATAGTTGCTTGTAGTAATCTCTCATGATCCTTTGTAATTCTGCAGTGTCAGTTGTTACTTCTTTTTCATTTCTAATTCTATTGATTTGAGTCTTCTCCCCCCTTTCTCTTGATGAGACTAGCTAACAGTTTATGAAATTTATTTATCTTCTCTAAGAATCAGCTTTTAGTTTTATTGATCTTTGCTATCGTTCACTTCATTTCTTTTTATTGATTTCTGATCTGATCTTTATGATTTCTTTCCTTCTGATAACTTCAGGGTTTTTTTTTTTTCTTGTTCTTCTTTCTCTAATTGCTTTAGGTATAAGGTTCAGTTGTTTATTTGAGATTTGCCTTGTTTCTTGAGGTAGGATTGTATTGCTATAAACTTTTCTCTTAGAACTGCTTTTGCTGCATCCCATAGGTTTTGGGTCATCGTGTTTTCATTATCATTTGTTTCTAAGTATTTTTTGATTTCCTCTTCAGTGATCTCTTGGTTATTTAGTAGCATATTGTTTAGCCTCCATATGTTTGTATTTTTTTACAGGTTTTTTCCTGTAATTGATATCTAGTCTCATAGTGCTGTGGTCGGAAAAGATACTTGGTACGATTTCAATTTTCTTAAATTTAACAAGGCTTGATTTGTGACCCAAGATATGATCTATCCTGGAGAATATTCCATGAGCACTTGAGAAGAAAGTGTATTCTGTTGTTTGATATTTATAGTGTCTATAAATATCAATTAAGTCCATCTTGTTTAATGTGTCATTTAAAGCTTGTGTTTCCTTATTAATATTTATTTTGGATAATCTGTCCAGTGGTGAAAGGGGGGTGTTAAATTCCCCTACTATTATTGTGTTACTGTCGATTTCCCCTTTTATGGCTGTTAGTATTTGCCGTATGTACTGAGGTGCTCTTATGTTGGGAACATAAGTATTTTCAATTGTTATATCTTTTTGGATTGATCCCTTGATCATTGTGTAGTGTCCTTCTTTGTCTCTTGTAATAGCCTTTATTTTAAAGTCTACTTTGTCTGATATGAAAATTGCTCCTCCAGGTTTCTTCTGATTTCCATTTGCATGGAATATCTTTTTCCATCCCCTCACTTTGTCTGTATGTGTCTCCAGGTCTGAAGTGGGTATCTTGTAGACAGCATATATATGGGTCTTGTTTCTGTATCCATTCAGCCAGTCTATGTCTTTTGGTTTGAGCATTTAATCCATTACATTTAATGTAATTATCAATATGTTTGTTCTTATTACCATTTTCTTAATTGTTTTGGGTTTGTTTTTGTAGGTCTTTTCCTTCTCTTGTGTTTTTTGCCTAGAGAAGTTCCTTTAGCATTTGTTGTAAAGCTGGTTTGGTGGTGCTGAATGTTTTTAGCTTTTGCTTGTCTGTAAAAAGGTTTTAATTTCTCTGTCAAATCTGAATGAGATCCTTGCTGGGTAGAGTAATCGTTGCTGTAGGTTTTTCCCTTTCCTCACTTTAAATATGTCCTGCCACTCCCTTCTGGCTTACAGAGTTTCTGCTGAAAAATCAGCTGTTAAGCTTATGGGAATTCCCTTGTATGTTATTTGTTGCTCTTCCCTTGCTGGTTTTAATATTTTTTCTTTGTATTTAATATTTGATAGTTTGATTTGTATGTGTCTTGGCATGTTACTCCTTGGATTTATCCTGTAATGGACTCTCTGTGCTTCCTGGACTTGAATGACTATTTCCTTTCCTATGTTAGGGAAGTTTTCAACTATAATCTCTTCAAATATTTTCTCAGACCCTTTCTTTTTCTCTTCTTCTGGGACCCCTATAATTCGAATGTTGGTGCATTTAATATTGTCCCAGAGGTCTCTGAGTCTGTCCTTAATTCTTTTCATTCTTTTTTCTTTATTCTGCTCTGTGGCAGTTATTTCCACTATTTTATCTTCCAGGTCACTTAATCATTCTTCTGCCTCAGTTATTCTGCTACTGATTCCTTCTAGAGAATTTTTAATTTCATTTATTGTGTTGTTCATCATTGTTTGTTTTCTTTTTAGTTCTTCTAGGTCCTTGTTAAACGTTTCTCCATTCTATTTCCAAGATTGTGGATCATATTTCCTATCATTACTCTGAATTCTTTTTCAGGTAGACTGCCTATTTCCTCTTCATTTGTTTGAACTGGTGGGTTTTCACCTTGCTCCTTCATTTGCTGCATATTTCTCTGTCTTCTCATTTTGTGTAACTTTCTGTGTTTGGGGTCTCCTTTCCGCAGGCTGCAGTTTTGTAGTTCCAGTTATTTTTGGTGTCTGCCCCCAGTCGGTGAGGTTGGTCCAGTGGCTTTTGCAGGCTTCCTGGTGGAGGGGACTGGTGCCTGTGTTCTGGTGGGTGGGGCTGGATCTTGTCTTTCTGGTGAGCAGGACCATGTCCAGTGGTGTGTTTTGGGGTGTCTGTGAACTTGGTATGATTTTAGACAGCCTCTCTGCTAACAGGTGGGGTTGTGTTCCTGTCTTGCTAGTTGTTTGGCATGGGGCGTCCAGCACTGGAGCTTGCTGGCCATTGGGTGGAGCTAGGTCTTAGTGTTGAGACAGAGATCTCTGGGAGAGCTCTCGCTGACTGATATTATTTGGGGCTGGGAAGTCTCTGGTGGTCCAGTGTCCTGAACTTGGTTCTCCCAAATCAGAGGCTCAGCCCTGACACAAAGCCAGAGCACCAAGACCCTGTCAGCCACACAGCTCACAAGGAAAGGAATAATAAAATAAAGAAAAAATAATAATAATAAATAATTAAAATAAAAAAATAATAATAGTAAAGAAAGAAAGAAGAGTGTAACCAAACCAATAAACAAATCCACCAATGATAACAAGCACTGAAAACTATATTAAGATAAGCATAAAAAGCAGAAACCAATCAGTCACAGACAGCAAACCCCAAGTCTACAGCTGCTCCCCAAAGTCCACCACCTCAATTTTGGGATGATTCGTTGTCTATTCATGTATTCCACAGATGCAGGGTACATCAATTGACTGTGGGGATTTAATCCGCTGCTCCCAAGGTGGCACAGAGAGATTTCCCTTTCTCTTCCTTGTTCGCACAGCTCTTGGGGTTCAGCTTTGGTTTTGGCCCCACCTTGTAGGTGGCCCTCAGGCAGCTGTTCCCCCCCAGACAGGACGGGGTTAAAGCAGCAGCTGATTAGGGGGCTCTGGCTCAGTCAGGCTGGGGGGAGGGAGGGGTACAGTAGTTATAATTGGAATGCAGGGCAAGCCTGTGGTGTCGGAGGCCAGCATGAAGTTGCACCAGCCTGCAGCGCGCCGTGCGTTCTCCCAAGGAACTTCTCCCTGGATCGCAGGACCCTGGCAGTGGTGGGCTGCACAGGTTCCTGGGAGGGGAGGTGTGGATAGTGACCTGTGCTCGCACACAGGCTTCTTGGTGGCGGCAGTAGCAGCCTTAGCGTCTCATGCCCGCCTCTGGGGTCTGCGCTGACAGCCGCGACTCGTGCCCATCTCTGGGGCTTATTTAGGTGGTGCTCTGAATCCCCTCTCCTCACACACCCCGAAACAATCGTTTCTTGCCTCTTAGGCAGTTCCAGACTTTTTCCCAGACTTCCTCCCGGCTAGCTGTGTCGCACTAGCCCCCTTCAGGCTGTGTTCACGCAGCCAACCCCAGTCCTCTCCCTGGGGTCTGACCTCCAAAGCCCGAGCCTCAGTTCCCAGCCCACACCCGCCCCGGCGGGTAACCAGACAAGCCTCTCGGGCTGGTGAGTGCTGGTCGACACAAGTCCTCTGTGCGGGGACCTCTCTGCTTTTCCCTCTGCACCCCTGTGGCTGCGCTCTCCTCGGTGGCTCTGAAGCTTCACCCCTGCCACCCCCCCGTCTCTGCCAGTGAAGGGGCTCCTAGTGTTTGGAAACTTTTCCTCCTTCACAGCTCCCTCCCACTGGTGCAGGTCCTGTCCCTATTCTTTTGTCTCTCTTTTTTCTTTTGTCCTACCCAGGTATGTGGGGATTTCCTTACCTTTTGGGAAGTCTGAGGTCTTCTGCCAGCATTCCCTAGGTGTTCTGTAGGAGTTGTTCCACATGTAGGTGTATTTTTGATTTATTTGGGAGGAGGAAGGTGATCTCCATGTCTTACTTGTCTGCCATCTTGAAGGTTCCCCCCATTTACTTTCCTTTGCTTTTCCCTATCTCTTTCCTGCCTGCTGTCCGTAGATTAGACTCATAGGTCTGATGACAAAGATTTATAAAGTATCTACAGTAAGGTACTTTTTAAGCTAATACATGTGAAAAGACCTATTTATAATAGGTACTCAAATAATAATAGTTGAACCAAAATCTGAATAATGGGAAAATCAATTCCCCCAAAATTTAACCCTAAGATATTGGCAGAGTATGGTGAGATTTATTAAAGAATACGTAGACGGGGCTTCCCTGGTGGCGCAGTGGTTGAGAGTCTGCCTGCCGATGCAGGGGACACGGGCTCGTGCCCCGGTCCGGGAAGATCCCACATGCCGCGGAGCGGCTGGGCCCGTGAGCCATGGCTGCTGAGCCTGCGCATCCAGAGCCTGTGCTCCGCAACGGGAGAGGACACAACAGTGAGAGGCCTGCGTACCGCAAAAACAAAAAACAAATAAACAAAAAAAACAGAATACGTAGACAGATTGAGGCAGGAGATAGACGGGTCCCAGGCTAAGCAGCTGGAGTCTGTATCCTGTGGACAGATACTCCAAGATGAAGACGAGAGCAGAAAGGAGCTGAGCCTGCCCAGATAAGAGAGAAAGAGATCACGTATTCTTCATTCTCAAGGTCAAGGAGACTTTCCCAACTACAAATGTGTAGAAAGGCTCCTCGGGGTCAAAATGGAGGTGGCAACACCCCACAGTAAGTGATATCAACCTCCCCATAGGCCTCTTTGCTAGAATCCATCTTGGCTAAGAGAGGACAATGCACACATGGGAGGACCCTGAGATAAACCAAATATGGACTCAGAACCAGGCAAAGCAAGATGATTGGCCAAGGGAAACCCAGAAGAAATGCCCCATGTAAGTGATTCAAACCACCACGAGGGTGCGACTCTCTCTCTCTCCGAGCCCGCCCATGAGAGTCTTCACGCATACCCTTTTTCCTCCTAATAAACACTTTACTTGTTTCACTACTTTCTGTCTCTTTGTGGGAATTCATTCCTACAAAGCCTACAGGCCAAGGCCTTTTTACTCACCACTGGTCTAGTGGCTAGGATTCAGTGCTGTCACGGCTGTGGCCTGACTTCAATCTCTGGCCAGGAACCGAAATCCTGCTTCAAACCGCTGCAGGCTGAGGCCACTGGAGATCAAGATGACCTGTGGGATTAGAAAGGTAAGTCTTAAGGGGAGAGGATATCACATTTATGGCCCAATGGCCATTCCAATATTTTACTTGAACAACTTTTGGATCACTAAGATATCTATCATTATAAGAGCACAGACGAAATTAGTTGTCCAAATATATGGAGAACAATGCTATAAATGATCTAATTATAATCACTGTTCTTTGAGAAGTTCTTGATATACCTTCTGAACTAGGCACTTGGTAGAAGTAAGTTTCCAAGTGACCATCTCTTCCATGCACTCGTATTTTATAAATGTTCTTCCTGGTGAAAATTTCTCATTATTGCTAATTGATTTGCAGCATATTTCAGGTAAAACACTGAGTGTCAGAGAGATGAAAGGTATGCACATGAGAAATTCACATATAAAATATTAGCAGAAAATTATGGTATGAGCATTTATGTTGACAAGTGTGTAGTTTATTTACGTCATATTTCTTTTTTTCTGGAGATGGGAAAGCTGAAATCAAGGTTGGATGAAAGCCAAGAATAAGGGTCAGAGAGGGATTTTTTAAATGTCACTTGCCAGAATATGAAGCCAGGAATTCAAGCACCAAAGGGATGAGTCAAACTATTAAGTGGTAATATGTTTAGCATGGTCATGGTCAGGTAACTGAAATCCATGTTGCCTCTGATCATCTTTTATGTGCACACTATATTTAAAAAAATGCAATTGCTCCCTAAATGTAAGGAGAAATAGATAGAGCAGACAGAAATGGTAATGCTTTTAAAAGTTCAATTATAAATTCATTTTGTATTATGAAAAATAATATAACCACATTATAATCACTGATAAAAAATAGAACTGACATTAGTAGTCTTATTTCCCTGGTTCCATCTCTATAAACATTTGGTCATACTTTGAGCTATTTAGACACATCCTCTGTTCCTACCATGTATATTAGTTTCCTTTTGATGTTATAACAAATTGCCACACATGACTAGCTTTAAAATGACACAAATTTTTATTTCACATGTCTGACAGTCAAAATCAAAAAGGGTCTGCAGGGTTGCATTCCTTCTGGTGGTCCTAGGGGGAAAATCTGTTGCCTTTCCTTTTCCAGCTCCTAGAGGCTGCCTACATTCCTTGGCTTATGGCCTCTTTCTCCATCTTCAAACCAGCAGTGGAACATCTTCAAATCTCTGCTCCTTTGCTTCTGTCATCACATCATCTATCTGATTCTAATCTTCTTGCCCTCTCTGAAAAGGACTCTTGTGATTATATTGGACCCACCTGGATAATCTAAACTAATCTCCCCATCTCAAAATCCTTAATTCAATCACACCTGCAAAATTGCTTTTACCATGTAAGGTAACATATTCACAAGTTCTGGGGGCTAGGATGCAGACATTGTTGGGGGATCATGATTCAGCCAATCACACTGTGGTTTCTTCTGGAACCAGTGAGCAGCGAAGCAGATAATCAATATATCAACAACCCTAAATTTACATGTTAGCAAGATTTGAAAATAATTGTTTCTTCTTGTTACAGATTTGCTTCCCCAGGGAACCACTTTAAATATATGTATGTGGGAGGAATATTGAGAATATGCTAAAGAACATCTGTGAGAGTGAGAGAGATTAGTCAGAAGCCCAGCTGTGATGCAGATGCAACAGGGGCCTCGAATAATCAGAGAGTTCCGAAGTGGGAATGCATGGGACCTGGCCGTTGGATTCCTTCATTGGTGCCGTTGTTGGCAGCGAGTGGACAGGAAGAAAAACTCTGAGTAAGTGCTTCTTCTGGAAGAGGGACACAGCTATGAGACAGCAGCAGCCAACAATGCATGCAGCTAGGGACTGAGAGCCTTAGCCCGGCTCTGACAGATGAGCTGGTTAGCTCATCACAGCAACCACTACCCTGCTCTTCTATCAAGGGTTGAATCCATGAGTATTCAACAAGATATACATAGCGAGTCACCTCACTACCTTCCTTCGTCATATCTAGGGTACTGATGTTCTCTTTCTCCTTCCTCACAAGGTAATGAGCCCCCAAAAGGAAGGTTCATTCTCTACCCCAGTTTGATAGGCAAGTGCCTGACCTCTCTCCTGAGCCTATGAACTCCATTTTCTAGAAACTATTTCCCCTTTTCCTTTGTTTTCACCCAGAATTCTTGAAAAATGGCATAGTTCTATATCTGACCTGACTACTGAATTGCTACAGGTTTCCTTATTTGCTAGGCTTTTCTATTAACTTCCTGCTAAATGTCCTCTATACAACTGATTCATTTACCCATTCATTTGTTCATATCTTTGTTGCTTCACTCAACAAATATATAATGTTCACCAAATAAGGGTCGGGTCTGGTCAATCACTAGGTATACTCATTCTCTTCATGGGAATTAATTTTAAGGGAGACTCACAACAATAACAACAAAAATTAACAGGGCTTTCCTAGGATATTAAAAGCTGAAAAGAGGATTGCTTTGCCCTGACAACAATATAGCATCAGACAATCTACAAAATCACAACTTTTCTTGAGCCTATCAGAGAGCTGTGGCTGCAGGGCAACCAGCTAAGCCAATACTTAGGAAAAGCAGATACATCTAAGGAGACACAAGATGTTAGTATTTGCTTACCTGGAATAAACACAGGATGGCTCGCCTTGGAGGCCAGAAAGAACTCAGCCCAAAATTTTTGATAAATTGTTAAATGTTGAGTATGGGTGAATGTGAGAATATAGAAGTATTGGAAGCCACACACAAGGGGAATTTTCACAAACTCACAGGTTCTTCCCCAAAGACCTCACTAAGAGCTCATGGCAAAATGTGGTGGAAACAGACCCAAGAAGAACTTTTTCTGGTGCATTCCTAGGAAAGAGATGTATCTTCTAGCCTCTATCTCCTCTATGAAATAAAAGCCTTGAATCAGCAAGAGTAGGGCAGCAAATCATATCAGCTTTAGGGCAAGGGTGAAAACCCATCCCAGCTGGGAAAAAGAACGGAAAATAATCCTCTCTACCCCTGGAGGAGGGGCAGGGATACATCTTGGGCCCAGACAGTTAGAGGTCTCCCACAACAGGTGGAGACAGGCAAGAGCGCTGAAAAGGCTCCACCAGGACACGATGCCTACCTAAGAGAGAGGCTGACCCAGAACAACCGGGAGCTGCTCTCCTCCCCTCCACCAGGAGGCTAATAGTCTGAGTTATAAGTAATAGCAGTCCACTGCTGGAGGAAGGTCCAGAGCAAGGAGAAAGACCCTTTCCAAAGTGTAGTTAAAAGGGAAGATTTAAAGCTATAGATGGAACAGACATTGAGAAAAACCTGCCAAACCCATCTCATCCCAAACACAAGAAACCAGTACTAGATGAATGTGAAGCCTTCGGTCCATCGTGAATAATGTGCGGTGGTAGGTAGAATCCTGTTTGTCCTTCAACAACCTGAAGTCGCAGGGATTTTCATGTTGACTTTGAAGGAGCAAACTGCCATGGTTTGCAGGAAAAGACAGGCCCTTCCAGCTGCTAAGAATGGTCCCCAGTTAACACACAACAAGAAAGTTAGGACCTTAGTCCTACAACCATGAGAGATTGTATTCTGCCAACAACCTGAATGATCATGGAAGGCGACCAGAGCCTCAGATGAAGTTGCAGCCCGGGCTAAAAACTCGATGTTTAGCCTGATGACCCTGAGCAGACACTGTATCTGGACTTCTTACCAAAGGAACTAAGAGATAATAAATGTGCGTTTTGTTTTCACCTCCGTTTTTTATCACGTTCAGTTGAATAGGCTCTAATCAGCTCCTCAAGGGAATGAAAATCCTTGACTTCAACAGATGGTGATTTTTTTTTTTTAAGGTAACATTCACATAACACAAAATTGACCATTTTAAGGTGCACAACAATATTATACAACCATCACCTCTTTTTAGTTCCAAAAATGGGTGTCATTTTAAGTTTGTGGTAACCTGTGACACAGCCCAATATACACTGTTGGAGGGATGACGGATCTGCTCAAAGGAATGAAGGTCTCTGAAGGTGGCACGAACTAACGTAAATATAAAACTTTAAGAAAAATTAATTGCCGTAGAACATAACTGTCTAAAACAAGATGGAAAGCAATTTGTTGTGAACAGATATATATTTTACTTTCATAAACGTTAACAACAATAGTACAAAGGATGTGAGGGAGGTACTGGGAATATGTTGTGTTCGGTCATTACCGTGTGAGTTTCCTATTGCCATGTAACAGGTTATCAGTTAACTTGCTTCAGTCTACTTTTAATTTAGTTAAATATGTATGTGTGTGTGTGTGTGTGTGTATATATATATGCATATATATATATATATATATACATACATACATATATTACACTCGAAGGCAAAAAACTTTTTCATGAAATTTATGAATAACAATAATGGAAAAAATAAAATCATAAAAACTCATCAATCCAAAAGAAGGCAGAAACGGGGGGTGAACAACAGATGAAACAGAACATAGCAAGCAAGAAAGACACATCAATATCAAACATAAATGCTTTGAATACACCAAATAAAAAACAGAGACCCAACCAGATACTACCTATACTACTTTATACCTACCTTAAATTGAATTGAAATTTTAAAAAAAATCTCCTGCAAATATAATCAAAAGAAAGCTGGAGTGGCTATATTAATATCAGAAAAAGTAGACTTCACAGCAAGGAATATGACCAGAATAGAGAGGGACATTATGTAATAATAAAGGGGGTCAACTCATCAAGAAGACATAATAGTCATAAAATTTTATGCACATAAAAACAGAGCTTCAAAATATATAAAGCAAAATAATACTAAAAGATAGAATTGAAAGGAAAAATGGATAAATCCATGATTATATTTGGAGTCTAATTTTCTAAACATCTCAATAAACTTTGTTTTAGGTCGTGTGTTTTTAATGAAGGTCACAGATGGTTGTAACTATTTAAAATCCAAATAGGGCTTAAGGCTCCCCATGGCACATTTCTCAGCCTCCCTCCACTCAGTCATAACACTGTACCTAAATACAATCTCCTCTAGTCCTAACCAGGAGCAGAAGACTCCCAAAGGAAGGATGAATTAGAAATTGAACTATCGGTAGTGAGGTGGATGGACCTAGAGTCTGTCATACAGGGTGAAGTAAGTCAGAAAGAGAAAAACAAATACCTTATGCTAATGCACATATATGGAATCTAAAAAACTGGTACTGATGAACCTAGTGGCAGGGCAGGAATAAAGACGCACACGTAGAGAACGGACTTGAGGACACGGGGAGGGGAAGATGGGATGAAGTGAGAGAGTAGCATTGACATATATACACTACCACGTGTAAAATAGATAGCTAGTGGGAAGCAGTCGCATAGCACAGGGAGATCAGCTCGGAGCTGTGTGACCACCTAGAGGAGTGGGATAGGGAGGGTGGCAGGGAGACGCAATAGGGAGGGGATATGGGGATATATGTATATGTATAGCTGATTCACTTTGCTGTACAGTGGAAACTAACACATCACTGTAAAGCAATTATACTTCAATGAAGATGTAAAAAAAAAAAAAAGAAATTCATCAGAAAACCCATCTCAGATACCCTAGGGCAGTCTTCAGATTAGTGAAATCTGAGTTTCTTAATGGGCATCGGCATTCTTATAGCTAGAAAAAGTTCAGTCAAAGGCTATATATTATGTTTGAGGCAAGTTCTACCATGATGCCGCATAATCCCTTTTTTCCTTCCCCCCTTAGCAATGGTTCTCAAAGTTTTTAGTCTCAAAACAATTTACACTCTGAAAAACTACTGAGTGTCCCGAATCCCAAAGAATTTGTGTCTATATGGGTTATAGCTATGAATACCTAATGTTGTAGAAAATTGAGAAAAACATTAAAATATTTTTTTACTAACTTTAAGGTAATAAATCCATTATACTTTAATATAAATAACATATACTATGAAAATAACGTATTTTTCCTAACAAAAGTATTAGTAGGAAGAGTGGCACTGTTTTATGTTTGTGTCAAATCCCTTTAATGGCTGGCTTAAAGGAGGAAATCTGGATTCCCAAATCTGCATTCAACCTGCCGTATATGTTGTTTTGGTTGAAGCATACGAAGGAAACGCAGCTTTACACAGATACATAGTTGGAAAAGGGAGGAGTATTTTAATAGACTTTTCAGACAATTGTGAATATTCTTTTTTGACAAACAATAGTTTCTTTTTTTTTTTTTTTTTGCGGTACGCGGGCCTCTCACTGTTGTGGCCTCTCCCGTTGCGGAGCCCAGGCTCCGGACGCGCAGGCTCAGCGGCCATGGCTCATGGGTCCAGCCGCTCCGCGGCATGTGGGATCTTCCTGGACCGGGGCACGAACCCGCGTCCCCTGCATCGGCAGGCGGACTCTCAACCACTGCGTCACCAGGGAAGCCCAACAATAGTTTCTTAAAGATTAACTGCAACGTGGAATCTGAAGCTAGTGAAGTTTTGTACTCTGTCACACTAAAATCTATTCATCAGTCATGCATTTTGAATGGATCGTTTGCCCATATACAATTTTGAGATATCATAAATTCATCATTTGGAAAATTGATTCCTTATGCTATGTAGACATTCCAAATGTTGATAGATTTCTTTATACAGTAATAATATAAAAACACATTTGCTATTATCATCAATCTCATCAGAAAACCTTTAAGTATTGGGAAATTACCCAGCTTGTGGTGGCAGATACAAGCTTTCCAAAATTCTAACTTTCAATTGAAAGTTCAGGTTTTATCACCGGTAACAAATATTGTCAGTTATTTTCTTTGAAGTGACAGGCTCACTGAATTGATTTTCAAGAAAATGTCTGTCAAATACCAAGGTCTGCATAACCATCAGCTTGGGAGTCATTCTTCTAAATAAAAACGGTGCTTCGTGAAAAAGTGGCTAGTTCACCTCATTATTCAGACAAGTGCTTTCCTTCAGTCACCAACATATTACTCTGCAGAGCACTTTCTGTGTATTTCTGTCACACAGAACATTAAAAAGAGGTACGCATAAGGGTTGAGATTTAATAACAGTAGTAGTTTTTACTGCTTCATCAGAGCATTCTTAATGGAAACTGGTTTTTGTTTCATTTTATCTGCAAGGTGCATGAGCAACGCCCTGATTACTAGCAGCTTTGTACTGCTGCCTTGGTGCACGCTAAGGTAGTAGCAGTTTTATTACCAATATTTCACTATCATTGCAAATGGCAACAGAGTGAAAGAGCAAATAACAGTACTATTATAAAAGATAACTTTGATATCACAGATCACCTTAAAACAAAGCTTGGACACCGCTAGGCGTCCAGTGGAGCACACACTGAGCACAGCTGCTTTACTTCAAACATATATTGGTGAAAATAAAGTTTACGGATACACTTACTATAACTGCTAGGGTAAAAGGATGGCAAGGTTAATTTTGTGAGTTAAGGCTATATTTCATATATTTCCTTAGTCACTCTTACCTAAAACCTTTCATAATTAGTCACTGCTAACATTTGTCTCTGTAAAAGAAGAAGTACACACTCCTTAATTAAAAGGGATAGCATACTTTCTAATCCTAAAGGTGACACTGAGGAGAAGAGTTTAGCCCCCTACCCGGCCTTCCCTCTCAATCCCATCCTAATTTGGAATGAAGGTTTAGTTGCTACAGACAGCGTTCTTGATACAAAGAGAAGACTCGAATTATAATGTCCTTGAATTATAACTACCCAGGGAATTCAGTGAGAAAGTCAGTCAGTTACAAATAAATATAAGAAAGTTAGGGCTTCCCTGGTGGCGCAGTGGTTGAGAGTCCGCCTGCCGATGCAGGGAACACGGGTTCGTGCCCCAGTCCGGGAGGATCCCATATGCCGCGGAGCGGCTGGGCCCGTGAGCCATGGCCGCTGAGCCTGCGCGTCCGGAGCCTGTGCTCCGCAACGGGAGAGGCCACAGCAGTGAGAGGCCCGCAAGTTATCAGCCATATATACTAAGTATAAACAGAAAACACAACAGAAAAAAATAACCCTTTGACAACCCAGTAAAAATATAAAATTCCTAGCAATACACTTAATAAGAATATGCAAAACCTCTCTGAAGAAAACTACATGAATTTACAGGACATAAAAGGAGACTTGACAATAGGCAGGGGCATATCATTCTACTAGGTAGAAAGAATAAACAATTGTAAACCACGTAAATCTTGCGCTAATTGACTCATATTTAAACCAAGCACAATGAGAAACCAGAAAGAAATTTCTCTTTTGAATTTGGCAGTATGATTTTAAGTTTCTCCAATAGAATAAATATGTGAAAGTAGCCAGGATAATTTTGACAAAGCAGAGAATTTTCAGTTATTAAAGATATGCATGTCAAAGCTACACCCATTGAAACACGGAGTACTAGGGTAAGGTTAAACACATTATCTATTGCCACAGAACTCAGAGTCACGAAGTAGACCCAAGTTATCTAATAAATGTTGTGATGATCATGAAAATAAGTGATCACATGCTGAGGTATTTATTATATGCTGTACACTATTCTAAGTGCTCAATATTATACATTAACTCATTTAGCCCACTCTGAAACTATGCGAGGTAGGTATTTCTTCACTTTAGAAATGAGTTTTCTGAGTTTACCAAATTGAGGATGACTGAATAACAAATTTGGGAAAATCGGCTTGCTGTTAAGGGGGAAATAAAGTCATAGTTCTTTTTTTATATATCTGCCCCAAAATATATTTCAAATGAGCTGTATTAAATATAAAAAATAACTGACAAAACTTTAAAAACATAGCAGACTATTTACGTAAACTAGTAGCAAAAAATACCTCTTTAAGCATGATACCAAAGGCATAATGCAAAAGGTATAAGTTCAGATAAATTATATTTTTATTTCTACCTTCAGGCAAAAATTTAAGTTAGATGATACTCAGAATGGTGGAGTTTTAGGAAAATGTACAACCTCATTTCCTGCTGGAGGGATGACAAAGCAATAGTCTTAAACATATCTATACTCTTTAAGCCAATGATCATATTTCTAGAAAATATTCACCAGGAATTATAAAAATGAACAAAGATGTATATATAAAAGATGTTCATAAGTATTTTTGTAAGCATAATAAATTGGCTACAATGTAAATATCCTGCAACAGTGACCTGTTGGGATAGAAATTACAGTATATTCATATAGTAAAGTAATAGGTAGGCATTATAATGATGCTGTAGGTCTTGTATTTATGGGCATGGAAAGATGCTCTATGGTATGTTAAATGAACATTGCTTATAAACTGCATGAATAGTTTGATCCCATGTTTATTATCTCAACACACACATGCCCTCTATAACAGTGATGCTTAACCTTTGCTGCAAATTAGAATCACCTGGAGAGATTATAAAATCCAATTAGCAAGAATTAATTCAGGTCAGATTTTCTGGAGGTGAGATACAAGTATCAAAAATATTTTAATGCTTCTAAGATGATTCCAATATGTAGCCAAGTTTGAGAACTATGGATACAGAACCATCTGCTACGTGGTCCGCTATGAGTGTCTTTGTGGGATAGAATTATGATATATTTTGTCTTTTTGTGTGTTTTCAACTTTAATATGTGAATAATTTGAGTGATGATAATGGTATGGAGTGTACTGGTGTGTGGAATGAGGAGTCTGACCCCATTTTTTTGATGTCTGACTGCTGACAGCTTTAAGCCTCACCCCTCCTTCCCCTGAGGCCCCGTATCTGATCAAGCTGATAAGGAGACCTGGGTTGCCCTCCTTTGGCACAGATGAGGGATTCAAACCATGAAAGCCTCTTCTCGCACATGAACCACCACTCCAGCCCTATCTCGTAAAGATGCTAAACTCCCAGGCCAATCTCCTTTCGTTGGTTTCTCAAGCCATTTCAGACCTGCTGGAGAGACTGCCCTATACTCCCCAGAGGCCTCAATTATGTAAGCAATAAACTTGTCATGTTTTTACTTACAGACTCTTTGCATGTGTCTAGCGTCGGTCTCAATATGAACCAAAGTTTGGGAAGGGGTCCATTTGGCTTTTCAGGGGACTCTACAATAGCATGGAAAACAGTCACCTTTAAAAACTGTCATTGCAACTCCTCATGAGACCCCATGCCCTCATGTATCACCAAATATTCTTTTTACTGCACGGTTCTAGGGCTTTTATTGTCCTCAGCTGCTAAAGACTCCTGCTTTGTCCTCTGGGAGCAGATTAGGGGTTTCTATCTCTATTATCCAACCAGACATAATTCCCAGCGGATTTTGCTATCCAGTCCCTGTCTTCAAACTGAATTTCTGAGGCCTGGGGTGGGGTGCGCACGGCCTCTGCCTATTCTGGCATGGCTGCTGTCCTTGCTCTATTCTTCTGATGTAACATAGCAGCACTATCCCTCGATTCAAAGTCCTCTTGAGTTTTGATGCCAGGATAAGACGTGGACTGAAATTTCAACATCTCGGTTATAGAGCCTCAAAGGTGATTATATTTTTCATCTCCTTCTCTAGAAGAATCACACCTACTGTAGTTTTGACCAAATTTCTTTTTGTTTTAAGCAATCAATCTTTAGCTGTGTATTGATATCTTTTATACTCATCTTGCCATGCTCCTGGCAATGTTATTACAGCATCTTTTTACATTTATTAGCCATTAGTTAGCCTTCTTTATAATATTTTATAACTATATTTTAACAGTTAGAATGATAAAAAATGCATTCTCCTTATTCTTAATTATATTAAATACTTTCCAACTCTAAGAGTTCTAAATAATTATTATTAGTTTTTTTTTCACTTTAAAAAATCATTTTATCTAGCCTCTCTTGCATCTATTAGGCTTTCCCAATGGTGTAACTATGAGGTGGGATGCATAAAGAAAAAAGGAAAATTGTAAGCTTTGAATTTAAATTTCAGCATAAAATATCAATCATAACTTCTAACTGTGAAAATAAAAAAATGTTCTATTTTGTTTCAAAATGAAACAAAAATATTATTAGTTTTTTGATTAGTAGTTTTATAGTAAGCTCAAGTAAATGAATCATAATTTATCTCAGTGGTTGGCAAACGATGGCCCACTGGCCAAATCCTGCTTTTGTGCATGAAATTCTATTGAACCCACTTGTCTGTGTTCTCTGTGACTGCTTTTGTGTTACAGCAGCAGAGTTGAATAGTTGTGACAGAGACCATCTGGCTTGCAAAGCATAAAATATTTACTACCTGTCCCTTTATAGAAAAAATTTGCTGACCTTGATCTATGTTATTGTGGAACAGCTAGCGGTGTTAAGACTCTCCACAGTAAAAACTGCTAAAACAAAAAGGAATAATAAAACACTTAAAAATATTTGATAAGTGAAAAAAGGTTACAGGATAAGAACTGTAGTGGCATGAAGGGGGGTTAAGACGTTTTAAACATCCACCACACAATATAGGCTGCTATGTAAATACCTATCTGCACTCACAAAACTCTAAGAGTCCCATGTCTTCCTTTTACATTTACAAAGGCAAACTTTCTGATAAATTCTGGGGGGAACAGGAATTATTTACTTTCATAAACTCTTAAGCCAGATGAAGTCCAGTGTTTCCTAAAGTGGTCTGGTCTCTGAGAGTCTTGGCTCTGTTAAAGTATACTTTTTTTTTTAAGGTAAAATTGGGGCTCTCTTAGAAATATAAAAATGAACACAAGTATTTCATTTAACTCAATTAATGATGGAGCTAGTAAGATGTTATTACCCAGTCAAAGGAGAATTTTAAAAATTTGTATGCAGGAAAGAAATGCTAAAATGAACTTAAAATAGATGCAAAAATTGCTCTAGCCACAGGCAATAGTCAATTGCATTCTACTGGACACAACACACTTATGTTTCTATGAATAGGAATTGTTTGCATTATTATGTTTTCTACAATTTATAGAGTTGTAAAATAGCTCAAAAACCAGGAGAGGCAGGGATCACACAGATGGAGTAACCAGATAGGACCTCTGCTGGTCCTTTTTGGCCCATTTCAAAGTCACAATTTTTCCTGACAGCTCAAATGGTCCATTTCTTCTCTCCTTACCTGTTTTATTACCAATATGGAACCCTGCCTCTTTCATTTGTTTCTGCAACATTGTGGTTCTTTGAAGGGATGTACAGCACTTTGGGGACTAATGCTAAGGTAGTTCTAATACGGAAGCACGAAAAAGGAACAACTTAACATTTGGTATTATACATTACTGTCCAAAGACCTAGGCCACTCCTCCCTCTAGAGTAGTTATTTCTAAAATTTCTACTGTTGTCCTATTCTCAGCCATCTCTCTACTTTCAGTGGTCTATAGAAATTTAATATTCCTTACTTTACTATACAAAGAAATCAAGCATCTTCTTTATCTCATCCTTGGACCTGACTCTGCCCAAGATGACACAATGGGTCAATTAAAAATTTCCATTGATTTATTTTCCTAAATAAAAGAACGGAAAACTGAGCCTCCTTAGACGTAAAGTTATGTCAGTTCTCTAGAGGACAAAAATGTCTTTAGTCAGTTTTTGGTTTTGATTCAATAGCAATTTCTTTTTCTGAGTTAATAGATACTGTAGGGGGAATAAAAGGTAGGGTAAGGGTATGGGCAATGTACAGAGCTGAGGTGGGTTCGCTATTTGTATTGAGCTGCTAGGGAAGGCCTCGCTCTGGTAAGAGATTCCAGTGAAGTGAAGGAGGATCTTTCCCCAGACAGAAGACCAGCCACTGTATAGTCCTTAACCGTTAGTGTATTTGAGGAAGAGCAAAGAAGCCAGTGCAGCTGAGCAGAGTGAGTAAGGAGTCCAGTGTTAGGAGAGAGAGAATGTGGTAGAAACCAGCTCATGAAGGACCTTATTGGTAAGGTGTCTACAATGCAAAACTGTAACCCTTCTGGGAGGAGTGTCTATTGCTTTCTTTTACTCTCAAAAGAGTTTTGGTTTAGCTAAAAAAAATTATATGGTCACCCTACTTAAAAATAATAGCTAAAGGTTTTTTTTTACCACGGTATATGAGTGAAATCAAGAGTCACTGTGCGATTTTGAGCAGAGGAATGATGGGAAACCATATACATTTTTAAAGGAGGAAATTAAAAAATTAAGATAATATTTTCAGAGATACCGAAATCACCGACAATTATGTGGGGAGTAAGAGTTACATTGGGCTATGGAGTTGGGAAAATGTCTTTCCTCTATCCATCTCAGGTTCTCAGCTGTGTCTCTGTAACCAAAGACAGACTAGCCAGAGAAAAGCATACACATTTAATATGAGTTTTACATGACACGGGAGGCTTCATAAGGAAATGAAGACCCACCCGAATAAATGGTTAAACCTGAACATTTTTATGCGAAGTCTGATGAAGAGTGGAAATCATGGGAAAATGTGACAGGACCAGGGGTCCGAGGTAAGTGTAGTGAACCCAGGGGAGAACTTGGCAAGTCCTGTGGTTCAGATTTCCCCACCGGGTCCTTCCTTCTTTGGAGGTGAGGATGCTGCATTCTCCCCAGCAGAGGGAGGGCGCCTCTCACATGAGAGTCTTGTGACCTGCTTCAGGGCAGATGGTCAGAAAGTCCTCCCTGAGTCCGCCATTTCTCAAATTCCTTCAGCTTAAAATATTACATAGGACAGAGCACCGCATTTGGGGGTGGTATGTCCTGAATCCCATCATAGCCAATTGCTAAAATCTCCTAGAGTAAGGAGGGATATTCCAAGGCCTGTAGAGATGGCAGAAAAGAGAGCTGGCAGGTGACGTTTCCCGTAAGAGCAAGTGAGCTTCAAACCGGGGGTTTCATGGAAAAGGAACGGCAATAGTCTGGAGGTGGCAATAAGGAACAAAGAAGAGATCTGTCCCACCTCAGGGCCCACTAGGGGGTTTTAGGGGAAACAGTGATTTCTCGAGAGGGCCAGATTTCAGTTAGAGCAAGAAAGTGAACATTATGTTTTCTGAAGGTACTTACTATACAGTACCTTGAATGTATACAGTATGTATAACGTCTCAGAGCATAGATACTGGAGCCAGACAAACTTGACTTTGAATTTTATTACCAAGTATGTGGACTCAGGGAAGATGTTTAAACGTTCTAAGTCTCATTTTTCTCTTCTGCAAAATGAGTGTAATACACTTACCTAATTTTGGTAAGAATTCGTTGGAGTAACAAGCATCACGTATCTAACATGGAGTCTGACGTAACTGTCAAACAAATAGCAACTCAAATAGATGCTTAAAAAGCTTGTATTAAATGGACAAGAGACTGTAGCCAGCTGCTAAGACAAGCAGTTAACTAGATTACATTATCAAAAAGCATCTACTGAGAGCACGCTATGCACAGGTTGCAGAGAGAAATGGGCCCCATTCCTTAATTTCCCCCTTTGAAAATAGGCACGTTTTCATGTCATTCTCATGCTCCAAATTCGACAATGGCTCTTGATTTTACTAAAAATAAAAGCTAAAGTTTTAAAGGA
Source organism: Leucopleurus acutus (assembly GCF_964270905.1). Taxonomy (NCBI): domain Eukaryota; kingdom Metazoa; phylum Chordata; class Mammalia; order Artiodactyla; family Delphinidae; genus Leucopleurus; species Leucopleurus acutus. The sequence goes on from NC_139146.1 coordinate 6,146,773, forward strand.
CCAATGTAAACGATTTCTCTATGCAAATGTAATTTTAATACCGCTTTCTATCTTCATATCAAGATGAAACTGAGATTTCTCCATCAGGCCAAGATGAAATAACATAGACTGGGTTTACCTCTGGCTTAAAATAGCAAAAACAAAACCAAAACAAAACTGGAAGTGATTTTTAAGATACCGGATATCAAGCAGCAAAAACCAGCGATCCTTGAAAGAGGAGAAGCAAACGCGGGTGGTGGAGGGACTGGAGAGCGGCTCTCAAGCGCCCCAGTTTACTGCCCTGGGAGAGTTTCCAGCAACAAGGCAGGAAGGGGGAATCTAAGTGGGGTCCCTCTGCAGTGAGGGGTTGCAGCTGAGGTCCAGGAAGGCCAAGGCAGCCAGAGTTCACAAGACAGAGTAGAGGAGAAAGGAAGCTATGCAGAAAAAACCCTCTGAGCTACGGAGGGGGTCCGTGGTGGTGTATTCAGCTGAATTCTGATAAGCACAGGTCCGTGAGGAAACTGCCAGTGCTGACAAAAACCACGTAAAAGGAGCAGAGGTATCAATCCCTGGAACTCACACAGAATAGAGCTGGTTTTCAGCAGCCACAATGGTGGAAAGAGAATAAAATGTCACTAGCTGCTGCTATACAAGTTGTTCCAGAGCTATGGTATTTACTATTTACTAGTAAAGGGCTTAGTTGAGACGGTGACAAAAAGAAGATCTAAAGAGGGGGGGAAAAAAGGAAATAAAAGTGGTGCTTTTGGGAAAATTACTACTACTAGAAGTGATGAAATAAACGGTAGCCACCGGACGGTGATCTGGGATCAGAGGAAGCTATTGATCCCAAGCAGTATGACGATGCCCCAGTGAGCCTCCCTGCTTGGAGGCCAGTATCTTATCTTTCCAAAAACACCCATCTTTTAAAGGGACGAGGGGTAGGAGTGTGGCTGCCTTTCTCTGGGGGAATATGATGCAGTATAAAGTGTCTGAAGCAGTGTGTCTCAAACTCTAATCTATTAAATAAAATTCATCTGGGAAATCTTGTTCAATTTCAAATAACGATGCAATAGGCATGGGGTGGGGCTAAACATTCCACACTTCTATGTTTCCTCCCAGAGATTCTGCCGCTGGTACGTACGCCACACTTTGAGCAGTAAGGGTCTAAAAATTTTAAAGTGCTGTGTGCACTTTAATTAGAGGTCCTATAAATTGGGCAGTGGAGCTCAAGTGTTCATGGTACCAAGGTATATATGCTATTTCTGTTATACTAAGTAGTACTACTCCCAAGGAAAGAAGTTGCCTAATGGAAACAACGTATGAAGGATATCAGAGCAGTAGACCTTCTGGATTCAAAAGGGATAATTTTATAATCTACGTTAGCAATGTATTTTCAGGATAAAACATTTATAGGCTTAAATTAGGTGATTTATACTTGGTCGCCCTTGCCGTACATATATAAATCAATTTTATCTTGAACTGAGAACCTTATAAGAACCACAGTAAGATAACTAAGCGTTTATATACAAAAAAGGAATGGTGGAATGGGAAAGTTAATCCTTTGACAATAATGCCAATCGTTTATGGGCTTCTCCATTATAAACTAAAACAATTCTAAATAAAGCAATAGAAACTACAGATGAACGACCACTGACCTCAAAAATTCCTTCTATTGCAAGACCTTAATTGCCATCATTAATGCCTAGGCTAAAGTTTTCGGAAGATACTAAGACAATTTAGAAGCAACTTATCAGAGAGAATTCCTTTTAAATCATCTCAGATCACACGTGGCCAGGAGAAAATTGATCTTAGAGATCTACCAATGTTAAGTAGCATCCAGAAACGATGTGCTTGATTACATTCTCTATGCCCTTCAGCTATTATCTTAGAAAACTGAAGGGAGACAAGGAAGTTATAAACCGTAGAGCAGTATCATTTTCTTCAAGGCACTCTTCAGTAACAGAACTGGAGCTGTACAACCACTAACAGGCAGACAGGCTGGAGAGGGGCAGCTTATTGTCAAGCAGGGCACTGAACCGGCAACAGGTGTGTCTAATCCTTCTGAGTCCTCCTACACCTAGGAGCTAGACCGGTAAGATAATAAGACTTCGTGAGTTGAGAACAAACTATGATGTCGTTTGTCAAACTGGCCTGGGTGAAGGTTTCTTTCATAATGAGATTTGTGAAAGAGTGACGTACCTGTTATCTATTCCGATTCCAGGCAAGGTGCTATTTCAGTAACTGTGCGTGCGAAAGGTGGTGATTTTCACCCCACTCTGTCACTGCCCCCTCCTTTGCACCTCCCCGCCAGCTGTGCGATTTGCTGGGGATTTGGCCGCTGGAGTTCACATTCAGAACAGTGTCTCAAAATGCTATTTTCCCATTTATTTCCTACGGAAGGAAATGAAAAGACTAGCGTTTCTAAAAATTTATTCAAGCAATGGTTTGGTTCTCTTTTATTTCCTTTGGGAAAGAGTCTTGTTGACTATGGCTGGTATTCTGTCTTTTTCGTTAGGTGCCTCTCACCGTTAAGTAGAAAGAAAATGTTGTATCATAGGGGAGCTAAAAGTTCTCCCACGGATCGACTTCGGCTATTCTGACTTTTTAAAAGCAAAGCAAAGAATTGTCTATCAGGTTATCCAACCAAATAGCTGCTTAATTTTCGGGCCATACTGCAATACGACTTAAAGCCCCAGAGGAGGTGTGAAATACACACTGTGAATTCAGCGTCAGCAGCAATTTACGACAGACAATCATAAAAATATAGTTTAACAAAAGGAATTTTATTTGTTATACTGTGGGAAGAATGAAATCTTTTTAGTTTTCGCTTGGATGTAAAGTAGGAGGGGAAAAAAAGCAAGCTCCAAAAGAGTTTGAGTTTTTCTTCCTTCCTTCCTTCTTTCTTTCTTTCCTCCATCCTCTCTCCCTCCCACTACGTATAACAACCAAGATGCCAGGACACTCCCTAGGTGGAGGTGATGTCAGGATTTAGTTTTCTCATTTTAATGATATGTCTGGTTTTCCAACACTCAGCCTTTGAAATATGTCACTGTAAAGGAATATCAAGCCCACTTTGTAATTTGGAGGTAATGTACAAAGCGTGTGGCTGTATATTACGTAACTTCTCTTTCGCCGTTATATGCCCTCAATTCAATTGAGAAAACACTTATTGAGGGCCAAGGATTTGCAAAGCGCTTTGCAATAAATGACTGATGACGCCCAAGTTGATTAGAAGTGGCCTCTGCCAATTCATGGGGGAGATAACTACTTGCAAAAACCGTTATCAGACAAATTCAGGAAAGCCTTGTAAATAATTGATTTGTTTATACGTTTGCTGAGCTCGTGCTATGGCAGGTGCTATGCAAAGCAGTGATCATCCAAGACAAAAAGACACAGCCTTGACCTTAGGGAACTTGGAATTAAAATTTAGAAAGATAAGGGAGTACCTAATTAGTGTCTATGATAAGTGCTATACAGGACAGAGGCACATATACAGTGAATCTCTGATGAATCTTATCAATGTTGAAGATGATAGGTACTATATCTACACATATGTACGACCATTTCAGTGGCAGACATGAATATCAGGTCATAACACTGCTAAGTCTGAACAGAGCCCTTTCGCCACAGTATTCCAGGCAGTAACCATAAGTTGAGCAACAATGACAGAAGGAAACTATTATCTATTCTTTATGTCTTTCCACCTGTGCATCCACCCATTCAGTTTTTTTCCTCAACTGTTCTCCAGAAAACATCTTATATACGTCAGGATGCCCAAAGGCGTACTTTCAATCATAGTCTCATTCTGGCCAAGTCTGCAATGGAGTATCTTTAGTATTTTTTCATCCATACTTCAAAAAATGCATTTTTTTCTTCCTATGCACAACTTAAATGTTAAGTTCTTGCTCTAATTCCTGTTCCCTCCCAAATCTATTACTAATTCCTACGGATGCTTTTCACTGTAATGCATTTGTTGCAAATCTGTCTGTGAAGTTCAATTCGTCATCCAAATCTAGATCCTCACTTCTTTCTTAATCTACTTCTACTGTAGCCTGCAAACTGTACTCCTTGATGTAATCCCTTTAGTCCTATAGCAAGTGTCCATAATACTCCATATATCACTCCCAGGTTGAGAATCATAAACTTAGGATTTAACTGGGAGATTGGGATGGACATATATACACTACCATGTGTAAAACAGATAGCTAGTGGGAACCTGTTGTACAGTGCAGGGAGCTCAGCTTGGGGCTCCGCGGTAACCTAGATGGGTGGGATGGGGGGGGGTGGGAGGGAGGTCCAAGAGGGAGGGGATATATTGTGTACAAATAGCTGATTCACTTCATTGTATAGCAGAAACTAACACAACATTGTGAAGCAACTATACCCCAATTAAAAAAAAATTATGTTCTGCATAAATTAGAACCTTAATTCTTCAATCTAGTAATTAAGGCCCATCATAATTACTGTAACTTTCACTGCACAACCAACATGCATAGCCGTCTAAAGGGCACACTTACAAGGCACATTCATATTGTGATCATGACATTAACCTAGAGAGCTGGGTAATATACATTATTTTTCTAAGAGAGATATGACTTCTCTGAAGTAACAGGGCAATTGAGAACACCCCAGTTTGAATTTAGGTATTCTGCCTTCAAATACGGATCTTCTAAAATACAACGATCAATACATATCATATCATACATATCAAAGTTCCCCATAATGATCTTATTCTTCAAGAATAATGGGTTACTTGGCCACGTGAAAACAAAAACCAAAAGAAACCCTCGACCTGAAATGCTTTTCTTTATTCGTTATTCTTCCCTATCAACTATTTCCTCAAGAATACCAACTCACCTTCTTCAGAAAATCATGTTGGGGTAGAATCTTTCTTGCCTACATTATTTTTAAAATTAATTAATTAATTGTTCTCCATACTTATTCAAATTTTACTACACTATCTTCACTTGCTGTATTAGTTTGTAGTTTGTTTCACTTTGGTATGCTTTGTTTCCTTCCGCTCTTTTAGGGCAGACTGTGTCTTCTGATATTTAAAAATATAATACTTAGTAAAATCCTTGGCACATAATAAATATTCGCTGAATGCTTGTGGATTCATCACTGGTCCTTCCCATTGCACACTGGTCCTTTTTAGGACGTTTTTGTCAGGCTCTATACATAGCTGTGGTAGGCAGAGTGACGGCCTCCCAAAGACGTCCGTGTTTAATCCCCAGAAACTACAACTAGCTTAGGTTAATTGCAAAGGGCAATTAAGGCTGCAGGTGGAGCTGAATGTGTTCATCAGCTGACCTTGAGCTGGGGAGATTATTCCCGGCTTACCTGAGTGGGCTCAACACAATCACAGCGTTCTTATAAACAGGAGAGGGAGACAGCAGAGAAAGAACCAGAGGGATGGTAGCATGAGAAGGATTCCCCCAACATTACTGGCTTTGTGGATTCAGGCACGGGCCATGAAGGAGAGAATGCTGGGGGCCTCTACAAGCTGGAAAAGGCCAAAATACCAGATTCTCCTCTAGAGTCTCTAGAAAGAAGGGTAGCCCCATTTTAGTCCCGGGAGACCAGTTTCACGCTCTGACTTCCAGAACTGTACGATGATAAGTCTGTGCTGTTTTAAGCCACTGTTGGGGAGAATTTGTTACAGCAGGCATGGGAAACTAATATATAACGAATATACCGTTTATTTTTATAAAAATATTAAAGATGGGCTTTTATGGAAAACCCACTGAGATTTTCTGAATCATATGAAGAGTATATTCCTACTCAGCTTAAATTTTCCACAAGTGTGTTCTGTGTGTGTTTGCAACCTGATTATTAGACAGCATGTAGCTAAATGTCAGCTAAACAAGAACAATCTTGGCACGACCCCTGCTAACCTCTTCAGCTGCGTCTCTCGTCATTATTCTCTCACTCGAGCCCCATGCCACGCTCTACATGCAGCTTTCTAAAATAGCTAAGCTCGCCCCTACATTTTGGCTTTTTCTCCTGCCTCCTGGCCCTCCATAAACTTAGGTTTTAAAACTCAGTTTGGACATCACTTCCATGGCAGCCTTGCTGTCCCCCATGGGAGGCAGGCCCTTTCCTTTGCCTGCTACACATGACGTGCTATAGTTTAGGTACCTTTTTTTTTTTTTTTTTTTTTTTTTGGCGGTACGCGGGCCTCTCACTGTCGTGGCCTCTCCCGTTGCGGAGCACAGGCTCCGGACGCACAGGCTCAGCGGCCACGGCTCACGGGCCCAGCCGCTCCGCGGCATGTGGGATCCTCCCGGACCGGGGCACGAACCCGCGTCCCCTGCATCGGCAGGCGGACTCTCAACCACTGCGCCACCAGGGCAGCCCTAGGTACCTTTTAACATCTCAGTTTTCCCCTCTAGGTCTTAAACAACTTGAGGTCAGAAACTCTGTTTTTGCTTGTCCTTGGAACCCCAGCCTTGGCAGTGCTGTTCACAGTAGTGACTCAATAAAAATATCGGGCAGTGAACGGAAGAATTCTCTAGCAAATCTCTCAAACATCTCTCTACAGCATATTTTCAAATTACGTTCTGCATTCGATTCATCCTAGTTCCCCAACATCTTTGCTGACATTTTAAATTTCTCCTTTTCACAAATTCCATGGTAACATTCTATTTCCCTTGTTCCTTTCATTGCCAGTTCCTGAGATGTGTGAGCTACACACCTGTGCCACAGCTTCTACTCATTTGCGTTTTAATCCCCTGCATATCTGGCTTATGAAAGCACTCTACTATGGAAATTATTCTCAATATCGCCAGCTGCCTACCCCAATTCAATAACCTTTTCTCAATTCATCTTTTATTAAATCTCTCCAATTCTTTAGACTCTTGATCTTTAAGCCTCTTTGCTATTCGTGTTCTTCTGCTCTTTTCTGCTAGTTTCTCTTTCTCCATAGCTGACACTTTTCTTCTTGTGGTTCATAACTGTGGTTCATACTCTAATTTGGGTCTGTGTTTCCTGCTCATCCCCTTAAAGACTCACATGCTTTGTCGTCTCGTAGCTTTTTACGTTCCACTCTCTGGCTTCTCACCTTTGCTTCAGTCCCATCTGTGTAAAGCTAAATGGCAATACAAATTTGTTTCCCTGACATTATTGGAAACTCAGCCTTTCCTAAACAATTACTATTTTCCCTGAAACTACTTACTCTTTGGAATATACACATGACTGCCAGGATAACTGCTTTTGTTGTAGTTCCCTGTATGTGAAAGTTTGGAAACCGCATGACTTCCTATTTTTACTTTACCCATTAGATTCAATCATTCATAGAGTTTTCTCGTATCTATGATATAAATTATGCTAATATTCATATAGATTATGTTAATACTTTTGCCCTTCAATGATTGTGCACTCATCACTTCCTACCTTTTTTTCCTTAAAGTCAGATATGATTTGAGTACAAATCCTGATTTGCTCTCTGCTATATAGCCAAGAGGAAGTTGCTGGTTTTCTCAATTTGTAGAAATAGGACTATAAAAATACCCGAAAATACTAATAGTTCATAGAGACTCTTTGAGAGTGAATTAATGCAAGTAAAACATTTAGCACAATTTCTAACAAGTAAAAAGTAAAAGCACTCATTAAATAGTATATATTATTGTATTAATCTACTGAAAGACACACTTTTTTCACAGGTTAACATCTCAGAAATCAGACTCTGTTTTATAATCAAGTGTCATAGATTATGTGCTAATTTTATTTTCTCCTGGTTCTAGAATAATCAATACACAATTGTGCATCTTTCCATAGAGCCTGTTTAAGATTCACTGAAATAAGGTAATATATTTATCCCATGTTATTATCGTATCAACTTCTTAACTGGTCTTTATTCCTTTCAACTTTCTTTGTAATATATTGTTGTCTGCCTACGTCTCCTAAATATCACTGATATCATTTAACTCCATGGTTAAGGTCTTACCTTTGTTTCTCAATATTTTTAGTTTTAAACGTTCTCCAGCACTTAAATTCCTGTCAGTGTCTGCTGTTACGTACCACTCCCCCGACTCTTCATTAATCTGGCCAGAGGAGTCTCACAGCTGCTGCCTGCCCCCCAACTTTCACACCCATTCCCACCTCCATACCCTCCATCTGGTGACTCTTCTCTGAGAGTCTCCCTTTTTCTACCTAAATACTGCTTATCTTTATGGATTAGATTCAGTTTTAATAAATTATTCTATTAAAATATTTTCATTTTGAGAAAATTTACCAAAAAAGTTACATTAAACTGCCCCTGCATATGTTCAGAACATATTTTAACATTATATATATGTATATATGTTATATATATGCTATACATATAACATATATATAAAACATTATATATATATATATATATATATGCAGCAGGATTAAACAATCTCAGAATTTGTTCTTTTCTGATTCCATGGAAAATGTATGCATTTAATCTTATTTTCTCACCTAATGTCATAGCATCAAATAGCCGGATGATGGCTCTCTTCATGAATTCATTTGAAGTTATCTGCCTCCCTCCTTGAATCAGAAGAGGGAGTATCATTGCCTCTTTCCTTCCATTATGATGTTTCATGTGTTTTGGCCGCTTGTCTCCTGTGGGAGATGCCCCTTACCTTTGTCCTCTTTAACATTCATTTCTGAGCGCCATATACAAAGGCTCAAGCCACATGTTAGCAGGCCTACCAACCTCTGGTGCCCAGTAATGTATCCGGATAGAGCCATCGGCTGGGAGTAGGCAGGAAGCTGGCAGAGGGATGGAGAGGACACCTGTTCCCTTGAGTGATGTTTTTTCCCCGATGAGCAGGGAAGAATGGGCCTGTGTCTGATTTTCACATCCTCCTAGTATCTATAGTAGGAGGATATTCAAACTTTTGGAAAAATAAAATTTGAATATTTTATATTCAATAATGTATATGCATTATATTTCTAGATGAAATAAAGTATCAGAGGACTAACTTTAAATTAAATTAATTATAGGATTTATTTTAATAAAAACCAATATAGACTCAAGTGATTTGGATTATAGTACTGCTGTCCACTGAAAAGCGAGATTTGAAGTTTATAAGATACAGACTGGATGGAATGGTGCCAAAGTTACTTTGAACAACTAGCCTATATTTATGTGTGATAATTATTTATGCAGCAGATATTTAGTAATGCAAAATGATAAAACATCAGAATGCTAGTGACTTAGACTTCTATCAACCATGTCATGTAACCTTAAAAGAGACTCATTAACATATTTTAAATATCTGTTATCTTTTAAGTAAATACATGCATATTTCTTTATTCATGAAGCTTGCCTAATCTTATTGATGCAAAACTATGTAAATTATTGTTAAATAATTTAATACCTTCATATTTGATTCCTTTTCTTTATATTACATCTACCCTGCCTTTGATAAGATCTAACTCCTACTCTGCACAAACTGTCAGAATCCAATCACTTCAACTAACTTAATCGTTCTTATTTTTGTTTCCCTCAATCACAAAAATTTCTTGAAAATAGCATTAGGGATGTTTTGAAATTATTCTTTAAAAGCTCAGTTGGAGCTATCCAAATTTAAACACTATACATGTTGCCAAAACAAATATGATTCAACTTACAATTGATATAATTTGTCCTTCCTTTAACTCAGTAACTGATACTGTGCCTGCAATATACTTTTCTAGATTAAAGGGTCAAAAAGATCATTGTCTTAATTTGCTCAAACCAATAAGAGTTATACACTGATTTTATTTTTAAGGGAAATGTATTGCCATATTTACTCTGTTTGGTGGGTCTGAAGATGAATCAGAGCTATTACCATGAACGTTGAAGAAAATAAAAATAGACAGTCTTGGAAAAGGCTCTATGAACAGAAATGCTTTCTGCTATGCTGGAAATACCAATTAGAGAGATAGTAACAAAAGTGAGACACATAAAATCTTTTCATATCTACGATTATTCAAGATTAACCAAGATAACCCCAATCAGTTAGGTACATATACTCATCGTTAAATAATATGTCAAACACACCCAAAGAGGTACAAAGTGGGTCAAGAGACATTTGTCTGAATCCCCTCCTGCATAGGCAGATCTATATAAGTGGCTATGACTCTTGTAAATATTTGCGGGAGGGGATTTTATAGGTGTAACAATACACTTGACAAGCAAAAATGATTACAGATCACATTCTAACATTCAGATATAAATGTTTCTTCTGTACATCTATCTCCTAAATATAAAGACAGGAGAATCTCCTTCATTTTGTCTTCACTCTAGCATCAAACTAACATTCTAGTTTCTACAAAATGATGGATGACATTTCATAGACAATTACCTTTGTGTTTGTGGAAAATATACCCATTCTAGGTGAGGTTGCTTACTTTAGTGGTTTTGGTTTCTCATGAAGCCCCTCTCTTTGGCTTGCAGACGGGTGCCTACTTGCCGTGTCCTCACATGGCTTACCCTATGCACACACACCCCAGTGTGTCTCCCTCTTTTCATAAGGACACCAGTCACACTGGACTAAGTCCCACCGATATGACCTCATTTAACCTTAGTTACCTATTTAAAGACAAATCTAATTCAACCTCCCAATACAATTACATTCTGAGGTGTACTGAGGTTTAGAACTGCAACATATGAATTTTGGGGAGGAACACAATTCAGTCCATAACATGAGGGAATTTGTGGAACGATTTATAGTTGATTATACTAACAGTATTTTCCTTTTGGTTTAGCCATGGTATTCTCTACTGTAAGTTAAAATAATTGACGGTGTTCTCTGGGACCAGTAACTTTTTAATTAATAATTTAGGTGAAGTGCACATAAAATTAGACATCTAACCAGCAAGATCTTGAAGGAATGGCTTACCTAACAACAACATCTTCTGGGGAAGAGGATCAAGGAAGCCCTGGAGCTGAAATATGAACCCAAGATGGGACATGCTAGGGGAACACTATCAGCTATTAAGATGTAGATAGAGGAGGGTACTGGCTATCTGAGAAATGAGAGATTCCTCAAGATATCCTTAAGTATCTTGATACTGACATTTGAGAAGGAGATTCCTCAAGATAATCTGATAAAGGAGAGATAAACTAGGTCTGGCCCTGACCACATGAGCCTGGAGGAGATACGTATTTGCACACTTACCCCTTTGATCCATCAATTATTCACCCTTTCTCCGAGATCTTCAACCTGGATCTCTCTAGCTGCTTGAAGGAATAGGCCAAACTTTTGTTAAAAAAAAAAAAAAAAAAGATATCCCCTAATACTGTGGTCCAAAGTCTAAAGGTTTCTTTCTTTCTCATAGGTGTACAGATCAGGACTGCTAGAAGACTACATGTATTCTTCTACTTATCCAGGTTCTTCCTTCTATCTTTTTGCTCTACCATCCCCTAGAGTCAGTAGTATCTTAGAAAAAGGTTAACCACCAGCTTTCCAACTGTAGTTGCAACATGATGTTAGTTCATACTTCCTCTACATTATGAAACACAAAAAAAATGAAATAAAAACATGTCAGACTTTGATTACTTATTGGTCAATATTATCAGTCAGTTCTCTGCTGAACTAGATAATATTTGAACACAGGAAGGCTATTTCCTCAGGGTTTCGATTTGTTTCGTTTTGCTATTTACAGTGAAAAGGCGATAGTCACAATGAACTTTCAAGTTTAGTCTGCATTATTAATATTTTTCCCATTACTATCTTAACTCCAACAACTACAAAGTGAAATCAAGCCTCAGTTCATAGCATTTGCTGATGTCTGTGTTCTAAATAGTTCCAACCCAGTTGATTTCAGGCTACCAAAGTGACATTACTGGATGCAGCCATAGGAAGGGAAGGACACTAGAACACCATTATATAGTACTTCCAACATAAATGCATAGGTAATATTCAGATGTAGTAAAATAACTAAGAAGCAATGATTTTGAGTATTACATTAAAAATATAATCTGTGTCATTATAAGTTTATATCATTTATTTTTAAATACGCTTGTGTTTCACCGTCAGCTCATAAAATTGTTTAAAATGTAAACAACCATTTCTTGCAAGCCAGTACAAACCAGCTCTTGTACGTGACTGCTAATGGGCACCCTCATTTCTCATTTACTTGATCTAAACTTGTTCAGCAGCACCATATTTGAATTCTAGTTTATGGGAAGGAAAAAACAAAGGAAAAGTGGAAAGCAAGAGAGCATACGGAGGTCTTCCCTGGTGGCGCAGTGGTTGAGAGTCCGCCGGCCGATGCAGGGAACACGGGTTCGTGCCCCGGTCCGGGAAGATCCCACATGCCGCGGAGCGGCTGGGCCTGTGAGCCATGGCCGCTGAGCCTGCACGTCCGGAGCCTGTGCTCCGCAACGGGAGAGGCCACAACAGTGAGAGTCCCGTGTACCGCAAAAAAAAAAAAAAAAAAGAGCATACAGGACTTGCATACATCACTTTCCATGATATTTTACTAGTGACAGCCGGGTCCAAAGCCAGTGCAGAGAAAGCAAGGTAATATAGTCTCTAGATCAGTAGGTTATTATTTAAAAAGAAAGTGTACACTAGATCCTGGTGGTCAGGTGACTATCTATGCCACCATCCTCCCTTCTGACCAATCCCATATCCATATATTCCTTCCTATATATGTGCACATTGAAAACACTTTTCCAAGGGCACCCAACTATAGACTCAGCAATTTCTATCTTTTATCTTGACCAAAATAAAATCTTGGGCTACTGCACATTTCTATTTGTTCCAGTGATGCTCCTCTTGGCCCAGCGACTTACACACTAATAAACAAGTAATTTGTGCCCCAACCCTTAATGTATAATGGTACCCTAATACCATTATGTTAAATTAAGAACAGCATACTTGAAATAATACATTCAATTGAAGAAAAAGAATTCTAGGATTTATACAGTGGCCATGGGTCCATAACACTGCTGAAATCTTACTATGCAGGCTAACATTTTCCTGTCTTGGAAGGGAAATACATCCTGAGTTAGGCCCTCATTTCTTCCAATTTAAAGAAACTCCCCATCAGTGGAGTTAGCTTTTCATTCCAGTAGATCCTTCATAATCTTAGCTTAGATCTTCATTCCAGTTGATCCTTCGTAATCTATCATTCTCCTTGGCCATATCTGAGATGGGCATTGGAGGCCTCTTGAGGGTTGCCCAGTTTCAGAAAATCAACCTCCTTGATTTTTAGTACAGGTTTGTGAGCCAGGGGTTGCTTTAGAAGTCTGGGGAAAATAAACATTCTTATGTACCTGTTTTTTAAATTATTAACATTAGCTCCATCACCAATATCAGAAACATGGTCGTACTCAATCTCCTTCTTTACCTTCAACTGAAAATAATTATTGCAACAGATTTCTAATTGACCTGCTTAATTACGTATTCCTTTAGTATGTTCTTCAAATTATCACCTGAGAATTACTTTCTGAAATCTAAGCCTGCTAATGTTGCTTCTCTTGATAACTTATCAATTGCTTCCCATCATCTGCTGAGTAAAACACACATTCCTCAGCATGATATGCAATATTGTTTAGTTCTCAACTCTTCAACCCTATCCTTTCTGGCCTGATTGATTTGCTAGATTTCCACACTCCAGATAAAGCAACCTGTTGGCAAAATTTTAACTCCTTGAATACATATGGCATTTATTCCACATCCCATGTGTTTTCACATGGGTGAAAGTCTACCTAGCCTAACCTCCACTCCATTGATATCTATATATTCATTTTTCAAATCATAGTTCAAGACTTCCTCTCTGATATATTCCCTTCAAATAGGGTTAACTACTCCCTGCCCTGGGCTACAATAAATACTGCATAGACTTTCCGTACTGCTCTTATCATATGAACTAGTTTTACCAGCTGGAGTGTGAAATCTGGAGAACTTGAATGTTTATACATCCTTACATTTAACATAACATGTGATACGATTTTTGTGTTCGAAACATTAACTGGGGTAGTAAAGAATAATGGCAAGAACTTGTACCTGATAGTAAGATAAACATTAGTTTGTTATTATTATTATTATTTTGGCCACACCACACAGCATGTGGGATCTTAGTGGCCTGACCAGAGGTAAAACCTGCGCTGGCTGCACTGGAAGTGTGAATCTTAACCACTGGACCGCCAGGGAAGTCCCTATAAGCACTAGTTTAAATCCTGATTTTTCTACATCTAGCTTTGTAACCTTGCATAATCTAATTAACTTTTCCAAGCTATAATTTGTACATCTGAAAAACGGGAATAATGATAGAATTGATCATAGTTAGGATTTAGTAATGTGATCTTCATGAAGAACTAAGCACAGTGCCTGGCCTACAGTAGGTGTCTTATAAACATTAGATTGTACTATTTCTGTTGGATGGATTAAAGAATTGGCCTATTTATTTATTTTTCCTTTTTTCTTTTTTTTCACACACACACACACACGCTGTATTTTACTTTTACAAGAGATAGACTGACACCAAGCATTGTAAATGGGTGACCGCAACAAAAGCAACAATGATTGCAATTAACAAACACGAAACACACTCAAACTATGTCATAATATTGACATTCAGTCCAGGAATCCTCCACTGTAACAGCTCCTTTACTTTGCAGTGAAAATTGATTTGTATATTCTTGCCTCTGAGTCCTTGTGGGTTTTTGGTTTTTTTTGTTTTTTTATTCAAACAGAAAGTCACAAAAATTATAATCATCTTCATCAGTTCACTTAGATTTAGAATTCTTCATATATAAGGCCATCCCAGTATACCACTTAAAGAGATCTAGTTAAATACCACCAAGATCTCATTATAACTGACAAAATTGCTCTCTGTATTTCTACAACCATCCTATAATATTATGAGTTAATTCAAATTACAATATGAATTTCTAATAGTTGAGACATGTTGCCACTGTATTTATTATTGTTGGATATATGGTTTCCAGAGGGAAGTAGATCTTATAAACTGAGTAGTAGTAGGGGAAAACAGTTTTATACTTGGTAGGATTTTCATAGTAATACGGGAGCTGGGCTGCTTAGGTGGCTTCCATATCAGAAACTTATGTTCTAATACTGATTTTTCACTTTTTATCGTATTTATCTTAATGCACATTTATGAGTCATAAACATCTTATTTTTCTCTCTGAAAAACAGGGTTTTTTTCAGGGCTGTTGTGAGTATTGTGAGGGCTACATAATGAGTAAATCATTAACATGTATCTTTAAAGCATCCCAAGGAATAGATATTTCTGCAATCTCAGGAGGCAAGAATTGTAAGGCATAAAGGCAAAATAGTATTTCTCTTGCATAGTTATTTCACAGTGACTGTCAAACAGCTCATTAGCTCTGCCCAACAATTTCCTTTTTCATTTAAGCGTAGTGAGGCTAAATTATTTGTGCAACCCTGGTCATAGCTACTAACCTGCCTCTCATTGCTGTTTCACAGCTTCCTTCCTTCCTGTTACTTTAGCATGGTGGCATAAGCTATTTTTATCCACCCACCATTTAACTTAGAGCAGACAAGCAAATCTAACTTGATTTCTAGAACAAGATCCAAAGCACCTTATTACTGTATTTTCCCCCCTTAATAGCTCAAAACAAAGAGTCGTCATGGAAATTAAAGGTCAGACCTTTCTCTCCATCTGAGGTCTTTACTATAGTCCCAGAATGTATGAAACAACAACAAAGAAAGATCCGCAAAGTAATTCGACAGAACCTATTTCCCATCCCCAACTTCATAAGAACATGACTACTGGTCTAACCCAGCAAACAGACGATGCTCTCGATGAAAAGACAGGCCCTTTGACCCTGGGCTAGGCTGACACAGGTTGTGTTGTTCTTCATTTTGGAAGGACAGACCTGAGTTGAGACTTTTCCTTGGAATGGTTGGGTGACTGACCACAGTGATAGAAAAGAACCACATTAGCAAGAGTATGGTCATTTGTCTTTTCTGAATCCTTAAGAAAAATCTTGCCGTCATCAATTTGCTTCAGGGAAAATGCATGCCTTATGTGTGATTTCCACATGTTTCAGCAGGTATTTTTAAAACAAATTACCATATTTAATAATATTAGGAACTCAATCATAATCATAAATCAAATGACTGGATGAAAGATTATGTTGACTAACTCCTAATTCAAATCTACATAAAATATTTCCAAGGAAGAAACTTTGTTGATGCGTCAGGCTACCCAAGTTTCTGACAGCTCAGATGTGAAAATAAGTAGTTTCATGTGGTTTTTAGAAAACTGTTGTGTGTGTACATGCACACGCCTGTGTCTGTGTGTGACAGTAGTGACGGTAGTCATCTAAGTTCTTTTTAGCTCCATGTTTGACAGGAGTGGTTGAATTCCAGCAAGTATGTCACGAAAGGAGAAAAGACTACCCCCATATCCTATTTCAGCTGTCCAGTTTAAAGGGAGATGTTAATATCCATTTGTTTCACAAGCTGAATTTTACTGCATAGCCTTGACCCTATATCTCGCTTTCTAAATTTGTGAAGTGGCACGTATTATTGAAGAGAAATTTGTGCCCAATGCGTATGACGAGTCATCTACCCAACAGAGATGCCTAATTAGGAATAAGAAAGAACAAGAACAGGAACAAAGAATGAGAAAGTCCAGAAGTTCCAAACAGGAGATACCTGAAACTGCATGAAAACTATAAGAAGTCAAATGAACGTGGTTATCTGTCTCAGGGGGTGGGTTTGGGGAAAACACTGGATAAAACAAACACTCTTCTTCAGTTTATCTTCATGTTCACTTGAAAATGTCAACACTTGTTATAGTTCTAGTTACAGGAGCCAAAGATCTCTCTGAGTGAGTTAGAGCCTTCCTTAAAAGAGCGCTTAATTTCCTGAGGAATCAAAATATATTTTCTTGGGCTTCCCTGCTGGCGCAGTGGTTGAGAGTCCGCCTGCCGATGCAGGGGACACGGGTTCGTGTCCCGGTCTGGGAAGATCCCACATGCCGCAGAGCGGCTGGGCCCGTGAGCCATGGCCGCTGAGCCTGCGCGTCCGGAGCCTGTGCTCTGCAACGGGAGAGGCCACAGCAGTGAGGGGCCCACGTACCGAAAAAATATATATATATATATTTTTTTCTCACATTAATTTCAGAAGTTCCACTAATTGAATTACACTTAAAATACTTACAAATAGCGCTTACTGAAAGTTTAATATGCCCTTTGCTAAACACTGCAGACATCTGCCTTATTTAATCCTTGCTATCATTCTATCAGATAGGGACTATAATTATCCTCATTTCAGTCAAGAAAACTGAGTTTCGGGAAGGTTAAATAATTTGCACCGGGTCAAAAGTAGCTAATTAGTGACAGATCCAGATATTAGACCCAGTTCTGTGTTAACTTCTATTATAAAATGCAGTATTGATAGAAACAGTGGGAAATAAGCAAAGAAAATATGCAAAGGTGCCTCAGAGTTCCCAGGATGACAACTGGCTCTAGGAGGATATCCAAACCTCTGAAATGAAATTGAAGTTAATCTCTGTACATAACTCTTTATGCCACACTGTGATTTCTGAATTTACTGAAACTGAGAGTGTACTTCCCAATTCTGAAAACAAGAAGCAATCTTTCCAAATGTTGAAGATGTACTAATTAACTGTGTTAATTCTGTCTCTGAAATTCTTTACATTCTTGCCTTTAAATGACAATTAGATGCCAGAAACACTGTGTAGCAAAGTATAGTGTAATGCTCAAAAGAATTCCAATATCTTTGAAAATAGCCAAGGGTCATCACTAGCTGTTTTTAACCATTGGCAATTGCTATGTCAATATTTGTATAAAGTCCAGAATCTGTAAAAGATTTGAACAGTAGAAAATATGTTTATTAGAAATATTTCTTCCCCTAAATCACTTTTGGGTAGCTGGAAATGTGGCCCTAACCTCCAGTGCTTTCATCTGGAGAAAATTTTAGTGTGAAGCCTGTTACAAGATCAAGTTATATGACTTGCATGTATGATTACAAAGCAGTGGGGCATCCAATTAAAGACTTCCAGTGGGAGGAAGTAATGCAAACCTATAATGATGAGGTGCTTTCAAGGATAGATTGAAAAGTCAGGCACACACAGAAGTGAATTTAGACAGCGGTATTTCTTTGAGGGTATGAAAAAATGAAATTCTTTTTTCAAGAGTAGAAAGTCTTTTTTGCAGGGGGATGGGGATTTCTAGCTCCAGTATACTTCATAAAATATATATATATATATATATTTTTTGTGGTATGCGGGCCTCTCACTGTCGGGGCCTCTCCCGTTGCGCAGCACAGGCTCCGGATGCGCAGGCTCAGCGGCCATGGCTCACGGGCCCAGCCGCTCCGCGGCATGTGGGATCCTCCCGGACCGGGGCACGAACGCGCATCCCCTGCATCGGCAGGCAGACTCTCAACCACTGCACCACCAGGGAAGCCCTCATAAACTCTTTAGTCGCTCTAAATACTCCCTCTGATGGTTAATTTTATGTGTCAACTTGATTGGGCCATAGGGTACCCAGATATTTGATCAAACATTATTTTGGGTGTTACAAGGTGCTTTTTGGAGTGTGATAAGGGTGATTTTAGATAGATTAACAAGTAAATTGGTGACCTGAGTAAGGCAGATTCCCCTCCAGGATGATCCAGTCTATTGAAAGACTAAACAGAAAAGGCTGCACAGGGAACTCTACTCAATACTCTGTAATGGCCTATATGGAAAAGAATCTAAAAAAGAGTGGAGATGTATATATATACACATAACTGATTCACTTTGCTGTACACCTGAAGCTAGCACAACATTGTAAATCAACTATACTCCAATAAAAATTAAAAAAAAAAAAAAAAAGGAACAGGAGGCTGACCCTCTCTCTCCCTGAATAAGAGAATTCTCCCGCCTCACAGCCTTGAACGGGGACGTGAGTTCTTTCTCATCCTACAGCAACCTGCAGACATTCAGACTTGACCTGGGGTATTGTCTAAAAGTCTTACCAACCTGCATAAGAGCGTGAGCCAGTTCCTTATAATAAATCGCTCTCGGGCTTCCCTGGTGGCGCAGTGGTTGAGAGTCCGCCTGCCGATGCAGGGGACACGGGTTCGTGCCCCAGTCCGGGAAGATCCCACATGCCGCGGAGCGGCTCGGCCCGTGAGCCATGGCCGCTGAGCCTGCGTGTCCGGAGCCTGTGCTCCGCAACGGGAGAGGCCACAACAGTGAGAGGCCCGCGTACCGCAAAAAAATAAAATTAAATAAATAAATTGCTCTCCCTCTCTTCTACGGGTTCAGTTTCTCTAGAGGACCTGGATTAATGTTCGCCTTCTATAAAAGATTAATTTTGTATAAATTTTCATTATGACCTATCCCACGTGCAAATAATAGATCCTGCTTCTAAGCTACTGTAAGGAACTGGTAGAAATAATGTATTACAACAGATTTGTAATGGGATAACATCAATTAGCAGAGAAATTAGCAGAGCAGTCTCTTGAAAACACCCAAGGTTTAAGAATTATGAGACACGCAGGGATACAAATGTACAGATGTGAAGTCACTTTTTTTTTTTCTGGCCACGCCATGTGGCTTTTGGGATCTTAGTTCCCCAACCGAGCCAGGCCACGGCAGTGAAGGCGCCGAGCCCTAACCACTGGACCACCACGGAAGTCCCAAGAATCACTTCATCTTGGTCTGCTGAGTACATTTTGCATAGTAACTTTCTGTCAGTTATCTATTGAAGCAATACAAACCACCCCAGAACTTAGTTACATAAAACATCACGAGTTATTTATGTGACTCACTTATATGCAGTTTGAACAGGACTCAGATCCGTTCTCTGCTTCTCCTTCACAGCTGTGACTCAGCCGCAGGACCTACTTGCCACGTAGCCGGCTCACAACGCTGGCAAATTTGTGCCGACTGATGGCTAAGGGCTTGGTTTTCTCTGTTTTGGCCTCCCCACGGGCTGCCGTGGTCTCCTCCTCTCACAGGGAGGAGCTAGGTCTCAGGGGCAATCGCAAAACAACAGGAAACGGAATCCACCCGTTTTTCAGCCCTGGCTCTAGAAACGAGCATAGAATCGCTTCAGCC
Source organism: Leucopleurus acutus (assembly GCF_964270905.1). NCBI lineage: Eukaryota > Metazoa > Chordata > Mammalia > Artiodactyla > Delphinidae > Leucopleurus > Leucopleurus acutus. The sequence continues at coordinate 6,166,786 of NC_139146.1, forward strand.
GTATACTGTCGGTTAAGCTGTCCATGAGCCTAAATTTAAGGATGGAGCACGTAAACCTCCTGATCAGGGGGAGGAATGTCAAAAGCGTTTTGGAGTCGTGCTGCTTTAAAACTGCCGCAGTATGCCCTCGGGCCACAAATTATCTACATTCCCTCCACGTGTAACACATACCCTCTTTCAAGACCCTAAAACACTTCATCCCATTACAGAATTGGTCTCAGGCTCAAAAGCCCAGAGATTCATTAACTAAAGCAGGTCCAGGTAAGACCAGGGTGCAGCTGAAGCTCCTTGGGCCTGGCTTCTCAGAGCCTGCTCCTTGAGTATGGTTCTGCTCATTTGAAGACCTGGGACCTAAACAAGTTATTTTCTCTGTAACACACATGACACAGAGTAAGGCAACAGGCATAAGATACTTGCCGTGGATAACAGGCACACAGCAGTCACTAGTATATCACAATTGTTAAACTCCAGGCTGGGCCCATTTCCATTCTTTAGGCCTTTGATAATTAGGCCTCAGTGCGGCTCTATAGGAATTCTCATCCGTGGTTCTCGCCCATTCTCTGAGCTCACGAGTCTGCCCTCCGAATTCTTCTCAACCAGCTTCCTGCCCATAAAAGTGTAGGGATCCAAAGACGTCTTTCCATTTTATTCTAAGCTGGAGTTATTTTGACCAGGACAGTTCTCTTAAAAATTGTGTGGGTTTTCCATGAACGTAATTAGGTTCTATTAGGTAAAAGCCACAACTTCAAGTCTTTTTGCAATAAGTCCTTGTCTATCTTGGGTTCCCTGCTGAACTCCTCTGAGACAACAGGTTTAAAGCTCTCAGAATCCCCATTGTTAAATGGAGAGGATTTGGAAAACATGCCCTTCTAATTCTTACAAGCCTTTCTGTCTACGTGAAAGGGTTTCTGAGTTACCATCTCACTTTTTTCTGAGATATTAACCAGCCTATGGTCCCACACAGAATCAGATTTGGGGCAACAAAGTATTTACTATTTTGAGAATTTTTTTGTCATATGGAAAGGCCTAGAAAGAGAAAGTGTTTTATTTTTGAACTTAGCAAATTCTGGCTCCTTTATACTTAAGTCCCTCACCCTGCACCTTCTCTCCTCTTGCATTTTTTTCATGGATGCCAAGAAGCAGCTATGTGAGATTTTCAATATTCTCCTAAATCACTGCATGCATTAGGCTCATTTCCTGTTTTCCACATTTACTGCTGGAGACAGGTTGCCAACACTTGCACCACTGCATAATGAGCCCCCTTTCTTCCGGCTTCCAATGGCATTTCCTTCATTTTCCTTTAAACTCTCATCAACAACCTCCTGAATAACCTCTGAGATACTTCACTAAGACTCTCCTCAAGGCTTCTCTGGCTTCTACCTGCTTCTCAGCCTCAAACCAATAACACATGTTGCTTTTTGTCATGGAATCACCCCCCAACCCCAGGTGGAAATATCTGTATCAGTTATCTATTACTATGTTACAAAGGAGCCCCAAACTTGGTGACTTGAAGCCATAATAATTTGTTATTTCCCTCAGAAATGTGCAAGTTGGGGAGGGCTTAGCAGGGAGTTTCCCTTTACTCTTGAATACAAGAGTGTCAAAGATTAGGGGTCATCTTTTAAAACCTCCACAATGCCCAGATTAATAAAAACTCTGAAAAAAGCTGTTTACTTTAGAGCAATGGGATGATACTTTTGAACAACACAATATAACTGATAGTATATTATTAAAATTTTGAGATGAGAAATGATTCAGACTCGAGGAATAAACCTACTTGAAAAACTTACAAATCTTGGACAATGTCAACTTATCATGTCAAAAAGGATTAAAAACAATTGACTTATAATTGAAAGGAGGGAATATAATTTTGAAAGATAGGGAATTGGATTCCAGACAACAAATAAACTAGGGGATAATTTTCCACTTCTCCTTTTGAAGCTGCATAACCATAGATTTCCTTCTGCTATTCTCTCCAGTAATTCCCTCCTCAATGGACATCATCCAATATCCTCACAACAGCACCATCATTCTTCCTCTATTTCCCCTTTTTACCAAGTCCCCAAAATTTCCCTTTTCATTTGTTGCTTGGTTGTATGACTTTTGAACTAAGTCACCTTTGCTTGTTATTGGTTATATCTCTTTTGGTTTTCTCAAGGCCTTTGACTATATATATATATATATATATATACATGGGCCTCTCACTGTTGTGGCCTCTCCCATTGCAGAGCACAGGCTCTGGACGCACAGGCTCAGCAGCCATGGCTCACGGGCCCAGCCGCTCCGCAGCATGTGGGATCCTCCCAGACCGGGGCACGAACCCGTGTCCCCTGCATCAGCAGGCGGACTCTCAACCACTGTGCCACCAGGGAAGCCCGACTATATTTCTTTTATTATCAATCTCCTTTTTTTGTTATGAGTTTTGTTGGTTTCTCAAATGAATCTACCCTCACATTTACAGACCTACTTAAGTTACAGAGTTTACCGAACATGGGAGAGCCCACCTAGCTTTCCAATTCTGAAATCAATTTAAAAGTATTTCAGTAGAAAAACAGAGTGTTATACAGCCCACAATAATCACAGTGTTTCCTTTAGTGATCGAAAGCACTGCTATTCAAGATCTAAATCATTCTTCAGCAGGTAACCAAAAAAGTCCCAGAGGTGTTAATTGTACAACCAAAGGAAGAAACTATGAAATTCTTATCTTACTCGAAAAGAAAACTTCCCAATACTAATTTCATTTCTGGCTTGCCATACGTAAAGGAAGGGTTGACTTTGTGGGTTTAAGCTGAAATTTAGAAGAAGGAGAAATACTTTGGTATGAATATGCCAGAGGACAGGCTCAAAAAGCATAGTAAGTTTAAAAGTATATTTCACTGAAAAACTTTAAAGGAGAGAGTGGAAAAGGCAGGGCAGAAAAGGTTTTATCCTCACCCAAAATGAGACAGAATGTAGACTTGATTGTTGAAAAGAGTCAAGTTTTATCAAAATGAGAAATTATATCTCGGTTTTTTCAATCATACCTACTTTCCAGAAACAGACAGCATTTTATGGTTAAAAAAGACCTTACAGATTAAATGTTCTCTGTTCTGTAAAATGATCACGTAGGATTAGATTTCCAATGAGAAGTCTAACTATAATTGCCTACGGCTGCTTAAGAATTTCATTAAGAATTCCAAACACTGCAGAAGTAACTTTCAAACATTTTCATTTCTGCTAATATTGTGATTCTTAAAATAGATGAAAAAGATAAATTAAAATATTTTCCAATGTTATAGGGATTTTCAGTTTAATTTACTTACAGCTAAGTATTGAATCATCTTCCAGAAAAAGTATCTTTTTCAGTGACTCATTCAGAATGGATTACCTAAGAAGCGTTTGATATTTCAGAAATGTCCTTAATATTTAGATGTTATAATCCTGATTTTAGCAGATTTTTACCTGGAGCTAGAGCAGACACCATATTGGCCTATAGCAACAATGATTTTGACCCACCTGATAATTATTAGTGAAGTCTGTCTACCATATCTTTAAATCACGGCAAAAACAGGCTCTGCAACATTGCAAACATTTTTTTTTAAGTCAGTAATTCTGTAAATATCTCAGTCTTTCATTTACAAAGGAAGACTTCTCGCTATGTCTAGTCTGTCTTTTCTCACACATGCAGTCCCTATAAATACATTAAAAATTCTTATTGGTATAGAAACAAAACAAAAAGGGAATTTTTATTATCTTTTTAAAAGAGACTATGAAAGTTTCATTGCCTGTTACTTTACTAGGAATTCATTTATGAATTATGTGTATTCTTTAGCTTGTATTGGATTATTTGACTGTTAATTTTATTTACTTTTAATTACCACTTTGGAAAGATGTGACTAAATGCAAATCAACAAAGGTTTTAGTAAAGGCATCAACAATAAGAGTAACAAGGAAGACCTGTCTCTCCTTCCACACATCTGTAAGTCATTACCAAAACCTACAAAATTACATCTATCTAACCAAACGGGCAACGTTTACGTAAAACATTAATTTTCACCATTTATACATTACTTAACATGTATATAAAATGGCTAGTGTTACAGTGATGAACATCATGAGTGCACTTCAGCTAAATCAGAAGGGAGAACGCCCAGGTTCGAGTCACTCAATGAAATGAAAGGTGACATGGGATGACTTAGCTTGGTGTTCCCATCCCCAATCTCTCTGCTCCAAATCTGTGCAATTATTTTTTGCCTCCATCTGCGGTTCTGAGCTATTTACAGCTGGAATTGGTCTTTGCACATGCAGAAACTAGAAGACGGACAAAATACCTCAAAATAAACCAATAAAAAATTTACTGTCAAAACTAGAAATTAACCAGAAAATCTAAGACTCATTGGTGAATATTTTGGTTCCTGATTATTTTTCTTCTTTGACCAACTGCCTTCCTCTTTTGATATTTTTTCCCTATGGATCTTGGTTATGAATATATATATATATGTGTGTGTATATATATAGTTTGAATTTTGTCTTATTCCAAACTTGGTAATGACTTGTTCTCTGTCTCTAAAATGCTTAGATAGTTCCAGATTCTATTTCTATCTACTTTGTTGACTGACTGACGAGAACTCAGCTTTATCAATGCATCTCCCTATTTGTGCACTGTCTCCCTTCGGTGTTCTTCATCCAGATCCCTTCTTGCATAAGAGCATCCCCCTTATACCAGCCTGTTTCCTTAATGGTGAGGATGTTTGCTCTGGTTTGTGATAAAAGATATCTTTCTAAATGTTGTCTAAATGTCAGTATCTCATTGTGATAAGCTCAATTCTTGGAGGAAAGAGATTTTACTTATTTTTAAGCAAAAGTTTTTTTCTCAAAAGTTACCCATTTTGCTTATCTTGATCAGTTGTTATTAACACTGGCTGTACAACAGAATCACGTGAGAAACTTAAAAATTACTCATGCTAGTGTTTCACTCAAGATGAATTAAATAAAATCTCTATTGGTAAACCCTGGGCATTGCTATATTTTATATACCTTGTGATTCTGATATGAAACATGCATTGAGAAACTAGTCTAGAGTTATGTGCTTCACACTTACTCGTATATAAAAATCACCTGCGGATTTTATCAGACTATAGATGCTAATTCAGAAACTCTGAGTTGAAGCCTGAGACCCTGTATTTCTAAGTTTCTAGAAAAGACTGCTGGTCCATAAACCATACTAAGAGTAGCAAGGGTCTAAATGAAAGTAGTTAACTACCTAATTATGTGATTATAATTAACATAATGAAGAATTTAGGACTTCCCTGGTGGCGCAGTGGTTGAGAATCTGCCTGCCAATGCCGGGAACACGGGTTCAAGCCCTGGCCCGGGAAGATCCCACATGCCGCGGAGCAACTGAGCCCATGCGCCACAACTACTGAGCCTGCGCTCTAGAGCCCACAAACCACAACTGCTGAGCCCGCATGCCACAACTACTGAAGCCCGCACACCTAGAGTCCATGCTCCACAACGAGAAGCCACTGCAATGAGAAGCCCGCACACCAAAACAAAGAGCAGCCCCCACTTGCCGCAACTAGAGAAAAGCCCACACGCAGCAACAAAGACCCAATGCAGCCAAAAATAAATAAATAAATTTATATTAAAAAATGAATTTATGGAACAGATATTGCTTAAATACATGTCAGATGTGTTCTTTGGGCTATAATAAAATATTTTAGGAGACTTTTTGCCTATGGTCACCCGAAAACATCATTACCCTTGATGTTGCCCTTGGTAAGTACTTTGTTTTAAATTATCCCATTGAATAATTATCATTCTCTTTTTTTCCCAAGTGTTCAGGATTTCAAGACATTTCTAAAATCGAAAAAGAATCTAATTTGATTATTTGATTTGGTTAATCCCTAAACAGGAAAGCATTAGTTTGTGTGAGTGTATGTATGCAATGAACTAGCCAGATAGGACTTTGTGTCTTATTTGAACGACCGCCATTTCCATATACCATCAATCGCATCTCAGAAAGGAGATGACATTCCTGTTCCGTGGCTGGGCAGGTAAAGAGGAGACTAACCCACTCGCTTTGGAGTGAGCCTCACTCTTACTATCGCCTCACATCTTTCTTATTCTTTCAAGTATTAGAGATCTCTAAGATATCAAAGGATTTAAAACATCTTGGAAATATCTGTAACTGTATGAGTGGGTGGTGATACAAATGTGAAACCATGGTTAAAAATATCAGTTTAGAAAATTAGAAGAATAACTAAAGTAGGCATCAAGCTTGAAATCTAGAGATGCTTTGTTAAAGGAAAAAAATCACACAAGTTCGTTCATCAATATTATTAGGATTCACGACCCACTGTACTTTAAAAATGTAGACTCTTGACCACCCTCACTCAATCTTGTCCTTCTTTCTGCCATCAGGTAGTACTCTCTGTCTTTCTGAGAATACTTACTGTTAATTATTTTATCCCATTTTTAATTCCTTACTTCTCCCTACTCCTTCCTACTTAATGCTATCCAAATCAACTCTGCCTTACACTCTCTTTGTATGAGTAGAAACCACTAACCTTTATAGACTATTTACTACATGCCAGATAATGTCTTATGCCCTTTATAGGTGGTAATCCATTTAATCTTTCCCCAAATCTTGAGAGGTAGGTATTTTTCTTACTTCACTGCAGGGGAAACTGAGACACAAAGTGGTTAAGTAACGTTCCCAAGATAATACTGCTTTTAAGTGACAAACTCAGACGCAAGCCCAGGTGGTCACTTCACCTGCAAAAGAGGTCCTTACAGCACTTCCTCATAGCATCACTGGGATTACTGCGTTCATACCCAAACAGCTCCCTGAGCAGAACACTCCCTTTCTTTCTGTCTGTCCCAAGGCCCAGTCTGCTACCAGGCAGTTAAAATGAGGGAAGATACCCGCTTAACAACAGACTACACTTACCTATGGTTTACCGTATGTGAGGTTCCAGTCAAAATACTTTACATGTATTAACTCAGTCTTCACAGCAAGCCCTTTGAGGAAGCATTTTTATCTGCACTGAAGGTGAGGGAATGGAGGCACTGATGGTTGAAGAGCCTCACCCCTACCCCAAGTTCACAGTCAGCAGCACAGCAGAATGTGGACACAGGCTGTCAGGCTCCAGAGGTGGTGCTTTCAGCCACCTCGCTTTTCCCGCCCTGAAGATAATGAGAATATGTTCACCTCCTTGTCTTGTGGGTCAACCTGACTAACTCTTTTCAAAATATCACAAAGCTCCCACAACGCCGCTTAGTGATTTATGAATGTGCAATTTCATCTTCGAATTCAGACGTATTTCCCACAAGTAGGCCCCCAGGAATTATACGATACCTGTTTGCATGCTGTTATCGCTTCTTTAAAATTCTGACCACATCTTGAGTAAGGAAATATGGATTTAAGGTAAATAAATGCTCTGCAATCTTTGTCAGTCAACCTTGAGACTGATGGGCTGAATAAATATGTTCAATTACCATTTTTATAAGCAATATAAAAAGTGACTGTTCAAAGTTTGGAGGAGTCAAACAAGCACTGCAGTGGTCGCGACTGCACATAGGGGTTTGGTCTGGAATTAACACCACTTCACGTCCCGCTCATGTATCCACCACAGCCACGCCCTTGACAGCACAGACTGCTCTGGGTGCAGATCGCTCTGTTAGTACATGTGCCCTTAAACCACGTGTTCATGTCTGACTTCACTTTACACTTATACAAAGGTCATTTTAACCGAAGCAGAGGCAATTAACCAAAGATGTTCTATTCAATTTCATTTTTTTCCCCTTACACTGGTATGCTAACTTAAATAGGGTATAAGTGACACCAGTGTATAGCCATAGACATACTTATAGGTGCAATAGAGTGAGTTTAAAAAGCCTTTCTCAATTCTTTGATTTCAAAATAAAATCCGGTGTTACTTTTTCAAAAACCTTAAGAAAAATAAATTTTAATAGAGAAGTCTGAAACTTACTGTGAAAACAAATTTAAATTACATTTAGAAGAACATGAGATACTTTTATAAACAAACACAAAGACATATGTATAATACTTAATTTCACTAATGAGCTAGAACCACTTCAGAATATCAGAATCTATGTTTGAAAGAAAATGTTTGAAAAAATTATTTTAACTGTATCTTTTCCATCTATAATGACTGATAATTATATATACATTAAAATGACTCAATTACCCATATAAAACACTGTTTATTTTTTATATTTACTGATTTCATAATAAAGTTTGTTTGAAGGAATAACAACTTTAACTGTTCAAGAAAGAATTATCTTTACTTTCAGATAACTGGTACTATGGAAAAATTATAAACTAGATTAGTCAAATGCTGACACCTAAATACGAAAAGTTTGCATGTGAAATACGTAGTGACTGACTGGTTTTTACAGCAAATAGTTATCTTTCTCTAATGTTAAAGAATAAGCTTTTTTGTCTCAGCATTTTTCTTCCAGCCTTACGGTACTTTGAACCCTCTAATTTATAATCAGTCAGAAAAATAGCCACTGCTACTGGGTAATAAAATTTTGTCCCTTCCTTCCTTCCTTCCTTTCCTTTCCTTTCCTTTCCTTTCCTTCCTTCCTCCCTCCCTCCCTCCCTCCCTCCCTCCCTCGCTCATTCTACAAACATCTTACACTATGCTAGTATTATTTGGATGGCTTAGTATACCATAAATTCTATGTAACTGCATAAATGTATAAAGCTGAGCGTTCTGAGTTTTTGAAAAGAAATGAGTCCAAGTTCCTATTAAAAGTCTTGCTAGGGGCTTCCCTGGTGGCACAGTGGTTGAGAGTCCGCCTGCCGATGCAGGGGACGCGGGTTCGTACCCCGGTCCGGGAAGATCCCACATGCTGCGGAGCGGCTGGGCCCGTGAGCCATGGCCGCTGAGCCTGCGCGTCAGCAGCCTGTGCTCCGCAACGGGAGAGGCCACAACAGCGAGGCCCACGTACTGAAAAAAAAAAAAAAAAAAAAAAAAAAAAAAAGGCTTGCTAAACTCTCATCACATATAAGCTCCATAGTAACCAGTATGCTCTGTGTTGTCCTGGTTAAGGTCCGTGTTAGAGGTTCATGGGTTTACTCTTAGGCAAGTGACTTCATTCCTCCAAGCCACATCTATAAGTGGAGAAAAACAGTATCTCTCCCTTCTGGCTGTTAAATATATTACGAACAATACATAGGAATTGCTTAGCATATGTGACAAGAGCCTCCAAAATTTTAAATGCTATTTTTTAAAAAGTAAAGAGAGGGGACTTCCCTGGTGGTCCAGTGGTAAAGAATCCGCCTTGCAATGCTAGGGGACACCCGTTCGATCCCTGGTCAGGGAACTAAGCTCCCACATGCGATGAGGCAACTAAGTCCACGTGCCACAACTACTGAGCTCACGTGCTTCAACTAGAGCCCACGTGCCGCAAACTACAGAGCCCACGTGCCCTGGAGCTTATGCGCCACAAGTAGAGAAGAGAAAACGCGCACGCCACAACTAGATAGAAGCCGGCGCACCACAACGATAGACAAGCCCGGGCACTACAACAAAGAGCCCACGTGCCACAATGAAAGATCCTGCATGCCTCAACAAAGATCCCACGTGCCGCAACTAAGATCCCAGGCAGCCAAAAATAAAGAAATAAAATAAATAAATACCAAATAAATCTTAAAAAAAAAAGTAAAGAGAAATATCAAGAACCTGAAAATCATGACTGCTAATCTGTGTTTTAGGAAGGAAACACCTGGAGCCTTGGTTATCAGTATTAGGATGGTTTTTGTTGGTATTATAAATGATGGATTCAATTATCATAAGAATAGCTTTCAACCATTTAAAACTGTCATAATTCTATTTACATTATTTCCTAGGTATGCTTTCAATGTAAGACTATTTTGAAAAGTGGAGTTTACTGATGGAATCCAGCTATTATTCATCTAAATGTTATGTTCCCAGTAAACTTAATTTTGATTATCTGAATTGGTTCTTTATAGACAGTCCAGAGGAGACAAAAACTAATCTAGAGGATCAATAAAACAAGATTTAATTTTATATTGGATTTGAGTTACAATGAGGTGTTCTGATACTATGAAAACTTAATTCTTTTTAACATGAAGTAATACATAACAGTTCTTGGAGGCTGTCAGCATAAGGATATGAATCTCATTGTAATAATCTGCACACTGTACTCATTGTGTAGGGCCCAAATGAGTATGAACTGATGTTATAGTTTTAAACACACATCACCCTGGCATTCCCATGCTGCCTCTCAGTGAGGCTCTTGTTTTCTGAAAAGGAGGCAGGTCCTCGGAACTGCTTCCTACAGATGTCCTGTAATAATGTGAAGTGTTAGAAATGTACATTAACAAAAACTATGGATTACATAGTTAATCGGAGTCACATATCATGTTTTTATCCACAAGAGTCTGAAAATAATAAGACTCCTGAAAATAATATAATTTCCATTTGATAAATATTAATGCTTACCATGTGAAAATCACTTTCTTATAAAATTTCGAAGTGCATAGCAAATGTTCAAGTTACTCTTTAAAATCCTCTAGTAAACAAAGGTTTTATTACTCTTATGTTTGTAATACTAGATTGTAGAAAATAAGGTATTAAAACACTGAGTGGTTGAGAGAGCCAATAAATAGAGTCTGGACAGGTGTCAAATGGAGAAAAATAACGAGATTCGGATTATCTAGCCCAGTGGGTCAAATAAATACAGTATGATAGATTCTTACAATAAAATCATCGTATATATTGTCAGAATAGCTTTATTAATATCAATACTTAAAATATTAGTCATCTTAGACCAAAAATACCAACTTCAAGTTAGTTGAAAGACCCAGGAATTCAGAAGACAACTTTTTTCCTCTGTGACTCTGCTTAAGTTTAAAACAAAGCGATCCCACTTTTTTAATCCTAACAGCCACACAGGATGCCTCCTATAAGCTGGAAGAGGCCTTATCACCTGAAATGTAACATATTTTGCAGATGTTTTTTCTTTTTATACTGCATATCTAAATTTGCCAACTACTTTCACAGCAAGGGGAGACTCTTTAAATACTATTTTCAAAATGTGATTTTTTTTTGGACTAACGTTTTGACTTTGAGTCATTTCTTCTGACATTTTGATGAGATTCTTTCGATTTAATGGATCCTTGGAGTCATGCCAAAACATGTTATTTGGTTTCAGTAAACAATTACGAAAACGGTATCCAGAAATTTTAGTTGGTTGTGTAAAGGATGTGCAAAATCCTATTTCAGTATGAACACAGTTTCTAAACAAAACCATATGTTTCTGGCCGACCTTGGATAGGATTTCAAATCTGTTGGCTATCTATAAACATTCCGTTCTAGAAGAGAATGTTAAGTTCTTCCCTTTAAAACATTCAACTTAGAAAAAAATTTTTCCTTTTTATAAGTAGTATCATACAAAGAGCAGAATAAAGAGGAAAGAAAGTAAAGAAGGATGAAAGAATGAGAATTTTATGGGGTTTTTTTTTAAGCATATGTATTAGTGAGCAAAAGATGAAGAATGATGCAAATAAGGGAAGTGAAGATGAAGTTTTCTGAACCCCACTCTCTGTCATAGGCTACAATTTGGCAAAGGTCTGGTTGTCCGTATTAGAGGCTGGTTTTCAGAGACTGGAGCCAGAGGAACTGAAGAATTTGGAGTGACAAATCAATTAGGGAAAACCGATTACAAAATGCTAGGAAGAACAAAAACACGATCTCTGCCCATGAAACTAGAGCTGGGATCCTGTGAGGGTGTTGGTCCAATAGTTTGAAATAAGTTAGGGACATGGTAAACTGGAAAGTGGGTTTGTAACCAGTGAAGCAGACACAAGGCAACTGCTACAAACAGCTCTAGTAGGTCTGTAGTTCTCCCTCATGTTCTAAATGCTCGAGTATCTCAGGCAGGGAGAAAGTGTAAAGCACTAGAACAGAGAGAAAAACATGATGGAATGGGAAGGGGTGCAGAGCACACGGTAGCCTTTCTAAAGATGATGACTTTCTTCCCTAAAATTATAAAAGAGAGCGGAAGGATAGATGGAAAGAAGAGAGACTTTTATAAGATGTGAAAGTAATTATACTAGATGGACAAATAGAGGTGGGAGGAGGTTCAGAATATGGTGGTCATATCACACTTAACTCACCCTGAATCTAAAGCCAACTAAAACAAGTGAATAATCTTATACCTGTATTTTGGCTATGTACTGTTGATGAATTGGATTTGGGTTTTGAGGGAAAAAAAATGAAGGCAGGATTTCTCCTAGATTTCTTGTCCAAGCAACTTAGTGAATAGTAATGACAATTTCTAAGATGGATTACGCTAGCAGCCCTCAAATTATCAAACACTGCAAGTCCCTGAGTCCCTTTAAGTGGATCCGTAAAACAAAAAAATTTTCTTAATAATTCTCAGACATCATATGACTTTAATTCTCATTCTCTCATGGGTGGAATTTTTCAGAGATTACACATTGTGTGATAACATAATGATTGTTCTGTTGGACGACAGCATGGTAATATGTATATTCTTGTGTTCAAATGCTTAGTTTTAATTTCTAGTTCAGTAAGACAGTTATAACTCTCCTAAGAAAAAGTCTTTGGAGTCCTCCATTATTTAAAAAACTTCATGACAAGACATTCAGTAATATTAACGAAATAGGCAGAGTCTTTGAAAGTGACAAACTACCAAAGCCCAGTTAAAAAGCCCAGCAAAAAGCCCAGTTAAAAAGTTAAAAAGCAATAGGTGGCTAGAATAACTCTATATCTTTCTATTACAAAAATCAAATTCATAGTTAAAAGCCTTCCTATAAATAATATTCCAGGCCCAGATTCCTTTATTGTTAAATTATTTCTAAAATTTAAGGAAAAAATAATATTGATTTTATATAAGTTTTTGAAAATAATAGAGAACAAGAAACAATTTCAACTAATTTTATGAGGTCTGTGTTACCCTGATATCAAAACAAAAGACAGAAAGATATTACAAAAGAATATGTAAAACTACAGAGCAATATGCCTTACAAATATAGACACAAAAATGATTAATTTATATATATCCTATATCCAAGTGAGGTTTACCCCAGGAATAAAAGGGTGGTTTAGCATTTGAAAATCAATCAATTTAACTTACCATATGATTAACTCAATAGATGCAAAAAAAAAATTGACAAAATTCAACACCCTGTCCTAAATTTTTTAGCAAATTGGATACTGAATAGAACTTTCTCAATTAAATAAAGGATATCTACAAAAATCCCATGATAGCATCAAATTTCATGGTGAAATACTGAATTCCTTCTCCCTATGATCACAATAAAAGGGTAGATGACCTTTATCATCACTCCTATTTGACACTGTGGTTGAAGTTCTACCCAGTTCAATAAGGCAAACACACTGGAAAGAAAGTAAAACAATTTGTATTTGCAGAAGACATAATAACCTATGTACTCGAGAACTATTAAGTTTAGTGCAAACAGCCTTTGCCTAGAGACATTTGTCAAAATCAATCACAGGCAATTCCTGAATATCATAAAACAACCTGATTCAGTTATTGAATATTGAAGAGGTAAATAAGAATTGGGGCAGGGCTTCCCTGGTGGCACAGGGGTTGAGAGTACGCCTGCCGATGCAGGGGACACGGGTCCGTGCCCCGGTCCGGGAAGATCCCACATGCCGCGGAGCGGCTGGGCCCGTGAGCCATGGCCGCTGAGCCTGCGCGTCCGGAGCCTGTGCTCCGCAGCGGGAGAGGCCACATCAGGGAGAGGCCCGCGTACCGCAAAAAAAAAAGAAAAAAAAAAAAAAAAGAAAGAGTTGGGGCAAATAATAGGCTAGCAAAAAGCTTAAAAGAAAAAGCTCTGGGATGAATGAGATGTCTGTAAGGGACACTGAAATTCTACAGCATATTCCTGGGAATGTAGAATGCTACACACATCTGTACAGCTGTGCACATACCCAGGGCAGTGTGCATGCTCCAGAAAAACCTGAGAAGACCCTAATTCAGTTCACATCCAGCTAATCTTGAGACTCTGTAAAAAGAAAGTGAAGGCTAAGATGAAGTTGTAAACTCTGGAAGAGGTTGAAGTCATGCCTCAAGAACACATACAGAGTCCCTTGGCAAAGACTGGGAGGCTTACCGATTTGAGACATCTAAGAAAAATCTCTGTCCAGTTATTGGCTGATAGCGAAAGAGAGAGAACTGGTTCAGAAATGTCACTAAACAGACAATAGCAACAACCCTGGTGAGGGAGAAACATCTGAGTTCCAACACTGCCACATTCCATTATTTAAAATGTCCAGTTTTCAACACAAATTGTGAGATATGCAAAGAAACAGTAAATTATGGCTCGTATACAGGAAAAAAAAGGCAGTCAATAGAAACTTCCTAAGAAAATCCAGCTGTTGGATTTACTAGATAAAGACATAAATCCTTTAAGTATGTTCAAAGAACTAAAGGACCATATCTAAAAGCTGAAGAAAAACATTAGGTTGATGTCTTACCAAAAAAAAAGAATATCAATAAAGATGTAGAAATTATAAAGTAGGACCAAATAGATATTTTGGAGTTGAAAAGTATAACTAAGGCGAAAAATTTGCTAGAGGGAATCAACAGCAGATTTTAGCAGATGGAAGAAAAACTCAGCACACTTGAAGGTTGATCAACTGAGATTATTTAAACAGAGCCTCAGAAAACTGTGAGGCACCATCAAGTACACCAGCATATATCTAATAAGAGCTCCAGAAGGAGAGGAGAGAGAGAAGGGGGAAAACAATACCTGAAAGAATAATAGCCAAGTTTTTTCCAAATTTGCTGAAAATATTTATTTACACATCTAAGAAGCTCAACAAAATCCAAGTAGGATAAAGTAAAGAAATCAAATTCCTTAAGGTAAAAGCTAAAAATATCAAATGCTTAGAAGAAAACATAGGTGTAAATCTTGATAACCTTGGATTAGGTGATAACTTCTTAGCTATGACACCTACAGCACAAACAACCAAAGAAAAATAAATAAATTGGACTTCATCAAAATTGAAAACTTTCGTGCATTAAAGGATACAATCAAAAAGTAAAAGACAACACAGACAATGGGAGGAAATATTTGCAAATCATATATCTAATAAGGACCTAGTAGTATTCAAAATACATAAAGAACCCTTATAACTCAACAATAAATAGACACATAACGCCATTTAGAAATGGGCAAAGGATCTGAATATACACTTCTCTGAAGAATTATATAAGTAGCCAATAAGGAGTTCCGGGAAGATGGCGGAAGAGTAAGACGCGGAGATCACCTTCCTCTCCACAGATACACCAGAAATACATCTACGCATGGAACAACTCCTACGGAGCACCTACTGAACGCTGGCAGAAGACCTCAGACCTCCCAAAAGGCAAGGAACCCCCCACGTACCTGGTTAGGGCAAAAGAAAAAACTAAACAGAGACAAAAGAATAGGGACGGGTCCTGCACCAGCGGGAGAGAGCTGTGAAGGAGGAAAAGTGTCCACACACTAGGAGCCCCTTCGTGGGTGGAGACTTCGGGAGGCGGAGTGGGGGAGCTTGGGAGCCGCGGAGGAGAGCACAGCAACAGGGGTGCGGAGGGCAAAGCGGAGAGATTCCAGCGCAGAGGATCGGGCCGACCGGCACTCACCAGCCGAGAGGCTTGTCTGCTCGCCCGCCGGGGCGGGCGGGACTGGGAGCTGAGGCTCCGGCTTTTGTCGGAGCGCCGGGAGAGGACTGAGGTTGGCGGCGTGAACACAGCCTGCAGGGCGTTGGTGCGCCGCGGCTGGCCGGGAGAGAGTCTGGGGAGGGCTCTGGACCTGCCGAAGAGGCAAGAGACTTTTACGTCCCTCTTTGTTTCCTGGTGCACGAGGAGGGGGGATTGGGAACGCTGCTTGGGAGAGCTCCGGAGACGGGCGCGAGCCGCGGCTAAGAGTGCGGAGCCCAGAGACGGACATGGGACGCTAAGGCCGCTGCTGCCGCCGCCAGGAGGCCTGTGTGCGAGCGCAGGTCACTAGCCACACGCCCTTCCGGGGAGCCTGTGCAGCCCACCGCTGCCGGGGTCCCGGGATCCGGGGACGGCTCCCCCGGGAGAGCGCACGGCGCGCCTCAGGCTGCAGCGTCACGCCGGCCTCTGCCGCTGCAGGCCCGCCCTGCACTCTGTGACCCTCCCTACCCCCCGGCCTGGGTGAGCCAGAGCCTCCGAATCAGCGGCTCCTTTAACCCTGTCCTGTCTGAGCAAAGAACAGACGCCCTCCGGCGACCTACACGCACAGGCGGGGCCAAATCCAAAGCTGAGCCCCTGGGAGCTGTGAGAACAAAGAAGAGAAAGGGAAATCTCTTCCAGCAGCCTCAGAAGCAGCGGATTAAAGCTCCACAATCAACTTGATACACCCTGCATCTGTGGAATACCTGAATAGACAACGAATCATCCCAAATTAAGGAGCCCTGTGGATGAAAGGCTCTTGGTGCTGCAGCCAGGACTCAGTGCTGTGCCTCTGAGGTGGGAGAGCCAACTTCAGGAACAAGAGGCCTCCCAGCTGCACATAATATCAAACAGCAAAAATCTCCGAGAGATCTCCATCTCAACGCCAGCACCCAGCTTCACTCAACGACCAGCAAGCTACAGTGCTGGACATCCTATGCCAAACAACTAGCAAGACAGGAACACAACCCCACCCATTAGCAGAGAGGCTGCCCAAAATCATAATAAGTCTACAGACACCCCAAAACACACCACCAGACGTGGACCTGCCCACCAGAAAGACAAGATCCAGCCTCATACACCAGAACACAGGCACTAGTACCCTCCACCAGGAAGCCTACACAACCCACTGAACCAACCTTAGCCACTGGGGACAGACTCAAAAAACAACAGGAACTACGAACCTTCAGCCTGCAAAAAAAAAAAAAAAAAAGGAGACCCCAAACACAGTAAGATAAGCAAAATGAAAAGACAGAAAAACACACAGCAGATGAAGGAGCAAGATAAAAACCCACCAGACCTAACAAATGAAGAGGAAATAGGCAGTCTACCTGAAAAAGAATTCAGAATAATGATAGTAAGGTTGATCCGAAATCTTGGAGATAGAATGGACAATAGAATGGACAAATTGCAAGAATCAGTTAACAAGGACCTAGAAGAACTAAAGATGAAACAAGCAACGATGAACAACACAATAAATGAAATTAAAAGTACTCTAGATGGGATCAATAGCAGAATAACTGAGGCAGAAGAACGGATAAGTGACCTGGAAGATAAAATAGTGGAAATAACTACTGCAGAGCAGAATAAAGAAAAAAGAATGAAAAGAACTGAGGACAGTCTCAGAGACCTCTGGGACAACATTAAACGCACCAACATTCGAATTATAGGGGTTCCAGAAGAAGAAGAGAAAAAGAAAGGGACTGAGAAAATATTTGAAGAGATTATAGTTGAAAACTTCCCTAATATGGGAAAGGAAATAGTTAATCAAGTCCAGGAAGCACAGAGAGTCCCATACAGGATAAATCCAAGGAGAAATACGCCAAGACACATATTAATCAAACTGTCAAAAATTAAATACAAAGAAAACATATTAAAAGCAGCAAGGGAAAAACAACAAATAACACACAAGGGAATCCCCATAAGGTTAACAGCTGATCTTTCAGCAGAAACTCTGCAAGCCAGAAGGGAGTGGCAGGACATATTGAAAGTGTTGAAGGAGAAAAACCTGCAACCAAGATTACTCTACCCAGCAAGGATCTCATTCAGATTTGATGGAGAAATTAAAACCTTTACAGACAAGCAAAAGCTGAGAGAGTTCAGCACCACCAAACCACCTCTACAACAACTGCTAAAGGAACTTCTCTAGGCAAGAAACACAAAAGAAGGAAAGGACCTACAATAACAAACCCAAAACAATGAAGAAAATGGGAATAGGAACACACATATCGATAATTACCTTAAATGTAAATGGACTAAATGCTCCCACCAAAAGACACAGATTGGCTGAATGGATACAAAAACAAGACCCATATATTTGCTGTCTACAAGAGACCCACTTCAGACCTAGAGACACATACAGACTGAAAGTAAGGGGATGGAAAAAGGTATATCATGCAAGTGGAAACCAAAAGAAAGCTGGAGTAGCAATTCTCATATCAGACAAAATAGACTTTAAAACAAAGACTATTAGAAGAGACAAAGAAGGACACTACATAATGATCAAGGGATCAATCCAAGAGGAAGATATAACAATTGTAAATATTTATGCACCCAACATAGGAGCACCTCAATACATAAGGCAAATACTGACAACCATAAAAGGGGAAATCGACAGTAACACATTCATAGTAGGGGACTTTAACACCCCACTTTCACCAATGGACAGATCATCCAAAATGAAAATAAATAAGGAAACACAAGCTTTAAATGATACATTAAACGAGATGGAGTTAATTGATATTTATAGGACATTCCATCCAAAAACAACAGAATACACATTTTTCTCAAGTGCTCATGGAACATTCTCCAGGATAGATCATATCTTGGGTCACAAATCAAGCCTTGGTAAATTTAAGAAAATTGAAATTGTATCAAGTATCTTTTCTGACCACAATGCCATGAGACTAGATATCAATTACAGGAAAAGATCTGTAAAAAATACAAACACATGGAGGCTAAACAATACACTACTTAATAATGAAGATATCACTGAAGAAATCAAAGAGGAAATCAAAAAATACCTAGAAACAAATGACAATGGAGACACAACGACCCAAAACCTGTGGGATGCAGCAAAAGCAGTTCTAAGGGGGAAGTTTATAGCAATACAAGCCCACCTTAAGAAGCAGGAAGCATCTCGAATAAACAACCTAACCTTGCACCTCAAGCAATTAGAGAAAGAAGAACAAAAAAACCCCAAAGCTAGCAGAAGGAAAGAAATCATAAAAATCAGATCAGAAATAAATGAAAAAGAAATGAAGGAAACAATAGCAAAGATCAATAAAACTAAAAGCTGGTTCTTTGAGAAGATAAACAAAATAGATAAACCACTAGCCAGACTCATCAAGAAAAAAAGGGAGAAGACCCAAATCAATAGAATTAGAAATGAAAAAGGAGAGGTAACAACTGACACTGCAGAAATAAAAGAGATCATGAGAGATTACTACAAGCAACTCTATGCCAATAAAATGGACAATCTGGAAGAAATGGACAAATTCTTAGAAAGGCACAACCTGCCAAGACTGAATCAGGAAGAAATAGAAAATATGAACAGACCAATCACAAGCACTGAAATTGAAACTGTGATTAAAAATCTTCCAACAAAGAAAAGCCCAGGACCAGATGGCTTCACAGGCGAATTCTATCAAACATTTAGAGAAGAGCTAACACCTATCCTTCTCAAACTCTTCCAAAATATAGCAGAGGGAGGAAGACTCCCAAACTCCTTCTACGAGGCCACCATCACCTTGATACCAAAACCAGACAAGGATGTCACAAAGAAAGAAAACTACAGGCCAATATCACTGATGAACATAGATGCAAAAATCCTCAACAAAATACTAGCAAACAGAATCCAACAGCACATTAAAAAGATCATACACCATGATCAAGTGGGGTTTATTCCAGGAATGCAAGGATTCTTCAATGTACGCAAATCTATCAATGTGATAAACCATATTAACAAACTGAAGGAGAAAAACCATATGATCATCTCAATAGATGCAGAGAAAGCTTTTGACAAAATTCAACACCCATTTATGATAAAAACCCTGCAGAAAGTAGGCATAGAGGGAACTTTCCTCAACATAATAAAGGCCATATATGACAAGCCCACAGCAAACATCATCCTCAATGGTGAAAAACTGAAAGCATTTCCACTAAGATCAGGAACAAGACAAGGTTGCCCACTCTCACCACTCTTATTCAACATAGTTTTGGAAGTTTTAGCCACAGCAATCAGAGAAGAAAAGGAAATAAAAGGAATCCAAATCGGAAAAGAAGAAGTAAAGCTGTCACTGTTTGCAGATGACATGATCCTATACATAGAGAACCCTAAAGATGCTACCAGAAAACTACTAGAGCTAATCAATGAATTTGGTAAAGTGGCAGGATACAAAATTAATGCACAGAAATCTCTGGCATTCCTATATACTAATGATGAAAAATCTGAAAGTGAAATCAAGAAAACACTCCCATTTACCATTGCAACAAAAAGAATAAAATATCTAGGAATAAACCTACCTAAGGAGACAAAAGATCTGTATGCAGAAAATTATAAGACACTGATGAAAGAAATTAAAGATGATACAAATAGATGGAGAGATATACCATGTTCTTGGATCGGAAGAATCAACATTGTGAAAATGACTCTACTACCGAAAGCAATCTATAGATTCAATGCAATCCCTATCAAACTACCACTGGCATTTTTCACAGAACTAGAACAAAAAATTCTGCAATTTGTATGGAAACACAAAAGACCCCGAATAGCCAAAGCAATCTTGAGAACGAAAGAAGGAACTGGAGGAATCAGGCTCCCAGACTTCAGACTATACTACAAAGCTACAGTTATCAAGACGGTATGGTACTGGCACAAAAACAGAAAGATAGATCAATGGAACAGGATAGAAAGCCCAGAGATAAACCCACGCACATATGGTCACCTTATCTTTGACAAAGGAGGCAGAAATGTACAGTGGAGAAAGGACAGCCTATTCAATAAGTGGTGCTGGGAAAACTGGACAGCTACATGTAAAAGTATGAAATTAGATCACTCCCTAACACCGTACACAAAAATAAGCTCAAAATGGATTAAAGACCTAAATGTAAGGCCAGAAACTATCAAACTCTTAGAGGAAAACATAGGCAGAACACTCTATGACATAAATCACAGCAAGGTCCTTTTTGACCCACCTCCTAGAGAAATGGAAATAAAAACAAGAGTAAACAAATGGGACCTAATGAAACTTAAAAGCTTTTGCGCAGCAAAGGAAACCATAAAGAAGACCAAAAGACAACCCTCAGAATGGGAGAAAATATTTGCAAATGAAGCAACTGACAAAGGATTGATCTCCAAAATTTATAAGCAGCTCATGCAGCTTAATAACAAAAAAACAAACAACCCAATCCAAAAATGGGCAGAAGACCTAAATAGACATTTCTCCAAAGAAGATATACAGAGTGCCAACAAACACATGAAAGAATGCTCAACATCACTAATCATGAGAGAAATGCAAATCAAAACTACAATGAGATATCATCTCACACCAGTCAGAATGGCCATCATCAAAAAATCTAGAAACAATAAATGCTGGAGAGGGTGTGGAGAAAAGGGAACCCTCTTACACTGTTGGTGGGAATGTAAATTGATACAGCCACTGTGGAGAACAGTATGGAGGTTCCTTAAAAAGCTACAAATAGAACTACCATATGACCCAGCAATCCCACTACTGGGCATATACCCCGAGAAAACCATAATTCAAAAAGAGTCATGTACCAAAATGTTCATTGCAGCTCTATTTACAATAGCCCAGAGATGGAAACAACCTAAGTGTCCATCATCGGATGAATGGATAAAGAAGATGTGGCACATATATACAATGGAATATTACTCAGCCATAAAAAGAGACGAAATTGAGCTATTTGTAATGAGGTGGATAGACCTAGAGTCTGTCATACAGAGTGAAGTAAGTCAGAAAGAGAGAGACAAATACCGTATGCTAACACATATATATGGAATTTAAAAAAAAAAATGTCGTGAAAAACCTAGGGGTGAAACAGGAATAAAGACACAGACTTACTAGAGAATGGACTTGAGGCTATGGGGAGGGGGAAGGGTAAACGGTGACAAAGCGATAAAGAGGCATGGACATATATACACTACCAAACGTAAGGTAGATAGCTAGTGGGAAGCAGCCGCATAGCACAGGGAGATCAGCTCGGTGCTTTGTGACCGCCTGGAGGGGTGGGATAGGGAGGGTGGGAGGGAGGGAGACGCAAGCGGGAAGAGATATGGGAATATATGTATATATATAACTGATTCATTTTGTTGTGAAGCTGAAACTAACATACCATTGTAAAGCAATTATACTCCAATAAAGATGTTAAAAAAAAAAAAAAATAAGTAGCCAATAAGTGCATGAAAAGATGATCAATATAGTTGGTCACTAGGGAAATACAAATCTAAACCACAGTAAGACAACACTTCACACTCGCTAGGACGACTATAATCAAAAAGACAATAACAAGTGTTGGCAGGGATGTTAAGAAACTGGAACCCTTGTATATTGCTGGTGGGAATATAAATGTGACCAACATTTGACAAAAAACATTTTGACAGTTCCTCAAGAAGCTGAAGATAGAAATACCGTATGACCCAGCAATTCCACTCCTAAAAATAATACAAGATAATTGAAAACACAGGTACACACAAACACATGTATGCAAATGTTCATAATGGCATTATTCAGAAGAGCCAAAAAGTGGAAGCACTCCAAATATCCCTCAAGTGATGAAATGATAACATATTGTATATTCAAAAAATGGCGTATTATCCAGCCACATAGATTCATCTTCTCAACTAATTAGCTGGATCACTTGAATACCCATATGCAAATAAACAGATACACAAACAAATAAATAAAATTGAACAATCCTTGTTTCACAGCAATTTGCAAAAATTATATGAAAATTAACTCAGAATGGATACTGAATATATCTGTGTAATCTAAAGTTGTAAAGCTAATAGAAGAAAAAATAGAAAAAAAGCATTGTGACTTAGGTAAGACAAAAAGCATGAAAATGAAAATAAAAGTTAATATTTTAGTCTCTTAAAATTTAAAAACTTCTGCTCTTCAAAAGCCACTGTTAATGAATTGCAGAAGCAAGCCACAGTTTGGGAGAAAATATTATACAAACTATTTGTTGTAAAGCAAGCCAAACTTTGGGAGAAAATATTATAAAACATATTTCCTATAAAGGGCTTTTATATCTACTAAACAACTCTTATAACTCAAATATCTCTAAGGTAATGAGGCCTTGTTTCTAATCACTGTATGGTGAAAGAACCAGGCTTTCCTCAGCATACGGTAAATAGGTGAAAAGCACTAAAAATTCTGGGACCTGGGACTTCCCTGCTGGCGCAGTGGCTAAGAATCCGCCTCCCAATGCAGGGGACACGGGTTTAAGCCCTAGTTTGGGAAGATCCCACATGCTGCGGAGCAACTAAGCCCGTGCGCCACAACTACTGAGCCCGTGTGCCACAACTACTGAAGCACGAGTGCCTGGAGCCCATGCTCCGTAACAAGAGAAGCTACCGCAATGAGAAGCCCGGGCACCTCAATGAAGAGTAGCCTTCACTCACTGCAACTAGAGAAAGCCCACGCACAGCAACGAGGACCCAATGCAGCCAAAATAAATAATTTATACGAAAAAAAAAGTTTTAAAAAAATCCTGGGCCCTGGCCACACTTCGAGATATTGTAATAATATTCATCCTGTTCCAATCCCTGAAATCCAAATTTACCAAATATCTCACTTCTCCCCAGGAAAGGAAAGACTGACGGGTGAATTTGTATTGTATTCTAGAAGGAAAGAGCCATTAACACTACATACATCTTGAGAAAGGGGGTGACACAACTTGGTTGACACAGGACTCTCAGGACTATGCCTGTCATCCTATCTTAATTATTAATAATGTCCCTTTTATTTTGCAATTTTCCCAATTTAGTAGATAGTTATTTGGTTATGCTAAAGCCACATTCAAACCAACAGATAAACAGCTGATCTTCCTTGAAAGAGTTCTTCCGATAGACCAGGATAAAAGAATGAGGGGATAAATACCTGGTGATGCTTTTTTTTTTCATAGCACCCACATCGATACAGCCATTTTTTATTCTGAGAGCCTTGTTTAGAGTTGCTGAACCATCTCAAATGTACAGGCACACCAGAAGTACTTAAAGAGGCTGCGTCCAAATTACTAACCTAAAAGCCATTCTGTCCCACCCTTCTGACCTTTGGTATTCTATTTTTAAATAAGGTGGTACCATCCTTCATAGATCACAGGATGTCATAAGGATCATATGCGATAATGCATGTGACTGTAATTTGTAAATTCCAATGTGAAATATATAACTGTTTAGAAAAAGGTCCCCTTTTCTTCCAAAATCTCGACCTCCATTTAAGTCTTTTGGATGAGTATTTCATAGACATTTGTGAAACATCTTTCTTATTCACATTGCTTTCCTTAAATTGTTCTAGTCTCTGATGAAGGTAAGCCAAGAAATCAGTGTTTGCACCAAGTGGCAGAACTAAGCTGGGCGTATGATCCAGGCTGACTTTATCATCTTTCTCCCAAGAATTTGAATTGAGTTACACAGAGTGGTTTTCAGATGATGTCCCTGGAACCATACATAGGGTTATATAAAGTCATGGTCAGAGTTGGTTCACTGTTTACCCAAATCCTCTGACAAACTAAAATTATGAGGAAAGTGAAACTAAGGACCTTGCTGAGGAAGGTTCTTCTCGAGAGAATGGAAAAGAACAAAAGGAGAGGTAAGCAGAGCCTGGCTGCCTGAGGCTCTAGCCTAGAATAAGAGGAGGGAGTTGCTGCCCTATGACTTTCTGCATTTGAGTTCTGTGATCTATCTTGCATTCTTAACATAAATCTCCCTTCACTTATGATAGCTGGTCTGAGTTTTGGTTCTTAGCAACCAAATGACCCCTGACTAACTGGACCAAGGCAATTCACCCACTGTCTACAATATTCCTTGTTTCACCTCAAACCTTCTTTGACGAAAATACAGCATTAGACTTATCCTTTCACTTCACTCTTATAACTACTACATTCACATCTCTGGACTTAGGTTTATTTATCACTCTTAGTAAGTATTCAGAAAAAAAATATTGCCCATTTTTCTAGAAAAATCCATAGTAGCTAGGACCCTTAAATGTACTATCATTGATATGTGTATCTTTCCAATGATTACTTTTGTACTTATAGGAAAGAAAAATAGATTATTGTTTTAAATAAGGAAATATTTGGACTCTGTTACATTTTCTTCTAGTAGTACAACTCCTTTGTCCCTTCCTAGTTTTCTCCTGCTACAAAGTTTTCTGCTTTAAAGATTGCCCAGCTAATGCAGCACTTGCTGGGAAGTTGAGGTATTATCTGTGCAGCTTAAATATTTATGAGTAAAAAGAAACTATAAGCTGAAGGGTGTGCCATTTATGAAAGCTTTAATGGATGCAGTTTAGCCCAAAATGAAACCTGTTTGGGGAACACAACTGCATTTGTTCAATGATACATGAAAATATTACTCTGTACTTGGTATAGCATCAGCAAGTAACTGGAAAGCAGAAAATGCCTAACTGTAGTTGGTGAGACTCGTACTGCTGGGAGAAAAACTGCTATGATTATAGCAGAAGACTATGTTAGCTAAATAACCATGCTTCTGGGGCTTAAACACAAGGAATATTACTGCACATATATCATGACAATGCAGTCCCTGTCTTAGTAAGTGTGGGTTTGGTCCCACGTGGGCAGTGGTGAGCAAATATTGGATAGCATGGGCGCTTGGCAGTGACACCTGCACAGCACAGACGTCACTGGCAAATGTTGCACTTAATTCTAATTCAGAACCCCACTGGCTTCTAATTAGACTTCCGAGGAGCATGGGATAGTGGATATTCACAGCTTCCAATTAGACATCCTAGAAAAGGGAAACAAGCGTGTAGGGAGATTACTGGGGAGACTCTGCATTTGTTTCCTTGGCATATACTCTACCCACTCTCCACCCCCCTTATTTCCCATTCTTTTCCTTGAGAGACAAAGAACAACTCAGGCTGAGTAGGTCTCAGCTAGTTGCTTCAAGTGTGGATAGTTCCTAGTCACAGCGGATTGACTTTGCTATTATGTGTTATTGGGTGGATGGAAAGGGGATGGATGAAATAGAAAAGAAAGAAAGACCCATACTGCAGTGGGCTAAGGGTGAAAAGTGTCAACTGGGGTTTCCCATGCAGTCTGAATGGAGGAGATCACTTCTATGAAAACGCCTTTCTACTGCCCAAGAAAAGGAATACTCTTGACGTACATCAGACTACAAGTGTTGGGTCAATTCAGCTCTTGGTCTTCTGGATCAAACTGAAAAGCACACAGCTTTTATGACATCTATTCTGAAAATAGCCCTAACTATTCATTAAATCTCACCTTAATTATTTGGTAATTAAGAATTTAATATATGGTAAAAAATGATTTTGATTTGACCTATCCAAGTATTAAAATTCCATAGATTGTAATATATATGTGTATGCATAAACACATATACTTAAATTTTCTTTTTCAGTTCAGTTCTGTATTCATTAAAGAAAAACTAAAAATTATACATGCAGAAGTTTCAAATACTTCTACATGGTTAAAAAAGGGTAGCATCCCTTCCCCTTTCCCAAAGTAATCCCCACATCCCCTCACCTCCAAAAGCAACCATTTAAAACTTTAGTTTTTTCATTTGATGTTTACCTCCATGTGTCTAAAAACATGCTAATGCTGATATGTTTGGATTCTTTTTCTTAGGCATCTTACCTTCCCCTATGGAAGATTTGGATTTATTCTTTTATATGCACCTGTTGAAAAACATATTTTGATACTTGTTAACACGATAAAGACTTTATTCAGGACGATTGCAATAGGCGTCAAGCCTCTCACAATAGGGCAGAGAGATCAGGCTGAACTCTGAACACAGCAAAGACATCTGGGGATTTGTTGCCAAGGAGCAGAGTGAGGGAGTCAGTGGGTGGAAAATTACTAAGAGGAAACATCAAGGGTAGGGGGATGCTTGCTAAACTGACTTAATAGGATTTTTGCTGAGTCATGCCAGGGTGACTGGATGTCAAGAGTGGGGACGAGGAATTTGATCAGCTATCAAGGGTGGCAGGAATTCTTGATAAACTGACTTAACAGGACTCTTGCTAGAATTGGGCTAGGCGGGCTGAAGATGTGGGTCAAGCAGGAGGCCTCGTGTAAAAGAGGACTCAAGGAGCCTGTCTGAAGTTTGGTCAAGGAGAGCATCTTTATCATACCCCCTTCCCCCACTACAACTAAATACCTCTCCTTTTCCCAGATGGAGATGGAATAATTTCTCTTTCAATCAATAGTCAGTGTTTGCCTATGATTTCACAAATTATCATAATATACTTTATGCTCAGCTATGTCAAATGGTTTATTATGATAATATTTCCTTTTTATTTATGTATTTTTTTGCAACCTATTGATTTCCCTTAGGTTAATGCGTGCCTCATTTTTTTTTTTTTTTTGGTTTTCTATAATCAAATTATTCTCCAGTCTTCTTCAAAAGTATAAATCTCCCCTCCAAACATTCAAATATATCAGATTCTCTTTCTTCCCTCTCCTCCCTCCCTCCCTTCATTTTCCTCTTGTCTTTCCTTTCCTTCCTTCTTTCCTTTTTCCTTCCTTTCCTTTCTCTTTTCTCTTCTCCTCCCTTCCCTTTCTTTTCCTTTGCTTTGCATTCCTTTACCTAAGAGTAATTCCACAGTAATGGTGATTGGATGAGCAGGTGTCCCTAAGCCCTGTGTAAGCACAAAGAACAGGGACCCTGCAACTCCATTTAGTACAGCCCAGACCAATCATTATGGCACAACAGAAGCTCACCCTGCACACAGCACTGCACCTGATCCATATCATTCTTATGGATACCTGGGGGTAGGGACTGCCTGCTGCAGCCAAACATGCATCCTAGACTTTCAGGACCTACAGCCAGCCCAACCACCCCAGGTCTCAAGTGTTATGTGAGTCCAAGTGATGGAATTGCGGTCAGGAAAGGTGAGCAGAAGAGATACCTGTCCTGCCAGAGCTCACCCATAAAACTGCTCATGAACCTCCCACTGTGCCTTGACTTTCCACTAGCTTGACCTTGGACCTTGGAGGCCAAATATTGGAACTGATGGTGCCACAAGACAGAAGTGACCTGGATACCTGAGTCACTTTTGGAGGGGACAAAACTTCAATCAGCAGTTCATATTTTGGACTTTATATGAGCTGTACATAACTGATTTCCTATTGACCATCATACACACATCTTACACAATGTAAGATGTTCCAGCATCTTACATTGCCTTAATTCATTCATCCCCACCACCAACTATGGTCCACACAGCAGGACGGCTTCCTGAGGGAGTCAGGGCAATACTATGTCCACTCTAGGTGAGACCAGAGGCCAGAGACCTGACCAAAGTCACATCCTGTAAGGAAGGAGGTGTCCAACACAGTCACAATGGAGCATCTCAAGCAGGTCTTAGCAGGAGGTTGCATAGAGCTTACATTTTACAGGGAAAAGTCTTTGCTATAAAAAATGGATTTGTCAGGACCCCACAGATCTTAAAGCATCTTTGGACTACACATCTCTGAGCATGAGAGGTCCCTGCTGTGTGTGAACTCCTCTCTTCCCAATCCCTGTCTAGTGTTTTTGGATGGAAACACAGTTACCTGCTGGATCATTGGACAAAGTGCCACCCTTATGGGCTATAGACAAAGACCACTCACTACAGGAGGACGTCAGACATGCAGATCCTGGAGACTACTTGGGACGTGGGGATCTGACAGATGACATCATACCAACTGATCCAGGATATGACATGGGACATGAGGATCTGACAGACAACATTAGACCAGCTGATCCAAGATACGACATGAGACGTGGGAAGTGTGGATCTGACAGAACACGTGGGATGTGCATCCAGGAGGTGACATGGGGAAGGTAGATCCAAGAGAGGATGCCTGATGGGGTGAGTAAAGACCAAGCTGGCAGAGCATGTGCTATGCGATGAACATCCAGATTTTATGAGCTAATCCCACAGCTCCCTGTCTGAAATAAAGTGGGGGTAGTGTACTGGCTGTGGGAGGTACTGAAAAGTTGCCTGAGCCACAGAATATCAGGGAAAGGGGCTGTGAAAGGAAACACGAAGAGCTGCCTTCTTTGCAACCAGCTGATTGTGAGTGTGGCTCAGAAGAGGGGCCACTGCAGAAGATACTGGCCATCCCGGGTCTTTGAGAACTAAAGATGGTTAAATAACAAACCACACACAGAGAGGCAGGGATGTGAGGAGGAAGGGAAGTGAGAGGGAAGGAAGGAAGGAAGACACATGATAAACAAAAGGAAGATGAAGAGTTCAAAGCAGAATAATGTTGCTGCAGATCAGAAGAAACCATGCCATAGAGTTGTCTATGAGTTCAAAGAACTGGATAATACTCACAGCCTCTATGAATCAGGAACTTATGGCAGAGACACAGGGCTTAAGGATGAAATAAGACAACAAGGTGATGAAAAATTAGTTGGTGGTACTCAAGTAAGAGAAGGAAAAAAATTAAATTATCAAAAAAATGAGGTCGACGGGGCAGAGTGAAGATGGCGGTGTGGGAAGACACAGAGTTCACATCTCCCCACAACTAGGGTGCCTGCCGGATGCTGGTGGGGGACCCCGATGCCCAAGGAGATGGGAAGAACACCCAAACGAACTGGGCTTGGGCCGAAGCTCCTGCGACGAGAGCTCCAAGTCTGAACCACTTGACTAACAGAGAACCTCAGACCCGAGGGAATATTCATCGGAGTGAGGTCTCCCAGAGGACCTCATCTCAGCACCAAGACCCGGCTCTACCCAAAAGCCTACAAACTCCAGTGTTGGAAGCCTCAGGCCAACCAGTAAGACAGGAACACAATCCCACTCATAAAAAAAAGAGGGGGGGGGAAATGAGATGGCAAAAATATATGTCACAGATGAAGGAGCAAGGTAAAAACCTACAAGACTAAATAAATGAAGAGGAAATAGGCAATCTATCTGAAAAACAATTCAGCGTAATGATAGTAAAGATGACCGAGAATCTTGGAAATAGAATGGAGGCATGGTTAAGAAAATACAAGAAATGTTTAACAAAGATCTAGAAGAACAAACAGAGATGAACAACACAATAACTGAAATGAAAAATACACTAGAAGGAATCAATAACAGAATAATTGAGGCAGAAGAACGAATAAGTGAGCTGGAAGACAAAATGGTGGAAATAACTGCCGAGGAACAAAATAAAGAAAAAAGAATGAAAAGAATTGGAGACAATCTCAGAGACCTCTAGGTCAACACTAAACAAACCAACATTTGAATTATAGGGGTCCCAGAAGAAGAAGAGAAAAAGAAGGGGTCTGAGAAAATATTTGAAGAGATTATAGTTGAAAACTTCCCTAACCTGGGAAAGGAAATAGTCACCCAAGCCCATAAAGCACAGACAGTCCCATACAGGATAAACCCTAGGAGAAACACACCAAGACACATATTAATCAAATTAACAAAAATTAAATTCAAAGAAAAAATATTAAAAGCAGCAAGGGAAATATCAATAACATACAAAGGAATCCCCGTAAGGTTATCAGCTGATTTTCAGCAGAAACTCTGCAGGCCAGAAGGGAGTGGCAGGATATACTTAATGTGATGAAAGAGAAAAACCTACAACCAAGATTTACTCTACCGAGCAAGGATCTCATTCAGATTTGACGGAGAAATCAAAAGCTTTTCAGACAAGCAAAAGCTAAGAGAATTCAACACCAGCAAACCAGCTTTACAACAAATGCTAAAGAAACTTCCCTAGCATTCTCTAGGGAAACACAAGAGAAGAAAAAGACCCACAAAAACAAACCCAAAACAATTAAGAAAATGGTAATAGGAATATACATGTCAATAATAACCTTGAATGTAAATGGATTAAATGCCCCAACCATAAGACACAGACTGGCTGAATGGATACAAAAACAAGACCCATATATATGCTGTCTATAAGAGACCCACTTCAGACCTAGGGACACATACAGATTGAAAGTGAAGGGATGGAAAAAGATACTCCATGCAAATGCAAACCAGAAGAAAGCTGGAGTAGCAATACTCGTATCAGATAAAATAGACTTTAAAATAAAGACTGTTACAAGAGATAAGGAAGGGCACTACATAATGATCAAGGGATCAATCCAAGAAGAGGATATAACAATTATAAATGTTGATGCACCCAACATAGGAGCACCTCAATACATAAGGCAAATGCCAACAAACATGAAAGGGGAAATCAGCAGTAACACAATAATTGTGGGGGACTTTAACACCTCACTTACACCAATGGACAGCTAATCCAAACAGAAAATAAATAAGGAAACACAAGTTTAAATGACAAAATAGACCAGATAGATTTAATGGATATTTATAGAACATTCCATCCGAAAGTGGCAGAATACACTTTCTTCTCAAGTGTACATGGAATGTTCTCCAGGAGAGATCACATCTTGGGTTACAAATCAAGCCTCGGAAAATTTAAGAAAATTGAAATTGTATCAAGCACCTTTTCTGACCACAACGCTATGAGATTGGAAATCAATTACAGGAAAAAAATTGTAAAAAGTACAAATACATGGAGGTTAAACAGTGCGCTACTAAATAACCAAGAGATCACTGAAGAAATCAAAGAATAAATTTAAAAAATACGTAGAAACAAATGACAATGAAAACAAAATGACCCCAAACCTATGGGATGCAGCAAAAGCAGTTCTAAGATGAAAGATTATAGCAATTCATTCTCACCTCAAGAAACAAGAAAAATCTCAAATAAACAATCTAACCCTACACCTAAGCCAACTAGAGAAAGAAGAACGAAGAAAACCCAAAGTCAGTAGAAGGAAAGAAATCAAAAAGATCAGAGCAGAAATAAATGAAATAGAAATGAAGACAATAGCAAAGGTCCATGAAACTAAAAGCTGGTTCCTTGAGAAGATAAACAAAATTGATAAACCCTTAGACTCATCAAGAAAAAAAGGGAGAAGACATAAATCAATAAAATTAGAAATGAAAAAGAAGAAATCAAAACTGACACTGCAGAAATACAAAGGATTATAAGAGACTACTACAAACAACTATATGCCAATAAAACGGACAACCAGGAAGAAAGGGACAAATTCTTGGAAAGGTACAATTTTCCAAGACTGAACCAGGAAGGATTAGAAAATACAAACAGACCAATCACAAGTAATGATATGGAAACTGTGATTAAAAATCTTCCAAAAAAACAAACAAAAGTCCAGGACCAGAAGACTTCACAGGTGAATTCTATCAAACATTTAGAGAAGAGCTAACACCAATCCTTCTCAAACTCTTCCAAAAATTGCAGAGGGAGGAACACTCCCCAATTCATTCTACAAAGCCACGATCACCCTGATACCAAAACCAGAAAAAGATATCACAAGAAAAGGAAATTATAGACCAACATCACTGATGAACATAGATGCAAAAATCCTGAACAAAATACTAACAAATAGAATCCAACAACGTATTAAAAAGATCATACACCATGATCAAGTGGGATTTATCCCACAGATGCAAGGATTCTTCAATGTATGCAAGTCAGTCAATGTGATACACCATATTAACAAATTAAGGAATAAAAACCATATGATCATCTCAATAGCTGCAGAAAAAGCTTTCAACAAAATTCAACACAGATTTATGATAAAAACTCTCCAGAAAATAAGCATAGAGGGAACCTACCTCAACATAATAAAGGCCATATATGACAAACCCACAGCAAACATTAATCTCAATGGTGAAAAACTGAAAGCCTTTCCATTAAGATCAGGAACAAGACAAGGATGTCCACTCTCGCCACTGTTATTCAACATAGTTTTGGAAGTCTTAGCCATGGCAATCAGAGAAGAAAAAGAAGTAAAAGAATAAAAAATGGAAAAGAAGAAGTAAAACCGTCACTGTTTACAGATGACATGATACTATACATAGAAAATCCTAAAGATGCCACCAGAAAACTACTAGAACTAATCAATGAATTTGGTAAGGTTGCAGGATATAAAATTAATGCACAGAAATCTCTGGCATTCCTATACACTAACAACGAAAAATCAGAAAGAGAACTTAAGGAAACAATCCCGTTTACCATCACAACAGAAAGAATAAAATACCTAGAAATAAACCAACGTAAGGAGGCAACAGACTTGTACTCAGCAAACTATAAAACATTGATGAAAGAATTCAAAGACGAAAGAATTCAAAGATGACATAAATAAATATAGCATGTTCTTTGATTGGAAAAATCAAAATTGTGAAAATGACTATACTACCCAAAGCAATCTACAGATTCAATGCAATCGCTATCAAACTACCAATGGAGGGCTTCCCTGGTGGCACAGTGGTTGGGAGTCCACCTGCCAATGCAGGGGGCGTGGGTTCGTGCCCCGGTCCGGGAGGGTCCTGCATGCTGCAGGGCGGCTGGGCCCGTGAGCCGTGGCCGTTGAGCCTGTGCGTCTGGAGCCTGTACTCCGCAGCGGGGGAGGCTGCAGTGGTGAGAGGCCCGCGTACCGCAAAAAACAAACAAACAAACAAACAAAAAACTACCAATGGCATTCTTCACAGAATTAGAACAAAAAATTTACAATTCGTATGGAAACACAAGAGACCCGGAATAGCCAAAACAATCTTGAGAAAGAAAAATGGAGCTGGAGGAATCTGGCTTCCCAACTCCAAACTTCACCACAAAGATACAGTAATCAAGACAGTTTGGTTCTGGCACAAAAACAGAAATATAGATCAATGGTACAGGATAGAAAGCCCAGAGATAAAGCCATGTACATATGGTCACCTAATTTATGACAAAGGAGGCAAGAACATACAATGAAGAAAAGACAGTCTCTTTAATAAGTGGTGCTGGGAAACCTGGATAGCTACATGTAAAAGAATGAAATTAGAACGCTCCCTAACACCATATACAAAAATAAACTCAAAATGGATTAAGGCCTAAATGTAAGGGCAGACACTATAAAACTCTTAGAGGAAAACATAGGAAAAACACTCTTTGACATAAACCACAGCAAGATCTTTTTTAGCCCACCTCCTAGAGTAATGGAAATAAAAACAAAAATAAACAAATGGGACCTAATGAAACTTAAAAGCTTTTGCACAGCAAAGGAAACCATAAACAAGATGAAAAGACAACCCTCAGAATGGGAGAAAATATTTGGAAATGAAACAACAGACAAAGGATTAGTCTCCAAAATATACGAACAGCTCATGGAGCTCAATATCAAAAAGACAAAAAATTCAATTAAAAAATGGGCAGAAGACCTAAATAGACATGTCACCAAAGAATTCATACAGATGGCGAAGAGGCACATGAAAAGATGCTCAACATCACTAATTATTAGAGAAATGCAAATCAAAACTACAATGAGGTATCACCACACACCTGTCAGAATGGCCATTATCAAAAAATCTAGAAACGATAAATGCTGGAAAGGGTGTGGTGAAAAAGGAACCCTCATGCACTGTTGTTGGGAATGTAAATTGATACAACCACTATGGGTAACAGTATGGAGGTTCCTTAAAAAACTAAAAATAGAACTACCATACGACCCAGCAATCCCACTACTGGGCATATACACTGAGAACCATAACTCAAAAAGAGTCATGTACCACAATGTTCATTGCAGCTCTATTTACAATAGCCAGGACATGGAACCAAACTAAATGTCCACTGACAGATGAATGGATAAAGAAGATGTGGCACATATATACAATGGAATATTACTCAGCCATAAAAAGAAACGAAATTGAGTTATTTGTAGTGAGGTGGATGGACCTAGAGTCTGTCATACAGAGTGAAGTAAGTCAGAAAGAGAAAAACAAATACTGTATGCTAACACATATATATGGAATCTGAAAAAAAAGAAAAAACTGGTACTGAAGAACCTAGTTGTAGGGCAAGAATAAAGACGTGGACATAGAGAATGGACCTGAGGATACAGGGAGTGGGAAGGGTAAGCTGGGACGAAGTGAGAGACTGGCATGGACATATATACACTACCAAATGTAAAACAGATAGCTAGTGGGAAGCAGCCGCATAGCACAGGGAGATCAGCTCGGAGTTTTGTGACCACCTAGAGGGGTGGGATAGGGAGGGTGGGAGGGAGGCAGACGCAAGAGGGAGGGGATATAGGGATATATGTATGCATATGGCTGATTCACTTCGTTGTACAACAGAAACTAACACAGCACTGTGAAGCAATTATACTCCAATAAAGATCTATTTTTAAAAAGTGAGGTCGTATTGACTACGGAAAGTAGAAAAAATGATATGAATGAAGACAGAGCAGCAACAGAGAGAATATATTTGAAAAACAGACAACACAAATAATTGTAAAAAGAATTAAATTGAAAGTTATTGATATGGAAGCCAAAGGAGATACAGGGTGTGCATAGTTTGTTACCCGGAAGACGAGGAAAAAAGAAATGGAGAAGTAAAATATCCAGAGATATAATTTAAGAGAGTGTTCCTGAAATTAAGAAAGGGTTGAATCCACAGTTTGAAAGGGTGTGGTACATTTCAGATTAAATCCATATGGATTTATCGACTCCAGGATATGCCCTAATTTTATGAGACCTCAAAGGCAATCATTCCTCTAAGTTTTAGGCAACAATAATAACAGTGAAAAGAACAACAAAATATAAGTTGCTTTTAGGGGAAAATTCAGACTTGCTCAAACTTTTCAAAAAAAAGGAAACATTTGAAATGCAGTCATTATGTCTGGAGGGAAGTGAGTGCAGGTATGAAGACAGAAAGGGATGGAATGAATTCAAAGGAGAGCAGGACCTGAATTATGTTGCGATTTTAAGTTGCAATAAGAGATTTAGATTTTAAGTGTAATAAGAAGGATTTGAGAGACGCTGTTGCAGTAGTGGAGTTTGGAAGTAGAGTCAACAGGATTTGGTGATACACTATGTGTGAGTGATAGTAGGGAGAGCAGGGTAAGAGAAAGCGTGGGAATAAGCAGGCTTTAGGGGTTGAGCAACTGGGTTATGGTGGTGTGATTTCACTGAGATGCAGAGACTGAAGGAGAAACACTTTTGAAAGTAAAGAGTGTGGTTTTTGACATATTAAATTTGAGATGTCGAGTGATATTAAAATAATTAAAAGGTGATATTCTCATAGCAACCTGCTAATAAGAAGGGCCTCTTTTCCATTGTAACAGATATGATTCAGTATATATCAATATGCATATTGATATATATATATATATACCAACCATTGCTGCAGTTCCTTGCTAGAAATCATGGTGCTATGCTGAGAAGGCACTATGTTATATGAGTGGGAAACCCAAGATGGAGATCAGGACTAAAACAAAACAAATATAGGGTTCATTTGGGGTATAGGTGATGTTCACTGCCTGAAATTGGATGATATTTCTAGGGATGTAGAAAGAAAAGTCGAGAGGTCCTAGGACCGAGCCCTTGGGGCACATGAACACTGAGAAATCAAGAGAGGAATAGGAATAAGCAAGGAGACTGAGCCTGAGGGGTAAGAAGAGAACTAATTATGAGTGACCATGAAATCTAGGCCAAGAAGGCGTTTAGGAAGGAAAGCGTGGTCGGCTGAGTTGAACTGGTAAGGACTGTTAAGAGCAGTAGGATGAAGACAGAAGGAAACCATTGGTTTGGCAACACTGGGGGTCCCTGGTGATTTCGACAAGAGTGGTTTCAACAGTGGAGTGAGATTCCAACACTTAGCTGAAGAAGGTAAAGGGGAATATAGGAGGGAGGGTTGCAGAGGCTGACGCCATAGACAATTTGATCAAGAAGAAGAGATAAGCAGTGGGGTGGTAGGTGGAGAAAGATGAGAGATCAAAGAGAGTTATCATTTTAAGATGGCAGAAGTTGAGGCATGCTTGTCCACTGGTAGGACAGATCTAGTATAGAGGAAGCTGATGATCCAACAGATAGAGGAGAGAGTTACCCAAGAAGGATTTTTGAATGGGCAGGAGAAGGTGAGATCCAGGATGTCAGTGAGGGATTTGATGCTGACAGGGGAAGGGCCACCTCAAACATTGCACCAAGACAGAAGCAGAGGGCATGGGTACACATGTGGGTTGAAGATTTGAGAAGCTGAGGACACTATCATTTGTTTTTGTATTCTCCATTGAAATATGAGGTCAGGTCAGGGGTTGAGAATGGGGGAAGAGAAGGCGTGTGAGAGGCTTGAAGAGAGAAGGGAAAGTGTGAAAGCATTATTTCTGAGAAAGAAAATGAAATTTACCAGGGGAATGCAGGGGTGCAACTTGAGATCTGAAGACTCTTCTTATAGTTTTAATTTCTAAGAACTTTCCCCTCTTTTTAAAAAATAATATCCTATTATTTTTATCATATTCAATATGTTCTCATATACCTCTGAGTATATTGTTTTTTCTTTTCAAGTTTTCATCTTTCAGCATAGTCTTTTTCTCCCAAATTCTATTTACCTCTTTGCTTATTTGAGGTTCCAACTTTCATATTCCTTTCATAGTCTTTGTATGATTACACTTCTGAAGGACAGTTGCTATTGGAAGGGTATCTGAGAAAGTAGCTTAATTTTACACAAACTTTCAAACTTAACTTTCATTGTAGCTTTTGCTTCTCTCCATAACCCCATTCTAGGGTAATGGTGCTACCAATTGTTGAGCCTTTTGGGAATTCTGAATTGTTCATTAGGTTAGCTCTTGGTTTTTCCCACTCTCAGCCTAGAATTTAGTTTAGACCCAAACTAAAGACCTAAACTAAAGTTTAGACCTTGAGTCCTTTAAGGTCTTTGTTATATCCTTTTTTCCATCTTTCCTTCAATTCTCTTTCCATCCTCATTTCTATGAGTGAAATAAAACTGGACTACTATCATTTTGGTAGGAAGTGTCCATGTTGCCAGTTATACCTGGAAGTCCTAACCACTTTGCATATGTCTGCCCTAATAATATGAGCTATATAATGTCTCTTTTCAAATCCTTTGAATCAAATCCTTTGATTTCAAATCACATGCTCTTTCCACTTAATCGACTCATTTTTTATTGCTCAACAAACATGTCTTTATGTACTTGTTATTTGCCTGGCTGAAATTAGAGTAGTTGACATGACCGTCAACTTTTATGATTTTGTAGAGTTTATTCTCAGGGAGAGATGGATCACTGATTTTACAAATAACTTTTAAAATATTAACAGAGACTTCCAAGTAAAAATAGCAGTTGGAACACATTTATTCACACTTCTCCCTCTCCAAATTCCACAAATTACTCTGAGTTTTGTTGTGCTGTTTTTTAATTTTTATTTTGTTTTAGATTTAGTGATAAGAAAACCTTTCTCCATGGATGAAATCTGAGATAAGACTTGAATATGGCTACAGTAGATGGCCTGTATAAGCAACACTACAGCTCTGGGCTTGAATTATAAGAAAGATCCAGATATTCCAAGATTAAGGGGAAGAGTATTCCAGGAAAATGGAATCGTATTCTATGCAAAGGAGAAAGTTTCTGCAATGTGCTAAGATACAAATGAGAAGCAGAAGGAGTGTCAACATGGTTGGAGCAGAGAGAGCAAAGAGATGTAAAGTAAAGGTACCAGATTGGGATTCTAATAGCTAGACTCAGATGTCTATCCTAAGTGAATGTAAAGACTCTAAGCATGACTTCAAGATTCTATGTGATTATAAGAAGTCACTGGAGTGAAGTACGTATGGCTATATAATCTGGTTTAAGCTCTTAAAAGACTACTCCATCTTCTCAGTAGAGAATGAAATGAAGGGGACTATATTTTCGGAATACATTTTGAAAGTTATGTCACAGGATTTGCTAGTGGATTGGATGCTACTGTGACAGAAAGAGAGGAATCAAGAATGTTTCTTTGGTGTTGGTTTAAGCATCTGGGTACATGGAGGTGGCATCTACTGATATAAACAAGAAAGCACAGGAGCAGGCTTTGGAGAAACAACAAGTATTTTGTTTGGGCCTGTTACATTTATGAGGGTTAGTTTCACTAACCAGCAATTCTCTTGCAAGGCAGAGATTTTGGATTGCATAGATATTATTTAAAGCCTCTGCTCTCGATGAGATTTATTATCTAGAGAGAAAAAAATTTACTTGAAGCAGAGAGAGGGGCTTAGAACTGAGCCCTAAGGCATTTCAAACACTTTCATGTCCAATAGGAGTAGGAGAAAACAGCACTGAAATTTGAGAAGCACAAGGCAAAATGGGAGAAAAAATAAAACCCAGGAAAATAGTAGGACTGAAGTCAGAAGAAGAAAATGTTTTACGACTTGCCAACTGTGTTGAATGCTGTTGAAAGAGAAAGAAATATAAACTCAAACAAGTGCTCGTTCAATTTGGCAAAGCTACTACAATAATAGCAGTGTCCATGAAGTATGGAATGTGGAGATAGTTTGAAACGATTTTAGGAGCAAAGTGGAAGATGAAGAGGAAGTGAAGATGTGATTGAAGACAATTTTTTCAAGTGGTTTTACTGGGAAGAGGATCAGAGAAATGTAGCAGTAGATGGGAAGAGTGAGATGAAAGGACTTTTTTTAACTATTTTTTTTCTGACAGTCAGAGCTTTAATGCATGTCGCTATGTTAATTGAAATGGTCGAGAGGAGAAAGAGAAACCAATCTTGCAAGAAAGAGGGGTTGATCAAGTAGCAAAATCTTTGAGAAGGGAGAGCGGACGGCATCCAGAGCTGGAGAGGTGAGTATTTGATGGGAGTAATGACATTTCCTGCAGTTGTAACCGAAGGGAAGCAGAAAGTGTACAAATGCAAATGAGCTGGGAGATTTAATGGAGGTAAGTGAGCAAGTTCATGTTTGACTGTTTTTATAACGTCATGAAAATACAACCAAGGTTATCTGCTCAGATAGTTGTGTGAGGAGCTTATTGGAGTTACTATCTCCAAACTGAAACTTTGACTATGCTTTTTATTTTATTTTTTTTAAAAAGCTAAATCAAAATGCATTTTTCAGTACCACTTTAGCATATGCCAGCAATGAAAAATAAAGATTTATGATCCTTGAAAGACACCTCACTAACCATTAACAACTTTTCACTCAGATATAAGCCTGGACATACTGCCGCTACTCACTAACTCTAAAGTTTTCAACTTGGAGTCAAAATGTTAGCATGCTGATGGTCTAGCACACTGAGTTATGATCACCAGTAAAAAATCTTCTACATCATTGTACTTTTTGTACATGTGTGCCATGTAAATCAACGCTTGTTCGTATTTCTGGCCTATCTATAGGGTGTAAACATTCCCCACAGTGTGCATAGGAAAGCAGTGTAACAAAGACAGAGCTCAATCCTGACTGCAGCCTATATCAGTCATCATCATCAACTTGTATTTAACAAGCACTAAGTGCTATTAGGAGGTAGGTCTGTTACTATAACCCCAAAACAATGAGGTATACAACTGTTTAATCATATTTGAGAAAATGTTTTATTTTCCCCAAAGAGTCTCGGAGACATTCCATGAACAAGAACAGTATAGATGCCTAAGGATGTAGAAAATGATTTCCATGTATTCCACTTGCAGGTTAGAAGGAATAAGATGGCTAAGATGCCAAAGCTATGCAAAACAGAAGACCATGTAGAACTTCAAGATTTTGCTAAGTAATATTTCTTTGAGTGAAAATACACACTCACCCATTTTTCATGATAATGTTTGTTTTAAAATGAAAAGGAACATAGACAGCGGGTCATGTTGTCTAGATTTTTTACTAGGGGACCTTTTGGCAGAAAGTAATTTATTTTAATGAAAGTACACTCTTGTACACAGCATCGCATTTAGTGTGTTAAGGAGAAGGCTATTGTTTGGGAGAAAATGAAATAAGTCTATTCATCTGTATGAAACGTAGGCATCTACATAATCCATGAGTTGAGGATAAGTGTGTAAATGGCTTCATTTTTTTCCTACAGATCAATAGTCCTTAATTTTAACATGCAGATTATATTTTTTAATGAAGTAAGGATATCAGGTACACAGCATAATACATATCTGAGACTTATGGATTTTTATAAAATGTTCAATAAAATTTCTTCACAAAAAAATCATAATTTTGATATTGAAGACCTTTGGGGAAAAAGAATGAATTAGATAAACTGGGCCCATAAAAAGATAAAATGCAGATACAGCACAAAGATGTCCTTTCTAAATTATCTCCTTAAATCATTGTTTCACTTCACTTTCACGCCAAATAATTCTCTGCATTTCTCCTTATCTCACCGAGACCAATCATCCTTACAGAAAACCAAAAAGAAAAACAAAAACAAATTGAACACCTGATCTTCAGAAAGCCATTGTACAATGCACATGAGCTGCTTAGATGCCCTTTAACCCTCTTTTGTAAGCATTTATCATGGGTAAGCTCACTGAGTGTGCACAGGTCATTAGCACTTTGGATCATAGTCTCTCCAATTATAAAAGGAGATATTAAGAATTATTGATCTCTAAGAGTCCCTTGAGCTGCCAGCCTCTATCATTGGAATCAGATTACCCAGTGGAACTGTAGAGCCTTCACAGGATGACACTTGGGCTAAAACAGAATTGATTAGGATGGGGGTGACAGCAGCAGTCCTACAGTTATAGCACTTGTCATGTTTCATTACTGTTAGTCCTTTCACCCGAACACTGAGCATTTTGAGAGCTGTCATTCATGCCCTTACACAATCTTGCATAGGACTACCACAAAATCTAGGGAATTCAATAAAATGCTTGCTGTATTGGATTGGACTGTACCTGCACAACACAATTTTCTCCAACTGATAGGTCAGGTTTGAGGTCAGAAGGCCCCAGGAGGAGAAGGCAGTATCATAATAAATGACCTCGTTAGCCCCTTGAAATGCCACTTTCCCTATCTAGCTATGGAAACGTATGACTCTAGCTACAGAGCCAACAACATCTTTTGAACTTTCCACGTAGATAGATTTAGCCTCTCACAGAGAAGTAAAGCTTGAAATAAGTTTAAAATACAGACTCATAATTCTTAGAAACGTTATTTAAAATCAAGTAAAGAAAATGTT
The DNA here is from genome assembly GCF_964270905.1 of Leucopleurus acutus. NCBI lineage: Eukaryota > Metazoa > Chordata > Mammalia > Artiodactyla > Delphinidae > Leucopleurus > Leucopleurus acutus. The sequence goes on from NC_139146.1 coordinate 6,208,685, forward strand.
ACTGCAGGGTAGAACAGGAGGGGTGGCAAGGGAGGATTGTAACCTTCACTGTATATACCAACTGTGTTTTAATTTTGCTCCCCAACAAGTTCTCTTTGACTGCAACAAGTGTGTTTTTGTAACTAAATATCTAACTAAGCCACTAGATAGATAGATGATAGATAGATAATAGATAGATAAACAGATAAGTAAAACCAAAAAGCAACCACAGGAACAACAGGTGAGTGAAGAAATCACAGAGGAGAAATGACTCAAAGAACACTGATCTAGAATAATTATCTGTTCCTTATTCATTGTCTATTAACACCTTTAAGTTCACTCTCTCACACCTCTCTTAATACCCTCATACCCTCAGGGAGTTAGAAGTCCATCTTCTTCTGCAATCCTTCTTAGTTGTATTTAATGGAGGTGAAACCCACAACCTTTTTACCCTAGCGGGTATTTGGAAACTCCGTATATGTGTTGAGAAGGGGCATTTTTTGGTCCTCGAATGACTATGGAACACTGCTGTCATTTAGCAGTAGGGATGTCAAATATCCTGCAATGCATGGGGTGATCCCACAAAATGAAGAACTGTTGTGGCCTAAATGCCAATAGCATGTACGTGGAGAAACAGCGTGTTTTTCTAGTGCAGTTGTTATCCCTCAGTGATATGTAATCTTCTGTAAAGACCCACGATTATTATTCAGGTGAATATTCCTTTTCTGAAGAAAGCTTAGGAACATCTGTTACATTGAAACCCAACAGTATTTTTTCCTGTGTATAAAATTATACCCTGGTTATTCTGTATAGTTAAAAACAAGTTTTATTGTCAGAGAATAAGAAATAAAAACATTAAGGCAAGGATCAATTTATAAAACTGACAGGCATTTCCCTGTGCTTCCAAATTCTTGATCTGCACACTTCACTCAAGATACTTCACGTGTTCTAACCTACTACCTGTTGAAACCTACCACCTCTATATATAGCATTTTCCTTTAGTGCTCAAAACTCTAGTTTCTCTTATGCCCACCCTGGGGCCTCTAATTTATGATCTTTATGGGAATATGCAAACTGCTCTGGGGCAATCAACCCATTCTCAGCTATGTAGTCACCTTCTGACTCTGAAAGTAAAAAGAATAGCTTGGAAGGGAGAAAGAGAGGGGGTCCCAACAGGGAGACAGAGAGAAATGTTTAGTTCTTTTTTTTAATTGCTATTTACCATTTGTTTTCTGAAACAGCAGACCGCTGCTCTAATGTAAATATTATGTTTGGCTTCCCTTGAATGATTTCTCCTTAATCAGTTCAAAGGTCTAGTTGTCATTTTCTCCTTCCTGATCCAATTCCATTGACATTTGTGGTTAGGCCATCAGCATGCTTGGTCTGGTGTGATCACTACATCTGTAATTTGGCATTTACCAAACCTTCATAGCCACAATCTCTCCATGTAGTAAATACGTGATATTAAGAAACTGAGAGCTTCCCATTTACTCTCACTTCATTTCAGGATGAAACAGGCTAACTTCATGCAAATGACTTCATTGAGTTCAGTAAGATAAATAAATAATTTTACTCCTTTGTCTGAACTGTGCCAAATAACTGGCTAGATGAAAACTTTTATTTTTATTCTATTTGTTTGGCTGTGCAGGAATTCAGTTATAGTGTGCTTCTGTGGTTGAAAATACATTTGCTTTTATGCTGCAGCTTCTCTAAAATTGTGTTGAAAATTATTCTTTACTCAAAGCATCACGATATGTACTCTCTGGTTCTTCCAGGGGGGAAAGTATTTCCTTGATTTTTGGCAGTAATATCTATCCATCAGTGAATTTAAATTTAATGAACGTCACTTGAAAGTATATTTTGTAAGCACAGACAAGTATAAAAAAATCAGAAATAAACTCATTTAAGTTTTATTAAGAAAAAAAAAAAAAAACCCGCAACATGAAGACACCATATAGATGATCATGGTGAATTGAAGCAGTACAATTTTATAATAGAATGAATCGAACTTGGCCTCTCAATACTTATAAATTTAGGATTTATCCCATATAGTTTTATATTGGTTAAAGATTGTGTCTCCGCTAACCTCATATCTTGAAAATCCCCAGCAATTTACATTTTGTTACTCAGTGCCTTTAATTCCAAGGCAGGTGTTTAAGGAAAAATTGAATGGTGAATGAATGAACTATGGATGAGAAGAACCACCAGAGAACCAAAAACATCATTGGTTAACCAGTAAGAACTTGGAGAAAGACACTCAACTCATTATAGAGGTTTACGGGGGTGCCTAGAAAAAGTTAAAGGGTCTAAACTTTGTAAAAGTAAAATCCAGTGACTCGGGCGGAATTCTGGATTTGTGGCTGTGAGAAACCTTTGGACAAATCTAGGCAGTTTAGAGTAACGTTGCTCAATGGGTCCTTCTCGCTCTGTTGAAAATGCTCTACATCTAGCCACCCAGCAATGGCGGCCTCTAGCCACGTGTGGCTACTGAGCACTTAAAATGCGGCTAGTGTCATTGGGGAACTGAATTTTGAGTGTCATCTAAATCTAATTAAGGTTAATTTAAATAGACACATATATGTGTCAGTACAGCCCCAGAGAGTTCTTTGCGATGGGAAACAGAGATGTAAGCAGCAACAAGCCGACTAAAAGTAACCAAGACTTGAAGTAACCCTCCACTATTTCTCATTATTGTTGGTCATACATTCCTTCAATGAATACATATACACAAATATCGCACAGCACGTCGTGTGCAGCGTCAACAGAAATCAATCACTATATATGTAACGACTTAGAAATCGTGCCAACCATGAACATTTCCTGAGAAAGGTACACAGTGAATACTTCAGCTGGAGGTAAGTCAGACAAATAAGCATAGATATAAAAAGTTTACTGTTACAAATGAAGCAAGTAACATATCTTTGTCTAAACAATGGCTTCACATAGAGTGATGAAACGATACCTGTGCCAACTGAGCTTGCTTTACATTTGTAACAAGAAGAAAAGAAGATTGTAAATGTTTAAATAGGAAGTGGTATATTTTAGATAGATTATATGGGGTAAAATGAGGGTATTTATGCTCTGAAGTTGTTTTAGCATAAAATTCAGTTCTAGGCATATAAAGGGGACTCAATTTCTATTCTTTTTTTAATATATATAATGAAAACATATAATATCATTCTTTGGATGTCTTTTATGATGTATTTTTAAAATTGATTCTTGTAACACTGTGAGTTTAGTAAGGCAGACATTATTGTTAACACTATTTTTTCAGAATCAAACACTACAAAAAATTTACGGACATAACCCAATACCATGTAATTAATAAGCTTGTGGAACCAGGATTTGAAAGGAGTTCTTGGGAAATGAGGGCAGTGAACTGTCTACTCTATATTCTTGGCTCTCTGTTAATGATGATGATAATGGTTATGATAACTATACAGGGAAAATAATGATGTTGATGATTATCATCATTTAGAAGAACCATGGATAGTTCTTTTTTTTTTTTTCATGGATAGTTTTTTTTTTTTTTTTTTTTTTTTTTTGCGGTGCACGGGCCTCTCACTGTTGTGGCCTCCCCTGTTGCGGAGCACAGGCTCCGGACGCGCAAGCTCAGCGGCCATGGCTCACGGGCCCAGCCGCTCCGCGGCATGTGGGATCTTCTCGGACCGGGGCACGAACCCGTGTCCCCTGCATCGGCAGGCGGATTCTCAACCACTGCGCCACCAGGAAAGCCCGCATAGTTCTTATAAATAGATTTATACACATATTACTCTCAAATTGGAGTAACTTCTTCATTGATTGTACAGTATTTCATTTTTCACATGTGCTGTTTGAAATTATAGTCCTTTAAAATTTTATGTCATATTCAAATAAGTTTTTAAAATACTATATTTTTCCTTCACCTTATGCTATTTTCTCATACATTCTGGCTTGCAATATTTTCTTCCTTTCTACTTTATTGTACTGATTTCTGACTATAACCTTAATAATCAGAAAAAAATATTAAAAGGCTTTAGTTCGATTTTACACCATTTGTCAGAGAGTTCAAAAAATAGAATCTGTCAAATATTTTTGTAATCCACTCCAATTGATGAGATAAATTTTTAAATGTATTCTGTTTTTTTAAAAATCAAATGACTTGAACAAATCAATTATTAATAGGAATTTAAAATTACCCAAAGCACATAATTTTCATGCTGTCTATTACACAGATAATTATCTTTCTGATGAAGCTTTGTATCTTTACAATTTAGTTTTGATAAGATTTAATATTGTTTTGCATTACGTCTATTTTTACACAGGGTGCTAATATTAATGTAATTAGTAAATTGAATTGATATAATTCAATAAGGAACAGATTAAGTATTTTGTCATCATACTTAATAATACAATAATTTCCCCATAAGCATCTGTTATTTAACAATTTTTTTAGATTCTGAGTGGTTTTAAATAATGGTTCATTTCCTCTAATGTCTACTAAAATGCAATTGCTAGAAAGGTATATTTGTTGAGAAATTAGAAAATAAGTGCTCTAATTAGGTTTCACATAGGGATTTATTGAATGTTCATGTAATTATCAAATAATGAGATTATTATGTTGGTGTTTCCCACAGTGGAAATATTTACTTTGTTCAAAAATATTATCTTGAAAACACTTGCACGTAGGATCGGTCTTCAAGGGTTTAGAAATCATTGAAACAATATTAATAAAAATGGAGAAACACGAAGTAGGTAAAAAATTATTAAGAATGACAGAGCAGGCTTATATTAAGTTTAATATAGTTAAACAAATAATTCTTTCCCACCTACATCCAAAAAGGGAAATAAAAAATGAAAAAAGAAGTGAGGGAAAATCCAGTTCCATGAAGTTGGTAGACTGAGCTACTTTCTACTTTCTCAATAGAACTATATCTGTGCTCCAAAATATTACAAAATGATTAAATATAAAGCTCTACATATAAAATAAAGGAATTCCCTAGTGCCTGAAATAAGGAGGGAAATCATAGGTAGAGAAGGTGGTACAGGAACCCATGGGGAGAATGGACCAGCCATTGAAGACAAAACCTGCCAACACATGGACTATAGAATTGGCCATAAGCCCATAAAAGATGAGCATCTGGAATTGAAATTCTCGTGTTCATCCAGGATACTGGAAGAAGTAGCCCAAGAGTGTGTCATGAATAAAGAACAAGCAAGCCACTGCTCCCTGGCTCAAGGCATTGGCCGGGAAGTGCGTCTTCACTCTCTGGGCTGGAGATATAAATAACTAAAAACACAAGTCTGAACTACACAATATTATGGGTTCAGAATGTACAGTATCTTGATGGAATCCCAAGCCTAAAAATTAACACCACCAAGGAAACGAGATCAAGCCTGGTTTGGAACCGAACCTCTGAGATACCCGGTAAAAACAAATGTAAGCTATTTCTCTTTTCAAGGAAAATTCCTCATCTCAGGTTTCGTGTGAATCCCAAAAGAAATCAGAAGGAAACAACAACTAATCCTTGTCAGACCTGATATGCCCCTTACCTCTCAAACACACATTTACACAAAAACTAGCTGCTAATGAGCTAAAAGTAAAAAACATTAAGAAAACATGGAATCCATTTACTCTAAAGAAAGTGAGTGGCAGACTAAATAAATAGAAGGAATGGCACCCATCCCAAGAACTTGAGATGATGGAACAACTTGAAAGGGATCATAAACTGTATGTTTTTAAATGATGACAGATATGAAAGAAGAAATACAAAATATAATTAAAATAAAGCCCATTATGAAAAAAAATTTGGAAAAAGTATCTAACGGAATGTCTGGAAATAAGATATGTAGTCATTGAAATTAAGAACTTAGTGTATGCTTTGAATAACTTAGTTTATTTTTAATTTATTTTTATTTTCTTATAAATTTATTTATTTTATTTATTTGCTTTTGGCTGCACTGGGTCTTCGTTGCTGCGTGCGGGGATTTTCTCTAGTTGCGGTGCACGGGCTTCTCATTACGGTGGCTTCTCTTGTTGCAGAGCACGGGCTCTAGGCGCCCAGGCTTCAGGAGTTGTGGCTCGCAGACTCTAGAGCACAGGCTCAGTAGTTGTGGCTCGCAGGCTTAGTTGCTCCGCAGCATGTGGGATCTTCCCTGACCAAGGCTCGAACCCGTGTCCCCTGCATTGGCAGGTGAATCCTTAACCACTGCGCCACCAGGAAAGCCCTGAATAACTTAGTTTAGGCTGAAGTAGATTATAAAGAATAGTGTGCACTAATGTGCAAAAAGTCTAATATAAACACCTATTCCCTGTGAACCTACACTCTGGGAGTAAGACCATGTTTCCCCGAGGTCTTCCTCCTTATATGCACAGGGATCCAGAAGAGACCCAAGCTGAGCAGAATATATTTTCCAGATGTCCTCAACTTCATCAATCATCTTCAAGAGGGAGTCAGGTTTTCTCCAAGCAGTCCTGCCAGAGATCAGCACTTGGCAACACGCACTGGATTAAAGCCAGGCTTCCTCAATTGAAGCAGCACAGATGAAAGGGGAACCTTTTAATAAATCTGCTGGTACCCTCAACACAGATTAAGAGTGGACCTTGCATCCTGAGACCAAGACCACTATTCCTAAGACCATTTACTTCCATCACCAGGGGCCAAGAGGGGACAATGCATGCAGGAAAAACCTGACTTTCCCAGATGTTCTTAACCTAGGATGAACATGGGTCCCAGCTTCCCTGAGGCGGTTTCACGTTAGGCTTCTTATCCCAGGAATTATGAATAGTGCCTTCTTCAGTCGCCCAGGGTATCCAAAAATGGGCAATACATTATTTGATTACCCTCCCTAAACTCATCAATACATCCTTTGAGTAAGTCGATTTCTTCCCCAAAAGGAGACAGGAGTGACTCAGTTTACACCTTATCTTCTGGACTTTACCCCCTGTAGGGATTGGCGTATTCTCTACTTTGCGAACCCATCCACCTTACTGTCTGAAATTAATGGACCGTTATTAGCATAATTGCTTGTATCCTTCCGTACTTCTCTGAAACTCTCTGAAAGCACAACTGTCTGCTGACAACACTGTTTCCTCCACAGCCTGCTCAAGTGGTGGCTACTCTACACCTCCACTTGGACACCCAACAGAAATCTCAAACTAGCACATCCAAAGATGAATTCCTGACCTTACTCTTAAATTTATCCTCCTACAGTCTTTTGCTCCTAAAGCTCAGTCCAAAATTTGGAGATGCCTTTTCTTCTCAATTTCTCTCTTATACTCCATTCAATCTGTTGGCAAATCATTCTGGCATGGTCTTCAAACATATTCAGAATCTGAGTATTTCTTACCATCTTCTCTACACTCTGGTACCAGCTACAGGCTCTTTCTCAGCTTTCTGCAATATCTCTCTAATGGGTCTCCTTTCTTTCACTCCTGCCCCATTTAGTATACACTCAACACAGTAGCCAGAGTGATCCTGTCATCAGTTACATCATGTCACCTCTCAACCCCAAAACCTGAAAGAGCTCCTCATTTCACTGAGAATAATTGATTTCCTTAAAAATCTTACATAACCCTGCCATTTACTCCTTGACGTATCTTCCACTTCTCTTCTCTTTCCTGATTCAACTCTGGACACATGGACACCCCCACCCCCACCCTTAAACTCTTTAAATGGCTATTACTCTGCTTGTAGTTTTCTGCCTTGGATATTCATATAACCAACTTCTTACCTGTCTTTGGTCAATTGTTACTCACTCAATGAGACTTACCCTGATGACACTACTTAAAAATAGCACGTCAAGGATACCCCTAATCTCTCTTATGTTGAGTGATAATCACTTGCGGTGATAAACCCAAAATGATGTTCGGGTCCTAATCCCTGGAATCTCTGAATGTTATCTTATGTGACCAAAGGACCTTTTCAGATGTAATTAAATGAAAGAGATTGAGATGGGAATATTATCCTGTATTATTTATGTGAACCAGGCTCTAAATGCCATCCCACGTGCACTGAAAAGAGGGAGACAGAGGGATATTTGAATACAGAAGAGGGAAGGACGTGTGATGATGAAAGAAAGAGATAGGGGGTCACAAGTGGACGGCAGGTGACCTCCAGAAGCCAGAACAGACCAGGAAACAGATTTTCCCCCAGAGTTCTGCTGACACTCCGACTTTAACCTAGTGAAAGTGATTTCAGATATCTGTCCTCCAAGACGGTAAGAGAATAAATCTGTGTTGTTTTAAGCCAACAAATTTGTGTTAAATTGTTACAGTAGCCATAGGAAACTAATACGCAACCTAAGATATAATTTACTTTTTTGTTGTTGTGTTTTTCGTTTTTTTTTTTCCTTTTCTCCACTAGAATGTTCCAAGAGGTCATTTTGTCCAGAGGTACAGCCCTATTTGTCAGAAAGTGATTGACACAAAGCAGCTACTCAATAAATGTTAAAGAAATTTGTTAAAATCCCAGTGATTAAAACTATGACATATCCCTAATTTTAACCTGTGTATAAAATGTCTAACCAGGTATTTCTATACTGTCATGTTTGTTATTTAATTGCACTCATTCTTTCAGCACTGAACATATAGTTGTCCTCCTTAAGTCTAGTTACTTTGCACATCAAGCTACAGATTAAAAATTTTTGACACAACTAGATTTATAATTTTGTTTCAGTTATTTTAAATTTAAACAACGTGTTTCCTTCAATTGGTATCATCACTTTAATTTCTGTATTTCTCAATTATTTTAATAAAATAAGTTTCTATGATTATATTTTACCAGGAATCCAATGTAGCACACTAACAGAAGGCAGCTCTGGTTGAAACCAGGTAGGGGCACCTGAATCCATCTAGCTACTGCCTCATGCTATCCACCAGACTTTCAGCTGTGGTCTCAGGCCTTTAAAAGGACTCTGAAACTCTATGGAAGAACTTTTAAATTCCCTGCAACAAATATTAATGATCACTTGAATATTTTTCTATAAATATGATAGTGCTATTTAACACGAACACTTGACTGCAAAAAAATGACATCATCAATACTGCTTACTTTTTAGAATATCGTCATATAACATTAATTACATGGAAAGTCAAATGTGTGTAGCTAAGGGCAACCTATATTAATTTTGAAAACTATTCTCCCTGTGGAGCCCTTAATCAAGTGCCCACAGCTATTGGGCAGATGCAATACAATAGCAAGCCATGCCCCTGGAGTTTCAGCACAGGTCTTTAGACTAATTTTGTAATTTCAAGTACATTATTTTTCTGAAGTCTTTATTTCAAACTGTGGATGGAAAGAAATTAAGTTACTGGGATTTGAGGGTTCAAACGGTTTATAGGAATTCTTTGATGTCTTTCTCATTGACTTCATCTCCTCTGAAAATTACACAGAATTTATTTGTATTTTTATTCTCTCAGACTCTCTTCTACTGGCTCTGAACCTAAACTTTCTTTCTTTGAACCTGCTGCTAAACATCACAGCCTCAATCAGTTTATAGAATACCTCATTTCTCTCACTTCCTTGACATCATTGTCTATTTTGAAGAGAACATAGTACATGTAAAGAGGGAAAATCTTAACAGTGCTGCAACATAAACTATAGCACCATAAATTGCTGGTTTCCATTTTATAGTGGAAAGAACACATTTTGAGAATGTGCAGTCCTGTTTCTAACTCCAGCTGCACCTCTCATTAGCTATTTAGTCTCAAAAAAGTGTCTAAACTTCTCTAATCTCTAGTTTTAGCATTTTCCCCACAAAACCATTAGCTTCCTGAGACCATGAGTTATACATTTTTTTAATTAGTGCCATGGCTCTTTCCCTCCAACACATACACAGACATCCTCCCACACACATGTGAGTATAGTGGTGGATAGATAGTTTATTGGGGAGTTAATGGCAGAGAGCATGCTGAGGAAGTGAGGGAAGTGACATAAAGTAGGAGATTCATTGTTGAGTTGGTCACTGCTGTGGATAATTGAGGCAAAGTCAAGCCAAGAGATTCTAAAAAGCCAGAATTGTTTACTCAAGGGAACAAAATGTGGACCATTTGTCCACTGGCTCCCAAGCCCCACTGGTCGAGGGTCACTCATGGAATAGGGTAACTTCCCCACATTTCCAGATCGCACAGGCATGCGTATGAGGCACCCACGGTGGCTGAGATGTAAGTGGTTGTCAGTTGCACCATCTCAAAGATGGTTGCCACAAAAAAATGGTTAGAGTGAATTTGGGCTCCATAAAGGTTAGGTGGGGCACAATAGGTGTCTGCTATAACAGAGAGTATCTAGAACCTGGTGCAGATTTGGGCACCTAGTAGCCCTAATACATTTTATTTATGATGAATGAATAAAGAGTGGGGACCAATAACACCTACAACATAGAGTTACTGTGAGGTTAATTGAGAATGTAAGTAGCAGTTCTAAAATATATGAGAAATAGGCATACAGGTTCATTGAGTTTAGATACTCAAGGGTGAAAATGAAGTAATTTTTTTTCTACTTTGTAACTGGATTATTAAACAATCTCAAACCCTATTCTACTTGATGACAGAAAAACCTAACCTACCATGATGCAATCAGTTGTGATGCAGGGTGGGTAGATCTGAGGCAACCCTCTCTCTTACCAGAGTCCATGGTTATGGAGATGGAGATGGAGATGGAGATGGAGAAGAGGACACTTTTCCAATTTGGTATCTACAGAGGTTCCCAGGCTTCAGCCTCCCTTGAGCCTCTCACTAGCTTCTTTCTCTTAACTAAAGCCTGAAATTTTATTGGGGAGATTGGAATATTTTTTTTCTCCGCCGCATCCTGGAACCCAAACGATGTGGAAAGACCATCTCCCATTCCCATTCAATGTCAGCATCCCAATCAGATACCCCTGCTACACTGCAGAGCCCTATTCTACTCCTGCAAAGTCCTGTTCTAATTCTCCAAAATACCAGAGTTGACTTCTCTTCCTCTTTCCCCTAAGCTCTCTTTACCCCTCCTTGGTGACAGTCTATTTACCTATTCTGGGTTTGAGAAGGAAAGGTTTGAAGGGCAGGCGGTCACTGCCTCCACAAGGATAATTTTTTCTAGGAAAAATTGTGACCTCAATTCCCAGGCTAAGAGATGAGATAGATACAACCGGAGAAATTCCGTAAAGCTCAAAGTAGGAAAACTCATCAGTTACTGCTTTAACACTGTTTCCCGCCGTACCTGATGATGTATCATCGCTGTATTTTCAATACTGAATAAAAAGCATGACATACCTAAGACTGAGTAAGACCACGTACCTAATGCACAACTGAAAGCCTTTCTTGCGGCATCTAACACCTGTTCACAAGTATTTTCAAGCAGTGGAATTTAAGGTAATGTAATTAGAACTAGTTTATAGTCTCATTAATTTCTATCAGTATACACACATGAGCAACTATCCTCAAAATATCTATTTCTTACCATGTAGGTAAAATTGTAAGTTAACAGAGGGTCTTTATAATATTTTTGGTAGTTTGCTGCAATTACCCTAATTTACAGATTAGTTGTTTATAATATAATACAAGACGTGGGAGAGGAAAGTGAACATATCTTCATTATAACAGATTTGCCCACCCTAACCCTTAATGCTTTTCATTATTTTATTAGGGAGCTAAAAATCCTAGAAAATCTTAGAGTAGAGCTTTAACAGTACTGTTTGTGGTAATGGTAGTAGAATAACTTTTATTCCCTTTGTGCTTTTCTGGATTTTCTAACATTATTTGTCTTTTTCACTTTTTGCATTCAACATTTGTTACTTTTTTTTCTTTTTTCCTTCTTTTCTGCGGTACGCGGGCCTCTCACTGTTGTGGCCTCTCCCGTTGCGGAGCACAGGCTCCGGACGCGCAGGCTCAGCGGCCATGGCTCACGGGCCCAGCCGCTCCGCGGCATGTGGGATCTTCTCGGACCGGGGCACGAACCCGTGTCCCCTGCATTGGCAGGCGGACTCTCAACCACTGCGCCACCAGGGAAGCCCTGTTACTTTTGTTATTAGAGAAAAATGATTCTTAAAAATTCTAGACTCACATTTCTCGTGAATTTATGTCTGGCCTTTTACCTCTCCTCGCTTCCGGCTCCTTTCGATTCCTATTTCCCATTTGCCACACTTTTATGAGTCTTTGTACCATCCACCTGCCTGAAGTGCTATTCCCTGCAGTCTGACGCCCACATTGCCCTCTCACGGCTTATGTTTTTAAAGACAATGTCTGTGCTCATAACATTAAATATGCTGATGAGTCCTGGTACCCAGTGGGTGGACAATCCCCTGCCAACATCAACTGGCAGGCACCAGACTCTCTCCATCCTCTCAAATGGCTCTGATTGCCTCCCCATGCCGACTGAAACTGTCATTTTCATGAAGTCCCCATCGTTGCAAATTAGCTATTGCTGGCACAAGTTCACAGGCTGTTTCCAAGCCTTCATTTATGATCTGTGCATCTATTCTCTCCATTCAGACCAACATAGCCCAGAAGCTCTTCCAAGTTTGAGCCCCTGCTTATCTAGGTAACCTAACTGAAAAAAACAAATCTAAGTAGGTCTGTAGCCATGTCTGCTATCTTGCAGTCATCGTCACAGGAAAGGGTAAGCATATCTCGGCTTACCCAAGCCTTCCTAAGTTGCACTCATTCATTTCACTGACTGGGTTTATATACAGAAAGGACATGCTTTTTCTGTATCTAGGTTTATCTCAACAGTAATACTGAATGACTGATGATGGTATTAATAAGACAAAGAGTGGGGCTGAGATCAGGAGGTCAACATTTCTTCTATCTCAACTATTATTTCAGTAATTGTTTGGAGACCTGGAAAAGAAAACTAAACTATTCTAATGGAAAAGAACTAAGTCTAAAAGCAGTGCCCCTCACTGCATTTTTTTTAACTCCTTAGGAAATGTCTTATAATATTACTATTTGCTGAAGCAGTTAGCTAAGACAACATTTATTTACTATACTATGAAAATAATGAGATCAACATATAAGCTTCTCCTCCTTATATCCCCAGTCCCTCTCAGAGTCCCTGGAGGCACAGAGAAGATGTTCACTAAACACTACGTTGATGTGAATTCTGGGAAGGCACAACTATTCAAGGAAGAAACTATATCAGAATTTATCATTCCAAATGATCAACTCAAAAATTCTCATGAGAAACCCAGATTTCACAGAACCTCTTTTAATGTTAAAAATGGAGTCGCGGCAGGTTCCGGGAAGATGGCGGAAGAGTAAGACGCGGAGATCACCTTCCTCTCCACAGATACACCAGAAATACATCTACGCGTGGAACAACCCCTACGGAGCACCTACTGAACGCTGGCAGAAGACCTCAGACCTCCCAAAAGGCAAGGAACCCCCCACGTACCTGGTTAGGGCAAAAGAAAAAACTAAACAGAGACAAAAGAATAGGGACGGGTCCTGCACCAGCGGGAGAGAGCTGTGAAGGAGGAAAAGTGTCCACACACTAGGAGCCCCTTCGCGGGTGGAGACTTCGGGAGGCGGAGTGGGGGAGCTTGGGAGCCCCGGAGGAGAGCACAGCAACAGGGGTGCGGAGGGCAAAGCGGAGAGATTCCAGCGCAGAGGATCGGGCCGACCGGCACTCACCAGCCGAGAGGCTTGTCTGCTCGCCCGCCGGGGCGGGCGGGACTGGGAGCTGAGGCTCCGGCTTTTGTCGGAGCGCCGGGAGAGGACTGAGGTTGGCGGCGTGAACACAGCCTGCAGGGCGTTGGTGCGCCGCGGCTGGCCGGGAGAGAGTCTGGGGAGGGGTCTGGACCTGCCGAAGAGGCAAGAGACTTTTACGTCCCTCTTTGTTTCCTGGTGCACGAGGAGGGGGGATTGGGAACGCTGCTTGGGAGAGCTCCGGAGACGGGCGCGAGCCGCGACTAAGAGTGCGGAGCCCAGAGACGGACATGGGACGCTAAGGCCGCTGCTGCCGCCGCCAGGAGGCCTGTGTGCGAGCGCAGGTCACTAGCTACACGCCCTTCCGGGGAGCCTGTGCAGCCCGCCGCTGCCGGGGTCCCGGGATCCGGGGACGGCTCCCCCGGGAGAGCGCACGGCGCGCCTCAGGCTGCAGCGTCACGCCGGCCTCTGCCGCTGCAGGCCCGCCCCGCACTCCGTGACCCTCCCTACCCCCCCGGCCTGGGTGAGCCAGAGCCTCCGAATCAGCGGCTCCTTTAACCCTGTCCTGTCTGAGCAAAGAACAGACGCCCTCCGGCGACCTACACGCACAGGCGGGGCCAAATCCAAAGCTGAGCCCCTGGGAGCTGTGAGAACAAAGAAGAGAAAGGGAAATCTCTTCCAGCAGCCTCAGAAGCAGCGGATTAAAGCTCCACAATCAACTTGATATACCCTGCATCTGTGGAATACCTGAATAGACAACGAATCATCCCAAATTAAGGAGCCCTGTGGATGAAAGGCTCTTGGTGCTGCAGCCAGGACTCAGTGCTGTGCCTCTGAGGTGGGAGAGCCAACTTCAGGACACTGGTCCACAAGAGGCCTCCCAGCTGCACATAATATCAAACAGCAAAAATCTCCGAGAGATCTCCATCTCAACGCCAGCACCCAGCCTCACTCAACGACCAGCAAGCTACAGTGCTGGACATCCTATGCCAAACAACTAGCAAGACAGGAACACAACCCCACCCATTAGCAGAGAGGCTGCCCAAAATCATAATAAGTCTACAGACACCCCAAAACACACCACCAGACGTGGACCTGCCCACCAGAAAGACAAGATCCAGCCTCATACACCAGAACACAGGCACTAGTACCCTCCACCAGGAAGCCTACACAACCCACTGAACCAACCTTAGCCACTGGGGACAGACTCAAAAAACAACAGGAACTACGAACCTTCAGCCTGCAAAAAAAAAAAAAAAAAAAGGAGACCCCAAACACAGTAAGATAAGCAAAATGAAAAGACAGAAAAACACACAGCAGATGAAGGAGCAAGATAAAAACCCACCAGACCTAACAAATGAAGAGGAAATAGGCAGTCTACCTGAAAAAGAATTCAGAATAATGATAGTAAGGTTGATCCGAAATCTTGGAGATAGAATGGACAATAGAATGGACAAATTGCAAGAATCAGTTAACAAGGACCTAGAAGAACTAAAGATGAAACAAGCAACGATGAACAACACAATAAATGAAATTAAAAGTACTCTAGATGGGATCAATAGCAGAATAACTGAGGCAGAAGAACGGATAAGTGACCTGGAAGATAAAATAGTGGAAATAACTACTGCAGAGCAGAATAAAGAAAAAAGAATGAAAAGAACTGAGGACAGTCTCAGAGACCTCTGGGACAACATTAAACGCACCAACATTCGAATTATAGGGGTTCCAGAAGAAGAAGAGAAAAAGAAAGGGACTGAGAAAATATTTGAAGAGATTATAGTTGAAAACTTCCCTAATATGGGAAAGGAAATAGTTAATCAAGTCCAGGAAGCACAGAGAGTCCCATACAGGATAAATCCAAGGAGAAATACGCCAAGACACATATTAATCAAACTGTCAAAAATTAAATACAAAGAAAACATATTAAAAGCAGCAAGGGAAAAACAACAAATAACACACAAGGGAATCCCCATAAGGTTAACAGCTGATCTTTCAGCAGAAACTCTGCAAGCCAGAAGGGAGTGGCAGGACATATTGAAAGTGTTGAAGGAGAAAAACCTGCAACCAAGATTACTCTACCCAGCAAGGATCTCATTCAGATTTGATGGAGAAATTAAAACCTTTACAGACAAGCAAAAGCTGAGAGAGTTCAGCACCACCAAACCACCTCTACAACAACTGCTAAAGGAACTTCTCTAGGCAAGAAACACAAAAGAAGGAAAGGACCTACAATAACAAACCCAAAACAATGAAGAAAATGGGAATAGGAACACACATATCGATAATTACCTTAAATGTAAATGGACTAAATGCTCCCACCAAAAGACACAGATTGGCTGAATGGATACAAAAACAAGACCCATATATTTGCTGTCTACAAGAGACCCACTTCAGACCTAGAGACACATACAGACTGAAAGTAAGGGGATGGAAAAAGGTATTTCATGCAAGTGGAAACCAAAAGAAAGCTGGAGTAGCAATTCTCATATCAGACAAAATAGACTTTAAAACAAAGACTATTAGAAGAGACAAAGAAGGACACTACATAATGATCAAGGGATCAATCCAAGAGGAAGATATAACAATTGTAAATATTTATGCACCCAACATAGGTGCACCTCAATACATAAGGCAAATACTGACAACCATAAAAGGGGAAATCGACAGTAACACATTCATAGTAGGGGACTTTAACACCCCACTTTCACCAATGGACAGATCATCCAAAATGAAAATAAATAAGGAAACACAAGCTTTAAATGATACATTAAACGAGATGGAGTTAATTGATATTTATAGGACATTCCATCCAAAAACAACAGAATACACATTTTTCTCAAGTGCTCATGGAACATTCTCCAGGATAGATCATATCTTGGGTCACAAATCAAGCCTTGGTAAATTTAAGAAAATTGAAATTGTATCAAGTATCTTTTCTGACCACAACGCCATGAGACTAGATATCAATTACAGGAAAAGATCTGTAAAAAATACAAACACATGGAGGCTAAACAATACACTACTTAATAATGAAGATATCACTGAAGAAATCAAAGAGGAAATCAAAAAATACCTAGAAACAAATGACAATGGAGACACAACGACCCAAAACCTGTGGGATGCAGCAAAAGCAGTTCTAAGGGGGAAGTTTATAGCAATACAAGCCCACCTTAAGAAGCAGGAAGCATCTCGAATAAACAACCTAACCTTGCACCTCAAGCAATTAGAGAAAGAAGAACAAAAAAACCCCAAAGCTAGCAGAAGGAAAGAAATCATAAAAATCAGATCAGAAATAAATGAAAAAGAAATGAAGGAAACAATAGCAAAGATCAATAAAACTAAAAGCTGGTTCTTTGAGAAGATAAACAAAATAGATAAACCACTAGCCAGACTCATCAAGAAAAAAAGGGAGAAGACCCAAATCAATAGAATTAGAAATGAAAAAGGAGAGGTAACAACTGACACTGCAGAAATAAAAGAGATCATGAGAGATTACTACAAGCAACTCTATGCCAATAAAATGGACAATCTGGAAGAAATGGACAAATTCTTAGAAATGCACAACCTGCCAAGACTGAATCAGGAAGAAATAGAAAGTATGAACAGACCAATCACAAGCACTGAAATTGAAACTGTGATTAAAAATCTTCCAACAAAGAAAAGCCCAGGACCAGATGGCTTCACAGGCGAATTCTATCAAACATTTAGAGAAGAGCTAACACCTATCCTTCTCAAACTCTTCCAAAATATAGCATAGGGAGGAACACTCCCAAACTCCTTCTACGAGGCCACCATCACCTTGATACCAAAACCAGACAAGGATGTCACAAAGAAAGAAAACTACAGGCCAATATCACTGATGAACATAGATGCAAAAATCCTCAACAAAATACTAGCAAACAGAATCCAACAGCACATTAAAAAGATCATACACCATGATCAAGTGGGGTTTATTCCAGCAATGCAAGGATTCTTCAATATACGCAAATCTATCAATGTGATAAACCATATTAACAAACTGAAGGAGAAAAACCATATGATCATCTCAATAGATGCAGAGAAAGCTTTTGACAAAATTCAACACCCATTTATGATAAAAACCCTGCAGAAAGTAGGCATAGAGGGAACTTTCCTCAACATAATAAAGGCCATATATGACAAGCCCACAGCAAACATCATCCTCAATGGTGAAAAACTGAAAGCATTTCCACTAAGATCAGGAACAAGACAAGGTTGCCCACTCTCACCACTCTTATTCAACATAGTTTTGGAAGTTTTAGCCACAGCAATCAGAGAAGAAAAGGAAATAAAAGGAATCCAAATCGGAAAAGAAGAAGTAAAGCTGTCACTGTTTGCAGATGACATGATCCTATACATAGAGAACCCTAAAGATGCTACCAGAAAACTACTAGAGCTAATCAATGAATTTGGTAAAGTGGCAGGATACAAAATTAATGCACAGAAATCTCTGGCATTCCTATATACTAATGATGAAAAATCTGAAAGTGAAATCAAGAAAACACTCCCATTTACCATTGCAACAAAAAGAATAAAATATCTAGGAATAAACCTACCTAAGGAGACAAAAGATCTGTATGCAGAAAATTATAAGACACTGATGAAAGAAATTAAAGATGATACAAATAGATGGAGAGATATACCATGTTCTTGGATTGGAAGAATCAACATTGTGAAAATGACTCTACTACCGAAAGCAATCTATAGATTCAATGCAATCCCTATCAAACTACCACTGGCATTTTTCACAGAACTAGAACAAAAAATTTTGCAATTTGTATGGAAACACAAAAGACCCCAAATAGCCAAAGCAATTTTGAGAACGAAAGAAGGAACTGGAGGAATCAGGCTCCCAGACTTCAGACTATACTACAAAGCTACAGTTATCAAGACGGTATGGTACTGGCACAAAAACAGAAAGATAGATCAATGGAACAGGATAGAAAGCCCAGAGATAAACCCACGCACATATGGTCACCTTATCTTTGACAAAGGAGGCAGAAATGTACAGTGGAGAAAGGACAGCCTATTCAATAAGTGGTGCTGGGAAAACTGGACAGCTACATGTAAAAGTATGAAATTAGATCACTCCCTAACACCGTACACAAAAATAAGCTCAAAATGGATTAAAGACCTAAATGTAAGGCCAGAAACTATCAAACTCTTAGAGGAAAACATAGGCAGAACACTCTATGACATAAATCACAGCAAGGTCCTTTTTGACCCACCTCCTAGAGAAATGGAAATAAAAACAAGAGTAAACAAATGGGACCTAATGAAACTTAAAAGCTTTTGCACAGCAAAGGAAACCATAAAGAAGACCAAAAGACAACCCTCAGAATGGGAGAAAATATTTGCAAATGAAGCAACTGACAAAGGATTGATCTCCAAAATTTATAAGCAGCTCATGCAGCTTAATAACAAAAAAACAAACAACCCAATACAAAAATGGGCAGAAGACCTAAATAGACATTTCTCCAAAGAAGATATACAGAGTGCCAACAAACACATGAAAGAATGCTCAACATCACTAATCATGAGAGAAATGCAAATCAAAACTACAATGAGATATCATCTCACACCAGTCAGAATGGCCATCATCAAAAAATCTAGAAACAATAAATGCTGGAGAGGGTGTGGAGAAAAGGGAACCCTCTTACACTGTTGGTGGGAATGTAAATTGATACAGCCACTGTGGAGAACAGTATGGAGGTTCCTTAAAAAGCTACAAATAGAACTACCATATGACCCAGCAATCCCACTACTGGGCATATACCCTGAGAAAACCATAATTCAAAAAGAGTCATGTACCAAAATGTTCATTGCAGCTCTATTTACAATAGCCCAGAGATGGAAACAACCTAAGTGTCCATCATCGGATGAATGGATAAAGAAGATGTGGCACATATATAAATGGAATATTACTCAGCCCTAAAAAGAGACGAAATTGAGCTATTTGTAATGAGGTGGATAGACCTAGAGTCTGTCATACAGAGTGAAGTAAGTCAGAAAGAGAGAGACAAATACCGTATGCTAACACATATATATGGAATTTAAAAAAAAAAATGTCATAAAAACCTAGGGGTGAAACAGGAATAAAGACACAGACTTACTAGAGAATGGACTTGAGGCTATGGGGAGGGGGAAGGGTAAACGGTGACAAAGCGATAAAGAGGCATGGACATATATACACTACCAAACGTAAGGTAGATAGCTAGTGGGAAGCAGCCGCATAGCACAGGGAGATCAGCTCGGTGCTTTGTGACCGCCTGGAGGGGTGGGATAGGGAGGGTGGGAGGGAGGGAGACGCAAGCGGGAAGAGATATGGGAATATATGTATATATATAACTGATTCATTTTGTTGTGAAGCTGAAACTAACATACCATTGTAAAGCAATTATACTCCAATAAAGATGTTAAAAAAAAAAAAATGGAGTCGCATGTGTACTCATCTCTCTCTCCCTCTCCCCCGCCCTACCCGAGGGAGTTTTAAGATGACCTCGGTGTCGGGTGGGAAATAAAAGCGTCACGTTGAAAGTGATGGGATGGTTCAAAGCCTCCAAATCACAGGTACTGCTTCATCCTGGACCAAAGGAGATTGCTACTAGCTAATACTACTAGCTAACTGTCACATTGCATGCTAGAATTAGCTTACTCCACCACTCTCTAAATTACTTAATCTATGCTATTCAAATGAACTGTGAGAATGAGAATACCCATAAACAGCTGAATGTTTTCTATTCATATTATGCAAGGAAAGAGAATATAGTCTCCATTAATAAAATACCTTAATAAAGGTAAAGTTTATTTTTAAAGTTAGCAATGCTATCTAAATAATGGAATCATAAATTTATAAGCAGGATAATTCTGTAATTCTGTTCACTCTGCCTCAAATGTATTCAAACAAATGTTTTAAATAAATATCCTGTCCAACATGTGGTTATTTTGTGAGAGCCATGATTTTTCCCTAAAGTTCTTCAGCAAATTTCTTTTAATACAAAGTCTGCCTTGTGGCTTTGCATAATAATCAAGGCAAACAAAAAATATTGTTCTTTAGACATACACCAAGTGATGAGTAACAGTCTCCTCTATTCCCAAGCTAGGAGAAAAATACTTACCTTTTCGCAGATGTAAACGAACATTGCCAACTTTCAATGAATCTCATTTGAAGGCTGGGTTATATATAAACCATCAGTATAACAGAGCAATTAACACTACTCCCAGGGTAGATGAATGAGTCGCTGATGCAAGACTCTGTAAATGCTGTCCCTAAGTCCTGAGTATTACAATATATGTTATATAAACATACACCTATACCAGCGTACAAATGAGCAAAAACACAGACACACACACATGTACACACACA
This sequence comes from Leucopleurus acutus, assembly GCF_964270905.1. NCBI lineage: Eukaryota > Metazoa > Chordata > Mammalia > Artiodactyla > Delphinidae > Leucopleurus > Leucopleurus acutus. Next base: position 6,229,651 of record NC_139146.1, read on the forward strand.
TGCCGTCTGTGCCATTTGGCAGACTGCTGCTAATTTTCATATGGTGATACACGGACAAGAGGAAAAACAAACATCTGCTATAGTTTATTTCTTCTTGTGAGTGTTTAAAGTAGCTCATCTTTTGCCAGTGAGTTTATACGTTGGTCTTACATGTCTGGCCCAATCTTAACTTAAGCTTTTTTTCTCCCTTAATGATTTGAGAAAATGGTAAAGGCCAATTGATACGGTGGATCATGGCACTAATGGCTCTTAAGAGGTGACGGTCTTGTTTATGGGGAAAGCAGAGAGCGTGTCTTTCAGAAGGTGTGTGAACAAGACAACAGATTTCAATTCCCAGTTCTTGCTTTGGGATTCTGCTTCTCTTTACAGAAAAATCTGGGAGTAGAAAAAATATACCTACTTTCTCTAATATAAAATCTCAAGAGAATCTTCTCTTTAACAGACAGCCTCTTACAGGAGACAAATAAGAACTAGCATCTTTGCTTGCTACAGTGGGCCTTGCATATAACGGGCAATGACATAGGCGGGGGAGGGGAATCAGAAGACTAGCGGTCTGAACTGGCTACCAGGGGTAAACCTAGAGCTGTGAAGCGGCTCTCTCCAAGTAAAAGAGAAAAAAAACTTTCAAAGATCAGTAAAAAAAAAAAAAAAAAAAAAAACAGTTGAAAGATCTCTCCTTGTAGAGATGATGAGAGAAAAGAAGCAATAATAATATTAGAAGTGAGTTCACTGGATGGAGTTCACTAATAGTGCAAAGATGCCCTAATGAAGGCACATTACCCAGGTAAGATTAACCTGAGCTAAACCATCGACTGCCTCATGACGAGTTGGGGACTGAGAGCCGTTATAAGACACATGTTAAAATAAAATTGAATTTCTTTTTCCTAAGCTAGCAAAATTGTACATTCTTCTTCCATATCTGTATGAGTCACACGAAGCACAAAAATAATCTTGTAACCCAAAAGAACTAATCTTTTTTTTAAAGCTATTCCCATTTACAAAATGTACGGACTTACTGATTTTTCTTTATTTTAGCATGGAGACTTTGTTTCCTTTTCTTAGTAGATTATGGTCGTTGTTGTCGACAAAGCTGCTGTGCCTATTCCGTCCCCTAGAAAGGGAGAGGTTTTGGTTGGATGTATGTCCCTGGCTGCTGTGGGGCAGCCTAGGGAAAATAGTCTGCTTATTTTTGGTAAAATGAAACTGAACTAAACCCCTGTTTCTGTTGGCAAAGGGAAGGGAGATCAGAACTCTAACGAAAAGAGTCAAAGAAAGGCAACGTGCTCAAGAGGGGACTTCGACTTGGCTCTTAAGAGGATGAAGGAGAAAGCTGACAATGAACGAGAGCCACTTTGGTCACCATCTGTTACTAGTTATTTCCCTTCTCTCAACTTGACATGTTTTTCTTTTCCTGTCTGTGCCAACAGAGAGATTCTGTTGTTTGAACTATCTACTAGCCTCTCTTTCATTTAGTATTATCACCTGATTTTCCTTAGGAAACCACTCTCCTCTACTCTCAGGCTATGTGGCTTAGATGGGACTGAACTCACAGCCAGTTCCAGGGGGTCAAACACATGACCTAGATTTGGTCAACTGCAGTCACAGGGATTAGTTTAGGAATGGATCAACCAGCCAAAAACGCAGAGGTTGGTTCCAAGGCTTTTCCTGGAACCAGTGGGTATCAGACCTTCTCTTTCTGCTGAGGTCCTTAAGCTGGTAGCATTTAGGTCTGGAGCTTTGAAAACTATATGGGGAGAGAATCCTTCAGAACAAAACCTATGAAGAGAGGAATCAGAACCAAGATATAACATATGTAAGAAAAACAAATTCCTGGTGATGCTGTTTGAGAATCTTAATCCAGCTATTCTGGAAATTAACCTCGACTATTTCAGTAGTGTGAGCCATGTACCTTTCTGTTTTGTTTAAGACAGACTGAGTTGTATTTCTGTTACCCGTAACCCAAGAATTATGTTAATAAACCATAGAACTGATACAAATAATGTAAGATTAAAATTATAGAAATTTGTCCCTAGATAAACAAACAAACAAAAAAACCCCAAATAAAACTATCAAAGGCACTGCAGGGTAACAAAAAACAAGGAGGTTCAGGAGGGAAATCAACCCTCAGATTAAGGGAAGGCATAAGGGAAACTTCTTAATTTTGCAGTTTTTAATCTGAGGGTTTCTAGCCTATGCCATATGGGATGGCTCAATCGCTGATAAAAAGCCTGCAATCTTTCTGCTTTCAGGCAATCACAACTGCTGGAAAATGAAGGGAAAATTCCAAGAAAGGTAGAGTCATAGATAGGAGTCTTAAATTCTCTGTGTAAACTACACTCAAATCCCTGGCTCATTCCAGACTTCAGGCAGCCCAGGGAAAGAATCAAAGAACTGAGGTGAGATCTGATCCGCCACCCAAGAGAGAGTTTGCAATTTGGTTCCAAACAAATTAACTGATGGCTAAAAGAACAACACAAAGCAACACTCTTCAGGGGAATATAATAAAATCCACAATTTTTACAACCTAATATTCACAATGTCTAGGAGACAATACAAAATTTGACCTTCAGTGGAAATCAATGTCAAGATATAAGATTTTTGAATTCACAAAGACTTTAAAGCATCTATTATAACTATGCTTATGATGTAAAGAAAAATATGCTTGTGATTAATAGAAAAATTAGAAGAATATAAATGGTAAAAAAGAACTCAAACAACTTACTATGAGGGAGAAAGAGTAGAATTCCATAAAATAAATAAAGGATGAGTAAACTGAGTGGAAAAATCAGCATCTCATATAGACTGGGATACATTTCTTCTTGTCCCAGCAACATTTAGTTATGATAAGCTTATTCTAGCAATTAGTTTATACTTGTTATATTCTTCATTTAAAACATAGTGAGTCCAGTAGTCATTGAATACATTAGTCTGTAAATGCACTCTAACTTCTTTATTACCTAGGATAAACTTTACAAAAAAATAAAAGAGTAAAATTCACTTAAGTCAGAATTGTCATTTTAGCTTTTGTCATTCCTACAGTTTAAGTTGATTTAAATCCACTTTGGCACAGAGAGGATAAATAAGTAAATATCCTAAAGTAACAGTAGAAAAACTAATTTTAAAACGTCTCAAAAGACGAAAAGATATAAGCGATAATGTAATATCTCTCTCATGAAAGCACTTTTGCAACATTACAGAAAAAGTGAATTTTACCAGTTCCAAGGGAAAGGCAAAGGATCATGGTTGTAAAACACATAGGCATTAGAATCAAAAGGATAAGATTTAAGTCCCAGATATACTATTTATTAGCTACGTGAACCTGGGCATATTCCTTAGCTTTTCTGAACTCCAGGTAGCTCATTCTCAGAATGAGAATGTTGGCAATTACCCTAACCAGTTTCTTTTTTCTCAGGGAACCTATAGCTACATTAACTGATAATAGTGGCTGTGTATCTTAACATCTCTCATGATACAGTTTAGACAATTATTTGGGAATACCCTATTGGCCAGTGATAAAAAAATTATATGATTCTTTTAAAAAAGAGGTCAATTTGAAAATAAAGTAAGGCAAACACGTTTTCTTCATCACACTATACATAGCGAGCCACTTCCCTTGTAATGGTGTCAATAGTTGTTTCATTCTTTGTGATGAAAAGTACACTATATTGTTCTACTGGTAAGAAGTATGACAATAGTGAATCCAGTTTTAACACAGCGATTTTCACATGTATATACTTTTTGTCTAGGTTTCATAATTATTAAAAGGACACAGCTCAGTTTGAATAGTTCCTCATAAGATCAACCAGACTGACACACTTCCTTTTGAATATCTGCCTTTAAAAAAATCTGCTGAATAAAAACAACTTATAAGTATCCTAGTTCCCTCTTCTCCTACAATGTGTTCTTGGCTAATTCCCCACATCCCCCTGATGTGCCACTTTGGAATGATTTACAATCCTCTTCTTCCCTCTTTGTCAATAACTTCAGTATGTTGCTACTCCTTCATCTGGTATGGGAAGCAGAGAGCAGCTCTGTTCATGAACATTCGTGAGAGGAAAATCCAAAATACTCATCCCTCCCCCACACCCATACATTTTTTAAAAAAGAAAGAATTATAGTCTAATGAAAAAATACAGCTGTTTGAGACTTTCAAAATTCTAGCCATAGTGTTGAAATGACATTCCTTCAATTACATATGAATCATCATTTTTGTAGAGGGAAACAGACGCACAAAAGAGTATAGCACTTTCTCTGTGAAATGGCTTAATAGCTCAGGAATTCCCACAGCCTGTCAGCTCCTGCATTAGAACTCTTCAATAAAACACAATGGCTCATTTATCTCTGCCTTCAGATTGGATGATTATCAACAGGACCTCTGAGGTCTTCTGAGGTATCCCTGTGAAAACTGGAATTGTAGTTGGCAATGAAATTGTCGTAATCATTAAAAGGGAAGTGAAGGGCTTCCCTGGTGGCGCAGTGGTTGAGAGTCCGCCTGCCAATGCAGGGGACACGGGTTCGTGCCCCGGTCCGGGAAGATCCCACATGCAGCAGAGCGGCTGGGCCCGTGAGCCATGGCCGCTGAGCCTGCGCGTCCGGAGCCTGTGCTCCGCAACGGGAGAGGCCACAACAGTGAGAGGCCGGCGTACCGCAAAAAAAAAAAAAAAAAAAAGGAAGTGAAGACTGGAAACTGACCCCAAGGAATGACTATTTCAATAGATCCCTGATTCTATAAATTTATGCTCATAGGCTGGCTGAACGCTAGACAGAGTGGAAGTAAATTTTTATTTCATCATGACAAGGCATTATGTACAAAGAGCATAAAAGCATGCAGCAGCAATTCGTAGATTATTTTTGTGTCCATGGGACACTACCTGTCTATTTGGTACAAAACCAAATAGTTGAAAATATCTGAATCATATACATATATATGTGTGCATGCACACACATACAGCATTAACGATAGCCACAACTGGATTGTGTGTTACCATTTTTTATGAGTTTTAATTATTCAAGTGTGTTACCTGCTTAATGACAGAGCCCAAAATTATTAAAATAGAAATAAGGGAATTAGTTCACATGAGACCAAAAATATAAGCATAAGTATAATGATAAAATAAGTATAACCATAATTATAAAAGTATAAATGTATATAATAATTATAATTATAAAAGTAAAATATTACATAATTATAGTAAACTTAGAATTAATAGTTCTACTTTCCTGATTATGAAAGTGATTCAGGCTTATTATCAAAACATTCCAATAATAATCTTATAAAACACAAGATGAAAATCCTACATAATCTTCTCTGCCTAAAGTAAATCACTGTTAATAATGTGATTCATATCTTTCCTGACTTTCATTATTGTCACACAAGTATGCATATTATTTTAAAACCAAATAATATAGATTATGCTATAAATAATGGTTCCCAGAATCTTTTAAAAAACCATGACTAAACATACACACAGACACACGCACATGCACACACAAGACACATTTTTTAAAAATTAAGAAGATATTTATGTACTGATGTACAACATATGATTTTTTCCATAAGTACATGGATATCTAATTAATTTTTTGACAAGTTATATTGTGTTCCATTTAATGGCTGGTATACAAATTATCTAATTATTATCAGTGCAATTTAAGTCACATATATTTTTATTTTAAGAATTGCTCTGTATGTAAAGGAAAGCATAGCTGACATTTTGATATTGTCAAATGACCCTCCTAAAAGAGGTAGTATGACTTCAGAAATGTATAAAATGGCCTACTTCTCTATATCTTCCAAACTGTGCATTGATCTTTTTTCACTTTTGCTAAACTGATAGGTGATAAATATCTCAAATGTATCTTTTATATATTTATTTATATTCCTTATATTATTACTAAAACTGGGACCTTTCTATGTGCTTACTAAATATTATTATTTCTTCTATGAATTGCTCATTTTTAATCTACTTTTTCTATATACGTTTTCTATAAAAATGAAACCCTGACTACCTGATTTTCTGCATAACATGTGATCTGATATACACAACGCCTATATTCATTTTTCACTGAAAGTGGATGATAAAAAATTTGATATCAGTTGATACAATAAATATTTATTTATTAAAAAAACATTTATTGGACACTGGTCTCTCCTTAGAAAAGTATTAGGTGCTGAATACATGAATGTAAATAACTTTAAACCAGAATTAGGCAAGTCTCTCTTGAAAAAAATGATTTCTCACATCACCTGAATAAAAGTAACTATTTAATTCCCCTAAGTTGTTTAACAGAACCTGAAAAAAAGGCACAATATTCAACTTTGGCCTTTTATTTTTTATTATTTTTATTTTTTTGCGGTACGTGGGCCTCTCACTGTTGTGGCCTCTCCCGTTGCGGAGCACAGGCTCCAGACGTGCAGGCTCAGCGGCCATGGCTCATGGGCCCAGCCGCTCCGCGGCATGTGGGATCCTCCCAGACTGGGACACGAACCCGTGTTCCCTGCATCGGCAGGCGGACTCTCAACCACTGCGCCACCAGGGAAGCCCAACTTTGGCCTTTTATTGGTGTTCTGTGCAGATTGCTTGCAAATCTCAGACATCATCTGCTGCCCTCTGCCTTTACGGAAACATATTGCCTTCCACGCAGTCCTATAACCCGTAGAAAGGGACCTGCCTCAGTATCCTTGCCTGGCTCAGTTGTCATCAGACATTAACCCATAGGAAGTGTGGCCTCTGTGTGAACTTGGTGGTGGATTCAAACCACAGCAGCTGGGGTCCTTCATCCATCATCCTCCCCATAGTAGGAGATCTGAGTGGTGCATCTTCATGGCTGCAGGAGGATATCCCTCAACTTTTGTTGGTTGAATCCTGGAAAGGTGTAAAGGCCAGCAAGTTCAAAATAGTGGCTAAAGTCAAAGCACTGTTGCAGGATTGGAATCACAGTAGAATCCAATGACAAGAAAGAAAAAAAATGGTGGAAATAAGTGCTCTTTTCATTTTTTAGCTGTAGTTTTGGAGCAGACAGAAGCGATGAGAATAGGGTAACAAGGGGAGCAAAAAGCCCTATGTCAGTTCTGGGACACTGAACTGACAGGGAGCTACCTGCCCCTGGTAGCAGTAGTAGATAGATCCATAATCAAATCGTGAACAGGTCTTCAGAGTTACAAAAAGTACAGTGACGGATACTTTTTCTTCTGAACAGTCTTCCCAAGCACTCTTTCCCAGTTGAGTTGAAGTCACTGCCACAACACGAACACCAGGACCCAGTGTTGTGTTCATAGGTTTAAGTATTAAAAAAACACCGAACCATCTGTGCTCTGCCATTTTCCATTATGTTAATTCAAGATGACAGCTTCTTTGGTGAAACAATTTTTTTCCTGTTTTACTTGCACACTGTGCCCCATGATGATTATTGTAGACATTATTTCACATGGGGTGGTCCACAGTCATTTAACACCTTCTATCACATTGGGATCTCTGGATAAGGACTCATTAATTAGGTGGACAGAAGATAAATGTTTCTGTAACAATGGCAAGGAGCCAGGGCTTACTCCTCCCAGGTGTTCAGAGAAGTTGCTAGAACCCAATCCATCCTCAGAGAATGACTAAGATCCGTTCAAGATGGGGAAACACTGACATGGAAGAATGCTATTTTATTTTATTATTTTTTAAAACATCTTTATTGGAGTATAATTGCTTTACAGTGTTGTGTTAGTTTTTGCTGTATAACAAAGTGAATCAGCCATATGCTTACCTATATCCCCATATCCCTCCCTCTTGCATCTCCCTCCCTCCCACCCTCCCTATCCCACCCCTCTCGGTGGTCACAAAGCACTGAGCTGATCTCCTTGTGCTATACGGCTGCTTACCACTAGCTATCTATTTTACTTTGGGTAATGTATATATGTCAATGCCACTCTCTCACTTCATCCCAGTTTTTTTAAAATAATCATTAAAAATAATGATGGATTTACTCATTCAGATGAAATTCCTTTAAATAAATCTCCCCAAAGAGTTACTAAGTAATGGTCTTGGAGTATTTCCAATTCTGGGCTGACACAGCTTCCTGGAGAGTCTAGTAAATGTTTTGAGGGATTCCCATATTAGGGTCACTTCGTTAGGACCTAACTAACATCAATAAAGGTATTCATAAAATATACTAGAACTGGCATTCATTTGGAGAAAATGAGAGGGTCTTTTATGTCTAGGAAATGAAATTCTTTGAACAAGAAACGTTTTCACTCATGTGTTTCTCTTTACTGAGGTCTTTTATATATCTCAAGTAGTATGACTTTTTTTTTAACTGTCAATGTTTGGGGTTTTTTAAAATAAATTTATTTATTTTATTTATTTATTTTTGGCTGTGTCGGGTCTTCGTTGCTGCTCGTGGGCTTTCTCTAGTTGCGGTGCGTGGGCTTATTCTGGTGGCTTCTCTTGTTGTGGAGACGGGCTCAAGGTGCCCAGGCTTCAGTAGTTGTGGCACGTGGGCTCAGTAGTTGTGGCTCGCAGGCTCTAGAGCACAGGCTCAGTAGTTGTGGCACACAGGCTCAGTTGCTCCACAGCATGTGGGATCTTCCTGGACCAGGGCTTGAACCCGTGTCCCCTGCATTGGCAGGTGGATTCTTAAACACTGCACCACCAGGAAAGTCCCTGTCTGTGATGTTTTGAATCAATTTTTGTTTGACAATCAGGACAACAAAGTTTAGTTTATGATGATTCATATTCTGTGAAGTGTTTTTTTTTTAAAGATACATCTCCAAAATAAGGCTTTACCTTGATGTAAGGTAACTTGTATGGTACTTGGTGATAGCCGTGAAAACCAGTCAAAGGTGGCTGATTAGAAAGTTGCCTGAAATTGTCTACAAAAACGAAATTTGGGGGATTTCGTGAATTTGTGTATCATGTAAATATATTCTAAGTCATAAACCTTACTGAAACAAGTTTTAGAAAATCAAGTCACTTAAAAATTTCAGCTATTGGGAACACTACACAACTACAAGGACTGGCACTGCCCCAGCAGACCATGAACAGAGACATTCCATAGAATGGGGAGAAAAATGCTTTGATTTTTCAGGAAAATATTCTTCCTCTTCGCCTTACATTTGAGATATAAACTAACATGTTGATGTTTAAATTCTACTGTAATCATACACTTATTCTTAAATGTTGTAAATGAATCAAATACTATGAACAATTCTATGCTTGGAAAAATGCCTAAAAGTGAGACCCAGATGTGTAGTCTGCCACTTCAAATGTTGATTACACAGTATTTGAAATAGGAATGTGTATCATTGTCAAAGGATGTGTATTATTATCAGCCTCTTTATTTCATCTTCACTGTGTCCTGTTTAGCCACCAGAATAAAAACTCAAAAGAATTAGCAATTGCTTGCCAAATCCCATGTCTTCTCCAGGCGTTTGAAAATAAAACTACCCCAAATTTTATGGCTTACCATTTTTCAGCACTTACCAATTATATTTTGAGCTATATTTTTTTTTACCAGTGAAGAAGTGATACCAAAAAAGCCACGATGTTTAAAACTTCTCTTTTCCTCTCCTTTTCAAAGTGCAACTCTTTTAAAAGGAAAGCATATTTGTCTTTATAATCTCTTGACACCTTCCTTTCAAAGAGGAGTTTCAATTTTTATGTTTCCAATGTTATTCTTAAAGCTGTATGTCATTGCATCATTTTTTAAAATTCCTACCAGAAGAGATACCCTGGATTTCTCTTTGACTAATAAAACACACTTTGTAATCAAAGTAAGCTAAGAGATGTTCCTCAGATATCTTTTTTTTTCTTTTTTTTTTTTTTTGGCGGTACGCGGACCTCTCACTGCTGTGGCCTCTCCCATTGCGGAGCACAGGCTCCGGACACGCAGGCTCAGTGGCCATGGCTCACGGGCCTAGCCACTCCACGGCATGTGGGATCTTCCCGGACGGGGGCACGAACCCGTGTCCCCTGCATTGGCAGGCGGACTCTCAACCACTGCGCCACCAGGGAAGCCCCCTCAGATATCTTTTGATTTAGAACCTAGGAAAGCAGTAATATCTGCTATAGATTATAGGGAATTCTGGGGACTAATAGGAAGAAGAAATTCAGAGGTAAGGTAAATAAGAACTGGATTATGGGGTACAAAGACACAAAAGTTCTTTTATACTTTGTCATATATTAATTTATTTAACAAATATTTGGTGAACTCTCACTAGGTTTCAGGAACTGTGTGGGAACATATGTTCTCTGGTATTTAAGAGAATAAGAGTATATCGTTATTGTTAATAGCATAGATGAATGAATGATACAATAAATATGTAGATTTGCCTTTTGTTGATTGTGGCATTAAGATAAATTCTTTCTACAGATGTTTTAGAAATTGGATTGTTGTTCAAATATAAACCATTGCTTCACTCATTAACACTTAAGAATAACATTTGTCATTCCTTATTTTCCTGAGGTCACTTTCAATTTTAAGTGTCAAAATGAAGTGTAGCATATTGTCAGTTTTACAAAATAGTAATGGTAATCATCTTAAAAATAGAGATACGATCCTCTAATGAGTTTGCCATGAAATTCTTATCAGAGTGACTTTGTTTGAATCTGTTTGTTTTTTATAATTAAAAAGGGATTAATCTCCAAAATATAAACACAGCTCATGCAGCTCAATATCAAAAAAAACCAACAACCCAATCCAAAAATGGGCAGAAGACCTAAATAGACATTTCTCCAAAAAAGACATACAGATGTCCAAGAGGCACATGAAAAGATGTTCAACATAGCTAATTATTAGAGAAATGCAAATCAAAACTACAATGAGGTATCACCTCATACCAGTCAGAATGGCTATCATCAAAAAGTCTACAAACAATAAATGCTGGACCGGGTGTGGAGGAAAGGGAACCCTCCTACACCGTTGGTGAGAATGTAAATTGAGACAGCCACTAAGGAGAACAGTGGAGGTTCCTTAAAAAAGTAAAAATAGAGCTATCATATGAACCCACAATGCCACTCCTGGGCATATATCCAGAGAAAACCATAATTTGAAAATATATATGCACCCCAATGTTCACTGCTGCACTATTTACAATAGCTAAGACATGGAAGCAACCTAAATGTCCATCAATAGTTGAATAAAGAAAATGTGGTACATATATACAATGGAATATTACTCAGCCATAAAAAAGAATGAAATAATGCCATTTGCAGCTACTTGGATGGACCTAGAGATTATCATACTAAGTGAAAGTAAGTCAGACAGAGAAAGACAAATATGATATCACTTATATGCAGAATCTAAAAAAATGATCCAAGTGAACTTACTTATAAAACAGAAACAGACTCACAGACTTAGAAAACAAAGTTATGGTTACCAAAGGGGAAAGGTTGGGAGGAGGGATAAATTAGGAGTTTGGGATTAACATATACATGGTACATATTTAAAACAGATAACCAACAAGGATCTACTGTATAGCACAGGGAACTCAATATTCTGTAATAAACTAAATGGGAAAAGAATTTGAAAAAGAATAGGTATATGTATAACTGAATCACTTTGCTGTATACCTGAAACTAACACAACATTGTAAATCAACTCCAATATAAAATAAAATTTTTATAAAATAAAAATTTTTAAACTTTTTTTCACCCAAAAATATAAAAATATATTTTCTCTGAGTATAACCATAGGACAATACATTTAAAAGAGCGGTTTCCACTCAGGTTGAATAAGCATTTATATAGACAGGATGTAAATGTGCCACCTAGCTTTGTTTCACAGCAGATGAGCCAGTTACTAGAATTACGTGTGTTTTCAAACCTACTCATCTCTGACCAGAATACAATCTCCCATGATCACTATTTGAAATTTTAATGTGGACAACGTTCATCATTACTTTTCCCCAAATATGGTTATCTCTTACGTAATGGAAAGGATTCTTTTAATAGAAATCCCATTCCTTTATTTCTATTCCATTTAACTTCATTCCCTGCACCTTTGAGTTCATACTTGTTTATTTTGTTGTTGCTTAAATATAATTAAGGTAGAGACTATTTTTAAAGTAAATTAACTAGTTTATTACTATTGCTCTTGATGGTACCTCAGACTGTTGTCTTGGCTTTTATCTCACATTAATCGCTTTAGGTCATTTTATATTCTATCTGTCTTGCTGAAATGTGGACTTAGTGTTACTGATACTCAAATCAAAATCACCTTTGCAGAACTGTCTTACATTTGCTCCACCAGCATACATCCAACTGCCTTCCAGGACCTCTACTTAGACATTGCACACATTTCTAATCTCCACAAGTCCAAAACTAAAGCCATTACCTTCACCCAAATGTATCAAAACTCTATTTCTTCCAGAATTTCCCATTTTGATTTGTAGCCCAACCACAATCTCTGGTCACAAAGCCAAACTACTGGAAATCATTTATCATGATAAGGGTGTCAGTTTATAAGCTAGTTGACATAATTGATAAACTCCTCGAACTTGATAGCCTAATTTAATACGATTTATTTCTCACTCTCATCACAGTAAAAAACAGGTATTCCTCCTGGCTTGTAGCCCTTCTGCAATATTGACTCAGAAATGTAGATTCCTTATATCTTTTGTCTCCAACTTTAACTTTTGGCTCCCAAAGTCACTATGAGAGTCAGCTCCATACAGGAAGTCAATAGAAGTAGAAAGCATAGAGATTTTTCTTCAGTGGCTTTTATGGACCAAGTGTAGAACAACATGCAAGTTTTCTGCCATAATTTTATTAATTAGATCTCTCTCTGTGCATGACTATACCTAATTGCATGGCAGTTGCAAAATTTAGGCACCTGTGTGCCCGGAAGGAAAATAAAATGGGTTTTGATAATTACATACATGTATCTACTCCATCATCATACAGTCTTCTCCAAAATCTCCCCAGCTAATTTCCAAATGTCTTTCTCAATGTTTAGGTGGCTGACTCACTCACTCTCTCATTCTCATTCTCTCTCTCATTCTCTCTCTCTCTCTCTCTCTCTCCCCCCCCCCACCTCTTAACAATTACAATGGGCTTTTAATTGGTCTGTAAAATAGAATTATAATAGTGTCAAAATTTCAAGTTTATTTTAAGAAATAAAGATGATCCATGTCACATTCCTTGCATATAATAGTGTTTAATAGATGGTAGCTATTCATCATTATCAGATGCTACATCATTTGGTTCCCATGTGGATCAAGAGATGCTTGAAGATGCTGTACATGTTTCAACAACTTAGTATCCACCTATCTGTTCTATAAGATTTAAAGATTCTTTTGATAGTGAACACAACAAAATGACACTAAGATAGGTCAAAGGGAGAACTGTCTGTTATACATCTCCAAACAAAAGAAGGCTGCCAAGGAAGGCTACAAAGGCACTTGCACCTGAGAACTGAGCAACAGAAGATTGGAGCTCCAGGGGGAAGCCTACATACAGCAAGAGGGACTTATGGTTACCAAAGGGGATAGTGAGCATGGGAGGGAGAAATGAATTAGGAGTTTGAGATTAACAGATACACACTACTATATATAAAATAAACAACTAGGATCTACTGTAGAGCACAGGGAACTATACTCAAGATCTTGTAGTAACTGATAATGGAAAAGAATCTGGAAAAGAATAAGATATATATACATAATATCTGAATCACTTGGCTTTACACATGAAACTAACACAGCATTGTAAATTAACTATACTTCAATAAAAAATTAAATATCGACTTCATTGTTAAAAAAAAAGAGGGATGGGGTTAGCTAGGTTTCCAGGGCTCCCTATAGATGGACTAATTTGAATAATTTTGCAGGCTCTGGGGAACAGAGGAGTGCTCTCTCGTTTTCTGGTACCTGGCATTGGGCAATTAGGGCAGGTGCATAGTGTCCCCCAGTGTGAGAGCCTGATAAGGGAGTGTGGACTTCAGCTGGTCAAGAAGAATTGACTGGCTCCTAGTCAGGGCTTCAAAACTGGGTCAAGACAAAAAAAAAAAAAAACTATTTAAATACATTACAGAGTCCTTGGTTAAAAAACAAACAAACAAACAAAAAACCTGTTTATCTTTTAAATAGAATGAAAATAATGTACTGGGAAAATATTATTCAACATTATTTCTTAGATCTTGTGCTTAGCATTAATGTTTGGCTAGACTGACATCAGTGATGAATTTAAATAGTTATTGCAATGCCTTTTATTAGAAATCTATTAGGAGATAGTGATATATTACTCAATATGTTTAATTTTCAGTAACCTTTTAAAATTCCAGAAGATTTTAAAAATAATGGATTTTCACTTCTGACCATAAGTTAACTCATGTTTTTTTGTGTCATTTTAGACAATGTCTCCAGACTCTCACCTTCATCATCTGATGCAGAAAACATCATGTGCTCAGCTTTCATATCAATTGCATCCATTTCACATTTAACCAATCAAAAAGTATTCATACTAAGTCTCCATTTACCATACATTCTATTTCAGTGGTAATTAGCAAATGGAAACATAGTCACTGGTCTCAACATCTGTGAAAGATAATGGACATCCAGGAGGAAAACAAAGTTATTTTATTTTATTGTGTATCATGCATCCTAATTTTGACTCATTTTCACTCTTACTCATTTAGGATGCCTTGCACAATTCCATCAGCTACATAGAGCTGGCATGGTGGTCCCCTTGGAGTCAATATGCATTTCTATTATGTCTCCCTTATCTTGATAGCAGAAAGAAGAGAAACCATTTTCATCTCTCCTAATGCCAGACACCTGTTTCAATTATCTGCTTTGGTTCATAAAATTCAGTCATTTCCAGGATTATTATAAACTTACATTGGGAACAATTCTGGCAGAAGACACACTTTCATTTGAAGCTCTTGCTTCTGGATCCACCTTTGTACCATTCACTGTCCCGTTGCTGCCAGCTCTTTCTCCTCAGTCTTCATCCATTTTTTCCCCCTAATTTTCACTACTGAGTTACCTCCCTATTTAGGAATACTTTAAGATTTCCTTGTTTGACATATGATATATTCTCTGTTATGGTAATGATGAGATTGAGCTGAAAAGATCTTGGTTTAGAGTATGTCCAAGAAAACCTTATACTACAGAGCAGTTTACAAAAATTATGGCAACCTAGATAACAATAATTACCTGTATTAATATGGTGCTTTTATGTAACTTCCTTATACATACATCAATTTATTTGACTTTTACACATCTTGTGAGCTAAGTAGGTCAGTATAGTTTTTCCCATTTCATAGATGAGGGCTGAGGCTGAGACAGGTTAAAAGAGCTGCTGAAAGGTCATTGCTTTTTCTTAGTTATCACAAAATCATGTCTAATTCTTTGATATCTTAAGAAATCTGAAATAACTAATCCAACCAATCTTTTAAAATAATATGATATATTATAATAAATGTCAGAATAGGTAAAATGAAATATTCATAATTCAAATTGATTCTTAATAATCCTTAGTCAAAAACCACATGGAAATTCTATATCTAAGATATTTGCCAAGTGTCTTTGATTTGTAGTAAATAAATTTAAGTCCTTTGATTAGAGTAAATTATAAAATATAATTCTACACCTGAGTTTCCAGTCCCATAAATGCTATCTTGTGTACTTCTTTGAAATTAAAAAGAGAACATAGTGCTATAAA
Organism: Leucopleurus acutus; assembly: GCF_964270905.1. NCBI lineage: Eukaryota > Metazoa > Chordata > Mammalia > Artiodactyla > Delphinidae > Leucopleurus > Leucopleurus acutus. The sequence goes on from NC_139146.1 coordinate 6,245,295, forward strand.
GAAATGAAAACATGGTACTATTTATTGTAAATCACATTACCTATCAGTGAAGGTAACTGTTGATACATTTTTACTTTTAGATTTTTTTATGATGCTATAAATTATTTGTATAACTGATGCAATATACTGTTTGAACAAACCTGTCCTCTATATAAATATAATCATATAAAACCAAAAATATTAAACATGGATGAGCTCAGGATGGTGGAGTAGAAGGACGTGAGCTCACCCCCTTCTTATGAAAACACCAAAATCACCGCTAACTTCTGAACAATCTTCAACAAAAAAATGCTGGAACCTACCAAAAAAGATACCCTACCTCCAAAGACAAAGAAGAAACCACAATGAGATGGTAGGAGTGGTGCAACTGCAATAAAAATTAAACCCCAGGCCTGCCAGGTGGGCGACCCACAAACTGGAAAACAATTATACCACAGAAATGATCCCACAGGAGTGAAAGTTCTGAGCCCCACGTCAGGCTTCCCGGCCTGAGGGTCTGACAATAGGAGAAGTCCCCTGAGAAACTTGCTTTGAAGGCCAGTGGGGTTTGATCACAGGAATTCCACAGGACTGGGGGAAGCAGAAACTCAACTCTTGAAGGGTACACACAAAGTCTCATGAAAACGAGGACCCAGGGGAAAAAAGCAGTGACCTCATAAGAGACTGAGCCAGACCTACCTGCCTAGTACTGGAGGATCTCCTGCAGAAGTGGGGGGGTGGCTGTGGCTCACTGTGGGGACAAAGAAACTGGCCGCAGCAATTCTGGGGAGTACTCACAGGTGTGAGCCCCCCCAGAGCCCACCACTAGCCCCACCAAACAGCCTGTTGGCTCCAGTGTTGGGTGACCTCAGGACAAACAACAAACAGGGCAGGAACACAGCCCTACCCATCTGCAGACAAGTGGCTTACAGTCTCCCTGAGCACAGCCCTGACCACCAGAGGGACAAGACCAACTCTACCCACCACTGGGCAGGAACCAGACCCTCCCATCAGGAAGCCTGCACAAGCCTCTTAGCCTCATTGACCAGACGGAAGACAGCAGAAGCAAGAACAACAATTCTGCAGCCTGCGGAAGAGAAACAGCAATCACAGAAAGTTAGACAAAATGAGACAACAGAGGAATATGTCCCAGATGAAGAAACAAGATGAAACCCCAGAAGAACAACTAAGTGAACTAGAGATAGCCAAACTAAGGAAAAAGAATTCAGAATGATAGTGAAGATGATCCAAGATCTCAGAAAAAGAATTGAGGCAATGATCAAGAAGATGCAAGAAATGTTTAACATAGACCTGAAAGAACTAAAGAACAAACAAACAGAGATGAACAACACAATAACTGAAATGAAAAATACACTACAAGGAATCAATTGCAAAATAAGTGAGGCAGAAGAACAGATAAGTGATCTGGAAGACAAAATGGTGGAAATCACTGCTGCAGAACAGAATACAGAAAAAAGAATGAAAAGAAATGAAGACAGTCTAAGAAACCTCTGGGAAACATTAAATGCACGAACATTCATATTATAGGGGTCCCAGAAGCATAACAGAGAGAGAGAAAGGACTTGAGAAAATATTTGAAAAGATAATAGATGAAAACTTCCCTAACATGGGAAGGGAAACACTCACCCAAGTCCAGGAAGCACAGACAGTACCAGGCAGGATAAACCCAAGGAGGAACATGCCAAGACACATAGTAATCAAATTGACAAAAATTAAAGACAAATAAAAAATATTAAAAGCAATGAGAGAAAAGCAAAACATAACATACAAGGGAACTCCCATATGGTCATCAGCTGATTTCTCAGCAGAAACTTTGCAGGCTAGAAGCATGATATACTGAAAGTGTCCAAAGGGAAAACCTACAACCAAGAATACTCTATTGAGCAAAGCTCTCATTCAGGTTTGATGGAGAAATCAAAAGCTTTACAGACAAACAAAACGTAAGAGAATTCAGCACCACCAGACCAGCTTTGAAACAAATGTTAAAGGAATTCTCTAAGTGGAAAAGGAAAGACCACAACTAGAAACAAGAAAATTACAAATGAAAAAGCTCACCAGTAAAGGCAAACATAGAGTAAAGGTAGGAAATCATCCACACACAAATATGATAACAAAATGAGCAATTATGAGAAGAGGAGAGCACAAATGCAGAATATTGGAAATGCATTTGAAATTAAAAGACCAGCAACTAAAAACAATCTTGTTTATATACAGACTGCTGTATCAAAACCTCATGGTAAACGCAAATTGAAAATCTACATACATACACACACAAAAAAAGAAAAAGCAATCCAACATAACACTAAAGTTAGTCATCAAATCACAAGAGAAGAGAACAAAAGAGGAAGGGAAGAGAAAAACCTACAAAAACAAATCCAAAACAAGTAACAAAATGTCAGTAAGAACATACTGATAATTACGTTAAACGTAAATGGATTAAATGCTCCAACCAAAAGACACAGACTGGCTGAATGGATACAAAAATGAGACGCTTATATATATGCTATTTACAAGAGACCCACTTCAGATCTAGGGACACATACAGACTGAAAGTGAGGGGATAGAAAAGCACAGTCCATGCAAAAGGAAATCAAAAGAAAGCTGGAGTAGCAATACCCATATCAGACAAAGTAGACTTTAAAGACTATTACAAGAGACAAAGAAGGACACTACATAACGATCAAGGGATCAATCCCAGAAGAAGATATAACAACTGTAAATATATATGCACCCAACATAGGAGCACCTCAATATATAAGACAAATACTAACAGCCATAAAGGGAGAAATCAACAGCAACACAATAATACTGGGGGACTTTAACACCCCACTCATAGTAATGGACAGATCATCCTGACAGAAAATCAATACGGAAACACAGGCCTTAAATGACACATTAGACCAGATGAACTTAATTGATATTTACAGAACATTCCATCCAAAAGTAGCAGAATACACATTCTTCTCATGTGCACATGGAACATTCTCCAGGATTCACCACATGTTGGGTCACAAAGCAAGCCTCGGTAAATTTGAGAAAACTGAAATCATATCAAGCATCTTTTCTGAGCACAGTGCTATGAGATCAGAAATCAAGTACAAGAAAAAAACTGTAAAAACACAGGGAGGCTAAACAATATTCTACTAAACAACAAATTACTAAAGATCTTTAGATCACTAAAGAAATCAAATAGGAAATTTAAAAATACCTATAGACAAGTGAAAGTGAAAGCACAATGATCCAAAACCTATGGGATGCAGCAAAAGCAGTTCTAAGCGGGAAGTTTATAGCAATACAATCTTACCTCAAGAAAGAAGAAAAATCTCAAATAAAGAACCTAACCTTACACCTAAAGCAACTAGAAAAAGAAGCACAAACAGAACCTAAACTTAGTAGAATGAAAGAAATCATAAAGATCAGAGCAGAAGTAAATGAAACAGAGATGAAGAAAACAGTTCCAAAGATCAATGAAACTAAAAGCTGCTTCTTTGAATAGACAAACAAAATTGATAAACGTTTATCCAGACTCATCAAGAAAAAAGAGACAGGACTCAAATCAATAAAATTAGAAATGAAAAAGGAGAAGTTACAGTGGACACCACAGAAATACAAAGGATCACTGAGATCAAGGAGACTACTAAAAGCAACTATATGCCAATAAAATGGACAACCTGGAAGAAATGGACAAATTCTTAGAAATGTACAATCTCCCAAGACTGAATCAGGAAGAAATAGAAAATATGAACAGACCAATCACAGGTCCTAAAATTGAAACTGTGATTTAAAAACTCCCAACAAACAAAAGTCCAGGACCAGATGACTTCACAGGCGAATTCTATCAAACATTTAGAGAAGAGTTAACACCTACCCTTCTGAAACTCTTCCAAAAATTTTCAGAGGAAGGAAGACTCCCAATCTCATTCAACAAGGCCACCATCACACTGATACCAAAACCAGACAAAGATAGCACATAAAAAGAACATTACAGGCCAATATCACTGATGAATATAGATGCAAAAATCCTCAACAAAATACTAGCAAACAGAATCCAACAGCACATTAAAAGGATCATACACCATGATCAAGTGGGATTTATCCAGGGATGCAGGGATTTTTCAGTATCTGCAAATCAATCAGTGTGATACTCCACATCAACAAATTGAAGACTAAAAACCATATGATTGTCTCAATAGATGCAGAAAAAGCTTTTGACAAAATTCAACAACAATTTATGATAAAAACTCTTCGGGGCTTCCCTGGTGGTGCAGTGGTTGAGAGTCTGCCTGCCGATGCAGGGGACGTGGGTTCATGCTCTGGTCCAGGAAGATCCCACATGCCGTGGACCGGCTAGGCCCGTGAGCACTGGCCACTAAGCCTGCACGTCCGGAACCTGTGCTCCACAACGGGAGAGGCCACAAGAGTGAGAGGCCCGCGTACCACAAAAAAAAACAAAAACAAAAACTCTTCGGAATGTGTGCACAGAGGGAACCTACCTCAACATAATAAAGGCCGTATACAACAAACTCATAGCAAACATTAATCTCAATGGTGAAAAACAAAGTATTTCCTCTAAGATCAGGAACAAGACAAGGATGTCCACTCATACCACTATTGTTCAGTATAGTTTTGGAAGTCCTAGCCATGTCGATCAGAAAAGAAATATAAATAAAAGGAATCCAAATTGGAAAAGAAGAAGTAAAACTGTCACTGTTTGCAGATGACATGATACTATACATAGAAAATCCTAAAGATGCTACCAGAAAACTACTAGAGCTAATCAATGAATTTAGTAAAGTTGCAGGATACAAAATTAATACAGAGAAATCTCTTGCATTCCGATACACTGACAATGAAAGATGAGAAAGAGAACTTAAGGAAACAATCCCATTTACCATTGCAACAAAAAGAATAAAATACCTAGGATAAATCTACCGAAGGAGGCAAAAGACCTGTACTCAGAATACAGTAAGATACTAATACTGATGAAAGAAATCAAAGACAACACAAACAGATGGAAAAATATACCATGCTCTTGGATTAGAAGAATCAATATTGTTAAAATGACTATACTACCCAAGGCAATCTACTATGAAATTACCAATGGCATTTTTCACAGAACTAAGTCAAAAATCTTAAAATTTTTATGGCAACAGAAAAGATGCCAAATAGCCCAAGCAATCTTGAGAAAGGAAAATGAGTTGGAGGACTCAGGCTTCCTGACTATATTACAAAGCTATAGTCATCAAAACAGTATTGTACTGGCAGGAAAAAAAAAAAGCAATATAGATTAAAGGAACAGGATAGAAAGCCCAGAAATAAGCACACACACCTATGGTCAATTAATCTATGACAAAGGAGGCAAGACAATACAATGTAGAAAAGAGAGTCTCTTCAATATATGGTGTTGGGAAAACTGTACAGCTACATGCAAAAAAAATGAAATTAGAACATTCTTTAACACCATACACAAAACTAAACTCAAAATGGATTAAAGACCTAAATTTAAGACCAGACACTATAAAACTCTTAAAGAAAAACATAGGCGGAACACTCTCTGACATAAACCGCAGCAAGATCTTCTTTGATCCGTCTTCCAGAGCAATAGAAATAAAACAAAAATAAACAAATGGAACCTAATTAAACTCAAAAGCTTTTGCACAGACAAGGAAACCATAAACAAAACGAAAAGACAACCCACAGAATGGGAGAAAATATTTGCAAACAATGCAACTGACAAATGATTAGTCTCCAAAATTAACAAAGAGCCCATGTGGCTCTATATCATAAAAACAAACAACCTAGTCAAAAAATGGGCTGAAGACCTAAATAGATATTTCTCCAAAGAAGACATACAAATGGCCAAGAGGACACGAAAAGACGTTCAACATAGCTAATTATTAGAGAAATGCAAATCAAAACTACAATGAGCTATCACCTCACACCAGTCAGAATCGCCATCATCTAAAAATCTACAAACAATAAATGCTGGAGAGGATGTGGAGAAAAGGGAACCCCCTTGCAGTGTTGGTGGGAATGTAAATTGGTACAGCCACAATGGAGAACAGTACAGAGGTTCCTTAAAAAACTAAAAATAGAGGTACCATATGATCCTGTAATCCCACTCCTGGGCATACATCCAGAGAAAAACATGGTCCGAAAAGATACATGCACCCCAATGTTCATTGCCGCAGCGTTTACAAGAGCCAGGACGTGGAAGCAACCTAAATTTCCATTGACAGATGAATGGATAAAGAAGATGTTGTTCATATACACCATGGAATATACTCAGCTATTAAAAAGAATGAAATAATGTCATTTGCAGCAACATGGATGGACCTAGAGATTGTCATACTGAGTGAAGCAAGTCAGACGACAAAGACAAATATCATATGATATCACTTATATGTGGAATCTAAGAGAAAAGCATACAAATGAACTTATTTACAAAACAGAAACAGACTCACAGATTTAGAGAAGGAACTTATGGTTACCGGGGGAATGGTGGTGGGGGAGGGATAGTTAGGGAGTTTGTGATTGACATGTACACACTGCTATATTTAAAATGGATAACCAACAAGGACCTACTGTATAGTATAGGGACTCTGATCAATATTAAGTAACAATGTAAATGGGAAAAGAATTTGAAAAAGAATAGATACATGTATATGTATAACTGAATCACTTTGTTGTACACCTGAAACTAACACAACATTGTTAATCAACTATACTCCAATATAAAAGTTAAAAAAAAGAGATTTTAAACATATAATTTAATAGGATCTCTAGAATTGTAAAAGCTAATACCAGTGTCAAAAATTTTATTTTTAGTAAACACTTGGAAGAGAGCAATAACCTTGGCCAATTTGCAAATAAAATTTTCTTGGCCAGCTTTTCTACAGAACATAATCAATTTTTTCAATAAAACCTGGGTAGGAAAATGTATGTGGAAAACTTAGCATTATTCACTTTGCAAATTCATTTGACAAATATGTACTGATTACCTACTATGTAATAATACGTGCAGAGACCCTCAGTGCTCTATTAAGCTACAACTCCAACAAATAAGCCTAGAGACAATAACGGATCGGTAAATATTTGTGTCAGTAACTTCCAAATAAAATCAGTACTCTCTAGAATTTTATAAAATAGTTTATTTTAAATATTGTCTTCACCAACGAATATAGATGCTTATCAAAATTTCTTGAAAATCTGGCTACTTATTATCCTAAAATTTGCTATGATCATCATGGAAAGTTTCAGCCACTTCACGCAATACAGAATTTCAGCCCAGAATCATTTTCTTGTCCTCTTTCACACTACCTCAGTGTGGAAAAATTCTCTCATATTTTGGAAAAATGTCCTTATCTATCTTATTACATTATTCCAGTCTGTGATACAAGACAACAGACAGCTAACGTTCCCAAAGGGGATGGGCCTTCTTTTAAGGATGATATACTAGTCTGCTTATGCTGGTAAAACAGGGTACCACACACGACATGGATTAAACAACAGAAATGTATTTTCTCAAAATTCTGGAGACTCAAATCTGAAATAAAGGTGTCAGCAAGGTTGGTTTCTTTGGAGGCCTTTTACCTTGGCTTATGGCTGGCCATCCTCTCTCTGTATCTTCCTCTGGACTTGCCTCTGTGCATCTCTCTGTCCAATTGTTTTCTTCTTATAAGGCACCAGACATACTGGATTAGAGCCCATGCTAATGACCTTAATACCTCTTTAAAGGCCCTATATCCAAATATCATCACATTTTGAGGTACTGAAGGTTAGGACTTCCACTTTGGATTTTTAAGAAAGCCCATAAATGAGGTCAATATCCACCAATCAAGGTATACACACCAGGGATCCATCCAGAGAACGTCTCACGACATTATTTCTTGCCTTCCCAAATCTTAGAAACTGATGTATTCTTTTGCATTCCATTTAGAAACCTTAAGCATCATCGTGATTGGCATTCTATGTATTATAGTGATTGTATTATGCATTAATTACACATCTGTACAGAATTCTTTGGTGGGTATTTATCTGTTTTGCATTATGCATTATACAAGCCAGTAGAGTTCTCAGGTACTTAGAGAAGTCCTGGATATTTAGAAAAGCCTGTGTCTCTCTAGATCTAAGTGCTTTTACCTCTTTTTCCTTGGAAAGCTGATACCTTCTAATGCTGATCCTTAGCAGAATCAAAATAATAATAAATTTATTAAACATTTTAAACTTCCTGACTACTAAAAGATGTGTATATGTATGTATGCACTTTTTGACTAATATTTTCCTTGTATAAAAAAATCAGCTAGTCTGCATTCCACTCTGATTGCTCTCATTGCAATGACACAGCTAGGCTTCTTAACCACTTCCTTCAGAAGAGTAACAATTTTCTGCCTGACCATATTTAGAAATTTAAAATTTTCTGTATGAGGCCTCTAATTTTAAGGTAGTTCATGAAGTATTCTTCTTGTTTGTTTTAAATATTTTCCTATTCTATATTCCATCTTCTTAATGTGTTTATTGAGAGTTGCACAATTTTTTCACACTAAGCAACCATTCACATACATAATATTTCAACCCATAAATTTAAGAATGGAAAGATTTATGACTTCCTAGCTATTGAAATAAGTGAGAAAATTCCTTTGATCTGTTATTTCCCCATCAGAGTTTAACCTGTTGAGATAATTATTTCAAGTTCTTTTCCTTATATTTTAGATTCTAAATTAAAACTAAATATTCCTAACAGTGAACAAAGATGTTCAAACTCTTTAACCTTTCCTTTATTAACCAAAACACAATTACGTAAAGGTGAGGACATACAGAGAGTGGCATACAGAGAGTGGCATCTGTTTGTATATTTGCTGCTTGTTTGGTTTGTGTTTTATTACCATATTATTCTTAAGTTAGTAAATTGAAGCAGATATAAATATATCAGAGGGGAACCAGATCTAGACTTCACATAAATTATTTTCTGGTAAATTTCCCAACATATATAAAATCAGTAGGAGTTAAAATCCAAGTTATTAATTCTTCAAAGCACCTCTAGTTGGGGCTTCCCTGGTGGTGCAGTGGTTGAGAGTCTGCCTGCCGATGCAGGGGACATGGGTTCGTGCCCCGGTCCGGGAAGATCCCACATGCCGCGGAGCGGCTGGGCCCATGAGCCATGGCCACGGAGCCTGTGCTGCGCAACGGGAGAGGCCACAAAAGTGAGAGGCCCGTGTACTGCAAAAAAAAAAAAAAAAAAAAAAAAGCACCTCTAGTATCTAGTGAATATCCCCTATGATAATTTTAAATTATCACCTATTTTTATCAGACAGATCCGTTCTCATCAATGAATTGGTCATGAAAAGCTTTCTGAAGCATAAAGAACCCTCAGAGTTCACAAGGTATCTCCTGCATCCATGACTCTTCAGCAGATCTCCAAGACCTATAAGAAAAGCTCCTAAGGAATCCCTATACCTTTTCTAATTTTTATCAGTTGACATTTTCATAGTCCCTAGAGTATCACTCAGTTCTGGAAGGGTTCCTGGCAACCTAGGGTTTCCATAATAGTTTCTCTCATTTCTATAACTATTATGACAAAGTTAATATTAGAAGTTACAAATTTTTCATCGGCTCCTCCAATTAGATGATCTTAGCAATGCATTATATTGACTTTAAACTTTTCTTGTTATAGGTTTACTATAATGGATTTTCTGATACAGAAATGCTGTCTATTAGAAAGGGAAACTTGAAAGGCCAGGAAAGATTCCAGCAAGCTGCCTGTGTTAGATGCTACAGTACAGGGTTCTTACAGCTCAGGCAACAAAATCAAGGCAATGGCATTTGTATAACGATTTCAATTTGACAAAAACTGTTTCATCATTATTTCCTCTTTCAGTTCAAGCAAATGCATCTTAGATCACTTAAATGACCTATTTATGGCCCTAGAAGTAGTAGGGAAGTGCTAAGATTTGAGGCAATATCTTCTATTTTTAATAACAGAAAATTGAAGCAATTGTGGGAGAGGTAGAAGTATGATGAATGGTGTTAATGAAGATTGTTATCCACTTTGTTGTCTTTGAAATTCACTCTTAAAAACATTATTAAACTAACAATAATAAGATTCTAACATGTTTATCGTAAGATATCCCTTCTTAATCTCTCTCTCATCATGAAACCACACCCAAGATATGAGAACACACTTAGGCCAGTTTTCACAAATAATGACTTTCTGTCCGAGATTGAAAGGCAATATTCCAAGTATAGTATTAAATTACCAGCATGGCTCTGTGCACTGTTCCACTTTCAATTCACTGTCAAACGAAATTGGTATAGTATCAAAACCTACCAAACACCTAACACAACAATTTCTCCCTGGAGAAACATACTGTAACTATTACAAGGCACATTTAAGGTTTATTGATTTGGAGATAGGGAAGCACAGCTAGATGGCAGAGATGACAGAGATGAAGTGCGTATCTCAGCATAATAAACATGCTCCCAAGTCAAGGATCATATATATATAAAAACAGAGCGTCATTTAATTGTCATATGTTCTGCTTTTACAGCTACATTTGCACCAGATTATACATATCCAAAAGACAAAGATACTGGTTTTTGAGATGCTGGTACCAATATTTACATTATCTCTGATAGGAAAATGAGGAGGACAGTTTTTTTTTTTTTTTTTTTTGCAGTACGCGGGCCTCTCACTGTTGTGGCTTCTCCCGTTGCGGAGCACAGGCTCTGGACACACAGGCTCAGCAGCCATGGCTCACAGGCCTAGCCACTCTGCTGCATGTGGGATCTTCCCGGACCGGGGCACGAACCCGTGTCCCCTGCATCGGCAGGCGGACTCTCAACCACTGTGCCACCAGGGAAACCCAGGAGGACAGTTTTTAAAAGTCTCAGAACTAAGAGGCTCTATGTAATATCATGATTATCAACTTTAGCAGAATTCAGAAAGTTGATTAGCCAATTTCCCATATCTGTTTTATCCCTATTTAGTATCTTCCTGTAGAGCAGGACCTTTATAATGTGTTTCTGGGTAAAGGTGACTATTGAATTGATTTTTCCCTGGGAGAAGAATTATCATTATAATTATCCTTGTTTAAAGTACTGAAAAACAGTACCAATAGAGTAAAGTATGATCTTAAGTATTCTCTATTCAAAACTATGCTACTTTGCCATACAGGTTAAAGAGTGTCACCTCAAAATTATTTGACCAAATTTAAATTCAGTATTAAAATTAGCAGTTGAAACAGTGACTTGAAATAAAAGCTATATTAACAAAATGCATAACCACTTTCTAATTCAAGGATACCCATAGTACATTTTTCATTTTGTTTTAATACTAAGAATGCTATTTCCTTTATAATAAGTCAAACAGATTGCTTATGTACACTGATAATAATAGAATGAATTTGCTTCATTATTTTACATATTTGTAAGTTCAAATAAAAATAGCGTTATATAGCTATCAGGTATGGAAAACATCCATGTATAGTAAATTAGAGTAAATGGTCTTTGAGAGTTTTCAATAAACATTTGAATTTTGTGAAAATGTCCACGATTTTTTGTCATCATTAAACAAGATGTAGAGCTTTCATAAGATTTTCAAAGAGGTTTATGGCCCTAGTAGATGAATAACTACCACATTAGAGGCATTTTTACCCAATTCAAGAACAAAGAGATGTTCTAAAAATTATAGCTTATGTAGGAAGACATAAAACCAAAAAAAAAAAAAAACTTAAATCATAAGGAAAGTGTTTTTATTTACAGAAGTCATAACATTCTGAATGCTATTTAAATGATGAATCATTATATCAGTAAAGAAAGTTTAGTGCAGTAGGCTTGTATATGAAATATCCTGACAAGGAAATTAATAATTCTTATATCCTTAGATATAAGAATTATTATAATTCTAACTAAATATCTTAATTAGAAATATATAATGGGAAACTCCCTCATTCACAATAGCATATATAGTCACAAAATCACTAGAATAACCATAAGAATGAGTCATAGGTGAAGAAAGCAATAAAAACTATCAAATATATAAAAAAGGAAGACAATGAGAGGTTTAGCATATTAGAGTGAAAAGTTTGAACATTTGCAATATAACTTCTTAAAAAATAATGCAATTTCAATCTGAATCATAGTTTTTTATTTTAAAAATTTGAAAAACTTAACTTCCATTTAAAAATATCAAATAGATAAAAATAAAATTGAAGGAGCCATAATCCCATAACACACTGTAAAAATACAAAAGCAGAAATTAATTTATGTTTTGGGAATTAACAGTATTAATACATATGCTTAGGAGGCAACAGAGTTAATTGGGAAATGAACATTTATTTAACAAATGATGTTGGCACTCTTTTGTTAGCCATTTAAAAAAAATTTAACTAACATATATAAAAAGAAGTCCACTGCATACAAATAAGTAGCTTTCTATATGTCACTATTAAATAATTTAAAAGAATATAAAATTAGAAAATATAAACTCTAGTCACAAAAATAAATAAAATATTTAAGAATAAAACTAGCAAAAAGTATGCAAGCTTTACAATGTAAAGACAATAATACTTTACCTAAAGGCTCTAAAAGATCTAAGGGATGGAGACATGCCAAAACCCGGATGAAAAGACTAAAAATTGGAAAAATGCCAATTCACCCAAATAAATCCATATATTCCATGTGCTTCTGAATACAACAAAAGTTTGTAAGAAGATAATTATATTTGAAAGGGAAAGTGAAGATGAATATTTTAAATAGCTTTGCAACAAGTAAATAGCAAAGAAAACATCTTTTCCAAAGATGAAAGATTACTGTGAAATGATAGGAATTAAAAGACCAAGTAACTGCAATAAACAAGCAAGGGGACTCAGAACAGAATTCTACACATTGACTTGACTATCTGAAGATTTACTTAATGATAAAGGTAGGACTGCAAACCAGAAGGAAAACTGTAAGTTATTCAATAAATGGTCTGGTTATTCAAAACATATAAAAAATTCCAGATGGATTAGAAATTACATTTCAAGTTATTTAGAGTTGTTGTATAGCTTAATATACATAAATGTATACAAATATTAAGAGTATATATACAAACATATTTGTTCAGTGGGATATCATTTAGAAAAATAATTTTGGAGTAAAGAAGGCTTTCTAAGTAAACATTAAACTCAAAAATCACAGAAAAATAAAAGATGTGGCTAGAGAAATAATTCTCTATTTTAAGTGCTATTATATTTAATGTTGAAAAGTCTTCTACAAATCAATAAAAATTTTTAAAAAGACAAACAGCCTACTCCCAGAATAAAGTATGGCATAGGCCAATACATTTATAAAAGTATGACCTAACACAGTGCTCCCCTGGTGGCGCAGTGGTTGAGAGTCCGCCTGCCGATGCAGGGGACACGGGTTCGTGCCCCGGTCCGCGAAGATCCCACATGCCGTGGAGCGGCTGGGCCCGTGAGCCATGGCCGCTGAGCCTGCACGTCTGGAGCCTGTGCTCCGCAACGGGAGAGGCCACAACAGTGAGACGCCCGCGTACCGCAAAAAACAAAACAAAACAAAACAAAAAGTATGACCTAACACAATTATTCAGGGAAGTTTAAATAAAGCAACACTGAAATGCTGATTTTTATCACTCGGATATTAAAAACAGAAAATAAATGTTACTGTATTATTAATAATATAATAAATTGGAACAGCCCATTTAGTGAACAATTTAGCAGTATTTAGCAAATTTAATATGCTGAAATACATTGACCTAGAAATTCTATTTCTAGGTACCCTATAAAATTTCTGTTCTCTATGTAAAACTATATAGAGCAAAATTTTAAGTCTTGATACATGTGAAAATAACTGTAAAGGAGCTATATTTCCATCATCAGTATGTGGTTAAATAAATTATAGTGCACCTATACAATAGCAGAACAAGACTGACCTCTAGGTACTGACCTGGAATGAAGTCCAAAGTATATTGATGAGAAAGACAGCAATAAAAGAACAATATGTAAGACATATATTCATTTATGTTAAATAAAACAAACTTAAAAACACAACTGTGTATTTTATTTCATTAATTATTTATTCTTTTCATGTTAGAAAAGAATAAACATCAAACTTTTTACTCTGGTTGCCTCTGGAAACAGTAGTGTTTGAGAAGCACTAAGGATAATGGTATTGGGAAAATGGAACATTTAACTAACTATATTCATCTATTATTTGAGATAAGGATATACTTAGGTATTACATACAACTTTTAGAAATCAAAAATTTGATGAAAAACTAATACAATGATAAGACATAAAACTAAACAAAAATAACTTTCTAAATTTTAGAAAATTTTAGAAAATGACAAAGCAACAGCAGAAAACGTTGATTGATGGGGCAAAATTAAATAAATAAGTTTCCATATCCAATAATAAAGAAAACATTTTAATGTAAACATAAACTGAGTACACTTGAGCCAAATACATTAGAATAAAAGGGCGACATTTTTAAGATGAAGAATTGGAACAAAGGAATAAGAAACTATTATGAGTCCAATTGGCAAGTAAACAAAGAGCATAGAGACACATCGTGATATGAAAAATACTAGTGGCAAAAAGTGTTAGTTATATGTGAAGTGTGCAAATTTAAGCAACAAAACGTATTTCAGAGAGGGGAGGCAATGTCCCATTCACTCCCCACCGCAACATCAGAAAAGCCTATGTCAAACAAACATGTTAAATTGTCCTATATTATTATCTGGCGAGAAAAAAACACTGCTAAGAACAGACTCCCAAACACCACCTGATAAAGGACACTTTTACAAAGTTTTGTTTTGGTTTGTACTTTGTTGTTGTTCATAGAGATAAGCTAACGTTGGAACCTGAGGGATTTAGGGGGGATGAGCTTTGGAAGGGGGGGCAGGGCACAAGTTAGGACTTGGGTAAAACAGGCCAGGCAGAAGTAGCTTTCAAGTTGTGGGGCTTTTTAAAGCTGTAATTTTCTGAAATATTTGTAATCTTGTCTTTCAAGAGCCAGCTGTGGCCTCAGAGCTCACTTCTGCAAATTTATAATCTCTGTAAATGTTTATTTCTCAGCAATGAAAGATACAATGCTTTAAGACAGATTGTATATGCTGAAATCTCTCAGGAAAGTGGTTTTCTAGGAAGTACTACATCAGGCACTTTAGATGATCCACCTTCATCTCTGAGTCACATGAGTTAATCTGGAGCTGTGGACAATCCCTAGCGCCCTCAATGCTTCCCACATGAAGCACCTGCCTTCATCTTTTCTACCTGAGGACTTTCTAGCTCACCATGTCCCCAGGACAAACCTCAGTCAATGGGTGAAGGGAGTCTCAGCCTTTAGCTTCTAGTGGCACAGCTGAAGCCAATTTCTACACAGTTTCTCAGTTCCTCCTGGGACTCCAAATATTGCTATTTAAGATGGGAACAAAGCTGCATTGCCATTCCAGGTCTTTAGACTGTCCTGAATATCTGCACAGCCTCTATATTTATTCTTTTAATTATACATCATTATTTTTCCTTAAATAACGTGGTCTCTCCATCTTACCTAGGCAAGTTACTTCACTCTGTAGCTCAATTTTTGAATTTTTTAAACAAAGATAAAGTAACTGTATCAAGAGTCATTGTAAGGGTTGAATTAATTTAAGTCAAATGCTTAGACCTGTGTCTGTTAATTAATACTAATAATTATAATAACAGTGATTACTATTAGTTGCATTTTTATAGTTACTGTGATTGTTATTATTCAAGTTTCCTGAAAATATTTTGACTCTAAGAAAAAATTTTCTGATGGCCAGAAAGCACATGAAAAGATGCTCAACATCACTAACTATCAGAGAAATGCAAATCAAAACTACAATACAATGAGGTATCACCTCACACCAGTCAGAATAGCCATCATCAAAAAGTCTACAAAGAGTAAATGCTGGAGAGGGCATGGAGAAAAGGAAACCCTCCTATACAGTTGGTGGGAATGTAAATTTGTTCAGCCATTATGGAGAACAGTACAGAGGTTCCTTAAGAAACTAAAAATAGGGCTTCTCTGGTGGCGCAGTGGTTGAGAATCCGCCTGCCAACGCAGGGGACATGGGTTTGAGCCCTGGTCTGGGAAGATCCCACATGCCGCGGAGCAACTGGGCCCGTGAGCCACGACTACTGAGCCTGCGCGTCTGGAGCCTGTGCTCCGCAACAAGAGAGGCCGCGACAGTGAAAGGCCCGCACACCGCGATGAAGAGTGGCCCCCGCTCGCCGCAACTAGAGAAAGTCCTCGCACAGAAACGAAGACCCAACACAGCCAAAAATAAATAATAAATAAATAAATAATTTAAAAAAAAAAGAAACTAAAAATAGAACCACCATATGACTTAGCTAACCCTATCCTGGACATATATCTAGAGAAAACCATAATTCGAAATGATACATTCACACCAATGTTCATTGCAGAACTATTTACAATAGCCAAGACATAGAAGCAACCTAAATGTCCACTGACAGAGGAACGGATAAAGAAGATGTGGTACATATATACAATGGAATATTACTCAGCCATTAAAAAGAATGAAAAAATGTCATTTGCTGCAACATGGATGGACCTAGAAATTATCATACTAAGTGAAGTAAGTTAGACAAAGACAAATATCATATGATATCATTCATATGTGGAATCTAATTTTAGAAATTATATAAATTACCTTATTTACAAAACAGAAACATGCTCACAGATTTCAAAAACAAACTATGGTTGCCAAACTTATGGTTACATAGTGAGGAGGGATAAATTAGGAGCTTGGTATTAACATACACACACTACTATATATAAAATAGATAACCAACAAGGACCCACTTTATAGCACAGTGAACTCTACTCAATTCTGTAATAACCTATATGGGAAAATAATCTGAAAAAGAATGAATATATGTATATGTATAACTGAATCACTATGTTGTACACCTGCAACTAACACACACTGTAAATCAACTATACTCCAATTAAATTTTTTAAAAAAGAAAAAATTTCCCATATTGTTGAGACTTTAACCATTTACCATTAACCACTTTTAAGAATTTGTTCAAAATAAACGTTTAAAAAAATGTCACGTTTACTCTCAGGCTAATTATTTGTCGTTTTCTCAATACATTTAGAATTTTTTAAGTATAATTTACAGAATAGAAACTCCTATCATATAATAAGCGC
The DNA here is from genome assembly GCF_964270905.1 of Leucopleurus acutus. Classification (NCBI taxonomy): domain Eukaryota; kingdom Metazoa; phylum Chordata; class Mammalia; order Artiodactyla; family Delphinidae; genus Leucopleurus; species Leucopleurus acutus. Next base: position 6,262,494 of record NC_139146.1, read on the forward strand.
ATACCTTGATGACTTATTCCAAAATGCACATAACTGTGACCCCAATGTCCAGATCAAGACCCAGCATATTGTCAACACCACTCTTTGTACCTTCTTCTATAACAACCTCCTTCAAGGGCAACCACTATCCTAACTTTGTAAAGGATAGACTGGCTTTGTCTGTTTTATAGTTTATATTAATCAAATCATTAATATGTCATTCTTATCTGACTTCTCTCATGCAATATTGTGTTTGAGAGATTTATCTACATCATTGGCGCTTTCTAAAGCTGATGTTACTTGCATCCAAAATGTATCAGAAGCTTAAGAGTTAGGATCCAGACTTTTACTTGGATCCCCTTGAACACCCAAGGTACATCATACTGTGACAGACACTTGGTAAAACCTTGAATAAATATTTTGGCTTCTTGTTTCTCAAAACAGTAATTTCTCACAAAGATTTTTCACCTTCCTGCTTTACCACACTAACCTATCATTCCTTGTGGTTCTCTTCACTGTAATCTTCCCCAAACCTCCTACTCCGTTGCAAATATTTTTATATAATGATGCATATTTAAATATAGATTTATAAAAGAAAAATATAAAATATTCAAAGCTATCCATCAGCAACAATCTAGCATGTAACAACTGGCAACACGCTTTTACTGAATTCTATGTTAATTTTAACTTGGTCACAGATATTCTTACAATTCAGTTGGCTTAAGTCTCAGATATCATTGCATCACCTTTTGTGTCATCTCTTTCTTTCCTATTACTGGATCGTATATGTAGATCATGTTCTTTATTATTCATACCATTCATCATCTTAAATGGAAATTTTTAGCTGGTTGATTAAAAGACTTAGGGGAAATTGGTGGGGTTTTTTTAAAAGTCTATTCCTTATAGATGATTCTACTTTCCTTTTGTAGGAGCACTTTTAAAAGTTCATTCCAATTTTGAATTATGGACTTGAGAAATGTCTCAACCTGTTTATCTGTTGCTTCTTAAAATACTTTTAAAAAGTCCCTATTGAACTTGACAAAGAAAAATCAGGAAGAGTCAATGATAGGGAAAAAAACTATAGCAAACAGACTACAGTGTTTATAGAAAAGTAAAAGTAAAAACCATGTGGCTGAGGAACAGTTATTTCTTTTCTTTTGTTCAAAGAAAAGAGAAATGCTTGAAGTAAATGGAAGGTATTTTAGCTTACTGTGAACATAACAAATACACTATCCACAAGTCTGTTACAGCACAGATGAAGAAGTTAGTTCACAGCGACAGGGAGAAAAAGCACCATTCAGTTTTCATAACTCTGTTACCAAACTAACACTCCAAACACCTGGTGAACTTGCATATTGAAGAAAGGTAGAAAGAACTTCTAAAAAGGAAACAGAAAAACTTCTGATTGCATGCAGGTGTAGTAGCCAAACTCTGAAAAATATGTGATTTGTAAAGTGCACAAAGTTCTTAGAAATTAGGATGTCATTACTTAAATCATTTGGAACATTCTAGAAGCTCAAAATGTTAGGTAGGTGAAGAAAAAATATTCCTTCTTTGAATTGTTCTTACTGATTCTTTTAACTCTATCTTGAAAATAATATAAAATTTTGAATTTTAGAATTAACTCACAATGTAGAAAATGTTTTTCCTCTTGTTTATGAATTCTGGACAAGAAAACATTTTTTAAGTTGAGGAAATACCTATATGCATAATATCTATTTATATACGAACCATATTGAAGAATGTACAGATGGTGATGTTTATTTTATTAATGAGGAAAAATTGTTGTTTTTGTTTTCTTTTGTTGCTCATACCTAGATTTTTCTATAATCATTAAGCATGTTGGCATTAGTTACCTTTCGAGACTTACCCATGTCAATGGAGCTTTTCCACGTTTATACTGGGCCTGAAGTTCAAGATAATTATTTCTCATTTCTCATGTATTTATGCTTTATATCTTTATGTAGGCAACTTTCCTTGAGATAGCTTTGAAATGCACATAGATTTGAACTTCAAGTAGCTAGAGTTCCTCCTAACAACTTATTTTCTCCCCAAATCAATATTTCAAAAACAAGAACTTCCCTTTAAATATTGACTGCTTGTTTGAATGTCAAATATAGTGAACTTTCTATTTGTGAAGACCTTTCCAGTCAGATGCTTGCAAAAATTTACTCTGCTTCCAAATTATTCATTTTAAGCACCTTGTTCCATTTCTTACATCCTTTACATGTTTGAAAACACTTAAAGGGTTTTTCTTAACTCAGACAGAGAAAGCTGAAACAAAAAAAACAGACCACTAAACAGTTTGAAAAACTTTTATTTAAACAGTCACATGAGGTGTAAAAGGTGGATATAACTAACTTGTTTTCAAATTTTTCTTTGTAGAGATCATTTAAGGTGGAGTCATCACCCCTGAATTAATACATTTGGTTATGTCAATCAGCAGTACCAAAAATAAAAGTGGTTGTGATAGGTAACTTACTCATGGCAGCTGTGGCTCTCATTCTCAAAAGAGCTATAGAGCATTGGAGTTTTAAAAGAAAAGGTGTTCTCATGTTAACACTGCATTATGATTCTGCATTATGACTTGGGATAATTAAGCAGTGAAACTTTTGTTCTACATGTTTTTTGTTTTGTCATAAGGATAAAAATCCCTGATTAAAACTGTGAACTTGGGACTTCCCTGGTGGCACAGTGGCTAAGACTCCATGCTCCCAATGCCAGGGGCCCAGGTTCGATCCCTGGTCGGGGAACTAGATCCCATATGCATACCGCAGCCAAGAGTTCGCAGGCCACAACTAAGGAGCAGGCAAGCCACAACTAAGCAGCACTCCTGCCCCAACTAAGACCGGGCACAACCAAAAACATAAACTAATAAATTAAATAAATCTAAAAATAAATCAATCACCTCTTTAAAAGAAATGTGAACTTGGAACTCAAATCTAGTGTTGTGGCTCAATTGAATTCACAATGGTGTGTATGTGTTATGGATTACAATAGAATCTCACATATTATATTACTGGATTACTCTAATTCAGGGGAAGGATCATCTTTCTTTCTCTAAATTGACAAATACACTGCTGAATATATCTAGCATATATTAGCAGAAGTCCAGGCACCAATAGAAATATCCATCCTTACAAAATCATCATCTTATTTTCACTTCTTTTATTTTGATTTTTTCAAGTTTCAGTGTAATGGTTAGGAATGTTCCAACCAAATAGCTTTGTAAATTTTTCTAAATTACTTAAGTGTAATGTCTCAGAATCTACAGTTTTGAAATTGGTATACAAAATATCTATCTATCGATAATAATTGTGAGGATTAAATTTAAACAACTTACCATAATGTCTGCAGATAATAAAAAATAATACTCAACTAAAAAAAAATATATATATATATTTTTTGGCAGTATGCGGGCCTCTCACTGTTGTGGCCTCTCCCGCTGCAGAGCACAGGCTCCGGACGCACAGGCTCAGCAGCCATGGCTCACGGGCCCAGCCACTCCGCGGCATGTGGGATCTTCCCGGACCGGGGCACGAACCCGTGTCCCCTGCATCGGCAGGAGGACTCTCAACCACTGCACCACCAGGGAAGCCCCTAAAAATATTTTTATAATAGCTTCCTGTGACTGTTTTATCATAGCTCTTAAAACTCTCTCAAATGATTTTGGGAACAATTTTTTATAGGAATCTATGATTCTGAAAGAAGGGTGTTATCATGTGAATATTTTGTATCCCCATAATGCCAAGCATATATATTATATAATCATATTATAGATATTTAATAAGCATTCATGCAAGTGACCAATAGCTCCCAAACTGCTTCACATCTACTAGATTCTAGCACTAGAACTAGAAAGATTTACATACCCTGAGGAAGAGCTCACGTTAGCATAGATCTGGATATTGTGATTCTAGGAATTACCACCAACACATAACAAAAATAAAGCCATTTTATTAAAAGAACTAAATGTCCACTGTCCCAGCACTGAAAGACTGCTTTTTCCAAGATATATAATGCTTGGAAGATAACTAAGAATAGTTATTATTCTACCTGTTAGTTCAACAATTTAAAATCTCAGATTTGTAAGAGGTATTATCCTGTATTTGCTGAGTGCATATAAATAAAAGATTATCTAGAAGTCTATTGGGAAATATGACAGCCATGAGTATTTCTTGAACAAAAGTCTGATAAACCATTCTGGCATGTTTTTGACACCCTAATATTATTTTGAATACAATGGCAGCAACAGCTACATGGTTGCGATAAATTACGTTAAGTATATAGGTTTGTTCTGGACCAGTGTGGCCTTTGCGAAACAGAGCTCTAGCAGTTAAATTGTTAGAAAAATTTTCAGATCACTGTTGTATTAGTGTAATCTGAATAGACCTGTTGGTGCTTCAATGTTCTATATTCACACATACATAGGAAATAAAACTTGAAAAGCATTTTCAAAAAGTTCCTTTCTAAATGGTCTATGCCTAAGCCATAGACATTTTAAGCGCCTAAACTGAGACCTGGTGATGTTTGCAAGGGCCCCTCTTTGTTTCTGAGCCCCAAATTCCACGTGGTGTCTTTCCTGGAGAATGAGATTGTTAAAAAAAAACAACAACAACTCTGTTTAACATTTTTTAACTTTCTAGTAAGCGTTTTTTAGTTAGTGTTCTGCCCTTGCCTTCCACATACACAGCATTTGGCAAATGCCTAAAGGGATAACTGCATGCAGTATGTTAGACTCACTTCTCTTTGATTTCCTTTTCTCAGAGATCCTGTCCCTTAATTCCTCCCTTCTTGGATGCCTTGGTTGTTTTTCAATGCCACTCCCCTTTAAAAAAATCTAGCTCTCATAGTTATTCTCAGTTGGAGGCTTAGTTTGATATAAGCTACTCCAAATAGCCTACAGCAGTCAACTGGAGATAATGATTTTTTTAAAATGTTACATGTATAGATTTTGTATCTCAGGGCAGAGCAGTTAAAAATGGGCTTCCTGTAAGGCCAGACACCATCAAACTCTTAGAGGAAAACATAGGTAGAACACTCTATGACATAAATCACAGCAAGATCCTTTTTGACCCACCTCCTAGAGAAATGGAAATAAAAACACAAATAAACAAATGGGACCTAATGAAACTTAAAAGCTTTTGCACAGCAAAGGAAACCATAAAAAAGATGAAAAGACAACCCTCAGAATGGGAGAAAATATTTGCAAATGAAGCAACTGACAAAGCATTAATCTCCAAAACATACAAACAACTCATGCAGCTCAATATCAAAAAAACAAACAACCCAATCCAAAAATGGGCAGAAGACCTAAATAGACATTTCTCCAAAGAAGATATACAGACTGCCAACAAACACATGAAAGAATGCTCAACATCATTAATCATTAGATAAATGGAAATCAAAACTACAATAAGATATCATCTCACACCGGTCAGGATGGACATCATCAAAAAATCTACAAACAATAAATGCTGCAGAGGGTGTGGAGAAAAGGGAACCCTCCTGCACTGTTGGTGGGAATGTAAATTGATACAGCCACTATGGAAAACAGTATGGAGGTTCCTTAGAAGACTAAAACTAGAACTACCATACGACCCAGCAATCCCACTACTGGGCATATACCCTGAGAAAACCATAATTCAAAAAGAGTCATGTACCACAATGTTCACAGCAGCTCTATTTACAATAGCCAGGACATGGAAGCAACCTAAGTGTCCATCACCAGATGAATGGATCAAGAAGATGTGGCACATATATACAATGGAATATTACTCAGCCATAAAAAGGAATGAAACTGAGTTATTCGTAGTGAGGTGGATGGACCTAGAGACTGTCATACAGAGTGAAGTAAGTCAGAAAGAGAAAAACAAATACCATATGCTAACACATATATATGGAATCTAAAAAAAAAAAAAAAAAGGTCAGAAGAACCTAGGGGCAAGACGTGAATAAAGATGCAGACCTACTAGAGAATGGACTTGAGGATACGGGGAGGGGGAAGGGTAAGCTGGGACAAAGTGAGAGAGTGGCATGGACGTATATACACTATCTAACATAAATTAGATAGCTAGTGGGAAGCAGCCGTATAGCACAAGGAGATCAGCTCGGTGCTTTGTGACCAGCTAGAGGGGTGGGATAGGGAGGGTGGGAGGGAGGGAGATGCAAGAGGGAAGAGATGTGGGGACATATGTATATGTATAACTGATTCACTTTGCTATAAAGCAGAAACTAACACTCCATTGTAAAGCAATTATACTCCAATAAAGATGTTAAAAAAAAAAAAAAGAAAAGAAAATGGACCTGGCACACAAAAGAAAAAAAAAAGAAAAAAAAAAAGGGCTTCCTGGTGAGATGCTTATTCTTTAGAGCCAATGGCAAGGTAAGAGCAGTGATTTGGATTATTGTTCTAGACTCTGGAAAAATTAATTTTATCCCTTACTCAAATGTTCTTGTAAGATGAATCTCAAAACAGACAATAACATTTAGAGGCTGTACACATTTTCATATACAATGTGCATCCATTATTCAAATTAAAAATGCAAAGTATGCCATAAAACAGGAAAAATGACCACAGAAGAAAAATTATTTATTAAAAATAATATAATTATTTCAAAGTATAAAAATATTGGAGTATTGGGTATAGACTTTAAAAAGTATGATTAAAAAGATGGAAAAAGAGAATGTCACTAGTGTGCTCTCTGAAATAATCAACCATGAGTCATCAAAGTAAAATAACACAATAAATAAAATTAAGAATTCTGTGTAACATACAGCAGAAGAGAAGTGTAATAAACTAGAAGAAAATTCTGAAGAAACTCCAAATGGATGAAAAATACAGGAAAGCACATTAGAGATATATGAGCTATAGTGAAAAGGTCGAACACTTCACTGGAGTCCTAGAAAAAGAGAAAAAAGAGAATGGGGCAGAAGCAATATTTAAAGGATAATGTTTGAAAATTTCTGAAACTGATGAAAGATACCACTCCACACATTCAAGAAACTCTGTGAATCCCAAGAAGAATAAATACAAAGAAATCTTCATCTAGGCACAGCACTGTGAAACTACTGAAACCTAAGACAAAAAGACAAACTTACTAGCAGACAGAGATAAAAGACATGTTATCTTCAAAGTGCAACAATAGAACTGATAGCTAATTTCTTAAAGATATCATATAAGTGGAGCTCAGTCTCATCAGACAACTCTGAGAGACAGTATAGAACACACCACAGAGTTTTTTCAAACAAAGGGTGCAGTAGGTGAATGCTGGTTATTTATGTATCAGTTCCTTTATTCTTTGGCTGAATTGTTAACTCCTTGGCATTTCAGCCCTCTCTGTGTGCAGACAAGGTTGGATTTAGGGGGCAGGAAAAGTCCTCATGTGACTACCAGCAGAAAGCGCTCTGCTGGACAGTGTTGACTACATGGGATTTAACATGTATGTAGACATTTTTAAATGACAAAAAATAGCATGAAATGAGGGAGGGAACAAATGCAGGTAAAGTGTTGTAATATCCTTGCATTGTCCAGAATACTGAAAAAGTATAATTTAAGGCAGTCTGTTATAAGTTTATAATACTGTAAACATTAACTAATAATAGACTAAAATAATGAGAACTTATGAAAATAATAATAAAAGAATTATAACTGGAGACTTCCCTGGCAGTCCAGTGGTTGAGACTTTGCCTTCCAATGCAGGGGTTGTGGGTTTGATCCCTGGTCGGGAAGCTAAGATCCCACATGTCTCAGGGCCAAAAAACCCAAAACATAAAATAGAAGCGATATTGTAACAAATTCAGTAAAGACTTTAAAAATGGTCCACATCAAAAAAAAAAAACTGAAAAAAAAAGAATTATAACTAATGAGCTAACAGAGGGGCAGAAATCAAATAATAAGTGTTAGCCCAAAAGAAGTCAAGAAAGAAGAAAAAAGAACAGCTAATACAATTGTAGATGGTAGATTTATAAAAGGAAATTGTAGATCATAGATTTCAACCCAACCATATTTACTATATTAATGTAACTGGGCTAAATGTTACAATTAAAAGACACAAGACTGGATCAAGAAAAAACATCATAACTTCCAAAAAGAACAAAAAACCCAACTACAGGAGGCATAAGTATAAGAATGTAGAACATGAAAGTAAAACATGAATAATAGTTTTACCATACAAAGACTAACCAAAAGAATGGTAATATAATCATACACAAATTAGGCTTTAAAGCAAAAAGTATCAGTAGAGATAAAGTGACATTTTATAAAATCAAAACCAGCATAAATTATCTACCTTGACAGTTTCTTAGTAGGCAATGACTTGATACCTTTGAAATAAAAATCTTTTCCAATGAAATTAGAAATGTGCTATTAGCTTTTGACAATGAATGGCGTAATAGAACAATTTTTAAAATAAATATTTAAAAACATATATTTGTTCGGAGAAGTGCAAAGAAATATTCTGATACATATTATAAATGAAGAAAACATATAATTTCTATTTATTGACAATCAGAAACTACCTGTATGTAGTCCATTAATTTCACAAAATTGTTAAAGGCATGGCATATTGGATATGGGTGAGAAAAGACTCCAGGGGGGAGACATAATTCATTATTTCAATCTATTCTATGCCATTACAATTAAATTCCTTGTCATTCTTTACCTTGCCATTTACTTTCTAGTCTTGTTGCACATGGCTCACAAATCCTTACACTAAAGATTCTTCTAAACATTCACCTTCCTACGGCAATGTGCAGGTTCCTGAACTGCTGGAGAAAAGCATATAATATGCAGAGTCTGTGACTATGAATTCATGACATTCAAATTCAACTGGATCCTCAGAGCTGCCAGCAGATTACTTAAGAGTCTCTCTCATTCGTCACAGCTTATTTAAAATTGTCATCCCTCTCCCCCAAATGACACTGCTAAATCTGCCACTGTTACTTTTAGAAGAAGTTTCCTCTCAAATCCCAAAGGATATTGAATCCAGAGATCTTCACTAATTTTCTGGTGCACAACTTGCATGTGGAAGCATCTTTCCTCTATCTTCCTGGTAGGATCAAAGAAGCATTTCTCTAGCCCCAGGTTAATCCCTGTAAGGATACTCTAGATCTCATTAAACTTTTCCTTCATAATGACTTCACTCTATCTTTTATCTCATCTGACAACGATAATCAACCTCCTCTTTTTGTTGGTTTCATTTTATCAGCATTTAAATAACTTCGAAGATTTCCAGTCATTAAAAATAAATGGAAAAACCACCTCCCTCAACTCTCATCTCCTTCCTTCATAGCTGGACTAGATTACAGGGCTGTGCATACGCCCTTTCTTCATTTCTTCACAGCCCATTCACTCTGTAATGCACTGAAATATGACATTTGCTGCCATCAATATATTAAACATCTCTCAACAAGATCGTCTTCATCTACAGATTAACTGCATATGTATTTGTATGTATGCTCGTGTATACATGTATAATTATCTTACTTGGTACCTCGTAAGCCTTTTATTTTATTGCTGATCATTTCCTCTTTGGAACAGTTTCTTCCTTCCCTTAGTTTCAGTAACCATGCTCTAGAAATCTACCTTGCTCCCTGGTTCCTTCATCCTTGTCTTCTTACAAGTTTTTCTTTTCATATCTAACCCTTTTTCCTCTAATTATTAAATATTTCATGTTTACAAGAAACTATAATAATGACAACCCATGCACTTACTACCAAGCTATGTCAACCCTCAACCTTTTTTTTTTCCAAAAAAGTAAAGAATTAGGGCTTCCCTGGTGGTGCAGTGGTTGGGAGTCCGCCTGCTGATGCAGGGGACACGGGTTCGTGCCCCGGTCCGGGAGGATCCCACATGCCGCAGAGCGGCTGGGCCCATAAGCCATGGCCGCTGGGCCTGCGCGTTCGGAGCCTGTGCTCCGCAACGGGAGGGGCCACAACAGTGAGGGGCCCGCGTATTGCAAAAAAAAAAAAAAAAAGTAAAGAATTAAAACAATACATATACAGTTGAACTGTCTTATGTACCCCACTTTGATCCCATTTCTTTAACTTCCTATGAATTCTTCAACAATATCCTATCTGTTCAACAATAGTATCAGTGTTTTCCTTTTGAATTTAATCACGTTTCAAGATTCCATGTGTGCCTGAAAATAATTGTGTGGATATAGTGATCTACATATGACAATCAGATCAACCTTGCACTGTGCTGTATTCAAAACTTCTGTATTTGTATTATATTCTGTTTGATATATCAATTTCTGAAAGGACTGTATTAAGATCTCCCAAATATTATGGATTTATAAATGTCTCCTTATATTTTTTTCAATTTTATTTTATATGAGTAACTCTGTTTTAGCACTTAGTGGTTAGAAGTTTTTCATCTACTGTCTGGTATCCTTAAAATAAATTATAAGGTCCTTAATGATTTATGTATAAATTATCTCTTTCTAGGTTCATCTCATGTCTCTTTCAACTCACAATGTATATACTCAGCATATAGAACTAAAGCCAGTTTCTCAAACTTACGTATTTTCTTACTTCTGAAAATGATTTCCCTTTTTGTACAGATTAGAACATTCCTCCCTTTACCTTACGCATGTTGTCTGGTTAATATTTAAGCATTTTTTTCTGTCTCAACTAAGAGATCCGTTCTTCCCTCTCAGTTCCACTGGAGTGGATGTACTGTGGTGTCACCTGGAACTGCCTGTACTTAGAATAAAAGAGCACTTAGAATTGCTTCTCTTGAAGGTTCCTGTCTCTTTTGCCCTTTCTATCTCTACACTTAGCACTTTGCCGTATAGAAGGAGCTTCATAAATGGATAGCGGCAAGATGAACCAACATAGGCCTGCCTCTGTCTTTAAAAGAGCTAGTAGCCTAGTGCCGTGTGTGTGTGTGTGTGTGTGTGTGTGTGTGTGTGTGTGTGTGTGTGTGTGTGTGTGTATGCATGTATACTGGTAGTAAAGAATATACGTTTGGAATGTGAATTTATTCACAGTTCCTCATGATTCCAAACTAAATTATGGATGTTAAGAAGTTGCTCCATGGGCTTCCTTGGTGGCGCAGTGGTTGAGAGTCCGCCTGCTGATGCAGGGGACACGGGTTCGTGCCCCGGTCCGGGAAGATCCCACATGCCGCGGGGCGGCTGGGCCCGAGAGCCATGGCCGCTGAGCCTGCGCGTCCGGAGCCTGTGCTCCGTGGTGGGAGGGGCCACGGCAGCGGGAGGCCCACGTACCGCAAAAAAAAAAAAAAAAAAAGTTGCTCCTTCAAAAATTTTACCAACATCATGGTGGGGAGAGTCCTACATGGATTTAGAATCAAAAGAACTGATTGTATAGAAAAGCCATTCTGAAACCATGTCCTAATTACGAATGTGACTGTGATATGCTAAAATACAATCTATCTATATAGAAGGCTCATGTTGAAATTTTACTAGTTCCCATAAACCCAGATCAACTCACACTCTCAAGTCCAGCCTTTTCTGAGCACCCAAGAAGATGTGGCCCCTCCTTCTTTTGTCTTGGGGCTCTTCTCTAAGACTCCCTTTTTTAATGTATGTAACCATCATATTTAGCTACTCGATTATTTTTTTAACTTACTTATTTTATTTTTGGCTGCATTGGGTCTTCGTAGCTGTGTTCGGGCTTTCTCTAGCTGTGGCGAGCAGGGGCTACTCTGTTGTGGTGCGCGGGCTTCTCACTGTGGTGGCTTCTCTTGTTGCGGAGCACGGGCTCTAGGCACACAAGCTCTTCAGTAATTGTGGCGTGTGGGCTCAATAGTTGTGGGCTCTAGAGCACAGGCTCAGTAGTTGTGGCGCATGGGCTTAGTTGCTCTGCAGCGTGTGGGATCTTCCTGGACCAGGGATCGAACCCGTGTCCCCTAGCATTGGCAGGCGGAATTTTAACCACTGTGCCACCAGAGAAGTCCTCTAGCCACTTTATTATTAATTCCTGGGGCATTAGTTCCTAAAGCAGCAACATTTGTGATTTATTCGTCTTTTCATTTCCTGCAACAGCTAGCACAATGGCTTGCACATTATAGATGCACTATTATGAAATTAAACTTGGATTTTTGTTTTGATAGTATAAAAGCAACCAAAGTACTAATTTCAATCAAAAAAATTAGTAGAAATTTATGGTCTCTCCTACTTGTCTTGTCCTTTACACTGAACAAACTTGAGTGCAAAGAATTATGATCATACAAAAAGTGGTGAATTTATTATCAAAAACAAATCAATTCAGTCTATGGTGGCATAAACTTTAAACTTTCAAACTAAAATAACTCCAAAAGCCACTAGTAAGCAACATTATTTTATCACACATGCCATGATATATAAAATATCACAAACTCCTCCATATTTACCTGACAGCTGGGTTATGGTCACTGTGGGGACTATAATTTCAAATCCATAACACATATTTAATAGTTCAACATTTATCCTGCTCTGACATAGGGTTCTGTACATAATAATTATCTTTTATTTTTGGTTTCATTTTTAGAAAGTAACACTTAGACTTCAGAAACAAAATATGTTCTACACAGATGGGGATAAATTTTCACCATGGATCTTTTGGCTGTGTGTTTTACAACAATTATGGGCAGAATTCTTACGAGTTGTCCAGAAGTATTCTGAGGCCTTGGTTTTATTCCTATTTCTCTGTTGGAGAAATTCAAAAAATGCCTAAACTCCTCTTAGAAAACATACTGTCATTACAAAGTAATGATGACATCCCCTTTTTTTAAAATTACAAAAGAGTACATTTGAGCATTCATTTTTAATAGAGAATTATTAGATCACTATGAATCTAGAGCCAGCTTTAGACACAATTACTTGGTAGTAAACTTAATTTAAGGAAAGGTATCTATTATTTATCACTTTCCCACCTCTTATCTCCTGTCCCCAGTCTCTTATTTCATAGTATTCTCAGATACTTCATTCTCAGCTAAGGTAAACATGGTCAATTATTATTTAAAACATTACCCCTGGAAGCAAAAATTTTATTCCCATAAGGATCAAAGTGTTTCAATTAAGGAAATGGGTAACTTCTATCTTTTTGCTAAATTTGGGCAGTTAAGAGTAAATAGATATGTGTTGAAGGCTATACACTAAGTGCTTCTGAAGTTCAACATTCAGCATTTGTTTAGGAATTGCTATGAGTGAGGCACGGTGCTACACTTAGCAAAAATAATAGCAAGCAAAGCAGACTTGGTTTTGTCCTCATACAGTTTGTAATCTTGGATGAGAGCAGGGGGGAACATTAATCAAATAACCAAAATTAATCAAACAATCACCAACACACACACACACACACACACACACACACACACGTATGTACGTGTTTGCAAACCAATGAATTGATGGTTTGACCAATGGAGGGTGATATAAGATTGTGTAATCAGGGGACCTAGTCTGTTCCGGTGGGACAAGGAGGGCATCTGCAAGAGGGCCACCTGAATTTGCAGGGTTAGATGCTCACGGATATTAAACAATAAGGCCAGTGTTATTCACATGACATTACTTAAAGTAAAATAAAATTACTTGGAAAAATAAACTTGTCAAATAAATAGAGAAGAGAAACAGTAATCAAGTAAAATGAGAGCAATAGAAAGGACATTTTATTCTCAAAATGCTTTGAGAAGTGATTAATAATGTGGTATTATTCCATATGATATCACTTATACATGGAATCTAAAATATGACACAAATGAACCTATCTATGAGACAGAAACAGAATCACGGACATAGAGAACAGACTGGTGGTTGCCAAGGGGATGGGGGGGTGGGAGAGGGATGGAGTGGGGGTTTGGGATTAGAAGATGCAAACTGGTATATATAGAATGGATAAACAACAAGGTCCTACTGGATAGCACAGGGAACTATATTCAGAATCCTGTGATAAACCAGAATGGAAAAGAATATGAAAAAGAATGTATATATTAATATATATATATGCATAACTGAGTCACTTTGCTGTACAGCAGTAATTAACACAATATTGTAATGCAACTATAGAATAATGTGGCATTATTATAATAAACCATGTAATATACTGATTTTAAAATCTTGATTTTTGAGTCATGTGCCAGATTATTGTTTTATTTTGTTTTCTTTTTGTCCTTATTTAAATACATTAAGCTTTGATTAGTCCAGTTGATTCTCTGTCATAACCTGCTGGAACAAATACTCAGAAAAAGGTGATCCAGGGGACACAGGAACTAGACAGACCACACTGCGAACTGCAGAGCACTAGAAAATCATTTTTATTGGGCAGGCAAAGGATAGGGATAAAGGATTTTCAGTACTGTGTAAAATGCAAAAGTAGGGTCTAGTCTGATATTTCCTAAAGCATCACCATAAAAAATTATATAGCACAGAATAAAGTTTGAAAGTCATGTTGATTTTATACCTAACTATCTAATCATCCAGTTTGGAGATTCACAATAAACAAATACTCAGTTGTTTATGAGACATTTGAGTATATCAAAGTCCCTGGGAATTTCTGCATTAAAGAAATCTACTTAATTTTCTTTAAGTTTTTTACAAAGCTGTTCACAAAGCTAATGTAATTTACTTATACCCAGTAGAATTATGTTATTTGCTGTAATATGATTTTGACATGTTGACCTAGCCCAAATCTTATCAACTGGCAGATGAAAATTACTTGATCCTTGGAAGTTAAATAATTTTTAAGTTATACACACTTAGTGGTATAGCCAGTATGAGAAGCAATGTGTCCTTACTTCCGTACTCTCATTGTCTCTCTTGCACCATTTTAACACACATTAGTAATATATTTTGTCTTAATACATTTAGATACCAGTTTTACTGCAATATTCATCTATATTTGAAGAACTAATCCTATATCAACATACAATCATAATATATACCAATGAAATAATTACTATAAAATAATACTTATAAAATACTTATAAATATATAATACTTATAAAAACTAATAAGTTTTTATAAGTATTCACGAACTGATCATTGGGATGTCTAATTCCTCATTTCCTCTATTGGGGTAAATGAGGGAGTGAAATTGGTAATTCTTTTCTCATTAAGGCTACATGACAAGCTGTGAAATGCTGTTAATGGACTTTGATCAGGTTGCTTTCATTGTGGTCTTCCGAAATGTGTTAGGAACTTATGAACATATGCTGCAGTATAATTGGCTCCCAAAGTGGTCATAATGTGGGTACTATAGAAAAACAACCAGTTACACTCACACACTTACAAACAATTATTTTCATGTGGCCATTTGATGTCAATAGAGGGAGCATATATAGAAGTTGCTCTTAGTGGCCATTTCTTAGTGCCTTAATTGGACAGGAACATTTAAAGGAATGAAAGGACAGAAACAGTGAACCTGAATGTTCTACCAAGTAGCTTTTCAAAGTAGTGTTGGACCTAATATGGGTCCCCATAAAAACCTAATGACATTGATAGAAATAATTGCATACCATATCATCGTGAAAAGAGCTTTGCTGTATTGTCATAGAACAGCAAAAGTTCTACCTAAACCAGAATTTATTGGGCAGATGGAGAAAATTGCAACTCTTCTCCTACTTTTGAACGATAATTTTCAGCAAAACAAAGCAAAATAAAGCAAGAAAAAGGAAGAAAGAAAACAGAAAAACACAAGAAAGCAAGGCCTGCTTAAAGGCAGCAGTAAAATTAATTGGGGTCTGGGTAGGGGTGTGGCCCATACTGCTCATTTTCTACCATATTAGTGTACCTTTGAATTGATCCATTTTATCACCATTCTCTGAGCCCTGGTAACACTGGCATCATCCAGTACTGCAAATGATCACTTAATGGTCTCTGATACTGAGTCTCTAGTTAATTCACTTCTTATACCATTGCATGGTTGATTGCTAAAAACCAGGTTTACTTTTGAGTGATATTCATTTATATCCTCTCTTCATTAAGAACACTATGGTCCTTTTAATCACCTTTTATCTCTTCATCTGCATTCTTTATCAAATTTACCTTTCATTAGATTTTCCTCTATGTTAGAATGACTACTGACTCTTAGTCTCTCATCACATCAAGCCCAAATCCTGCCTGATTTTCAAGTCTCCCCACGTACTTGCCAGTGTGTACCTAGCATTGCACGCTGATACATCCATCTACTTGCACTGACCAAGTGGCTCATTTCACATGCTCATCAGAAATTTGTACTTATTTCCCATTGCCCCCCATGTTTGCTGAATGCTATGCATTCATCCTATGCTATGCATGTTCATTCATTTAGGGGAAACAGCTTCTTGCCCTTTTCCTTATCTAAACTTTACTCCGTTTCAAATTTTGTCCCACTGAAACTGCCTTTCGTCATTCTGACATTTATTTATCTTACCACCCCTTAACATTCTACAGCATTTTTCGTTCTTCAACATAAATCACCCTTTAAGAATATGCTGTGAACTTTGCTAATTATTTCATATGTATTGTTTTTACCTCTTCAAACCAATTTGCATACTTTTTCAGTTTGGGTCAATGTCTTACACTCCCTTTATCTTTTACACACTTCCCTTACATCTAGCACAATGAGGAGAAAACGGTGTGTGCTCAAAATCCTTGTTGATTGACTGAAATAATTCCATACCATCAGCTCGTTTTTGTCATCAGCTGACAGAATCAAGTTTTAGAGATCCGGTTAAATGCCTGCCTATCAACCTGCCAAGAACTGGTGCAATTGGAAGTCATCATCCTGCGAGTCAGACAACTCATTCACTAACTTGAAAGGAACTGCCACATATTAAAAGTTCTCTTTATGGATTTTGATGAATTGCACTGTTTGATTCATTCTTTTGTATTAAACCATATACATGATGTATCTAGAAATAACATTACTTTTGCAGTATATTAAAAAATGTCACTCATTTTCCTGAGTTGTCATCTTAGTTTACTATTAAAAAGTTGAAAAAAAGAAAATCACATGACTTTAGCCAAAGCCATTTTCTGCGTAGTACAGGAGATGCAGAATGATTTTTAGGGAAACTAAAAAATAGTAAGCTTATTGAGACAATGATATTCCTTGTTAAAATAAATATCTACATAAATTAGCTTAAATAGAATTGTAGCAGCATTCTATTTTCTAAATATAATTTTATTTATTTAGATACATGACTTTAAAAATCTATATATATAGTAGAGTGAACAACTATGACTTTCAAATGAAAGGAGAATCACAAAACCTGACTATGTATTTTTAAAATAGATTTTAACATATCTTTCAGAATATGTGGGTAAAATTAGTAAATCTAAATTTTTATTATGAAATTTTGTTTCACAAATATTTTTAAATTTTAAGGAAAAACATAGCATAAGGAAGATTTACTTTTCATCTGATTTTGAATTTTTTTGGTAGATTTTATTCTTAATTCTCAAAGATTTGCCTTCTCACTGATTTAGCCTTTATTGATCCTTTTAATCTCCAACTGTTTTTATTTTCGCTTTGGAAAAAGTTTTCAGTTTTTTGCCCTTTATCTTCCCACAGACATTTCTTTTCTCTGTGAAGACAAAGGTAGCAGATTTCCCATAGTTTTCAGACTCTGTTTATTTTCTTCCCACAATTTGTATTTTTCTGATTCCCCATTTCTTCTCTCCATCCATCAACACACTCCATACTTTCTCCGCATTTTCCTCAATAGACTCCAGAAAATTATGTACACACCCACTACACACACACACTTAACTAATGAGTAAGAGGTGCCTTTTTGGTTCAATAGCAGTTTTCAATTATTAGTAAAACATTTTACTTTTTAAATTAGTTAATTCACTTAATTCAACTTTTTTAATAAATAAAAGGAGAAAGGAAATTATGCCCCCCATAGTTTGGTACTTTTGTCAGACTGTGTCCTTTGGGGGACCCACAGACAAAGGCGGTGAATGGAAAGATTAGAGTTGGGGTTCAAACTTTCACACTGGCAGATTCTCACACTCTTGATGCGCAAGCAGTTGGCTTTTCACGTAGGCTTACCTTATGTTCTGTTTTTTGGTGGATTTAGAAGAGCCAGAGCCCTTATCTGTTCATTGTGTTAAAGCTGAAGCTTCAATAAATTGGCAATCGGGCTGATTTGAGTGTGTGCAGATGGTAGGTGGTATATAGTCAAGTGCATATTTTCATTGCAACAAGTTTAACTGCGCCTCCTATGTGCAAAGAGTGGTGTCAAGTTCCGAGGATCTCCAGCCCTCTGTTGAAGAATGTTGAAGAATTCTTGCTGTCTTAAGGCTAGTACTTCCTCTTCAAGTGACATGAATCAGCACCAAGCAATGCTATTTTTTGCTCTTTGGTGGTGATCCAAGAATATAAAAGGAGAACATCTGGATTTCTGTCAGTTCCAGCCACGCTGAAAAGCTCTCTATAGCGTGTTTGT
Organism: Leucopleurus acutus; assembly: GCF_964270905.1. Taxonomy (NCBI): domain Eukaryota; kingdom Metazoa; phylum Chordata; class Mammalia; order Artiodactyla; family Delphinidae; genus Leucopleurus; species Leucopleurus acutus. The sequence continues at coordinate 6,280,849 of NC_139146.1, forward strand.
TTTGATAGATTCATACACATTCTCCAAATGTGATTTTCCAAGGCAGCCACATTTCAGAACTGTGAACTTGATCTCATTAAGTGCTAAAACTAAATGAAATAACTTTTAAGCTCCCACGTGAAGTTCTAGTTCTGTGATTCGGGTCACTTTTCAAAACACATGTTTCAAGCTTGACTCTAATTTCCCTTCTTCCTGGGAATCATGACTTGACTTTGAGAAACACTCTAAAAATGTCTGTGTTCACTGTTTAATGATAATTAACAACTCGTAGGTGGGTTATTTTTGCAGTCTTTGGAAAACAAAAAAAGCCTTTTTTTGAAGCAGTTGGCACCTCTGAAGTATAAGGTAGTAGTTTTATTTACAGAAGGGGTTGGAAAATAGGGAAAAGTAATATAATCTTCTAATTGTTTAGTCAGTCAATCTCAAATCCAAATAGGTAAAAAGAAGTCTTCAATTAGGAAATTATTTTAAGTCCCAAATTCTTGGTTGATTTTTACAAAGGTTTTAATTTATCTTTAAACAAGGACAATAATTTAAGATGAGTGAGTTTGTCACCAACATGGCTGCTTTTTCTCCAAAAACTGAACAAAAATAACCTTAACACTGATAATGAAGTCACTTCCTAGGGCCATCTTTGGCTGCCTGTTGACTCAGTTAGTGTGAGACAGAAGAAACCAAATTTAAATGTTTTAGAACACATTCCAAATCCCTGAAACTGTATTCCCAGCTTAAGTTTCTTAATGTTTTAACATGAATGCAAACTCCATTTTAGGTTTTCAATTTAGATTATAAATCTAGGAGAGCTAGGTTTTAAATTTCTCCATGTACTCAGCCCCAGTACTAAATTCATTATTAGCTATTGATAAATTAAAAATAAGAATTCATTTTTCTGGGACTTCCCTGGTGGCGCAGTGGTTAAGAATCTGCCTGCCAATGCAGGGGACACAGGTTTGATCCTCGGTCCAGGAAGATGCCACGAAGCAACTAAGCCCGTGAGCCACAACTACTGAAGCCTGCGCGCCTAGAGCCCGCACTCTGCAACAAGAGAAGCCACAGCAATGAGAAGCCCGTGCACCGCAATGAAGAGTAGCTGCCACTCGCCGCAACTAGAGAAAGCCCGCACGCAGCACCGAAGACCAAACGCAGCCAAAAAATAAATAAATTTTTAAAAAAGAATTAATTTTTCTGATATATCTATATAGTCTTTTCTATAAGTTTCAAAATTTTGTGAGCTAATATGATCACTGTCATTTAAATATATCTGAATTGTTTCCTGTCCACATCTCCTAAAAACAAACAATTGTAAAATTTTATTATTCTTAATTTTCCTTCCATTCAAAGTGCTCTACAATCATTTTATTTTATGAAGTTTTTTTGTTTTTTCTTTTTAAATAGACTGTAAAAGTGTTTCTAAGAGAAGAGAAATATCTCAGTTACATTGTAACTGGAATTATGAGGTTCTAACTATCAACACTTCACCTGCCCCATGCCAACCACATATGTTAACAGAAGTCCATTTGAATCCTGTGTAACATCTTGGCCTGTTTGGTGCATAATTTGTAGCCAAACATATGGTGAGAGGCTTTGGAGAAGAGTCTTCAAGCTGGCAGGCTGCTGTTGATGTCTCTGGGATCACATGCCCCATTTAAGTCTGTGCAGTTCCAGATTGGAGTCTGACTCTTGTCTGCCTGTGCTGAAACATGAGGAGGTCCAGATTTTTTACAGCTTCCAAGCCTCCCAGACAAGTATAATTATCAGCACTCCAAAGAGCTAGGAATATAAGCCAAATGCAAACAAATGAGGGAGGGAGAGCAGAAGAGCTACAGCTGTTGGGTCAAGCTGGGTGCAAAATGGTTTGATATTTTCAGAAATCGGAGAAGAATGTCACCACAGTGAACCTTCTCTGATTAAGATGGGCTTATTCTTTAGCACTTTTCTTTCTAGTACTGGAGGAAATCAGCCTAAGAGGAGAACAGCTTTTAAATTTAAGTATGGATATGGTGAAAATGGGTGGGCAAAAATGTAAAATTTCTGAAGGGATAAACATTATACGATCATTTGGAGATCACACATTTCTTGGAAAGAGATAGGCATCACTGGTAATTATAACAAATGGTTCTTTCAAAGTCTAAATTCTAGAACTAGAATTAGAAAGTCTATTAAATCAGAATTAGAAAGAATTGGAAATTCTACCAGAATTAGAAAGCCTACTTGACTTTTTCTCTCAATTATAGTATTTATTTTATTGCATCTCTTCTGAATGCATATTTTCTGATTTCAGGTTTAATTTTCTTGTAAATCTATCCTAGCTAGTCTTCCTCTTTTCTTGAAACATTGCTTTCATGGAACAGCATGCAGATGAAGGGCTTCAGTCAAACTTCCATTTCCGTATTGCACACCACTGATTCTCTGGTTTGGAGGCATGTTTTGTTCTCTGATGCCTTTGATAGTTTCATTCCTGTAGTGCTGGGGCTTGCTGGAGTCCTGTGGAGGCAGTCAGGCAATAAATGCAGCAGAGCGGAAGACCTTAGGGGAGTGGGAAAAGTTAAGGTAAACTGGAGACCATGTCCCCCTTCTAAAGGAAGCTTCCACACCTCAGCTCCAGCTGAGTTTTTTGTTGTTGTTAGGTGGGAATGAAGCCCCGAGGTCTCACAAATCCGGTTTATTACAAAGATGTTGCATGATTTTTAGATGTTGACAAATTGTTTTCTATTTTAAAGAAGATTGATATTCTTAAAAGTGTTGCCAATACAATTCTATGAACAAACCCCTCTGAAGTCATTCAGCCCAATGTCTGTCAATTTATAAACTTTGCTGTAAGACAAGCAAACTTTACCAGAATTTACTCTTATAAAGTATTCAGAACTTTGGTTTTGTCCTAAGGAGATTGGCATTTTTTTTCTCCCAGGACCTCAGCTTCTCTTCCTACCTTTCTAGGAAGGAAATACCTCCTTCATACACACCCTCTCCTTGGGATTCAATGAGTAGCCCAATCCCATCAATTACACTTTCTAAATATCTCTTAAATCCCTACTATCCTATTTCTACTACCATTGTTTTCCACTAGACTATTATCATCCCTTAATTGGGATCTCACCCATTGATCTTCTTCTAAAAATACCTTACCCCTCCCTCTACTTCCTGTCTTGTAGGTAGAATTTATTATTCCTTGTTTTCTCAGCACCCCCTCCTCCAGACTGTTATCATTATTAACCCCCTATTCCTTATTATTGTTTTCATAGCAACCAGTCTGAATATCATCTACCAACTCAGTATAAGAAACCCATAGCAGTCCATTTCCTAGGTTCTCAACTTGAGCCCCACCATGGTGAGGAATTCAACTTCAACTATTCTTAGAGCTCTTTTGTCCCAAGGTTGTTGCCAAGTTTCTGAAGGACTCTAATGCAATACCAAGGTGTGGTGAGAGCCCTCAGTCACCCATCATTTTAGTTTACTGCTGAAATATACTTTTTAATGTCCATATGGTCCTTAGAGGTGTGGCTCCTCTGCTTCTTCCATCTAAGCTCGGGACAGGAGAATCACAGAGAGGGTAGGACCCTCAGTGGGATCCCCAAAATTGGTCCACCTCCCTGGGCCAGTGTTTCTCAACTTTTTTTTCTTATTTATTTATTTAGGTTGCATCGGGTCTTATTTGCAGGCACATGGGATCTTCAATGAGGCATACGGGATCTTTTTCATTGTGGCACATGGGCTCTTCGTTGTGGCACTTGGGCTTCTCTCTAGTTGTGGCTTGCAGGCTTTCTCTTCTCTAGTTGTGGCGTGGGTTCCAGAGCATGTGGGCTCTGTAGTTTGCGGCACACGGGCTCTCTCACTGAGGTGCGTGGGCTCAGTAGTTGTGGCGCGCAGGCTTAGTTGACCCGCGCCATGTGGGATCTTAGTTCCCTGACCAGGGATTGAACCTGTGTCCCTGCATTGGAAGGCAGATTCTTTACCACTGGACCACCAGGGAAGTCCCTCAACTTTTTTTCTTAATAATTTTCTCTATATAGCTGCACTTTCCATCTGTTTATAGTCTGTTGTGATCCTTTGGGAGGCCACAAAATATAATATGCAAGACTTTTTTCACCATTCAATAGCCAATTTTTGCCCTCTTGGAGTACCATCACCCTCGTTGATAATGCATGCCCTAGACCTGCTAGGAAGCCATGCTTCATGGAGTTTTGCCATGTCCTTGAGTTACCGCTAGAGAAGAGGGCCCAGAATGCTAAGGTTCTAGAACAAGATGCATTTTTTCCAGCCCACCCCCAGCCAGGGTGATCTCTTTCTGGTGTGATGTAAGCACTTTTCTTGCACCTTCAAGGCATTTCTCTTCTTCCTTCAAATCATGTCATTTTTTGACAATATCCTTTGATAAACCATTAAAATGAGATACCAACGTATTTGCACAAAAATTCTGTTTACCTTTCTTTTAAAGCAAGAGCAGGCCAAATCGTCATACTCTCCCAGTGGGTAAAAAATATACTTGCTTTTCTTCCTCTTATATAGTAAATAAGAGGAAGAGTTAGGTGAATCTATACAATAAAACTATTTAAAAGCTGTACATGTAGGGTATTTTGTCAGATGTACATTCATCTCTTTCTACTAGACTATATAAGCTTTGGTAAGGTAGAAATGATAATTTTTCTCATCTTTGTAATACTAAAGCTCTATAAAATTCCTGTCACATCATATGTGCATCATGTTCTTGAATAAATAAATGATCTAGGCCAAGGGTCAGTGTATTAGTCTACTTGGGTTTCCATAATAAAAACCACAGACTGAGTGGCTTACACAACAGAAATGTATTTTCCCACAGGTCTGGAGACTGGAAGTCCAAGATCAAGGTGTCAGCAAGGTTGATTTCTGATGAAACTTCTGTCCTTAGCTTGTACGTGGCCACCTTCTTGCTACGTCCTCACATGGCCTTTCCTCTGTGCACGCACAGAGAACAGCAAGAGCTCTGTGCCTCTTCCTCTTCTTAGAAGGACAACAGTCATATCAGATCAGGTCCCCATCCTTATAGCTTCATTTAGTTTAATTACCCCCTTAAAAGCCTTATCTCCAAATATAGTCACAATGGGGGCCAAGGCTTCAATGTGTGAATTTTGAGTGGACACAATTCATAGAGCCAACAAAGAGTTTTAGGAAAAGTAGCAGCAATGTTTTCTGGTAAAAGGGGAAGACAAAATATTTTAGGTTCTCAGACCATCCAGTCTCTATTACAACTACTCAAGTCTGCTGTTGCAGCATGAGTGAGTGAGTGTGGCTACGTTCCAATAAAACTTTATTTACACAAAGAGGCAGTGAGTGAGCTGGATTTTGCCCATGGGCTGTAGTGTGCTGACCCCTAATATAGACTTGCAAATGTTCTACCTCCCTTACCTATCTATACGTCTCTCCATTTCTAGAAGTACTTCACAAGATTCCTACTTGCAACCATTTAATGACTTCTGCTTGCCTCCGGACTATGACATAAACTCCTAGGCATAAGGAGGCTTTTATTTTCCCTTCAGCCTCGACGCGAGGCTTGCGGGATCTCAGCTCCCTGACCAGGGATCGAACCTGTGCCCCCCTGAAGTGGAAGCGCAGAGTCCTAACCACTGGACCGCCAGGGGAGTCCCATAAGGAGGCTTTTTATATTGATTTGATAGCATGTCAGCAAACTTCTTTTCTACTCTGTACAGTAAATAAAGAATGTTCGTTTCTCCAAATAAAACTGAGCACCTTCGTAGTTGGTGTTTTTGCCTAGGGTATCTCTTTTCTATCTGGAGTATCACTCCCTCCGTAGCCATCACTGCCCCTGTCCCATTTACCTGGAGAGCGGCACTCAGGCTGCGCCATCTTTGCAGCAGCCCAAAGTCTAGTCAAAGTTATTCATTTCTTTTTCTTCTGAGCTAACACAGATCTTTATCATTATACCATTAGGTAATTACTAACTCACCTTCCCCAATGCATAGTGAATCTCTTCTGCATTTCTATAATCCCAGCTAGTCCTCAGCATTTTGAGAACATCCTGGGAACTCTGTAACTCTTCTGCAACAGGGTTTTTTTTTGCTCTGAGTAGAATTCTGTGCTCTAGACCAATAGTTCTCACCCAGGGGTGATTCTGACCCCACAGGAAATTTGACAATATCTGGGGAAATTATTGGTCATCATAACTGGGGGGAGGAAGGGTGTGTTTTTCCTGGCAACAAGCGAGTAGATGCCATAGATGCTGTAAACATGCTACAATGCACTGGATACTCCCCATGACAAAGAATTATCCCGCCCAAAATGTTAGTAGTACTGAGGCTGAGAAACCATGATCTACATCAGTCAAGGATATTCCTTTCCATTAAAATTTGCTTTTCCTATAACCACTGTTTTAGGTGATTCCCCATTCTACTCAAATGGATTCAGATGGCTTTGTACTGCTTACCTCTTTATCCATTTGTTTTCATAGTAACAAGTTCTGAAGATAGACTCTATTAAAGAGATAAGAGTAGCTAGGTCCATCTGGGGTCCATTTTCATTTAAGTACATGAAATATTTGTAGGGAAGACATAGGAATGTTTGATAAGAAGCTATAGTCAGAATATGTCTTGCTGGTCAGTGACAAGTAGTAAATTCATCCAAGTTTCTATCAGCATGCTCCCTCTGGGGAGCCTGGAAGTTCTGAAATGAAAACAGTGGCTTAGAGTTATTTCAGGATGAATCACCTGTAAATACCTCCCCTCTGTGTTTTATTTAGAGTTTCAGAACAGTAAGAAGAAATTAAGAACTTGTTTGCAGAACATGGAAAATAAATGTTATGAATAAAATAATATAAATCAATGTAAAAAACTGAAATATGAATTAACATACCTTCTTGAAAGAAGGAGAGAAACAGAAAGAGAGAGAGGATGGAAGGAAGGGAAGGGGAGGGGAGGGAAGGGAAGGGTCAGGCAGGGAGGATGGAGAGAGGGAAGAAGGAAGAAAGGATGGATAGATGGATGGATGGATAGATGGATGGATGGATGGAAGGACGGATGAGGGAAAGACATAACTAGTAAATTAGGACGGAAAGCATGAAGTTTGGGTCACGCAGAGGCAAGTTTAGATTTAGTCACTGAATGTAATCAGTGGTATGACCTTGGACAAGTGTCTTATTTTCTTCTCTTTCCTTAGCTCAAAAATGGAGATAGTATTGTTATGGAAATTAGATGAAAATATATACAGAAAACATCACTGTATCTGGTACATAGAAAGTGCTAAATATATGCGTAAAAAATAATGTTTGACAATCTGGAGAGCATAACTTCCTGGAAGTAATAGAATGTTCCAAGATAAAGTATTTTAGGACCAGGCAGACCAGAGATATGATTCCTATGGAAATATTTGTATGGGTAGCAGTAAAGTTAATAAAAATCTCTGTTTCCTCCTCTCCCCAAAGTGAGTCAAGCATTTTAAATGAACCCCTGGTTGAATTCCTCCACTGCCAGTTCTGCTTTTAAAGTAAAATGTGCTATAGACAGATGTTATTACTTTCTGCTACCACACTAGTCCAAGCCACCATCATCTGTCACCTAGGCAACACAGGCTTCTCCAGGCCACCACAGATGGTCTCCCTGTTTCCCTTTTTTCTCTCTTCCAACTTAAAAAAAGTCCATTTTTTAAAGGTATAAATCTGCTTGTTTACCCTTTGTTTAAGATCTTCACTGGCTTTTGCTCTTCACATAAAATCCAGATGTATGGCTCCCAAGGTCTTGCTTGACCCCAATCCTGACTGCACCTCTGTCTCTCTCCCTGCTCCAGCCACAGAAGCCTGTAGACTTATCTTCAAGTGCACCACATTTCCTCCCTCAGGGGCTTTGCAAAGGCTCTTCCTCTACCCTTCACAATAACACTTCTGACACCTCAGGACTCAACTTAGAAGTCACTTAACTGCAGAAGAGTTTCCTTCCTTCTCTTTTAAAATAAGTCCTATGTTGCTGATCTCGAAATCTGCACTACTTTTATTCCCTTTGTCATTTACCAGAAGTTGCATTTATATACATGTTAAATTGTTTACGTACATACATTTTGTTTCCCAACTAGGCTATCAATTCTATAAAGGGAGAGCCCACTTGTGTATAGTTTACAACCCCATAACTAGAATCTATTACCATGCCGCGCAAAAAATAAATATTCAGTAAATATTTGAATGTATGAATGAATAAATGAATGATGAACAATAGGTTAGGAACTGATTTCCTTAAGAATTTACTAAACTTTTCTTGGACTTGTGGGAGATGGAAAAGGAGTACAATAAAAATTTTACAATGTCTTCAGTTTCAAGTGGTGATTTAAACATTTTTAAATAAAAATGCATGCATAGAAGCATAAAAGGATGACTTCTGATATTTCCATTCCTTGAGGTCTTTTTGTTCTTTATAGATAACAATGTGTCTTGTGTTTAGTAGGTACTCAATAAATTCTGGTTGAATTACAAATTGTCATAAAGAAAATATTCTAGAAATACAAGATGGTTTTTGTTTACTTTTTTTTTGGTGAAGAATGTTTGTATGTGGTACCATATTACTTAGGTAAGACAGTGTTTAAATTTTTTAAGAACTGAAATATGAATTGTGTTGAAGTAACATATTTTAATATCAAAATAATTCTAAAAATTCTAACATCATACAGTTAAAAGCACTTTTGTCATTGTCACATTTATTATTTAAGGCAAAATGCTTGGGACAAGTTTTATTATCTTACATAAAAATGATGCTCAGAAAAGTTAAAAAAAAAAAAACTTGCTAAAAATCACACAGCTATTAAGAAATAGGGCCAGGAGTAAAACTCTAATCAGACTTTAAAATCCATATTTATTCTTCTACATGACAGCTGTCTTTTCTGTAAATGCATACCTTTCCTTGTAAATCCACACCATCTATGTATCACTAAAGAGAAGTTTATCATGGTTTTGAAATTAATAATTTTCTTATTCTATGCTCTGTCACATTTCCTTAAAGCCATCTGAATGTCTAGACAGATTTTCTATGGGGCTATCAGTTGGATAACAGCCACCATATACACATTTTTGGAAAAAGTACTACGGTCTCTCAGCTATTCTAGGTAATATAGAAGACAGAAAAGAAATACGAGACAAAGATGCTGCATTTTATGTGTATAAGTTGTATAAATTTTGATTCTCCAAGTGTTTGTTGTTTCATGCTGTATGCAAGTCACTGAAGGAAGGGCCATGACCCATCCAAGAGAACACGAAGCATGCCAAAGTGCTTACAACTGAACAGGGGAAACAACTCATAAATACATGGATTTCCAAATAAAAGCATATGTCAGTATATGACTATTTGGGGGGGAAAAACCCCTGCAAACTCCTGGGAATAGAGTATTGTTGTGGAAATTCAGGAGAGGGAGAAATTAATACAGACTGTCATGGGTGATGTGGAATTTGAGTTACACTCTAATGTACATGCAGAATATGTCTAGGCAGACAAGAGGGTGAGCCAGCAGTCTACACTGGGGTATCACATGAGTATCTCTTGTTAGGAACTCTGGAGAATTTATTTTAGAGTCTCTTAAGTATGAGAGAGTAACAACCAAACCAATTACAGAACACTATTAGGTAATATATACTATTAAATCACATGGGCGCTTTAGCGTATCAAGTTGTAAAACTAGGGCGCCTTTAGAATTAGGCACTAACGTTAACCGTTGTGCTATTGATATATTTTCAATGGGTACGTATTCCTGTGCAATGTTGCACTTCTTGAGGTCAGCTTTCAGTCCAGGGAGTCAATGAAACTAAGATAAACTACAAAAGGAAGCATAAATGCCCATCGGACAAACATATTCACTAGTTACCTACTTATAAATTTACCCCCTCCTCCATGATCTCAGTGTGTTTCTGGATCTGTGCCTTGCTGATGGTAGGCTATTATACGCTGCTGAACGTTGTGTGAGAAAATCATGCAGATTGGTTGCTAAGTGAAAAATGTCCCCTTTGAAAACAATGCAAAATTTCATAAAGCCAATGAAAATGTTGGAGACTTGTTCAGATTGCACACAGACTTGCAGTACACATATGGAAATACGTGTGTACTTCTCTATGTTTGTACATACAGAATAGGGAGCATGCATACATCATTTATACACAAAGAATGGATTCTTGGCATATTTGAATGTAACATTTGCAGTTTCATAAGTGACTCAAGAGGCTTATGATATTTTATACTATATAATAAATATCAATATTTACCTACCTCCCATGTAAAGCTGTTATACACATTAAATGAAATAATATATGTAACCTATTTAGAAAGAATAGAAAGAATTTGAACAGCACAAGCAGTGAATCTAACCTACTATCCTGTACTTATATAAGAATCAGTTATTTGTTAAATGCCTTTGGCAGCAAGAGAAGACATAAGAATGCATTCCTTATTAATGTCCAGAGACTCATCTATACATTTACCAAAAAAATAATTTGCTGATCTGATTCATCCTATTTTATAATAGGGTTTCATTGCATCCTGGTGGCCTTCAAGAGGTATCGTTCATCCTCAATTATCCAACAATAAGAAAAATAATACAGGGTGAGTGTGTGTGTGAGAGAGAGAGTGTATATATACACGTGCATGTGTGTAAATTATTTTTATCCTATGAAACCTGACTTACCTTTAAAGCACCTGGGATGCTTTAAAGTTATGACATTATTTTCTAGGCGCTACCTGTATCTTTATAAATATTTATTCAACTTATAGAACGAGGCACGCTGTTGCTTCTATTCTCATCTTACATATGGCATTTTGCATATGGCCTAGCTGAGGCACCAAAAGACTAAGTAACATACATCAGGTCACGGAAGTAATAAGGCTCAAAGCCAAACCCAGGCTTCTGGCTTCTGTGCCTGTTCTCTTAATCACCAACCAGTTCTCTGATTGAATGGTTTACTCTGAAAAGTCATATGATGAATTCAATCCCATTTTCTTCTTTCGCTACAGATTAAATTTAGGACCAAATGCCACTCTAAGAAATTGTTTGAATCTCAAAGTCTTTGGCAAGTTTTCGGAGTTCATTTCCGGGGCCCAGTGGATGATAAGTTTCTTTATAATGAGTTCTTTAACACGTTTCACTTTACTTAGGTGATAGCTATAGGAAAATATTATGACCCTGTTTCCGAGACTGATCTTTCTATTTAGCTTCATAAATTGCTTGGTGTCAGCAGGACATAAATACAATCTGTACGTAGGCTCTGTGGAAGCCGATATCCTGAATAAATTTCCAACAGCCTTTTAGAAAATAATGGACTGCAGGATTAACTCTTCTTTGGTATCTGTAGACAAGCACTGAAGGCAACGTCATCTACTAAACTCAGAGGCAAATAACCTCAAAGAGTCTTCCCACACCACTTGAGAACTACAGTAAGAAATCTCACCCTCTGGGAGATTCTCAAGGATTACGCAACTGTAAGTGTAGTGAAAACGTCAGCAATTCTCTCTAGTTTCTGCTCGTGTTCTCTGCTAAGCAGTGGCTCTTCTAAACTGTCACCACACTCCTCAAGCCATCAGTAACCTCATCTCTGCAAGTAACACCTCCTACTTCTCAGATAAGTTAAGACACTGAGGGTGACCTCCTTCCATGTCCTGCCTCTGTCTCTCAACTTTTTTTGCACATAGTGAACTTAGCACCTACTCGGCTCACGAGAGAGGTTTTACCTATGGCTAAACCTCCCCCATGCACGCTAGATTCCATTCCTTTCTATTCTCTGATAACTTGCCCATCAAATTTCCCTCTTGTTGTTTTTTTCTCCATCACTTTCCTTTTCATTGATTCCTTTTCTTTAGCACAGAAGTATATTTATTTTACCTCCAAAAATAAAGACCTCACCTGATACTGGAGGGTCCTCTGCCTGTCTCTGCTCCCTTTCCATTCATGCTTCCCGTAAGTTTGTCAACATTTTCTATCCTGGCTTCCTCACTTCCCCGTGCATTTTGATTCCCCTGCAGTCTGGATTTTCTCCTGAAATCTTCAATGGAATGGCTCAGTATCCAGAGTTGCTTCCTTTTCAAAGATTTTCACATGTAAGAATTCCACTTTCTGAATTCCTTCTTTACTTCAATTTTGTCCGTCTTTCAAAATCTCTTTCAACTTAGGCTGAGATTAAGTTTTAGTTCCCATTGCTTCTGAGACATCTCTCTCTAGAGGGCATATCTAAGTCGAAAGGTCCAAACAAAACAAACCATACAGACTGACTCTCAAACCCACATCTGTTTTTCCTGTCTCGGCTAACAGCATAACCATCTTTCCATCTCCTAACCTAGAGAACTGGGATTCATCTTCAATTCTTTCCTCCTCCTGGTAATTAAATCCAATCATACTTAAAAGTAGATACTCTAAATCTTCCGTCCTTTATTATTCCACTTATTCTAGCACATCACAGCTCTCCTGGACTAAAATAATTAGTTTCATGTAGTGAAATAGCGACCCCTAGAATTCATGTCCACCTGGAACCACAGAACGTGACTTTATTTGGAAACAGAGTCTGCAGATGTAGTTAGTAAGAATCTCAAGATAAAATTATCCTGGATTTAAGGTGGGCTTTATATTAAATGACTAGTGTTCTTATAGTAAGAGAAGAGAACACAGATACAGAGAAGAAATACGAAGACAGAGGCAGAGTTAATGTGGTACAAGCCAAGGAAATGCCTGGGGACACCAGAGATTAGCAAGACGCAGAGAGGATCTTTCCTTAGAACCTTCAGAGGCAGCATGGTTCTACTGACACCTTGATATCAGACTTCTAGCTTCCAGGAATGTAAGAGAATCAATTTCCATTCTTTTAAGCCACTCAGTTTGCCATACTTTGTTATAACAGTCCTAGGAACCTGATAAATTTCCTAAGTGGCATCCGTAACTTCTTCTAACTCCATGATTCTTTACGGAATGCTTTGGTAATCAGTTGAAAACTACAGAACTCCCAGGAAAAGTGCACAGACGTACAACTCCAAATTTCACATACAATTTCACCAGTTTCCAGAACCTCATAGGTCTGTCTATGGATCTCTTATTATCCTTGCAGCCAATGAAAAACTCCTTTCCTACATGTAGTATCCAGAGTCCACTTACTACAATTCTGATCACGCCATCCTCTGATTTAAAAACATTAACATCTTTCCTAAACTACACAGCATGACTTGGTTCTTATACGCTACATCTCCCTGCTGAAACATCCTTTGTTTTTATCCCTCCAAACAAATACCTATTTCAGAGCACACATGCCTCTTTGCCTTTGCACTAGCTGTGCGTGCTACCTTAAACTCCCTTCCTTCCACCAGCTCCCAGCCCTCTAAGGAATTCCTAGTCATTTTGATGTTTTATATTACTTATGTCATCTGTGAATCAAATGGTCTCACTGGCAAAGTACTATTTTATTTTTACAAAGTCATTAAAGTCTTTGACTGTGACATATTTATGAAATACAAGATGCTTTTGAGTGTAAGAAATTTTCAATTATGTTGTAATATTTTGCTTAAATTTCTATATATATATCCACTATGTTTCCAATTCTTTACATCAATAATTATAATTATATGACATATAACATAGTACTAAATATACTACAGTACTAAAATTATAGGTGTTTATTCCATTTAATATATATTGGAGTCTCAGAATCGTAATTTGTGGACTTTTTGACCTTGAACATTTTATAATGTATAGAAATATCGAATCACTTTGTTGTGCGCCAGGAACTAACATAGGGTTGTAGGTCAAATGTATTTCAAAAGCAAACAAACAAACAAACTCATAGAAAAACAGGTCAGATTTGTGGTTACCAGAAGTGGGATACGGGGAGAAGGGATTGGATAAAGGCAACCAAAAGGTACAAACTCCCAGTTATAAGGTAATTAAGTGCTAGGGATGTAATGTACAACATAATAAATACAATTAACAGTGCTGTATGCTACTTATGAAAGTCATTAAGAGAGTAAATCCTAAGAGTTCTCATCACAAGGAAAAATATTTGTTTCTGTTTCTTTAATTTTGCATCTATATGAGATGGTAGCTGTTCACTAAACTTATCGTGGTAATCGTTTCATGATGTATGTAAGTCAAATCATTGTGTTGTACACCTTAAACTTATACAGTGCTGTATGTCAATTATATTGCAATAAAAATGGAAGAAAAAATACAAAAAGAATAAATGCTTAAACTTTATATATCTCAATTTTCTTCTATGTAGACTAGTAAAAAACATGCTTACTTACAGGATTGTTGTGAGGATTAGAAAGAAAAGACATCTAAAAGTTTAGCACAGCAACAGGTATGTACTAGTAATTGATTTTTTATTAAATTTAACAATGTCTTCGTTTATAAGATTATAAGCAACATCACCTAGTTTATAAATAATACGGTAAGTTCCCTATATACAAACAAGTTCCACTCTGAGAGCACATTCATAAGTCCAATTTGTTCGTAAGTCCAACAAAGTTAGCCTAGGTACCCAACTAACACAATTAGCTATATAGTACTGTACTGTAATAGGTTTATAATACTTCTCACACAAACAATATTGATACATAAAAAACAAAAAATAAAGAAAACATTTTTAATCTTACAGTATAGCACCTTGAAAAGTACAGTAGTACAGTACAACAGCTGGCATACAGGGGCTCGTATCAAGTGAACAGGCAAGAAGAGTTGCTGACTGGGGGAGGGAGGGGAGGTGGGAGATGGTAGAGCTAAAGGATCGACAGCAATAGGAGACGGAGGGCAAGCTGCAATTTCACTCACGCCTGACGCTGATGGCACAGGTTCTGGTTCCTTGCTGGAACCAGATGCACTGTTTGCATCTTTGAAAGCTCGCAACTTGAAGGTTCATATGTAGGGGACTTACTGTACATCCAACCCTATTTTTTCTTATAATTTATCTGTTTCAGAAGCTGGTATGTTGATTGCGTGTTCATGGTCTAGTTGAATATGGCCCTTTTTCACTTTACTTACTGCAAAATGGCTGTTGAATCCAGAGACTTAGATCCCTGTGGCATGATTATACATGATGTTTGGCAAGATCTATAGAAAGT
This sequence comes from Leucopleurus acutus, assembly GCF_964270905.1. NCBI lineage: Eukaryota > Metazoa > Chordata > Mammalia > Artiodactyla > Delphinidae > Leucopleurus > Leucopleurus acutus. The sequence goes on from NC_139146.1 coordinate 6,295,899, forward strand.
ATATACTGCTTGGTTGTCTCTCTTTTTGTGACATAGTAGAAACTGATTGTAATGCCTACATCTATTAATTAATTGGAGGTTGCAAAAATGATGGTATTTTATTCTATAAGTTCTTTTTTTATAATTACTGGGGCTATTATAGAGATAGATCCCCAAATCAATTATTTGGTGATCCAGTGGCAAAGTTCACATGGAATAAGCAAAAAAACGTTTGACTGTTTCATTTCATGAATCAGTTCATATCATACTCTAAAGCTGACCAGTTCTTTTTCAGATGAAATTATGAACACATGGTTTTACATATATTAGATGCGTTTAAGTCACTTGCAATTGTTATCATCATTGAAGCTCAAATTGTCTTATTTTCAGCCGGTGGAAGGCTCTTGAAGTTGACACTTGAGTCCTTGGCATAATCCTAGTAAGTCACTGCTACCTGGTATGTTAAGATGAGGCTCATATTGAACACTTCCTGCACCAGACTTGGAATTAGCCATTTTTCCAGGAAACTTTTATTTTAGTGATTAATACAATTTCAAGACATTTGAACTGGATGCTAGAGAAATTTAATGTTACTGCATTGGTCACTGGTCATTATTTCTAGGTCTTTTCAGTGGAACAAGCAAGGATATACATATTCACACACACACAATACATATATATAAAATTTTATTTTAAATTTTAAGTATAAAATATTTATATTTATATATAGTAGTCAAAGTACCACATGAGATTATATTGATATTTTTAATTCAAAAATCAAAACTAGGGGTTTGGAAGACTTGCTGGCAAGATGGCAGAGTAGAAAGATGTGAGCTCACCCCTTCTTACAAAAACACCAAAATCACAACTAACTGTTGAACAATCATTGGAGAACAAACCTGTGGAACCTACCAAAAAAGGTACCCTACACCTAAAGACAAAGAAGAAGCCACAGTGAGATGGTAGGAGGGGCACAATCATGATAAAATCAAATCCCATACATGCCAGGTCGATGACCCACAATCTGGAAAATAATTATACCACAGAAATTCTCCCACAGGAGTGAAAGTCCTGAGCCCCACATCAGTCTTCCCAGCCTGGGGGCCTGGGAACAGGAGGAGGAGCCCCCAGAGAACCTGGCTTTGAAGGCCAGTGGAGTTTGATCACAGGAATTCCACAGGACTGCGGAAAACAGAAACTCCACTCTTGGAGGGTGCACACAAGGTCTAGTGCACACTGGGACCCAGGGAACACAGCAGTGACCTCCTAAGAGACTGAGCCAGACCTACCTGCTAGTATTAGAGGGTCTCTGGTGGAGGCGGGGGACAGCTGTGGCTCACTGGGCAGACAAAGACATTGGCAGTGGCAGCTCTGGCAAGTACTCATTGGCATGAGCCCTCCTGGAGGCCACCATTTTCCCCCCAAGACCTAGCCCAACCCAACAGCCTTTAGGCTCCAGTGCTGGGATACCTCAGGCTAAACAACCAACAGGGCTGGAACACAGTCCAACCCATCAGCAGGCAGGCTGCTTAAAGTCTTCATGAGCATGACCCTGCCCACCAGAGGGACAAGACCTAGCTCCATCCACCAGAGGGTAGGAACAAGGCCCTCCCACCAAGAAGCCTGCACAAGCCTCTTAGACTCGCTTCATCCACCAGACGGCAGGCAGCAGAAGCAAGAAGAAATAGAACCCTGCAGCCTGTGGAATGGAAACTGCAATCACTGAAAGTTAGACACGATGAGACAGAAGGGGAATATTCCCCAGATAAAGGAACAAGATAAAACCCCAGAAGAACAACTAAGTGAAGTGGAGATAGGCAATCTACAGGACAAAGAATTCAGAGTAATGATAGTGAAGATGATCCAAGACCTTGTTAAAAGAATTGAGGCACAGATTGAGAAGATACAAGAAAAGTTTAACAAAGATCTAGAAGAACTAAAGAACAAACAAACAGAGATGAACAATACAATAACTGTAACAAAAAATACACTAGAAGGAATCAATAACAGAGTAACTGAGGCAGAAGAACAGATAAGTGACCTGGAAGACAGAAGGGGGGATATCACTGCCTCAGAACAGAAGAAAAAAAGAACGAAAAGAAATAAAGACAGGCTAAGAGACCTCTGGGAAAACATTAAATGTACCAACATTTGCATTATAGGGGTCCCAGAAAACGAGAGAGAGAAAGGACATGAGAAAATATTTAAGGAGATAATAACTGAAAACTACCCTAACATGGGAAAGGAAACAGTCACCCAAGTCCAGGAAGCACAGAGAGTCCCAGGCAGGATAAACCCAAGGACAAACATGCCAAGACACATAGCAATCAAACAGACAAAAATTTAAGACAAAGAAAAAATATTAAAATCAATGAGAGAAAAGCAAAAAATAATATGCAAGGGAACTCCCATAAGGTTATCAGCTGATGTCTCAGCAGAAACCCTGCAGGCCAGAAGGGAGTGGCACAATATATTTAAAATGATGAAAGGGAAGAATGTATAACCAAGAATACTCTACCCAGCAAGGGTCTCATTCAGGTTCCAAAGAGAAATCAAAAGCTTTACAGACAAGAAAAAGCTAACAGAATTCAGCACTACCAGACTAGCTTTGCAACAAATGCTAAAGGAACATCTCTAAGCAGAAAAGAAAAGGCCACAGATAGAAACAAGAAAATTATGACTGGAAAAGTTCACCAGTAAAGGCAAACATAAAGTAAAGGTAGGAAATCATCCACACACAAATATATCAAAACCAACAACTGTGAGAAAAGGAGAGCACAAATGCAGGATACTAGAAATGCATTTGAAATGAAAAGACCAACAATTTAAAACAATCTTGTTTATATATGATTATGTCAAATCCTCATGGTAACCACAAACAGAAAATCTACAATAGATACACACACAAAAAAAGAAAAAGGAATCCAAACATAACACTGAAGTTAGTCATCAAATCACGAGAGAAGAGAACAAAAGAGGAAGGGAAGAAAAAATACCTACAAAAACAAATCCAAAGCAATTAAGAAAATGGCAATAGGAACATACCTATCAATAATTAACTTAAATGTAAATGGATTAAATGCTCCAACCAAAAGACAGACTGGCTGAACAGGTACAAAAACAAGACCCATATATATAATGTCTGCAAGAGACCAACTTCAGATCTAGGGACACATACAGACTGAAAGTGAGGGCATGGAAAAAGGTATTCCATGCAAATGGAAATCAAAAGAAAGCTGGAGTAGCAATACTCATATCAGAAAAAAAATAGACTTTAAAATAAAGACTTTTACAAGAGACAAAGAAGGGCACTACATAATGATCAAGGGATCAATCCAAGAAGAAGATATAACAATTGTAAACATACATGCAACCAACATAGGAGCACCTCAATATATAAGGAAAATACTACCAGCCATAAAAGGAGAAATAGACAGTTACACAATAATAGTGGGGGACATTAACACCCCATTTGCATCAACGGACATATCATCCAGACAGAACATCAATAAGGAAACACAGGCCTTAAATGACACATTAGACCAGATAGATTTAATTGATATCTATAGAGCATTCCATCCAAAAGCAGCAGAACACAATTTCTTCTCAAGTACACATGGAACATTCTCCAGGATTGACCGTGTGCTGCGCCACAAAGTGAGCCTCAGTAAATTTAAGAAAACTGAAATCATATCAGCATCTTTTCCAACCACAACACTGTGAGATTAGAAATCAACTACAAGAAAAAAACTGTAAAAAACACATACACGTGGAGGCTAAACAATATGCTACTAAACGACCAATGGGTCACCAAAGGAATCAAAGAGGAAATAAAAAAATACCTAGAGACAAATGAAAATGAAGGCACAACGATCCAAAACCCATAGGATGTGGCAAAAGCAGTTCTAAGAGGGAAGTTTACAGCAATATAACCTTACAGCAGGAAACAAGAAAAATCTCAAATAAGCAACCTAATCTAACACCTAAAGCACCTAGAGAAAAAAGAAAAAACAAAACCCAAAGTTAGCAAAAGGAAAGAAATCATAAATCAGAGCAGAAATAAATGAAATAGAAACAAAGAAAACAATAGCAAAGATTAATGAAACTAAAAGTGGGTTCTCTGAAAAGATAAACAAAATTGATAAACCTTTAGCCAAACTCATCAAGAAAAAAGAGAGAAGGCTCAAATCAATAAAATTACAAATGAAAAAGAAGTTACAAGGGACACCACAGAAATACAAAGGATCAGAAGAGACTACTAAAAGCAACTATATGCCAATAAAATGGAGAACCTGGAAGAAATGGACAAATTCTTAGAAAGGTATAATCTCCCAAGACTGAATCAGGAAGAAATAGAAAATATGAACAGACAAATCACAAGCACTGAACTTGAAACTGTGATGTTAAAACTACTAACATACAAAAGTCCAGGATCAGATGGCTTCACAGGTAAATTCTATCAAACATTTAGCGAAGTTAACACCTATCCTTCTTAAAGTATTCCAAAAAATTGCAGAGGACAAAATACACCCAAACTCATTCTATGAGGCCACCATCATCCTGATAACAAAACCAGCCAAAGATACCACAAAAAAAGAAAATTACAGGCCAATATCACTGACGAACATAGACACAAAAATTCTCAACAAAATACTAGCAATCCGAATCCAACAATGCATTCAAAGGATCATACACCATAATAAAGTGGGGTTTATCCCAGGGATGCAAGGATTCTTCAATACATGCAAATCAATCAGTGTGATACACTGCATCAACAAACTGAAGAATAAAAACCATATGATCATCTCAATAGATGCAGAAAGAGCTTTTGACAAAATTCAACACCCACTTATGATAAAAACTCTCCAGAAAGTGGGCATAGAGGGAACATACATCAACATAATAAGGGTCATAAATGACAAACCCACAGCTAACATCATACTCAATGATGAAAAGCTGAAAGTATTTCCTCTAAGGTCAGGTACCAGACAAGGATGTCCAATCTCACCACTTTCATTCAACATAGTTTTGGAAGTCCTAACCACAGCAATCAGAAAAGAAAGAGAAATAAAAGGAAACCAAATTGGAAAATAAGAACTAAAACTGTCACTGTTTGCAGATTACATGATACTATACATAGAAAATCCTAAAGATACTATCAGAAAACCTACTAGAGCTCATCAATGAATTCAATAAAGTTGCAGGATACAAAATTAATACACAGAAATCTGTTGCACGTCTATACACGAACAATGAAATATCAGAAAGATAAATTAAAGAAACAATCCCATTTACCATCGCATCAAAAAGAGTAAAGTACCTAGGAATAAACCTACCTAAGGAGACAAAAGACCTGTACTCTGAAAACTATAAGACACTGATGAAGGAAATTGAAGATGACACTAACAGATGGAAAGATACACCATGTTCTTGGATTGGCAGAATCAATATTGTCAAAATGACTATAGTACCCAAGGCAGTCTACAGATTCAATGCAATCCCCATGAAATTACCAATGGCACTTTTCACAGAACTAGAACAAAAAAAATCTTAAAATTTGTGTGGAGACACAAAAGACACCAAATAGCCAAAGCAATATTGAGAAAGAAAAATGGAGCTGGAGGAATCAGGCTCCCTGACTATACTAGAAAAGTTACAGTAATCAAAACAGTGTGGTACTGGCACAAAAACAGAAATACAGATTAATGGGATGGGATAGAAAGACCAGAAATAAACCCACACAACTATGGTCAATTAATCTATGACAAAGGAGGCAAACTATACAATGGAGGAAAGACAGTCTCTTCAATAAATGGTGCTGCGGAAACTGGACAGCTACATGTAAAAAAAACGAAATTAGAACATTCTTTAACATCATACACAAAAATAAACACAAAATGGATTAAAGACCTAAATGTAACATCAGATACTCTAAAACTCTTAGAGGAAAACATTGGTACAACACTCTTGGACATAAATCGCAGAACAATTTTTAGCATAAATTGCTGCAATATCTATTTTGAGCCGTCTCCTAGAGTAATGGAAATAAAAAAAAAGTAAACAAATTGGACCTAATTAAACTCAAAAGCTTTTGCACAGCAAAGGAAACCATAAGCAAAATGAAAAGACAACACACAGAATGGGAGAAACTATTTGCAAATGATGCGACCAACAGGGATTAGTCTCCAAAATTTATAAACATCTCATATGGCTCAATATCAAAAAACAAACAACCCAATCCAAAAATGGGCAGAAGATTTAAATAAGACACTTCTCCTAAGAAGACATACAGATAACCAAGAAGCACATGAAAAGATGCTTAACATCACTAATTATTAGAGAAATGCAAATCAAAACCACAATGAGGTATCACCTCACACCAGTTAGAATGGCCATCATCAAAAAATCCACAAACAATAAATGCTGGAGAGGGTGTGGAGAAAAGGGAACCCTCCCACACTGTTGGTGGGAATGTAAATTGATACAGCCACTATGGAGAAAGGTATGGAAGTTCCTTAAAAAACTAAAAATAGAGCTACCACATGATCCAGCAATCTCACTACTTGGCATATATCATAACCAGAGAAAAACATGGTCCAAAAGGATACATGAACCCCAATGTTCACTGCAGCACTATTTACAATAGTCAAGACATAGAAGCAACCTAAATGTCCATCGACAGATGAATGGATAAAGATGATGTGATACATATATACAATGGAATATTACTCAGCCATCAAAAAGCATGAAATAATGCCATTTGCAGCAACATGGATGGACCGGCAGATTATCATACTAAGTGAAGTAAGTCAGAATGAGAAAGACAAATATCATATGATATCACTTATATGCATAATCTAAAAAAAAATGATACAAATGAACTTATTTACAAAACAGAAACAGACTCACAGACTAAGAGAATGAACTTATGGTTACCGGGGGGAAGGGTGGGAGGGAGTGATAGTTAGGGAGTTTGGGACTGACATGCACACACTGCTATATTTAAAATGGATAAACAAGGACCTACTGTCTAGCACAGGGAACTCTGTTCAATATTCTGTAATAACCTAAATGGGAAAAGAATTTTAAAAAGAATAGATACATGTATATGTATAACTGAATCACTTTGCTGTACACCTGAAACTAACACAACATTGTTAATCAGCTATGCTCTAATATAAAATAAAAATTAAAAACAATCAAAACTAGGAAGGCTTTATTTCCCCTTTCAATGCCATATGTGTCTTTCCTTCCATAGCACAAATACACAAAGACACACATAAATAAAAGTTCTCAAAGACACACATAAATGCTTGCTTATTTAATCCTATATTACACACAGTAGTAGCAGAATGATAACAGTAATACTACCACTAATATGATTATGAAAACATTAAATTCTTTGCATGTATACTCTCCTCATTCTTCCCTATTTTTTAATAGTTGTACTATTGCTATTATCAGAGCACATAACTACTGAATACTATACTCACTCTAGGGCTCAGCACTGGTTCCTGTGTTGCAGCTCCTGTCATTCTGGTTATCAGACTAGGTATCTTTGGTTATCTGAAATGAATTTTCTAGCCAACATTGAGGAAGTACTCAGGGACAATACTCCCCCATCCCCATCCTACATGTTAATAGTTTTTCTGTGTCCTTTATACTTGAAAGTCAGTTTTGCTGGATATAAAATCCTCGGTTCATTATCTGTCTTTGGTTTTTGTTAATATGCTTCTCATTTTCTTCTGCCATAAAGCATTACTGTCAAAAAGTCTGATGAAAAATTGTGTAGATTTCCTGATGCCTGAAGCATTTTTTTCTTTTTCTGAAAGACCAATAATTTTATTAGAATGCCTTGATGTTTTCACACAGTGAGCTCCATCAACATGTAAATTCAAGTCTTTTATTTCAGGAAAGTGTTTATTTCTGGGAAGTTTACTTGAATTATGGTTTTAGTGATTGGCTTGTTCTGTTTTTCTTTTCTACTCAGGGATTCCTACTGTCCCAATGTTGGCCAGCTTTTACTATCATTTTCTTAGTATCTTTTGATCTGTTTTTCAAGGTCATCTTTAAAGTATGCTTTCATTGTCATCAGAGAATTTATTACAGTTGACCCTTGAAAAACTCAGGGGTTAATCCACTTATAATATATAGTGGGTCCCTCAGAATCCACAGTTTCTCCACATCTGCAGATTCAATCAATCACAGACCAAGTCTTTCTGCAGAATTTACTACTGAAAAGTATTCACGTATAACTGGATCCAGGTAGTTCAACCCCGCATTGTTCAAGAGCAACTGTACTCTCTTTTTTCCGACTGTTATTTTGTATGGGATTTGACCCAATATTTTCCTGTTTCCCATTTTTATGAGAAAGTTGTTTTTCTAGACTTTTAAAATGAGAAAGCATTCTAAATTCACAGAACTTCTCTTTTCTGTTTTGTTTTTTATTCTTTCTCTCTCCAACCTTTTTTTTTTTTTTTCTTTACTTGCCTGGCTCTACTCCCTTCCAAAACTTTGGTAAATCCTTCTTTTTACTTCATTTCTGATATTCCTGCCTTGTTCAAATTCATTTCATTTATAACATTCTTCCTTTCTTGGAAGGGTATCCTGATAAGTCCATTTTTGAGGCTCATAGGAACCCAACTGTTCCAGGCCCTTTGGTCCTTCTTCCCAATAGCCTTTTGCACTCACCTGCTGTTAAAGCCCCCCGGCCCCGCTCCGTGCTAGTTTCAGCCTCGTGTGCTTTCCACTTAGCTGATGCTCTCCTGTTTTCACATGCATCTGATGCTACCATGTTGATTCCTTCTTTTGCCTTTCACAGAGATGCTGATACTCTATAGGTGTTGTTTCCACCCACCTAAGATTTTGTGCTCATAAGAATACCTTGTCACCCAATTTTATTTTTTTGGTAAATGCTGCCCATGTTATTTATTTATTTATTTTTGCCCATGTTATTTTTACTTATTTAATTTATTTTTGTCTGTGTCGGGTCTTAATTGCAGCACGCGGACTCTCTAGTTGAGGTGCGTGAGCTGAGTAGTTGTGCGTGGGCTTAGCTGCCCTGCAGCATGTGGAATCCTAGTTCCCTGACCAGGGATCGAACCCACGTCCCCTGCATTGGAAGGCGGATTCTTGACCACTGGACCACCAGGGAAGTTCCTGCCCATGTTATTTTTACTAAGTGGTTTCATTGTTTTTGTCTCCTTTATACTAGTATATTAGTTTCCTATTTGTTGCTATAACAAATGACAACAAGCTCAATGTCTTCAAACAATGCAAAATGACTGTGTTTGAGTTCTGAAGGTCAGAAGGGAAAAATCAATCCCACTGGGCTAAAACCACAGTGACAGCAGGGCCGTGTTCCTTGTGGGGCCTCTAGGGGAGAATCCATTTCCTCACCTTTCCCAACTGACAGAGGCTGCCTGCATTCCTTGGCCCAGGGCCACCCTCTCCATCTTCAAAGCCAGCAGTGTACCACCTTCTCATTTCACTCTTGACACTCCTGTTTCTCTCCTGCCTTTGTGATTGCATTGCACCCACAGATAATCCAGGTTAATCTCCCATCTCAGAATCCTTAATTTAATCATATCTGCACAATATCTTTTGCCATATAAAGTAACATTCACAGGTTTAGGGGATTAGGACACAGATATCTTTGAGGAAGCCATTATCATTCTGTCGACCACAGTGGGTATTCAGTGAGATTAAAAAACCATGCTGCCACCATCTTCCCAGAATCCTCTCCTGAACTCTCATAGTTTTCTCACCATAAATACTGATGTTAGCCTGAAATTCTGAAAGAAGATGAATTTGGATTATTACAATTCTATCATGTTCCCCATAAACAAAAATTTTTGTCTGACTTAGTATATGCTGCTTTAGCATATGTTAACCAGAAAACATTTTAAACAAATATAAGAAGAATGAGATGCTAGATATCCTTGGTGTGTGTGTGTGTGTGTTTATAAATCCTTGACTATAACTTGGTAAGGTGCCTTACAATAACTAGATACATTTAAATGAAGAATGGTTAAAGTTTGCAAATCATTAAATCATGACAACAAAAAAATCATTAATTCATCTGCATGTGGGTTACAGACAAGTAGTAACAGAAAAGCCATACCTCCCATATCTGGTCTGAATTAAAGCTCTTCTGAAGAAGGATGTGGAAGTCATTCAGGCTTATACATTCTTTAATTTCTTTTATTAAGGCCTGAGCAAAGTCAATGTAGCTAGAAGGCAATGTACAGTCTTCTAGAAACTACAAAGTGTAACAGCTGGTTCCAATTACTCTCAATAGAGTGTGACCATATGCACAAATGTTCAGCTTTCTGTTTAAGTTCACGAATTAAAAAAAAAAAAGAATTCCTTATAAAAATTTAAGAAATGCTGTGGTCTGTGCATACGTTTGTTTCTGCTAAGTTTTAACCTGTTAGTTATGGTCAAATGTATGGATAAAACCTTTCAAATAAGACAAAGAGCCTCAGCTGACAGAAGAGAAATCTTTTAACTTTAAATTAACATACAATGCATAGTTTTTTAAAAGTCCATTTCCTGGAGTAAACATGTTTCAAGAAACACAGATTCTTAAGATAATCATTTAACAACTAAATCAAGCAGCCTTGTATTAAGCATATAGGCAGTATGTAAATCAACTATGCTTCGGTAAAAAAAACAGTTCTTTTAATAAAAAGATAAAAATAAAGTTTAAAATTAAACATTAAAAAAAAGCATATAGGCAGTGGGTAGTTTTTATAACAGCTGAGTAAGACTAATGTGATTTGGCATTTCTGACTCCAGTGACCTTTACGAAATAATAAGTTTTCTCGTACATACATCATATTGAACTAGAGATAACAAAGACAGATGCTGAACTGACCTTTTTAATAGCAATCTGAGGTTGAAAATCACACTTTTCATATTCTTTACTTGACGTGCCAAGTAGGTTTTAAATACTACAGTTGTCTCAGTTAATTTAAATTCTTAACTCTTTGTTTGAATCAATATGCTTTAGTTCCATTTATATTACTTACAGGAATGAGTGAAATGTAGCTAGCTCAGTTAAAAACGCCTTCACTAACATTGAAACTCATTATCTAATATGTATCTTAATAAAATATGCCTTATTTTTCTTAAGTGGGAATATAGCAACTTGCTCAGTTGAGGAATATGCATCAGCTCTTTAAGTTAGTAACAAAATGATAATAAAATGCATTTTTTGGTTAACTAAACGGTATTATGGACAAGTAAAGGAGAAATTATGTGCTGCATTGAAAACAGTATGTCTACCAAATTTAAGAAACAAAGCAATGAGAATAAGAACAGAGAGTATATTTATACAGGTTAGGAATTCCACAATCCCCCTGTCTTACAAGTATTTACTATTTGAACAAATGTGTTTTTCTGAAAAAAAAAAAATGTATTTAAGTAGGTATTTGAGGGCATAAGTTTGTAGCTACAATTATATTTTATAGAAATAGTAGTAGATGGATACTGTTTAATGTGTTCCCAATGTTAATTATGATTTATTAGTTTGCATAGCCTGGAAAGGGAGAAATGTCAATAAGTAGGCCTTCTTTCCAGACATATTTTAGTTACTATTAATTTGGAGGCCAGGAAGTGAAAATAAATTACTGGAAGGCAAATGGATTCCCATTTGTGTGGTTTGAGCTTTCTCCATTTGCACAGTTTGAATCAGCATATTAGAACACATTAACATGCTTACTTTTTGTATGAAACTTTGTTAAACTGGATGAAGCATATTCATCAAAGTCCCACTATCTCAACTTTATTCGAACATTTCACTGACCTTTCGCTACTGGGAAAAAATAAAATTAATTGTCCAAATGGCACTAACCTGTTCTAGGAATTCTATTGTAAAGAATTTCAACGATCTACTTGCACAATGTTCTAGAATTCTGATGGAACATACTTTTCCAATTTATTTAATATTTGGAGTACTAATTCATTTCAAAGTATTAGACACAATGCCATTCACAAGGTTGGAAATGTTTTCTGCATATTTCTATAATATACAAAATTTCTGTTTAATTTTCATAACTAAAGGGCAACCTTATTTAAATTTCACATTGTAGCTTATTAACTATCACTTAATCTCTTTGAACTTTATGCTGTTCTAAGCCTAAACAAGAACTGGTATTCCTCCAGCTATGTGATTCTATGATCTGTAAAACTCAACACAACTCTGAAAGCTGAAAAGGCTCTTCAATCATCAACTGAATCTTTCATCATGCAACAGAAGTGTGAACATTAATGATCTATTTAAAATTCACTGTCAGAAAGATTTCAGGTTGACAGGAAAACACCTAATATTTCATTTTGGTATATTTCAGTAATAGATGATGACTCAACTTCAACTCATGTGTCAACCACAATATTGAATATTCTTCTGGGAAGATTATTTCAAATTATAAATCAAAATCCAAATAAACAACAGTGCTTCATTTGAAAATCATAAATGATTGCCAAATATCAATGAGTGGCTTATTATACAGATGTCAAAGATTGACAGATGGGGTGGCTTGCACATTTGTTATTGCCATTTTCAAATCTGTCCATGTTTGGGAGTCTCTCAATGTGATCAATAGGCATCTTAATAGGATGGCCAAGATCTTCAGGAAAGATACTGCTTTTCTTTTTTCACCATGACTATGCTCTTCTACGTTCTCTGCTATAAAGTTTTCTATTCCCTATTTGTGATATGTTTCAAATAGAGACCTAAACTACTTATATGCTAAAAAGGAAAAACAAAAATTTTGGTAGCTGTTGTTGTATGTCTGTGGTGTATGGGAGAGTGACGATGCCTGTACATTGTCCCTTCCCCTGATCACTAAGGCAAGACCCCACTTACATTAGAATAGAACATCTTCAGTTTCTCCACATCTCTGTGCTGCCACTGCATTTAACTACAAGTGGAGGGTATTTACGCTTACATTCTGAAAAAAATGGCTAACTTTGGTAAGAGAACACCTCTGCATTGGAATTATTAAACTGTCCAGTCTGTGCAGCATCAATCTTCATTACTTCATTCTGATTAACTTACATCATGTTATGACTGAAAATATCATATGAGGTAAAATATCAATCGTAATATAGGAAAAGTAGTGTTATTATAAAATAATATAGCATAGCAAATTCATGAAGGAGGATCTCTCTTTCTCTCTCCCTCTCTTTCTCTCTCTGTAGCTCTCTAAAAACTATTTAGAAATGAACCCAAAAGAACAGTATGAAGGAAAAACTTAGGAGGCATAGGAAACATTCCATACCTCCACTCCCATATTAGAGACGCATACGATAGTATGTATCCACTATTGTTAAAATTTAGTTTTACCCAAGTCACCAGAATCTGTTCAGGTGCACACGAATGAAATGCACCATTATTCAGGTCAATAAATTCTCTATCTATTCAAGACCGGTTGGTGTGGGATGGTGGAAGAAATTTAGCGAGGCAAGCTTCAGCGTGAGATTCTCAGAGTTAATGCTGGCAGTCTGTGAGCCTTCTTAGAAAGCAACGAGAAGGACAGCTTGGCGCTTCAGTGAACTTCCACAGGGTTTTTTTTTTTCTAGTCTACCTCTGAGAGTATGTATCTGAATCTATTCTGTGCTGTATTAACAGCCCTATTTTCCTTTCCACATTGGGAAACACACATTCTCTGCAGACTACTTATTGGAGAAAAGAGACCTTTGGGGTACACCTAAAATAATTATGTATACAGAGAGGAAATGTGGAGGTTTGAAAGGGGAGAGGGAGAAGTTGGAATAAATTCTCATACTAATATTTAATATTAATAACTCCCCCTATACAAAAGTTGAATGTGGTATTATTAAGCTTCTAGAACAGTTGGTTTTTTGCAACTTTGAGCTCTATTAAGTATTTGGGAGCAGAATAAAGAACTATGTTTAAAATTTTCCCGAGTGCAAAAACCTTCTCATTCTAGGAAATTTCTTTCCTCAGGCCAATTCCCCCCAAAAAAGCCACAGCAGCAGAATTTTCAAGGGGATTATCCCCTAGAATAAAAAATGCATTAATAGGAATTAATTTTCCCTGAGTCAATCCCAGAATACACTGTTACTTTTTAGTATATAAAAATGCACTTTTTAACTCAACCCAGGATTTTCAGGGTTGGCGAAGTCTAGCTTCAACCAGGGCCCTGTAGGCCTAGGGTTATCCCAGTAATTAAAATACTTCTGAGGAAAAAAGAAGAGGAGATGGAATAATTAAGTTTCTAGTTGAGTCTAAGAACAGAATTAAAAGCACTTTGGCTGGTGTAAGCCATAGCAAACTTGATACTAGAGTTTTCCTCCATAGACAAATCTATGATCCAGTCTCTTAAAGGGAGTGAGACAGGTGAATCACAGGTACAGTTCTACACCTGTTAATCTGAAACGAGTCGTCTTTTCTGTTCATTCTAGTGAAACAGTATTGAGATGGAAAAGAGCAAATGCAATCTGTTCAACATCTGTGCTTTAGAATGCTCTAATTTTATAAATAGGAAAGAGATAATTCCTCTCACCTGGACTCAGTAGCTAAAGTCAAAACTCTTGACTCAGTAATTAAGCAATGGCTTAAAACTAAACATCTGTGAGCTCCTTTGCATTCTCCTTTTAAAATATATTCCTATTTGCTTTCCTCCTTCCTCCTCCTTAGTCTACCTTCCTCTTCCTGCACTGCTTCTGTTGCCCCTCTCCTCTCCCCCCCGCCCTCCTTCCTCCTTTTCCTCTCCCCCCCTTCTCAGATGCCAAAGGAGAAATGGATATGAAGGAAATGACACAGATATTATAATCGTTTCCAGCTTCTATGGTCCCAAGCATGCCTTGGTTTATGGCAGCTTAACTCTAATCTTTACCTTCATTTTCACATGCCCTCCCTGTCTCTGTGTTACTGTGCCCTTTTTCTTATAAGGGCACCAGCCATTGGATTTGGTACCCACCCTAAATCCAGGATGAGGTCATCTTCAGATCCTTAACTTAAATCTGCAAAGACCCTATTTCCAAATAAGGTCACATTCACAGACACTGGGGATTAGGACTTGGACATAGATTTTCTTTTGCATGTCAGTGGGGAGGAACACAATTCAACACGAAACAGAGAGTAATGACAAAATACAAAAAGATAAGGCTTCTTCTAAGTGCTGTTTGACTAGTTATGTTTTTATTTCCCCCTCATATCTTAAACACCGGTAGCTACATTAAACAGAACCTGCCAGAGGAATGCACTTTGTACACACTTCAGCAGCAGGCTCAAGGGGGGGAAAGAAATGGGTAGAGCAGGGAAACAAAACTCCCAAAGCTTAGGTGTTCCTCTTAGCCATTGATACAAAAAGTATGCACTGACAAATTCTCAGAAATCTCAGAATGTAAAATATACATTGTCAGAAATAAACAGTATTTATTCTTGATATATTCCCACCTTAATCTATAAAGATTTTGAAAGGTCTTACAAAAATAAAGTCATAAATAAGCTTAAATGAAGAAAATTAAAACAAAAATCAGAACATGGGATGTTTGAATATAATTAGAAAGTCAACAAAGGGGAAAAGTATTGTGCTGACAATACACATGTTTGGTCTTATTTATGACCATAAACACTGTATGTTCATATTTGAATACTGAATTAGCTCTCAGATTTAGCAGTAAAAAAAGACAGAATCAGCATAATTTGTTTTCAAACTTTTCAATATATAGAAGAAAATACTATTTTCTCCCATCATGTAGTTAGAAAGTGATTAATTAAATGGAAGCGTAATATAGAGAGGCACAGAGTAAATTTTTCAGAATGTTTTTCCATAGAAAGCAGAAAAATAATTTATTCCAAAAGATGGCAGAAATAAGAAATTCATCCCATAAATACACTTTGGTATAATTCTGTTGGGACAGATCTTCCCTCTGAATTCGTTCTCCTGTTGACTGCCCCACTGGAGTCTTATTGTGATAACAGTTCTTAAACACTTTGCTGATTCCCATGTTGAAAGCAGGCAGGAGCCATCTTCACAGCCACAGGTTCCAAGGAGAGAGTAACACATTTCTCAGAAGAACAGCACTTTCTACCTCAGAGGAGTACATAAACGTTTTATGGAGTCAGCACAGTTTAGGTTGAATAGGCACAAAACTCATCAAAGTGTAAAAAAAGATGACAGGAAAAAATACTGCATTGTAGACATTCAAATGTGGTGTGATCATTTAAGGCAGCTGGTAGCCAAAAAGGCGAGTCAAGGAAGGCGGTCTGGGTATGGAGACAATTTTGCATC
Source organism: Leucopleurus acutus (assembly GCF_964270905.1). NCBI lineage: Eukaryota > Metazoa > Chordata > Mammalia > Artiodactyla > Delphinidae > Leucopleurus > Leucopleurus acutus. The sequence continues at coordinate 6,312,146 of NC_139146.1, forward strand.
TAGAGGAGTTTTCTTCATTACCTCAATCACTGCACACTGGAGAGCACGTCTTCTTCCTGAAAGCCAATGATGCTTGTGGTACCAGATGGTTTCATTTTTCAACTGTGGTCCAGAGACGCTTGAGTTGGGTCAGAACCAAAATCAGCCAGAAGAGAGCAGCAAACTGAACAGGTCGCCAACATGGTAATGATAACGACCTGATGGGGGCCTGAGGGCTGAACCAGAATACCAGGAAGCCTTTGAAGCCTCAGAACATGCTCCTTATGGTGAGGATACCATGAGGCCCTTATACACCATGGTTGCCACAGGAGCTGCCAGCCCCTGCCCCACCGCCTCACTTTGGTTAATTTTTCAAAATTTTCAAAGTGAATACAGTAATAGTGCTCACATGTCAGGTGTTTCCAACATAAGTTTATAAAGGCAAACGGCAGCGTTAAAATCCCGCTAAGAGAAAGAAGATGAATCTAAACAAAACTAAGGTAATTTTTTCAGGCTTAATCCAATTTGATTGAATTGTCTAGAAGAGAGGGTGACTTTGAATCTTTCCAACTCATTCATAAATAGCCCTCTTATCTTTTTGGCCTTTGGAGGGTGTTTTCTTGAGGTAGCAGTACTCACCAATGACGGCAGTAAGGTCTACCAGTGTATTAGTTTCCTCTTGCTGCTATAACAAATGACCACAAATTCAGATTTACTATCTAATAGATTTCCAAAGGCGGTGGGTTGCTGTAGGTGTGGGTATCTCATTGTTTTAGAAGTCAGGTGGGCTAGGCTAATGCCTCTGCTTAGTCTCACAAGGCCAAAATCTAGGTGTCAGCAGGGCCATGCCCCCATCTGGAGGTGAGAATCCATTTCCTGGTTTCTGCAGGGAAATGGCAAAATCTAGCCTCATGCAGTTGTAGGACTGTCTGTCAGGATGGTTTGTTCTCTACTTCTGAAGGCCACCACATGTTCCTCGACTCATGGCCTTCTTTGTCTTTGAAGATAACAGTCGTGCATAATGCCTTCTCATGTCTCTACTCTCCCGCCTCTCCTGTTTATAAAGGCACACGTGATCACTCTGGGCCCAGCTGATAGCCCAGGAAAATCTTCTTAAAGTCAGCTGATTAGCAACCTTAATTCCACATGCAAAGTCCCCTTTGGGTCATGTCAGGTAACGTTCACAGCTATAACATCAGGGGATGAAGATGATAGGGACCAAAATCCTGCCTACCACACTAATCTTATATTGTTGGCTTAATGATAGAGCATACGCTTTAGGAACCAGGTGAGCAAAAGATGAGCTTGTAAACTTTCATGGAAACCTGAAAAGCTTCATCTGGTCTCCTTCAAAAGTCTGTGACTAACAGAATACCTAAAAGCAAAACCAGCATTTTTCTTTCAAGACTTTTTTCCCCTCCTTCTTCCTTCCTTTTTCCCTTTCTTTCTTCCTACCTTATTATTATTATTTTTGGTTCATGTGAATAATCACTTGAATTCCTCAAATTTTACTCAGTGGCACATGACTAATACAGTTTTAGCCTGGAAGATGTTTAATGTCATGTTACTAGTCAACCATTACAACCCTAGAAAAGCCTTACTGATGCTTTCAAGAACAGTCAGTTTGGGCAACATACCTTTCCATACTCCCATCAAACTGAATTAGTTACAATATGATGTATATAAATGAAACTAATAATCTGCTTTATATAAGTTAGAGATCAATTGAACTTCGGTAAATAGTTGTTAAAAACCGATATGCAAGTTTCAAAATAATCAACATTAAGCTAATGTTTTTGAGAGTATCTATTATTTCATACTGGCTTTTTAGTAAGGCATTAAATTGTTTGGTGTTCTTTGCAAGTATTTTAATGACCATGTAAATCCCTCCAACGATGTTATATTATTTTCTTATCCAGTTCTTTACTTGTATTCATTTTATTTAATTAATTAATTTATTTCATTTATTTTTGGCTGCACTGGGTCTTAGTTGCAGCACACAGGATCTTCATTGCGGCATGCAGACTCAGTTGCAGCATGCATGTGGGATCTAGTTACCTGACGAGGGATCGAACCCAGGCCCCCACTGGACCACCAGTAAAGTCCCTTGTGTCCATTTTAAATTGTTTCTTTTTGATTTTCAAGGGTAGATGATATTAAATTCATTTTCATTTTCCAGCATTGAGTTTTTCCCCCTCTCTTAATATTTTTTATTCTTCGCTAGTGCTACATTTGAAGATATGAGATTACTTGCTCCAAGTGGAATTAGAGAGACTTTCTAGTTGTTTATCAAAAAGGAATCAATCATTATTATCACTAGTGATGGAGGAGAATCATCAATTTCACTGTATCATACCAATAAGTCATTATTTTTTGAAGTTTTGCAAATTTTGGAAAAAAAAGTCTTTATCTAAATATGTGAAACCGCATATAAGTTCCTACCCTTTAATACTGTTTTCATGCATCTTTTCTCCCTCTCTGTCTCTCTTTTAAAATCAGGATTCTGGGCTTCCCTGGTGGCGCAGTGGTTGAGAGTCCGCCTGCGGATGTAGAGGACACGGGTTCTTGCCCCGATCCGGGAAGATCCCACATGCCGCGGAGCGGCTGGGCCCGTTAGCCATGGCCGCTGAGCCTGCGCATCCGGAGCCTGTGCTCCACAACGGGAGAGGCCACAACAGTGACGGGCCCGCGTACCGCAAAAAAAAAAAGAAAGAAAGAAAAAAAAAGAAAATCAGGATTCTGAGAACAGAGATAAGAGTAGATGGTTTCTTTAGGGAATTATATATAAATATCTGTCCTAGACTAAAAATAGTTACACTCAAAGGAAGTTGGTCAATTCAGGCTTACAAATAACTAAATTAAACAATGTTTGCCACAGCCTGAATTTTTAAAGAACTATTCTTTATTTTTTAAAAAAAGATATGCTTTTCTTTCAAACATTAATCCACACAATGATGTTGGAAGGAATGAGATAATGTCTCTAAAAAGTGTTTTGATTTATATGATGGAAATAATCAGATAAAAGCCTGCTATTATTATTTTAAATTTAGCTGAAATAAAATTATTGCCTAAAGATTTCTTTGTTCCTCTGCTTGATTTAAGCCTAGCAAGCCTAACTTCTTTTTCACTTGTTTATTTTTCTCTCAAAAATCATAAAATATCTAAAGAGTAATTTTTGTAATAACAGACAAAAATAAAAAATATTGCTTTTCATTAATTCATTCATGTGTACAAACGTTTTTGTTTGTTTAATATATAAACACAAGTTGCTCTATTAACAACTACAGAATATTAAATGTTTTTGAAGTATATTTAAATTGTCACTCAGTATACTCATCACTCATTTCTATAAAGTCAAGCATGGGTGGTTATCCTAGATTTTTTTAAAGTAACTTTTCACTTTAGAATGATTTTAGATGTACAGAAAATTGAAAAGGCAACACAAATAATTCCCATATACTGAACACCCAGTTTCCTCTCTTTTTAACAATTTACATTCATATGGTATATTTATAAGAACTAATAAACCAATATTGGTGAATTATTAACTAAAGTCCATACTTTCTTTACATATACTTAGTTTTTACTTAGTGCCCTTTTTCTGTTCCAAGATACCATCTAGGATACTACTACACCTTTAGTCAACCTTGTCTCCTTAGACTCCACTTGATTGAGATGGCTTCTCAGACTTCTCTTGTTTTTGATAACCTTGACATTTTTAAGGAGTATCAGACAGTCATCTTGTACAATGTTCATCAACTGGTATTTGTCTAATGCTTTTTCTCATGATGAGTCTCAGGTAGAAGACCACAGAGGCAAAGTACCAAAGTAACATCACATCATATCAAGGCTATGTATTATAATATGATTTATTATTACTGATGTTAACCTTAATCACCTGACTGAATTAATGTTTCTCAGTTTGCTCCACTGTAAAGTCATTCCTTTCTTCTTTTCATACTCTACTCATTAGAAGAAAGTCACTATGAGTATCCCACATTTAAGAGGTATTAGGATGGCAGAGTAGTAGAACATGGAACTCACCTCCTCCCCCACAAATACATCAAGAATACATCTACAAATGGAAAAGCTCTCACAGAACACCCACTGAACACTAGCAGAAGACCTCAAACACCTGAAAGGACAAGAAAGATCTCCACGTAACCAGGTAGGACAAAAGGAAAATAAAAAAGAGGAAGCAAAAGAGGAAGCAGGATGGGACCTGCACTCCTGGGAGGGAGCTGAAGGAGAGGAGAAGTGTGGCAATCTGGGAAGAGCCCTTACCAGCGGGGAGATCGGCTGGGACATAAAAGGAGCTTCAGAGGCTCAGAGGAGAGTGCAACAACCAGTTTGTGGCAGGCACGGCAAAGAGAGACCTACACAGACGGTCCGTGCCACCATCCTGGGTGCTCCAGGCTGAGACGTGCATATGCTGGTGCGGGCAGGGGCTGGGTGCTGGAACGCAAGATTTAGAGGACAGACCCGGGGAGAGGACTGATATTGGCTGTGCCAAGACAGCCTGAAGGGGCTGGAGTGTGGGGTGCCACAGCCAGGAGTGTTAGCTGCAAAAGGCCGGGCCGCCACAGAAGAGAAGCATCATTGTTAAGTGCCGTGTGAAGGGAGGGGAGGAGTAGCCACTGCAGTCTCTTTCCCTACACGCCAGCCCCCACCTCCACAGACTCCAGGAGAGGCTTCCACCTGGGGAGGTTCTCATGCCCCGGGTGCTACATTGGCCGACTCCAACCTGGACAGGCTCACGTACCCTGGCCACTGCCTCAGTGGCTCTTGGAACAGACACTGGCGGGTTGCCCACATGCAGAGGTGGGGCTGAGGCCCAGGGGCTGTGCAACTTAGGAAGCAGAGCTAAAATCTCTCCCTGCAGCTGTGTCAATCGTGGATTTACACCTCCACCACTGGGTCTGTAAACTCAGCACCTGTGGGACATCCTAACAAAGAACAGGTGCTCCTGCAGCAGGGACAGGTCTGGCCTTAGCAGCTGTGGGGTTTGTGGACATGTGCACCCATTGTCTGGGCTGGGCCAGCATCTGAGCTGCCTCCATAGCTCCTACAGTGGGTCCAAGTACACACTTACTGCGGTCCTGGGACCTGACCTCACTGGATCTGTGCTGGTGGCCTTGTGAAAACAATGCCTGAGAGACACCAGGGCCAATGGACAGTATACCCATGACGGAGGTGGGGCCAGGGGCAGTGCCACCAACAGTGTTCTTTGTGAGCCCACACCACAAGTGACAGGTGACAGAACAGAGCACACTCACCAGTGAACAGCTGCAGCAGAGGAATACTCAGTGGCTCTTCTCCCAGTGCGAGCATGCCAGTCCTGCCTACCTTGCACCGCAGCTCAGAAACAAATCTGGGGGCTTCTACTCCAACAACTAGGGAGCAGACCCTGCTCCTGACAATACAGTGAAAACCACAGAGCAAACAGGAGGTGCCACTCAATATCCAGTGCAGGCTCTGGTCACCACAACAGTCACACCTCCTATCAAGGGGATAATGGCCAGCATACACTGAGGAAAGAGGTGGCAGGCATCCACACTAAAAACAGCCCTCTCACCAAAACATATTAAACCCGTGCAGGGTACATAGGACGTTCTCACAGAAACATAGCCCTCCAAGACCACAGTGGAAAGATAATTGTTTCTCCTAAACTCACAGAGTAAGAGAAATATCAGTCAAATGGAGAAGCAGCAGAAGCACTCCCAGTTAAAAGATCAAGAGAACTCCCCTGAAAGAACAAACAATGAAACAGACCCCTTCAGTCTACTGACACTGAGTTCAAAAGGAGATAATGAAAATACTGAAGGAATTAAGAAAGGCTATCAACAGAAATGCAGATTATTGTAAAAAGTAACTAGAAACTATTAAGGAGGAGCCAAGAAAAATTAGAGAATTCATATGAAGAGATGAAAGCTGAGCTCAAGGCTATGAACAGAAGAATGAATAATGCAGGAGAAAGAAAAAGTGAGCTGGAAGATAGAATAATGGAAATCAACAAATTAGAACAGCAGACAGAAACCCAAATGAAAAAACAAATGAATGCAATATAAGAGACCTATAGGATAATATAAAGCATGCCAATCTACACACAATAGGGATCCCAGAAGGAGAAGAAAAAGAAAAGGGGACTGAAAATGTATTTGAAAAAATCATGGCTGAAAATTCCCCAAACCTAAAGAAGGAAACAGATACAGGAAGCATAGAGGGTCCAGAACAAGATAAACCCAAACAGACATACACCAAGACATATTATAATAAAAATGGCAAAAGTTAAAGAGAGGATTCTAAAGGCAGCAAGAGAAAAACAAAGAGTTACTTGCAAGGGAACCCCCATAAGGCTATCAGCTGATTTCTCTACAGAAATGTTGCAGGCCAGAAAGCAGTGACAATATATATTCAAAGTCCTAAAGGGAAAAATCTGCAACCTAGGTTACTCTACCCAGAAAGATTATCATTTAGAATAGGAGAGAAAGAATCTCTCAGACAAGCAAAAACTAAAAGAATACAGCAATACCAGACCTAACCTAAAGGAAACATTGAAAGGTCTTCTCTAAATAGAAAAGAAGTAAGACTCTATAGGAAAAAGAAAATCACAGCTGGAAAGTAAATCACTTAAGTAAGCCAGTATACAGATTAAAAAAAAAAATCCAAAAACTTTTATTAAAGCGATGATAACCAAAATTAACAGCAAAAGGAAGAACATGAAGATGCAAAAGAGAACATCAAAAATAAAATGTGGGGGGTGAGAGTAAGAAAATGTAGATTTTTTTTTTTTGGTTGAATATGTTTGAGCCTATATGACTATCAGTCTAAAGCAAGTAGATGTAGGAAGGGGTTAACATACTCAAAAAACAGGGCAACCACAAATCAAAAACATATAATAGATTCACAAAAACCAAAAGAGAACATAAGCATAATACAGAATAAAAATCATCAAACCACAGAAGGAAAAACAAAAACAAAAAGAGAAGGACAAAAAAGAAATATAAAATCAATGGGAAACAAGGTTTAAAATGTCAGTAAATACATATCTATCAATAATTACCTTAAATGTCAATGGACTACATGCTCCAATCAAAAGACACAGAGTGGCAGACTGGATAAAAAAACAAGAGCCTACAATATGCTCCCTTACCTTAGGGCAAAGGACACATAGATTGAAAGGGAGAGGATGGAAAAAGATATTTCATGAAAATGGAAATGACAAGAAAGTGAGGATCACAATACTCATATCAGACTAAATAGACTTTAAAACAGAGGCTATAAAGAAAGACACTATATAATGATAAACGGATCAATACAAGGAGAGGATATTACATTCGTCAACATATATGCACCTAATATAGGTGCACCTAAATACATAAAACAAATATTGTACTAACAGACATAAAGGGAAAAACTGACAGGAATACAATAAGAGTAGGAGACTTTAACACCCTGCTCACATCAATGGACAGATCTTCAAGACAGAAAATCAGTAAGGCAACAGAGATCCTAAATGATACAATAGAACAGTTAGACTTAACTGATATCTTCAGGACATTACATCCAAGAAATGAGAATACACATTCTTTTCAAGTATGAACGGAACATTCTCTAGGACTGATCACATACTAGGGCAAAAAACATGCCTCAACACATTTAAGAGTATAGAAATTATTTCAATCATCTTTTCCGGCCACAACAGCATAAAACTAGAAATTATCCATAGAAAAAGAAATGAGAAAAAACAGTTACATGGAGACTGAACAACATGCCACTAAAAAAACAATGGGCCAATGATGAAATCAAAGAAGAAATTTAAAAATACCTTGAGGCAATGACAATGAAAACACAACCATACAAAATCTTGGGATGCAGCAAAAGCAGTTCTTCAAGGGAAGCTCATAGCAATACATGCCATCTTTAAGAAACAAGAAAAATCTCAAATAAACTTCCTAACCCACCACCTAAAAGAATTAGAATAAGAATAAACAAAACCTAAAGTCAGCAGAAGGAAGGAGATAATAGAGATCAGAGAGGAAATAAATAAAATAGAGATTAAAAAAATAGAAAAAAATCAATAAAACCAAGAGCTGGTTCTTTGAAAGGGCAAACAAAATTGACAAACCTCTGGCCAGGCTCACCAAGAAGAAAAGAGAGAAGACCCAAGTAAAATAAGAAATGAAAGAGGAGAAATCACAACTGATACAGAAGAAATACAAAACAACGTAAGAGAAAACTATGAACAATTATATGCAAACAAATTTGACAACCTTCAAGAAATGGACAACTTTCTAGAAACATACAGCCCACCAAAACTGAATCAAGAAGAAATAGATAATTTGAGCAGACCAGTCACTATAAAGGAAACAGAATCCGTAAAAAACAAACAAAAAAAGAAACAAACAAAAAACCTTCCTACAAACAAAAGTCCAGGACCAGATGGCTTCACTGGGGAATTCTACCAAACATACAAAGAAGAACTTATACTGATCCTTGTCAAACTCTTCCAAAAGACTGAAGAGGAAGGAACACTCCCAAAGACATTATATGAAGCCACAATCACCCTGATACCAAAACCACACGAAGACACTACGAAAAAAGAAAATTACAGGCTAATATCTTTGATGAATATAGATGCAAAAATTATCAACATGGGCTTCCCTGGTGGCACAGTGGTTGAGAGTCCGCCTGCCAATGCAGGGGACACGGGTTCGTGCCCCGGTCTGGGAAGATCCCACGTGCCGCGGAGCAGCTGGGCCCGTGAGCCATGGCCGCTGAGCCTGTGCGTCCAGAGCCTGTGCTCCGCAACGGGAGAGGCCACAACAGTGAGAGGCCCGCGTATCACACACACACCAAAAAAAAATTATCAACAAAATATTAGCAAACCAAATCCAACAACACATAAAAAAGTTCTTACACCATGACCAAGTTGGATTCATTCCCAGGGTCACAAGGATAGTTCAACATATGCAAATCAATCAATGTGATACACCACATCAACTAAAGAAAGGATGAAAACCACGTGATCATCTCAATAGATGCAGGAAAAGCATTTGAGAAAATTCAACATCCATTCATGATAAAAACCCTTAAGAAAGTGGGTGTAGGGGGAATATATCTCAACATAATAAAAGCTATTTATGACAAACCCAGGGCCAATGTCACTTCAGCAAGTGGTCTTGGAAAAGTTGGACAGCCACATGTAAATCAATGAGGTTAGAACACACCATCACACCATACACAAAAATAAACTCAAAATGGCTTAAAGACTTAAGCATAAGACATGACCCATAAAACTTCTAGAAGAAAACATAGGCAAAACATTCTCTGATATAAATCATACCAATGTTTTCTTAGGTCAGTCTCCCAAGGCAATAGAAATAAAAAGAAAAACAAATGGGACCTCATTAAACTTATAAGCTTTTGCACAACAAAGGAAACCATAAACAAAATAAAAAGACAACCCACAAAATGGGAGAAAATATTTGCAAATGATGTGATCGACAAGGGCTTAATTTCCAAAATATACAAATAGCTCACACAACTCAAAACCAAAACAATAAACAACCCAATCGAAAAAATGGGCAGGAGACCTAAATAGACATTTCTCCAAAGAACACATATAAATGGCCAATTGACCCATGAAAAGATGCTCAACATCACTAATTAATAAAGAAATGCAAATCAAAACGACAATGAGGTATCACCTCACACCAGTCAGAATGACCATCATTAAAGTGTCTACAAATAACAAATGCTGGAGACGGTGTGTAGAAAAGGGAACCCTCTTACACTGTTGGTGGGAATGTAAATTGGTGCAGCCACTATGGAAAATAGTACAGAGGTTCCTCAAAAAACTCGCGTTGCCATATGATCCAGCAATCCCACTCCTGGGCATATACCCAGACAAAACTTTAATTCAAAAAGATACATGCACCCCTATGTTCACAGCAGCACTATTTACAATAGCCAAGACGTGGAAACAACCTAACTGTCCACCAACAGATGAATGGATAAATAAGATGTGGTGTGTGTATATATGTACATATTTATATATACATACATACACACACCATGGAATGTTACTCTGCCATAAAAAGGAATGAAGTAATGTCATTTGCAGCAACATGTATGGACCTAGAGATTACCATACTAAGTGAAGTGAGTCTGAAAGAGGCAGACAAATACTATATGATATCACTTATGTGTGGAATCTAAAATGAACATATCTATGAAACAAAAACAGACTCACAGATATAGAGAACAGACTTGTGGTTGCCAAGGGGCCATAGGGGTGGGAAAGACTGGGAGTTTGTGATTAGCAGAGGCGAACTATTATATATAGGATGGATAAATAACAAGGTCCTACTGTATAGCACAGGGAACTATATTCAGTATCTTGTGACAAAGCATAATGGAAAAGAATTGTAAATCAACTATACTTCAATAAAATTTTTTAAAAAGCAGTATTAGTTAATGCTCTACCTCTCTGAGAGTAGGCTATCTGCAGAAATTATTTGCAATTCTTTTGCAAGGGAAATTTATCCCCATTTGTTTCCTTATTCACTTATCTCTTTACATTAGTTTAGATTCATGGATATTTAGTTTATACTTTGGGCAATAATTCAATACCAGTCTCCTTATTTATGGTACAAACTGTTCTTTGTACATTGAGAAGAATTTCAATTGGCACGTGTGTACCTTTGACATATCCCCCCCTATCATTGTGAAGATTTTGTTTGTTTGTTATTTAAGTAATTCCTTACCTTTGGGCACTATGAGGTATTCTGAGTCATCTTATATATTCTCTGCCCTAGCTCTAGATTCAGTCATTTCTCCAAGTAGCCCTAGTTCCTTTTATTGAAGGATGATATTGGCACCAAGAGCTGCCTGCTAGGTGCCCTAGGGTATTTTTGATATCTAAGTCTGTCCTACAGGCAGAAACTCTTAAGACCATTTGCCCATGTGTATCTTTGACTAAGTCCCAAAAGTGTCCCTCTGATGCATGTTTCCAGCTCTGAGCAAATACAGGACGCCAGTCCACAAGAGTGTCATGGTGGTTTTATGATCTCCTGACACTGTCAGTCATGAATATATGTTGGTGCGTCAAGTTTATAATGTACCAATGTTGTCCTCTTCCTTTTATGAACCATAACATGGATTCTAAAATTTAAAAATGATTAGAATGAAGAGCTAAGATGGCTGACTACATGTCTCACTCTGTCAGCTATCCCCCTGACACCTCCCTCTGGCACCAGATACCAGAATGGTCACAACTTCTAGTCCTGGCCAAGCCCACAGGAGAATCACTTACAAGGCCACAGTCTACTCCATTTATTTTATTGAGCAAAAATTGATTGAGCATTTACCTTTTTCCAAACACTATTCCAAGCACATTGAGTACAGTGTTGAACACAACAGAGAAGGGCCCTACCCACTACGTCATTCTAATGGTAAAGGTAGGCAAAAACCAGTAAACAAAGACACATAAGAGAATTTCAACAAGTGGGAAATATCATTAAAACAATAAAACAATGGTGTATTTTATATGTTCAGGAAAGGTGACATTTGGACTGAGACCTGAGTGACAGGAGGGATTCAACCAAATAAAAATATTACAGATGAGAATTCTAGGAAATAAGCCGGCCAAGTACAAATAAGTAGAGCAAGCTGGACGTATTAAAGGAACAGATTAAAGGCTGGTGGGACCAGCTAGATATAGAAGTGGAAAGTGGCACAAATGGGGCAGTTAAGTAGGAAGGGGCTGATTTCACGTGTGACTTTCAGGAAGCTTAGAATCTATTCTAAAAGTGATTGAACCCCAGTGGATGGTATTAACAGAGGGCTGATCTGACTTGATCTGGTGCTGCATGGTAAGGAAATTTTAAGAGGAGAAATTTGTAGCCGTTCCAATTTATCTAGCTCTTATGACATGCCCCGTACTATCTTAATGATTTTACATATCTCTTTTACAGTCATTACTTGACATAACACTATGAGGTAGGTATTAATATTTCCGTTTATATTCTAGGAAATTGAGGCTCAAAGACATTAAGAAATGAAGACCACCTAGCTAGTAAGTAGCAAAGCCAACATCTAAACCCTCCTAAATTAGCAGCTATTCCATAGATGCAAAGTTTAAAACTGTATGATTAAGCCAGTTTAGAAGAACTGTCATATATGAAACAAATATTAAAGAAAGGACATACCTAAGGTGTGATTTCAAATAATATTAAGGTGATTTTGGCTAGTAGTATCCATAATATTTTAATTCTGCCCTCACTCAAAACTATTTTACTCACAAAGACTTTAAGAGGAATATTTGTAGGAGGGAGACAAAAGAACAAATTGTTGTTCACTGGAGTGTTTTCTG